>NC_069144.1:59100113-59705105 GCF_943734635.1 Anopheles cruzii | reverse complement strand
AGAGTTAAAAAGCCAATTGGCCAGCCATCTCTCCGCGAAACAGGGATACTTTTTCGGTCAACAGCAGGAAGCAGGGGTATTCCCTTTGCAATTGACCCTAATTTGAGGATTGATTATTATTATGTTCGCAACTAAGTGACTTTAATAAAAAAGTTTACTGAAGCTCTGCAGAGGTTTTTAAAAGTTTGATCGTTTAACGGGCGGCGCTCGATGCGGATGGGCGTCGGAATGGGGTCGGAATTGGCATATGGTCCTCCTCACAAAACAAGGATCGATTTTTCTTGTTTTCCTTTTTAGTGATCGATAGACAAACTTGTTCAAATTCTTTGACAAAATGTTGGAAAAGGGCTATAAATAATGTTTTTCTTCAGTTCCTGGGACCTTAAGTAGCGTAAAAACATCGTTTAGACACAGAAAATGCATTTCTTTCCAAAAATGTGACACATGGCAACATGAGACAGATTTATGTCCATTTCTCCACTCGACTCCGGTGCAGCATCTAGTTTCTGGAGCGCAAATTCATCCGAAAACCATTTTTAAAAACCTCTTCAAAATGGGCTTCAAAAAAGTGAAATTCGAGGCCACAGACGAACAGAACTTTCTACAGCGAATGAGATATGTTTCTCCACTTGTCTCCGCGTAGGACTCCGCCGCAATGAGTGGTCAGGGTCTGCGATGCTAAACATTTCGAAACAACATGCGAAGAAGCAAAAAGCCGTATTCCACTTGTCGAGCCTCATGTAGTGGCTCCTTCCTTCTGCTCCGTGTGGGGTTTGCCGGTGCACCGAAACCCGATACCGCGCGCCTTTGCCACTCGAGCCAAGGCCGAGAACCTCTTGACCGTGCCAGAAGGGCGCTCAGCAAGAAGTAACTGCTGGTCGCGCATCCAACTCACCCGTGGCTAAACCCTTGGTCCATATATCACTGAAGCCCCGTGAAGAGCGTAACGATGAACTGCTGAAAGTGACATGCTGTTTGGCTGGAGGAAAATTGTCAAAAGGAGACCGTTTGCGGGATCTGGTCCAAGCTTTACATTCGAAACAGCCGCAGGAGATGGGTGCGTTTCTACCGTCGAGTTGTGAATTTATCCACTCCGAGCTCCGATCGAGAGTCCAGAAACCTTCCCGGTGAAGCCCAATAAGCTCTTCTTCAATCCGATCCGAAGTGGAGATTCTGTGGCGAAAATATTTGTGAAATCAAAACCACATTCGGTCCCGGCGAAACCGAAACGTCCATCTCAGCTTTCAGCCGTCCGGAGTGGTCCGGAGTTATCCCGGAATGTGGCCGAATGTTTTATGGTTCCAAATTAGCGTAAGCCATCACCAGCACAACCGCAGCGACGGTTCCCGTCAGGCTCGATTTCCCTCGGTCGTCGTTGCTCCGGGGCGGCAGAGACTCAAGATTCGCTTTTCTGGCGGATGATTTATGCAGAACACACCGGGAAGCCATCGAAACAAACCAGCAGCCCATTCGTTTGTTTTTGGGTGTTTCGGATGAGCGAGTTTATGCGAAAGAATTCGGTTCACCACAGAAACCTATTTCTTGCCCCGGTAAGCTGTTGCGGTGGGTTAGAGGAACATACTTTCGCCTGTTCGGTCTTGGTTCTCCGTGCGTTTGGCGCATAACTGGTGCCTTAAAGAAGATGTATGGGGGAGAATTTGTCTAGTTGAGGGAGCTTTTTTCACAGTTAGGTTAGGATTAAAGTTTACCCTTCGAGGGGGCGAAGTCCTGCGTACCAGATGTGCGACATACCCGTCGATAAGGCACGTTCGTCCAGTGCTGGGCAAGCTGTTCCGCGGTCAGGGTCGTCCACGTTAGGCCACAAATGGGGCATTGGGTTGATTTGCAACGAACCGTTATAATGCGTACCCGGGGTTTGCACGAGATTGGACCATATTTTGGCCGGCATCGCTTCGCAATCGTCAGCAGTATGCTTCACCGGATTGCTACATTAGGAAGCGGAAAAAAAATCGCCTCAAGTAAACGAAATGGTTAAACACATTTCACCCGCACATCAGCATGGCCAACACGCGCCGCTGCTGTACGCCATTTGGTGTCAAAATGGCCTCAAACATTGCGCAAAGAATGCTGGAAAAAATATGCACGTTTCGCTGCCTCATTACATTCGCCCGACAAAAGCAGCAAAAGGAAGAATGCGTAGCAACCACAGGAGGTTTCCATGGCAACGATGGGAAAACAAAAATGGCTTCCAGTGGGTCCGTTTTCCGACAAACGGTATCATCTTCGGTAACAAAAACATTCAACGATTTGTGTGCGCTGGCCACAGCCTCCGGCAATTGGCTCATAAAAATCTCATCGAACGATGGCGTGACCCTAGGAAGGGCTCTTCCTCGCTCGCTGTTGTGTCGTAAACATAAAACTAAAGTGTTTCCAGGTTGTTGATGTTTTCGAGAGAACCTTTTCCGAGAACTGTACGAAACAATTTCTAACCTCCCGGGCGGGACCGCTAGCGGTCCTCTACCAAGAATGGCATATGGTAATGGGACGCCTTCGCGTTCCAGCAGATCGTGGTTCGGTAATAGTTTGAAGCGACTTAGAATCAATTGCCATCGCTGCTTATCATCTTTCAACACGGGAACCGCGCTTGCTGTAAATTCCGACCAACGTTTCAGTTTCGAATCGTTCGAAGAAACTTCCCGCAGAGCATCTTGGGCTCTAAAGCGCCGTTTACACGTTGCGATATATCGCTGCAATGCCTTGTATCGATTAATCGCAGCGATATATCGCAGCCAAGGTGGAGCGTCTACACGCCACGATGTATCGTTGCGATTTGCAATCGCAGATCTCAGTGTCATGGAAACAGCCATGGAAGAAACACTGTGCTTGTCTGCCTTTGGATTGTGCGTTTCGGTTACAAAGCAAAAAATAGAACGTACCAAGAGTACTAATCGGTCACGGTGGTCGAGGGAATGGCTTTTAAAGCGAAGCCATTATTCTCACGTTAAACTTTTGCTTTAAAAACATTCAAAACAACATGTCAAACCGCCATCAACACACGCACACATGTCTATCCACCGTCAGCACACGCACACATGTATGGAGATTGGACCGAAATTGATGCTCGGCGCATTCAATTTTTTTGATCTGCCAATCTGGTCGTATACAAGCAATTTGTTCCTTTTTTGCTGTCTACACGTAGCGATATATCGTGGCAATTGGTTTCATACAAGGCATTGCGATATATCGCAACGTGTAAACGGCGCTTAAAGGTCACCAGCAGAGAAAACAAACAGCCCGGGCACAGCCTGTGATGATTGATGAGCGGATACCGAGATTTAAAGGCGTCCATTGAGGCATTACGCGACAGGATTGCTACGATAAATATTCATCGTCGAACGGCAAACAAACAGTTACGATGAGAATGCTTGAATTTCTAAGTAGGCCTGCCACCTAGCGACGCCTAGATCGCGCTCTAGTGGCCAGAGGAGAGCGCACTTTCCTTTTTCTTTCAGGTAATTTCCTAAGGATGACAGGACAGAGGCGATTCAGTGGTACCATAGAACTGAGAGTCATAATTGCTTATCATGGAACCAAGCTGGAGAAGGAGTCCTTTGATCACGATGGGCACCCATGAATAATGGATAGTAATGCTAAATGAGCTATCGGTTTTTACCGACGGCAATCAACAAACAGAACACCGATTACGCTTCCGGCAAGTGATGATATGAGGTGGATATTCTATTTAATGGTGTTGTTTAATTTCAGGATAGGTTTGTGGTAAGAACCGAGCGGAAGATTGCGGCAAAAGTACTCCTGAAGTACTTCCTGTATTCCGAAATGTTCCATTGCCATCTTTTCTAATGAGTACTGTTCCATGGAAACATATTTTATGCCGAAGGTCGCGCTACTCAAGGACAATGTCGTCGTTGGTGTTACGGAATAAAATGCAGACCCGAGAAAACCCATAACCCACTGATCTATCTCCAGGGAGCCATAAACATTCGCTCGGAAAGTAACACTCTCGAAACGGTTTTCAACACCACAACCGTAAACCCTGGAAAAAAGCGTAAAATCGCCTCTTGCTAGGCCTCTGCTGCCGCTGAAAGCCCGTACCTCTGGGCGGTGGTGCACATTTTAGTCCCATGATAATTTTACCACTTCGCCGACACACGCAGCACACATAATTTCCACTCCAGTCACGTGTCACTCGTCATAAACAGAACCGTTTTTCAATGGCGGCGTCTGCTTTTTTATATTCCACTGCATCTTTCGACACACTCCTCCAAACACTTCGTTGCGCTCGTCCAAAATCAACATAGAACCTAACGGTGGGGAAGTCCTTTTCGCTTCCTAGTCCGATCGAATGTGTCCGGGTGTCCCCGGAAAGTGGTGCCACATGATTTTCGCTCCCCACGCAGAGCACTGAAATTGAAAAGTCATCTCTCGGGTAGCAGTTGGCCGTCGGAATTGATAGAACTCGATTGGCCTACGGGCGCGGCTCCAGTGTGGCCAACGCGCGAAGGATGATTACCCAGCGGACTTAATCAAGAGCGGACCATCCGCTGCCAGTGCGCGCTGGCAAAGGGTCCTGCTTTATGCTGCATGTGTCCTCCCGAGGAGCGGGTTAGCTAATTTAGAAAAATTGGTATTCCGCCCGGGCAAAAGCAATTCTGGTGCTCACAGCCAACCGACGACTGCTGCTGGCTGACGTCCTCGTGGATAATGATATCATTTTAGTGCCGGTTGCCCCGATTGGACGGGCAGAGAGAACACGTCGAAGAGCGCGCTGGTGATGATCGGCAGAAGTGGCTGTGAAAAACAGCGTGCAAATGATGCGGGTTGATTTCAATTTATCGAAACGGACCAAAAAGAGACAAAGAGAGAGCGAAAGAGAGAGATGCAGAGAGCCTTAAAGAGGTGGCGCGTCGGTGCTCGATGATGAGTAGAAATAAAAACTACGTGACACGTGACCTGACACGTGAATGCGCAACAATTGCGCGAGACGCAGAACAACGGCAAAGCAGAATGGGCGTCGAATAATTCATGCCTTCTCCCGCGGGGTTCAAAGGGGTTGAATTTAAAGTAATTTCAAACGGGGGTTCTTTTCGGGGTTCGCTCAACATCGCCGTCTACACGCATACATGAAACATTCCAACAAAACGACGGTTTCTTTGATGGTTTGTTGTGCAGTTGAATTTAAAGACGACATGCTGTAGAACAAGCTTTAAACGAAGCAATGCGCCGCCATCTTTCTATTGATCTTTTATCGACAAGTTTTTTCGAGGAATTGTGTGAAAAATCCAATTACCAAGCAATCATCATTGCGGAATTTTTTTGTACAGTTAATGTTTTGTCCTCCACGAATAATTATTTATCTAATGTTCAGTTGATGGAAAATTCCAACATATTCAAGCTGCAACCTTTCTGTAGTGGTCACCGAAAACGTTCCGCTAACATGTGTGTGGAAAAGGGGCCGGAACCGCAATACGTCTCGTTTGAAGCATCGTCCCGGGTTCTAATTTCAAACAACCAAATGCCGATCGAACGGATGGCCAGTCGGCTATTTATAAAAGAATTCGTCTTGGGATGCATTTTTGGGCTGCTGGCGGGAAGATGAGCAATCGCGTATGCAATCGTAAAATGCGATGCCGCTGCGCCCGAAGGAATCTGTCCACTGGGTCGGCCAGCCCAAGACCAGTGATGCATGTGAGCCGGGGAAAAAAAAACATGTCATCTGTCAAGTTTTGCTCCGTCAAGTGGCCATCCCACGTTCGCTCTTAATCTTACCATTGTTTTATGATGGCGGCCGGGGATCGGCTAGGATTCCCGGTAATTTAATTTGTGCCTTTCTTCTTCTTCAGTCTGCGCGACACAGAGACGCGGCCCAAAGTCTCCGTCGTTAAATGGGTCGCCGCTCATCGTCGCCCTTAAATGTGATGCCATTTTTGTCGTTGGTGAAACACTCCCATTAAACCTCTGCGCTCGCTGCTGGTCCCCATCAAGAAGCATTAAGAGACAAAAGTCTGGGCCGCCTGGGTCTTATCGAGTGAAGAAGAAAACTGGGCCACCAAATCAGCGGATGGTGCTTTCGGGGGGAGAAGTTTTATTTATTGGTTTTCCTCCTGACAATTTGACACCTTTTTGGAGCTTATTTCTTTTTCCTTCCCGGAGCACCCCGGTGGCAGTTTTCGGCGCACCGAACGAGAATTTAAACGATTGAAGAGGAACCGTTTTGGAAAACCAGTGTTTAAATGCAACACACGGCACATTGATGAGGCTGCACTGAAGGCCTTTTTATGGGACCGGCTGCTTAAGGGGACATAATTTATGGCGCGAAATCAATCCACCGGACAGACGGTTAATGATGATCGCATTCTTTTTATCGCTTAATTTACACATTTTATGCATTACGTGGGCTTTTCATTGCTTCATCTGATGATCCATTCAAGTCTTGAAGTTCTTAATATTTTACACTTACTATAAAAACTAATTCGATTTTCCTTTTAAGCTAACTTCAATGCATTATAAACAAAACAGAAAAGGAAAGGAATTAATGGGTCTGGGTATCGTATCGAGGCCTGGGTAACCATTGCGGCGGTTCCTGGCAGTTTTTTCGGTTAGCTTCCGCAAAGAAAAAGGCAGAAATCCCATTCAGAGCAGGGATTCGCGGTCCGCGATGCGTTGTATATGAAAACCGCAGAGACCCCACAGGATTAGGCGGTTTTATTGGACGAAATAAAGGACTGAAGCAGAAAAAATCCCAACGCGTTCAACAATCCAGAAATGACTGATGGCTGGGGACACGGTTATGTTGCGCTGGCTGGCTGGCAGTCCCGCCAATTGGCGTAGAGTGCACCTCAGGAACCACTCCAAGTGGCGTTGTGTTTTTGTCCGGAGTTTTTTACTGTACCACATACCGAAAATAAAAACTTCCGCAGGAGTGAAAAGCAAACGCCGGAGTGAAAGCAAAGTAAACCAACATTTTATTTGGCCATTTGTGGATATTGTTGTTGGACAGCTTCTGGGATTGTTTGGCTGTCGGGACGCCGTTTTCTGCATCAAATGTTTCTTATCGTGGAGGATAATCGTGAGATTGAAGGATACGTGGAGAGAGCAAGCAGTGAAGTGGACCACGACATTAAATAACGATTTTTGTAATTTGTGTCAAACGTGGTTTTACTTGAGTCCGCTCAACATTCATCCGTGTCGCCCATACTGACGACAACGTAGTTCATGTTGTTGGTTTTTTAAGCTCGCTCGCGGACAGAGCAGCATTGTGTGCAACTCTTTCCTTCTATTTCGGGTTAACTTCTTTTCGTCCGATGGGCGCCATTTGCGTTTTTTGTTGTCGTTGGTTTGAGAGTCCCATTCTTCATACTTTATCAGTTCGCGTAGTGGCGAAGAGGGAAAATGTTAAAATGCCTTTTTTTATTCGGAACGAGAGATTCGGACGATACTGAGCCATTATCCAACCCAGCCGCTTTCGTTTTATGTCCACCGACGCCGAAATGACACTGCACGCTGTTGAGATTTGTGAGCCTTTCTTCCGGCCGAGAGGACTTAAATTAGCAGCGTGTTTTTTTGCCCCTTAAATATCGTCGTAAAATGTGCCACCAACGTGAAAACCGCAATCAGCAGCCCCGGCGTTACGGAAACGTTAATTATATTTCCTGTAAAACGAGAAATATTCGTAGGTTTTTACATGCTGTGTGCTGCGTTAACCGCACCACCATTAGAGACTTGCTTTTAGGGTTGCGACCTTCACGGTGAGCGTTTTATGGTGATGTCGCTACGCCACCGGTTGTTGTTTTTTATCGGATTCGTGGTGAAAAACAGGAGATTGAGGTATTTTCTTTCTCTACCACACGTGTGTACATAGGTTTTAGTTTGTCCAAATAGGGAAATTAGTGGGGAACCTAAAGACAGGGTACGAGCAACTTTGAGGTTGGCCTTTTACATGCCCCTAATCAAGCGGCCAAACAAATTAGTGAACAAATGCGTTGCCTTGTTTTAGAGCATATTTAGCTTTAACCCCTTACTAAGCGACAGGAACTTACTCAAGGAATGCCGTGATGAATAACCAGAAGGCTCAGCGGCAAGTAACTTATTGAATTTACTGGTTCATTTTGTACCAGACGCGAGTTGCGCCTTTTCATTTTCTCCACCGGAGAGTGTCACACTTCATGGCCTCCTTCGTCCTCCGACGTGCTTTTTATTTTCGTTGCGAAAAGTTCACTTTGCCTAGCGCCACCTGCGATGGTTGGAAAATGATTAAATTTATTTAATTGATTGTAGTTTGCGAAGAGGGCCCTTTTGAGGGCGAAATGAATCAACACTTTGGTCCTATTCTGAGATTACCGGTACCGCATTATTTTCAGTTCACGTTGGAGTAATTCAGTAGATACACTACAGTGACAGCCAAATATCGCCTTTTATCGGTACCAACGCAAACTCCTCGATCCCACGGCCCATTTAAGGGCTGTTTTAGTTTTTTCATCATTCTTTTATACCCATTCTCACTCATCGCCACCTTTGGCAGCGAATTTAATTGTTTAATTAAATTTCCTGTCACATATTCCAGCGCGCGAACGTGAGAGCTTTATGAAAACGCGACACTATTTCTAGGCCCACGATAAAATGCACGAGAAACGCTACGCCGTGCAGCTGTTGCGGTGTTGCGTAAGTGATGACATATTCCGTGTTGCGTGTTCCCGAAAACTTGATCCCGATCCCGCCTCGAGACTTGATTTTGATTTCGAGAATGTAGAGGATCCACGTTTCAGTCGGCTTGTGGTGAGAACGTCGGATGCTTTGGAATGTTCATAACTTTAAAGGAACCGGTACTCGAAACGGTGGCACCATGCTCCGGGAGGAAAGCTGACTCCAGAATGTGTTTGTTTGTTGTGGGGGTCATTAAAATGTTTCACTAAAAGCAAAACCTATTATTCCCGAGCGATGGCAGATAGGGTTTTTGATACGTGACACGGTAGCGCGCGCCCACACGTCGTTGTGCTGAACTCCAGAAGCCACCCGTCCAATGTGGGAGCTCCTTCCTTGACTTCTAAAGGGCCAGGTTAGCTGCAGAAAAACGGTTCCGACACGACAACCGCCTACACGTTGAAGCGTGCCCTTAACTGTACTAAAATTAAGAACGAATGGTCGCCACACGGGTCAGAAGTGCCGCGACTATTCCTGTGATCTGAATCACGGCAGCACGGTTGAAGCTCTAACCACGAAAGGGTTCCCAGCACTCGCGTTTATCACACTTCGCGATAGAGCGGCTTTTAGCGTCTTTTCGGCGCGCCCCACGGTTTGTCCCAAAGCCCAGAGTCGGCGGCTTTTGGCCAACAAATCGCTTTTAATTTGTATTAATTGCGGTGCGCCCCGTGTCATTCCCGTCCATCCGTCGTCGGCCGCCGTAATAATCATCATCGTGGTCTTAATTATTGGGCGGCAGCCGCGGCCTTTGGCCGGGGCCAATTGGAGGTTGTTTGATAAGTTCATTAGTGCGGGACGCGGAATTCGTGTGCCACATTATGCTCGGTATGCTCTCACGCGCCGGCCAAACTGGTTTCTTCGCTCTCCCATTCTCGGTTTCTCGGATTGATATCGGAAGAGTTATGTTTGATCTCCAGATATGTGGCCCAACATACGGCGGATTGTTGGGCGATTGTTCATTAAGCTACCAGATGAAGCGGCTCCGTTCTCATCATTAATACTTTTTTTTATGCACTACAAGTCTACGGAACAACTGTAGATAGGGTTGAAGGTGCAAAGTAAACAGGATTCGAAGCACAGACTTCATTCCAAGTCGCTAGTCCGTGGCCCCTTTGTTCCCTAAGGTCCTACAACAGTTATCTCGGCAAAATAAACAAATGTAACCGTGACCAGTTCGTATATGGTCACTTTTAACCCTCCCTGGACCGGCTTTCTGCCACCACCCCTTTCGACAAACCCCAGTCGACAACAAACTGTTGAACGGCTTTTAATCGCCCGCCACAAGCGCTTACGTTCACGTTCCGGCCACTGCTTGGCACGGACCGAAATGTAAATTTTGCGTGCATTTAATTGCATCCAGCACACCACATCACGTCGTCGTCGTCGTCGCGGCGTGGTCGTGGTCACAGCCCTTTCGGTGACCTTTTTCCTTCTAGGGCCTTCGGGTGCATTACTAGTGTGCAGCGTGTGTGCATTTTTTAACCTCTTTCTCTCTGTCCATGGTGGCCGGCCACAACACAACAAAGCCATTGGGCTGGACCAATGGCGCTGGTGCCACCGTAGAGGTGTTGTTCCACATTTCCATTTGTGTATCCCAGCTCCGGCAGCTCGATACCGTTCGCCTGGCGCATTTATTCATTGGCCTGTGCACGCCGCGCCCAATCCTTTCGATAGTCTTATTTGTAGCCCTACGGAGGAAGAAGGCTCACCGAGGAGATCCACGTCGCGGCCTTTAATCTAATGCCCGCGTAAGATGTGCCGCTCTCCGAGAAGCTAAGAGGTTAGCGGTGTAATGCACCACTCTTTTGAACTGTTCGGCGGAAGTGCACGCCAAAGACATGAAACGACGGGTAAACGTGACGATGGAACACCTACTTGTCGCTATCGGTTCTTCGGACCGGATGTTGAAAGCACGGAGAACCAAACTCTGTTGCGTGCTTCTCATTTCCATGCTCTCGCCGGCTCGAAGGAGATCCTTTGAAGTTACCTTTTGAAGTTGCTGGACTTTTAGCGGACAGTTGGGCGGACCGATTGTGTCCGAGAGACAGTTGATCCAATTATTTACGGGTCGATACGCGCGGGGGGCTTCAGGCACTAATAGCTCGTAGCACCGTGCATTGCTGGTTAATTTTCGCTGCACCTTCTGCTGTGTCCTTGCGTTTTATGGTTCGCGCGAGTAAACAAAACACCGTAGACTGTAAAAACTCACCAACAGTAACGGTAGCTGTGTGGCTTTTGCACCATGCAAGCGGCTTTTAGGGGGGCCCAAAAAGAAACGACTAATTCATCTGACATTTAGTCGGACCGTGTGTGGCAGAAGTTGCAATTACCGCGCGGTCCCAATAAAATTCGATCCCATCGATCGTTCGGCGCGGTGTGTTAAGTCGAACCTTCCCCCCTCCGGGGTCTGCTTGTGGCCTGCGAAGGCTTCAAGGTTCTCGAGCCGCGAGTGACGGGTAGAAATGAGAAAAAGAAAACTCGTCCGTGGCTCGCGGTGGCCGTGCCGTGGGTTGCTGTGGGATTTACGATTTAATGAGCACAAAAATGTGAGAAGTAGAGTGAAAAAATCAAAACGATAAACGAGGTTAATCGGGTGTGCAATCGGGGGCCCGGTTAGGGCCACCTCGAAAACGACATTTGATGCCACGAAGGATATGCTCGAGATGGATTACATATCACGATTGACCAAATAACAGTGTTTCTACACATTTTGCGCTGATTATAGCCTCGTGAAAGGATTTTATTAAACAAAAATACTATAATTATACGAAAGCCAGCCGCAGCCCGCCATTTGATAGATTGACGAATAAAGTCCCACTTTTTTGGTAGAATTTTAAGGTGCTTTAGGCCGCCGCTGTTAGGCTTGGAACGGGGCCAACACAAAAGTTACACCAACTCCCCAGTATCGTTTCATTGAGCCCGCCCAATGGCCCAATAGAGCTGCTTCTAATCAATCTCGCTCACTCACCGCGACTGTTGAATTCTTCGCAAAGAACGTTGGAGCCACTCGCGACGTGGATAAACAAACCTTCTGCAAAACCTTCGGCCATTAAATCGAAAGCCATTTATCATCGCACGCCAATCGGATTTACGATCGGAGCGGAGTCCGGCACAGCCTCAGACTCCCGGTGGTGGCAAAAAAGTCCTCTTAAATCCCGACCTGGCTGGCGCAGGAAGATTTTTTGTGTGTTTGTGCCGCGACCCCTTGTGGGGAAGTTTGGCGGGCCACAAAAGTTTGTCGCTCACCACGGATCATGTTTTTCTTTGGCAAACTTCTCAACAAACGCATCGTCTATCCCCGGAACATGATTGTTCCATTTTGACTGATTTCTAATTGCAGCTTAAGGAGGTGAAACGGAGCAACAAATCCGATAAGAGCCGGCCGCAGCCGCATAAACCGGATCGGAGCGGGCCCAAGAAGAGGAACTAAGAAAGGGCGAGCTGGAGGAAATTTTTGTGATACTTTTGCAGCGCGTGGCCGACATTTCTAATGTCGGTTTAATGTCCCCTTCACCGGAGAGCCGCAATGTTCGCGGAAAGCAATCAATCACTGGCCGACGACGCAAAGAATATTCTTGTGTCTCGGGTTTTGCATTTTCTTCTTTCCATTTTAGCCGACCGGATAGCCGGTCGGTAATCGTGTAGCTTCCGAGACGACTGGTGACTTCCGGGAAAAATTTTGCTCCCAACTGCGCGATTGCGTGGTTACGAGGGAACCCTTCAGCGACGTCCAAGTTCAAGTCACACCCATCCATCCAAGTCACAATCGTGTGGCCGAGGGAAAAAGAAAGGTGTAAGTGCATTTCGGATGCAAGTAATTGCATCACGCTTTTGTAGGACTGCGGCGATGATGTGGCAAAGTTCGGATCCATGTGATTCCGGCCCTTCCGTTCGAGTCCACGGAGCACTCTTAAGTCGTACGTGTGAAGGAAGCGTATCATTAGTGCAATTCATCAACCTGCACAATTAGGTTACGTTGCGTCTGCTGCTGCTGGTGGTGGTGCTGCTACTACAAGAGTTCCCGGCTTCCTTGGCCCCCCCGAAGATGGATGGACGGTGAGCGGTTTTGCGGTCGTCCTTTCTGCTGCTTCTTTGTCCGCTGGTACGTCATCCATCGATCCGAAGGCAGACGACTTTGGGGTCATCAAAAGAAACTTGAAATTTTGCTGCAAACACCGATTTAAAAATCACGTAGCGCAAGCAGTTTTCGAAGCATCGGACGCCCATGTTACGAAGTTCGCTTTCTTCCCGGCGGCCTGGCGCGATCGCGATCGTCTCGGCAGCCGTCAGCCGGTGTGCCATTTTCCTCGCCTCTTGTAATTTGCTCATGTAACACACGCGTCTCCCCGTTTTCGCTGCTCCGGGCGAGGGCTCTCGTATCGACGTGGCCATTCAGCATTGGCCGGCCACATAACAAAACCTATGCTTTCTTCCGTCGCTCGTCGTCAAGAGGAGGTTCCAATGGAAAAAAGTGAACGGTTTCGCCGTAACTTGCCACACTTGCCCTAACCCTTTTCCAGCGAACCAGCGGTGGCCGTTGAAGGACGGCGGTAGATGGCGAATCGGGCGAATGGTACCGAAAATGTGCCAACTTTTATGGTGAAGAATTGCCGACGTGAGACGAACGGGATTAGGGAGATAATCGTGGGCATTCGAGGATCGGAGCCACTTCCACCGTCCACTGTTAATGAGCTTATGAGAGGTAAAGGGCACCACCAGCATGGGTACCGCAATTGATCGGTAGATTTGTTAAGACCCTTTCGGTCTGTTACATACATTACGACGGGCACGGAACTCGTTAGGAGATTTCAATTTTCGAACCAGATCCGCCTTCGGCTCGGGGAACCATTACGTTTGAGTAGAAACAATATTTCTTCTTGGCCCCAGCAGCTAATTAACCCATTTCGTGTGCGGTGGCTTCGCATCAATTCATACATCCATTCTTATTATCCATTATACGATATTTAACCGTGTCTTTTGTTCAATACATGCACAACTGCATCGTAAATTATCCAACTAAATTAATGTTTCTGCCCAGAAGACATTTTTTATTAATCGCCTCACCGCATAAAGGCATAAAGTTCTCACATCTCGCCATTGAAATACGACGTTCGAGTAAAACAAAAAGGCCACTTGGACCAAAAGCGAAACGGAAACGATTTGTGCAACAAACGCGCAAAACAGACAACAAATCGGAGCGAATGTATCGTTTCCGCCACGCAGAACGCAGTGTGTAACGCGTGCGTAAAGTGACACGATCGCATATTTCATCCGCGTTAATCAGAATCGTCCAATCTCCAGGGCACCGGGGCTCTTACCGGGGCATTCTTAATTCCCGCGGAGCATTCCCGCTCCAAGGGCTGACCACTGAGAACCCGGGACACAATCTGTCTGTGGACCTCCGCTGCTTAGCATATACCAGCTGTTGCGGGCGGCCTTCGGCATGCTCTCTTCTGTGGCGCACATTCATCAGATTGTGCCATTTCTTGCACGATGCCGCCGGAGGCGTTTAATTGTTTTGCGCGAAAAAATGGCACTCGATTCGCGTATTTGCAGCGACCTGACCTGAGGTCCGGCGAAGCGACAGCAATAAATCAACCAATTGTGGCGGATTCTCAAGATGATTGCGCACAGTTGAGCGCGGCAATTGCTGGGCGCATTCTCTTTAAAGACGCATCGCAAAGATCGTTCGCCACGTTCCGAATGCGGATGCTATTTGTTTTCTTTGACAACCAGATAAATGGAGAACGAATAAGCTGTCAAAAGAACTTAACGAACGAATGCGCTTCAATTGCTTCCGCTACTACTTTCACTGCAAACACTTAGCATGGTTAGGTTACAAATCGTTGGCAAAGTTTAAATTCATTAGCACAGAAAGTGGGACAAGTCGGCTTGGCCAACAAAGTGTCCGCGGCTGTTAATGAAACGTCGAAAGAAAGGTCATCTTGGTTAACGGTTTGGATTGGTCATTTCGCATCTGTGACCACATGGTTCTTACGAAATCTTTCTCTCTCTCGTGTCTGCGCCCTTACTGTTCCATCAGGATCATGGTTTTTCATCCACCTCATTTTATCTTTTTTCTGAAGCTCACATCCCGTTGATGTATTCCTGCCCTGTCCTGAGTGTGATTAACTTTCGAGCACTTCCTTTTTTCCGTTGGTCATGAACTTTATAATTCATTCTTTCCACGCAAAAGTTGCCGGCTCGTTACTCATCGCCGGTCCTCCGGTACGCGAAGTCCGTGGCACGCACGGTATAATTACGCTAATGACACCCAGCTTTTTTGTCAGAGCGAGAACCAGAGTCTCCGGAGCGCTGGTAAAAGCAGGAAGGTCGCTGTAAAGGGCCATACTTTGGCCCGTCGATGGAACTGACCATGGTTTAATCACGAAAAATCTGCATCCAAACGTATGTGTGGTGTGCCCCGTCGTTCATCAACGGTTCCGAATCTTCCGAAACAGGACGACGACCATCGGAGGATCGGGTTGGGTATTATATCATACAGTAAATACCGTGTTCCGGTCAATATTCAGCGTTAAATTGGAAAAATTTGCCAAACGAAGAAGGAGACGGAAACCGGTTTTTGTTTCTCGTCGATGACTTCATGTTTCCCATCTTACGTATTTCGCAAAACACTGCTTCAAAATGTTCAGTTTGTCCATCATTCGTATTGAAACATCTCCGGAAATGATTGACGAGTTTCGTGTTGTAACCCAAAAGTCCATAAGTCGTTTCCTGGATGCGTTCTCTCCCGGTGATCCGGTTTATGGCCAACAAAGTCGTTCCACTTCAAAAGTAAGTCTTTCTCAGCTGGAGGTGCTTAACGGGGGGCGGCCCTTACCCTACGGCAGAGGTCAGTTCCGGAGTTGGTCTTTGAGGGCTATGTTTCGGCCAAGTCGAAAACTGTCGTTGTTGAATAATTTGTTTTAAAATGTTGTCCAAAGCAATAAATGGTTCTGCTTTGTTCCCGCTCTTAACCTTCACCCTCGGAGGGTCACCAAACACCGTTGAAACTGTCGTAGGGTCATAAAAGATCGGGCACGTTGCCTTAGGATTCGAACCAGGCGGTTTTGGGTTTGTCTCCAATGAATCGGATGAGCTAAGACTGTTGTTTACATTTTCTTTTTGGAGTTGACGGACCAATCGTCGTCCCAGGTAGATGAAGACACGCACCGCCCGGTAACGTCCTTTCGAGCGTTGTGCTCTTCCTCGCTCTACCTTCTTGGCCGGGTGCTAATAAAAATTAGCATAATTTTTGCAATCGGTCGAAGTCGGAAAGCCGAAAGCAAGATACCATTCCGGTCGGGACCGGTTCAAAAGTTGACAGGCAGAGTTAGGTTGAGAAGAATCCCCAAACGAACACCCCGTAAGAAAACAAACCCGTCCTCTTGATGAGCCTCTGGGCCTATGGGCCTTTAATTTTATGAGACGATCATCAACCGGACCACTGCATGGGAAAATAGTACGCAAAATGAGCAGTTTCGGTTCGGTTTCGGTGCATTCTCGGTTCAATCGGTTCGGTTCTCGGTGCAAAAATCGGTTTCGGTGCATTCTACCGGAGGTCTCCCGAAATGATTTCACAAACGTTGGATGGGATAAAAAGCCACAAACTCACGTCTCAAAAGTCCGCACGTTATCATGCGCGCTATCACCGGTGGAATTACCGGTGAAAAGATAATTGGCGGCAGTATTCTTTTATAGGCGCAGGGCGGCACACTCACGCGACACCGGTTCAGTATTCTTCAGTTTAGCCGTCGGCAACGACCTTCAGAACCGAAAACGATAAGAAAAAAAGGGATTGAAAGTGGCGGCGGGGGCAAAGGACCGGATGAGAAACCGGCTTTCGGAATGCCAACACACGCCGGTGATCGAAGCGATTCACCGCATCTCACTTCTCACTGTTGCCGGCTTTTTTGAACTGAGACGTCGGCGAGTGAATGAGCAAGTTTGTGCGGTGTAAACAGAGAGAGCGTGAGATAAAGTTGTGCGAACATTTGGTCTTCTCTCGCATGAACTCGCAGGTCACTGTGAACCATGACGTTGTTTTCGATTCGATGGACGACTCATTGTCCTGAATTATTCTTAAAACAATCAAAATATCATTGAGCCTTTTTGGAGTTGAGGATTGAGTAACATAAATGAAGTAACAGTAACAGTAACGCGTAGAAAGCTGTGGACACTCGAGTTCGAGTCAGGAGGCCTTCGCTGGAGAGGCATAAGACTCCCAAAGAGCCTTTTACCCCAAAGGAGTCATAAACACGCAGACACCTCGGAGGCGGATTTCACAATCTTCAGAACAGAGTCATTTCTTTGTGAGCCTTGCCGACGACCCATAGTCGCCAACTCCCTCAGAGTTGGGGCTCTTGTACTTTAAACCACCCTACTAGTTTACGCCTCTCGGAAAGGCCAGGGTTTGAAACGCCCAGGAACCCTGATTGACAACTGGTATTTGAATAAAATTAAAATTAAATAGAGACGAATGTTAGGCTATTACAGCTGAAAGTCTCTATAATGCAAAAGAAAATAAAAAGTTCCACGCTTATCGTATGAGTTAAATGTGTGAAATGAAGTAAATTTCAACTTCTTCACTTCAGAAGGATGCTGTCTTTTCGTTCAACCCTCGTGCTTGCGTGCCAAGTGAATATCTGAACGAGGTTCACTGGAGTGAAAAGAGAGTCTCGGGAAGCTTTTTCATGCTCTCATGTTATGCTCTTATGCTATTGCTTTATGTTTGTTCTCTCACAAGCCGTGTGTTTCTCGAAGGCTTCAGACGGCAACCCAACGTTCATTCGTTGCGTAGCCGTGCCAGAGAGCGGTTCGTTTCGCTCGTCGGTCTCAACAATCATCGTTCGACGCGTTCCGTCGCGAAATACGGAGCTTTTCGAACAAAACGAAAAAACGAAATCAACCTAACCGCGCTTAAGCTGTTTACATATGCCACAAGTTTGCACTGGTGTGGCTTGTGGTGCCGTCCCGTGTGTTGCTACTTGCCCCAAGTGCCCGAGGCGTGCGTGTTGATTTTATTCAAGAAAATGTGATTAACCTCACCACGTACCGGTGGGTGGCAGTGTTTGTGGGGATAGGCGCAAAGCTCCGTCGGTGGCCCTTTCAGGCAAAAATTGTGGGTTTGCTGTGGGCCTGATCCAAAGTGTAAACCCCTTCGCCCATCGGAGGTAAATTCACTCTTCTTCACTGACAGTGATTTGGGGTGGAGTGCGTGAAGCGTATTTTTCTGCCAAAATAACACATTCTGTAATCCTTTGGCGCCACGGTACAACGGTTTTGGGAAGTGAAATTGGCTACGAGCTCGGCACGGAAGGCGAAACTCAAACAACCCCTTCGTCTGTCACAGTAAAACGCCCCATCTTTTGTCCTGATCACTTAAGATTGTGCAGCAACGTGTGTGTGTCTTCTTTTTGTGACCGGCGAAAGGTGCTTTAATTGCACGGAAAAAAGAAACCGAAACGCTGTGGTTCCGTCGTTCGTTCCGAAGTGAAAGAAAGGTTTATAAAAGGTGAAATTTCCGCATCCGCTCGTTTGAAGTGAAAATTAAATTATTTCGAACCACGCCACACGCCAGGCTTACTACCCGTTGGCACGTACCCGTTGGCATGGTAATTTGAATGATTAGTGCGTGCGTGCGTGCATGCAAGGCTTCCGAGTGTGCTCGGCCTACCGAGAGGTGCGAGAAAAAATCGAAGCACTTGCAAAGGAAGTGTAAAAACGTGTGCTGTGTCCTCAATAGTGCCGCCCGGTGCGCCGACAAACCGTCGGGAGTTTGAATAATGCTGTCGATAATTAGATTTACCGTTTAATTACTCGCTCACGTCAAGGAGCAACCCACGAGTGTGTTGGTGTGCGTGTGGAGAATAATTTTTCGAATACTGTCGGCGTCAACACCCAGCGTCTTTTGCCGTCTGACTTGGTGGTAACCGGTTGAGACAGCCGCTCGGGTCTGGAAGTCACATCCCAAGGCTAGCAAACATCTTCTTCGGCAAACAAACCGCAATGCCAGCAAACATGTATCTGCAACAATCGGCACCGATGTCACCGATGACGCCCTCGACACGCAGCAGCAGCCGCAGTAGCAGCATGCACCTGGTTGAGTACGATTACGACGAGCCGAAGCCTGCAAAGGTTAGTTTTCACTGTCCGGGTCCGGGTGCCTGCTTTTCGTGGTCAAAGGCAGATGCCTCTGGACGCGGCCCACCGGTGGGAGCTGCAGAAACCCTTCAGGAGCTTGCAAACCTGGTGTTTGCGCAGCTAAAGTCACCATGAAATTATAAACCAACACCACCCAGCTCGGACCGTGGCTACGGCTTGCCAATCCGCGTGAAAGGGGCAGCTGTGCCGGCAGCAGTTTGGTCGGCCACTCCTAACGATGGTCCACCGGGTTGTGGGAACAGTAATGAAAATTGTTTTCTCTAAGCAAATACCAGCAGATTGAGTTTCCTTTGGGCTTTGAGTTCGCTGGCTGCGTTGCCTTGGTAGCCACGGAACTTTCGGGCGCGGTACAAAAGAGTCACTCCATCAGAGCTTCCTTGGTTTACTAAGACACCAAGTAGTCACCATCAAGATGGATAGTCGAAAAAATCAACACAATTTTGTACGACAAACAGTTGTTCGGCACTTTGTAGCAGCCCTGACGTCGTCGTGGCCAGAAAAAGACTGACCTTCTGCTTCATCTTATCGGTAGTGTGAAAGGAAAAACACAATATTCCAGGCACGTGAGGGACAGGAAAAAAACAACAAAAACACATTTTGTCTGCAGCATGAGTAGTCGCCCGGCCTACTGGTCCAGCGTAGCAAGCGTTGTCAAGACTGCGAAAATGATGTTTGAGACAAAATGGCTGTTGTGGTAGACGCACGGAGATAGCGATGAGTATGATAAATGGGGAGACCTCACTCGCGGACAACGCGGCCAAGCCAGCAGTCACCAGCAGGTTCAGGTTGTTCCGTTGGTCAGGTGAAAAACATGTTTTGCATCCTTGACATTCGCCACTTCTCGGGCACGATAAGAGCAAAAGCAAACGAAAAATTGGAATAAAAATAGAAAGCGCAAACACCCACGGTAAACGAGATGATAATTTTCGCGTTTCCCTCGTCGTTTCGTGATGGAAACCTTTTTGAAGTTGGCTTCGTATCTGCCTCGTATCTCTCTAAGTATTTTGCTGGTCCAGTTTGTTGGTCCATCTGTCCGATCGAGCGTTTATTTTTACGTCCATCTGTTGGCCAAGAGCTTTCCGTGGGATGAAATTTTAATTGATCAATTAGAGAGACCCATTGATTTGTGGCGTACCAATTAGAAGATCGATTTTCGTAGTTCTAGGAATCCCATAAAAGGGTCCTTTTCTCCGAAGATTTTATTGAGATGTTTGTTCCACAGCCACATGGTCGACGAACTCCACTTTCGGTCACCGATCACAGGGTCACAAACTAAAATGAAGCAAAATTTGCAAGCCTTCAGAAAGATTGCAACGGGAACCAAGATTAACCATTGATTAAAGAGAGAAAAAATACTGTCGTAAACAACAGGCACAATGTTGGAAAAAACCCGTTCCCCGACAACTGCGGTCAGCATAATCCGGAAGCAATCGCGCACACACGCGGCCCCGGTAAAGTTGGTTGGTCCGGTCGCCGCCAGGCTGACCACACGACGACGACGACGGCCCGCACCGTAGCGCATAAATTGCATACTCATGCTAAGCCACCAGCGCGGTCCAACCGTGAAGCTGCATGATGCTGTGTGCTGGGGGAGGCAGTGGACGACCGCGCGGTGGCCATAAATGGAAGAAATTCATCCGTTCCATTGTCGGCGGGTTTTTTGCTCACTCGCTGGTTTCACTTCGTTTTCGGGGGCAAAGCTCTCCGCGTTGGCGCAGAGAGGTTATCGCTGGGTTTCGTTCCAAAGGTTGGCCACCGGGGCGGGGCGGGTGTTCCTCATTAGCCGCTCCCGTGCCGTGTGATGTCCGTGTCCGACCTGGTGGACGCAGCTGATGACGTTTCGTCAGCCTCTTTCGCCGGTCTCTAACCAAGTGGTCGAAAGTCCGCCACCGAACTTCGAACCAAACTCAGTACAACCTCTTCAAGGTTGAAATCGAGCCCACATCGAGCACAACGCAAGCCGTGGCCGCGTGCCAGTGTGAGTTCCAACTCTTTTCCCTCGGCTCGTCGGTGTGTGAGGCAATTGGCTAGAAAATTAGCAAACGGAGCTTCTCGGCGAACAGGTGAGATGGCGTCATCGAAGCGAACGCCAAGCAACGCCGCCCTAGAACCTCGTTGCTTGAGATAAAGGTGCTTTTTTGTGCCGCGGCGCAGGTATTTCTCGCGTGTAATGGTTGTCTGTTGTTGGCACAAACATTTATGACACATCCGCAAGGTTGGGTTGCATCCGTTTCAGTGAGCTCGCGAATGTGGCGCACGGGTGCGTGGAAGGTACAGCCCACGAGGGGACAGCCCCGATATTTGACATCACTTTGTAGATAACCATTTTTGGTGTAGATTTATTTGCCGCACCGATAAGCGAGCCAGTGATTATATCGAAATTGCGAAACGGTGACGTGAGCCTTAGAATCCGGTTCCAAAAGCGTCTACGTGGGGAACCTCATGAAACGGTCTTGCCACACACGCTGGACGCTTCTTTTTTACTTTTATTGCAATTTCAAGTATTTTGTGGACCAGAATGTAGGACCCGTGGTGGCTGTTATCAGTAGCTCTTCAACGGTGATAACCGAGTGCACTTTGAAACACTGTGGCCCCTTTCTTCCAGAAGGTGGCATACTTTTGCGTTGGCCATTAAACAACCCTCCGGTTGCGGGCGGCAAACATCAAATAGTGTTGGGCGTAGAATCGATAACCTTTTATCTTTGACGCATCTATGCGCATCGGCCGATAAGTTATGAGCAAGTTATTGAACCTACAATATGCAAACGAGAACCGATCGATCGACCAGTGACGGCTGTCGTTTGTCGACCAGAAAGTGCCACCGGGCTGGGCGGACTTCCTGCGAATTAATTGAAATATTACGCGACACCCGAAGGAGGTCGTTGAAGAGAAAACTTTGTTGCACCCGGCGGGCAACTTTTGTGCCACAGAGAACGCTACTCAAGGGCCTTCTTCCGTAACAATAGAACCTCTTCGACGCCATACTTTGTCAGCCATCAATCGTTTATCAGTAAGTCCACTTTAGTTTGCAGAAAACTTTTCCAATACCCTTCCTGACGATAAGGTTTAAGCCTCAAAACGAATCCCCCTGGTCAAACTGGGCGTCCTGTGTGTAAGTGGCCCACTTGAGTATGGCCATTCCGAGAAACGACGGAACTCTTCACGCAACTCTCTCTCTCACCTGCAGCAAGTGAAGCAATGTCTTTGAAAACTAACGCTTCCCGCTCGGCAACTGTTCCGTCTCGACTTTTGCATAGTTAGTTTGTCACACACACACACATGCAAAAAATTAGCTCCACTCACCGGAAACCCCCTGCGGGGAGCGTTGGCACCGCAGGGAACACCCGGGGGAACTTGGAAAGTTTTCCTCCGCAATCTTGCCAGAAACTGTAAATGGCGCCGGCGATGCGGCAGAGGTTCAATCACCTTTTTCGCAGCTCGCGCCGGGAGGAACTAACGGCGGGGACACTGGCTGGCTGGTTGGTCGGTGGCTAAGAAAAGCGTCCAGAAACCGCTAGCCATCCGTCCACGCGTCCGGATTATCTTCAAGCTTCGCTGATTGCGAGCGGACGGCGCCACCGCCGCCGCTGGAAATGTGCAGTAAGTTTTCCCTTTCGTCCACGTGACTCGCGGACGAAGCCATGTTGGGTCTCTGGCCTCCCGTGCTTCCCGGTCAACCGGTAGCGGCCAGTCTTGGCACAGTGCCAGAGATCGGTCGAGGTTTTCTAATCGCGCTCTCGAGACCATATGACCATACGGCAACGTGACGATACGGTCAGTGGTCAGCCCGCTCGGTCGTCTACTTTTGGCAAAACGGCACTTGACGTCGACCGTTGTCGTCGTCGTCGTCGTGATCACGCTTCGGTGATAATTTTGATAATGAGCAAACTGTACGCTCCCCCCCGGGGGGTGGCTGGCCTGGCCAAGTACAATTTTATGGCACTCTATCCACTCGGTCGGTAGACCGTGTACACGCCTTGATGGCACTTGGTAACGGGTCGCCGTAAATAGCGAGCCACCGTCGCGACACGCTGAATTTGTCACGAATACGCGAAACTCGCGGACTGAGCTTCTGGGTGAGCGTCTCGGGATGGCAAAATATTGAGCCATTGGCCGTCTGATAGACTTTCTTGGAAGTCGTTTTCGGACGGCGAATTTCCGCCAGAATGGACCCAATAAGCAAAAGGGATACAAATAATGGATTCATAATTGTTTTCGATTAGACGAAAACTGACAAAGGATCAGCCGCACTCCCGCTGCCGCCGTAACCCCTTTGCCGCGGTCCGGCGCAAAACATAACTGCTCATTGTTGTTGTTCCGTGGTGGAACGCGGGCGACGACGAGTGCATTGTTACACATGTTTTTGCCGCTAATTTTCCACATTTTACGATTGGCAATATTATGGACAGCGGAAAACATGGACATGTGAAAAATAGCGCGAGCGGACGCGCGCGCGCGCCGCCGCGTACGTTGTGAGGTACGAAAAAATGACAAATGTTGCATTGTCCATTGTGTGTCGCGCTTTTTGCTCATCCTCGTTCCGTGTGTGGGTTATGCGCTTTTACATACGCAACAGATACGCGCGAGCTCGCGGCGACGATAATGGCGAAGAGTGCACACGCGTGTTTCGGCAGCGGGTCTCGAGTTCCTCGCCCGCAAAAGAAGCCATTCGTCAGCATAAAATGCGCCTCATACAGTTCGCAGTTCTTCTGCCACCGATTGTGTGGTTTCAGGCTTCATAACTCATTGATGGTGGCTCTGGTCCGGTCCGGTCCGGCGTCCCGTTGGAGCAGCAATCCGCCGCGAGAACGAGAGAGTTGGAAAAGAAAACGGTCGATAAGAATTGGTGGCGGCAACTTTTTGCAGGAATGACCATGCTTCAATTGGCCATGCCGCGGGGTTCATAAATGTCAGATTGCGGCAGCAGCAGCGGGGGCTACATTACAAATAATCGACTTCGTTTGGGACCTCTTCGCGATCGTATTTTAGTGTTACGCCGGGCCGTTATGTTGGATCTGTGTTTTTTCGATTTTTCTCACGAAGAAGATAAGGAATCATCATAAAAAATCCGATTTTTTGCCAATATATTCATCAGTGGATGGACCACAAGTTCCTTCGTCTTTGATGAACCACTGAGTGGACCCCTTCTGGGGGACACCCCTGGGTTTGTGAATTTTTAACGCAAACGAATCCCAGAAACGTAGGAAAAAAACCTCGCACCGGAGCATTCTCTCATTACCCGTCGCTAGCGATTTTCGATCGTGATTTTGATTTTTTTTTCCCCCGTTCGCTCGGTTCTTTGAGACGGTATTTGGCATTGAAACTGGACGGACGGGCCACTGGCGGGGCACTCAGCCGGGTAGAGCTCCAGCAACCCGAGAGCCCTCGGAAAGGGCCTCGTGCACGACTCGCAACGGCTTCACGTCCAGAAAGTTTCACACAGACCCCTGGCTGGCCGGCTAGCTTTGTCGAAAGCGTGGCGCAAATTTGCTTATAACTTGCACTTTTTTTGCACTTCTTGAAAGTCCCCACGACACCTTGGGAGCGCCTTGGGGAGCAAAAAAATCTGGACTGGAAGAGGTACATAACGGGCACTCGTGGGGCATTTTGTTTTTTGTTAGCTCCACAGACGACGCTCGACGCCGCCGCTGGAATGCAGCCGCGCGCGGGATCTGCACAAGGTCGTCTTGCGCTAAAGATGAATATCGCGCGAACCGAGTCGCGCTTTACCACGCCGGTACCACGGAGACAGGTTTAATAAAGGATGACGATGAAGTTAGTGGAGTGATGTTGAAACCAGTTTCCGCTGCACTTGAACCATCGGCCACGCGGCGGGGATCGGGAGCGGTGAACATTCCCAACACGATAGTGACGTCGATGTTTTATTTCCGTCAGCCGCCTTATGTGTTCCGCCCGAGGGATTGATTCACCGTGCCCCGGGTTTCGAAATTACGCCACCCTTCTTTTGGAACACGCTGTCGTGAAATCAATTTCACGATCTGTTTCTGATGATCCGATAGTGTTATTTATTGGCCAAAAGAAATGGTGTGACAATTTGTGTTCGAACTGTGCCAAACCGCGAAACTATTGAGTAACGCCAAAACCCAATCGCCAGAGGGCCCAGAAACGTGATTTTTATCGGCCACATGTGGGGCGACCGGGCGGTCAACCCTTTGCGCTAGACGATCAGAGCGATACGTCGTGGTGTTGCGAGTGTGCGTCAGCAGCACCGGTGGTCCCCGGTATAACCTCGATCGACTTCTACGAACGGCTTGGCGAGCAAACAGCGCGCGCACTGTGTCGCGTGTTTACTCGCACACCCTTATCTTATCGCGAACCGGCCGAGGAACATTCGTTCGAAACACCTTGGCAAGGTGATCGAAACGACGATGGTGAGCGGCCGTTCCAAGTCACGTTGGCTTCATTTTATCGTTAGGCCGCGATAAGAGAGAGAGAAAATAGGTTGCTGGTTGGCCGCGCGTAGGCTCAATCGAACCGATTGTTTCGTTCTACGTCCAACAAATGGGGTCAAAACGGAACCAGACGGGTTGCATCCCAAACGTCAGCTGCCTAAAATTAAGGGTAACCCTTTTGGTTAACACTGACCACCGTTAACGTCGAACGTCGTTTCGGTGACGCAGACCACGAGCCAACGATGTCCTCTTTAACGTGTTCCACGAAGACCCAACCCCTCCGAACACATGACGACAGACATCGTCAGCCGGAAATTACAAATTAGGCACAATTTGAGTCTTCAGTTTTGCGTCAAGACCTGAGCGATGTGCAAAATGGGGTTCGAGTCTGCGTTTGGGGTCGGCGACGGCCCCTCCCTTAGCAAAACAGGAACGGAAGCGTCACAATGCTACTGCAACAAAGTAATTAAGTGTGCAATTTTATGCTATTCCTCCAATGATTCCCTACCATCCGCCCCCCGGAGCATGTTTACCCAACGACCGGAGCCGGGAGCGTACGCTAGGAAATCGATTTCTTGCAACCCAAACACACTGTGGGGGCCTTGCTGTTTGCCAAAGGCAGCTGAAGAGGGAATTTGCCAACCCCTATCGCCCGGCTGGCGGCTGCTGGTTCGGTGTTTAGTCTTCCAATAAACCCTACAGGGCCACGGCACCAAAGACGCCAAACGGGTGCAACGGTTTGCAAGCAGTCGCTTTCCGGTCGCGTTCCGGAGAAGCACCTCCTTATTTATCATCCCAAGCTGCCACTCCGCCACATTTTTCCGGCGGCCACCGACGAGCTCTGGAAGCGGTGGAATTGGATAAATCAATCAACAGTTATGTTTACTTTGGCACGGTCCACGATCCGTTCGACGGAACCTCCCGCCTGCGGCCCGAACGACCAACTGGCCACCATGACACGCTCCCGGTGTGATGATGGGTTTTTTTGTTGTGACTTCATTCAATATTCCGAGCACGGACCAACACGACGACGGACCCCGGAGATTGACAGTGCAACCGCTCCCCGAAGGGCTGTTCGGAAGCTGACCAGGATCGGCCCAAGGTCTATTATTGCTCCAGGCTTGCGCTACGAGGCCCGGGATTTGGTGGCAATTACCCGGGACGCTGGTCGGTGCCCAAATTCTGGTCGGATTACGGAGGATGCTTGGGGCGGAGGGATAAAGTGAATAAATTTTAGACCCGATCCGTGACACCGCCGATGCCATAGCCGCTGTCGAAGGCGAGCACGGCTGAAATTAATGACATTTTGATGTGTGCGCGCAGGGGAACGACGACGAGCACCTGCTGGGGCTCTGCTTCACGCCAAGCCCGGAAATGGATGTAGAAGCACTTGGAAAGTGTGTCCCCTACAGCGCAGCAACGACAGCGCAGCGCCAATAAGATTTAGTTGATGGGGAATGTGACAAGAATCTGACTATTCTGGGGGCCCATTTTGAGTAGCTCCCTCCAGGGGGGGGTCCATCACCTTCGTGTGTTGCTGCGTCATGTTTAGGATTGTTTGGGTGTGATTTTACCTTTCGAGACCTCCTCCGAGCAGATCTGTAATGCGTTGCATCCGGCCACGTTTCGTTGCAGTTGCATCTAGCATTTGAATCAGCACTTTAAACAATTATTCTAAGAAAAAATTAAGAAATATTTTGTTAGGCTTATTCCACAATTCCGCGAAGAACAGAAGCAGTGTCGACGGAAAGAAGGATACAGACCAAAGTAGAAGAATTGACCACAGCGTCGCGCCGCGGTGTCGTTAGGTGTCCGAGACAACGCTCGCCGGCCGGCCGGCACAGCCAATAATTATAATCTATCTAATCGTACCGATAAATAATGTAATTCACCCGTCTGTTGTAAGTCTCGTATTTCATTATTAGTATAAATATATGCGCCCAAGAAGACCCTTTGATGCTGGCGTCGCCCGATGAGCTTGGCTTGGGCTTTTGGAGCCCGAGAAGGACTGAGGTTCCCGGCTACGCACGGGAGGCTTGGATAAAGTCACGAGTAGCGGCCGCCCCTCTCTGTCGTCGTCGTGTGGTCAATTTAGTCGTGATTCAGACCTGGAATGGCCCTTCGAATGGTGACCTCAAAGGTCCGTGGTATCATTGCCTATTTTCTCCACGCTCTCCGCCGGACACAACGCTGGACAACGGTGGGTTTCCATTTGGAAGATGGAATTAATTAGTCTCGAACCACAGGACGGCGGCGGTCGGCTGAGGATTATGTTCTAACGAATTGTGTCCATTATTTATGCGTGTGTTCTGCTGATGCCCTCTTGTTGCCGGACTTTGTTGGGCAAACAAAACAGAACAAAATATCTTGGAACCCACACAAATTCGATTATCAAATAATGCTCGTCGCGATACAGGGAAAGCTTTCTTTCGTGGCGCTAGCTTGCTAATGGAATTAAAAGCGTATCGGGAGGTCTTAGACGCCTTATGCTGCAGGAGTGAAAGTGACTTGTGACCGCGTGCGCGCTGGCGTTGACGTTAAGAATCGCTGCACAATGAGCCGGTAAAGGTCAATGGTCTTAATGTTTTGCTGATGTTTGCAGCAACGGTTTTGCACGACCATCGCTTCAACATCGTTGGCACTATCAAGCGACTCAGGCCAAGCGCCAAATGAAGTGGCGCAAAATGGCGTCTAGCAAAACGATGGCGCCACGGACTGGGAACGGATGACTGGGTTACATCCAGTTAATTATATGCTAATGAGCTCGGTGGCGTTTTATTTATAAATCTGTTTAATAGTTCGTGCACCGCGTAGGCTCGATGATGATGATGCTGCCGTTGTTGCGGGCAGAAATCAATGACCAACTCCGAAGCCCACACACACGCCAGTCGATAATAGTCCTATTAACACTTGGGAGTGAAAAATGGGCCTCAAACCGCTTCTGTGTGCGGCTGTGTGTGAAAAGTGCACAGGGCTGGCCGCTCCCATTATTAGCGATCATAATTGTTGATGTTGCCCGGTGGGTGAACAATGCTTCCACACGAACGCCGCCATCGTTCATAAGCATCATCGGCACGATTACCCTTCTCTACTCGCCATCACGACACGTCAATCCGCTGTGGTTGCCATTTGCACATTTGATTTTATTTTAATTTAGTTCTCTTAAATTCTTTTTAAGAGGATTTTAACACTCGTCATTCACGCGATCATGATGGAGCTATATTTGCATATTTTCTATTGTAGGCAAAAAGAGCACCGGTTGACGCTATGATGATTTATGGTACGCGCGTGAATGGACATAACAATTACTTACCTTTTTTCCCATTAAACATTCATATTGCAATATTTATATACACTCTACTCGGTTGGCATATTGCAATTAAACTGAATACTGCATTAAAAATAAATTATTCTATTTTCTCTACCACAAACAAACTCTTCGCATTTACTCTTCGCCAAAATTGGTTGCCAAAATCTCAAACATTTAACCGTTGTGCTGCTTCGGAACAACAAAATCCATTTGTTGGCAAGTTTTGTGCAAACAAAACCTGACATAAATCAAATTGCACTGCTGCGCCCAACGTGCCACAGTTATGTTGACTTGTTTGTGGCTTCCATAAACTTTATCCACTGTTTTTTTTGCAGTGCACCCGAAATTACCCAGCCAGAAAGACGGTAATGAGCGGCAGCAAAAGAACAAACCGAAACTACCGAATTGTGCAACCGGCAAGGGGAAAATGGCGGACGGATATGTCCGCCAAGTTAGCCACAAACCGATGGTGCGCTGTAGTCGTGGTTAGTGTGAAAAATGTTTCTGTTTTTGGAAATGTTTTTTATGCTCACGTAAGCAGAAAAAGATAATGAGAGACGCAGAAATGCTGAGCGAGCGATAAAAGCGGAAGGAACCGGATGGGAGAGGAACAGCTAAAGATGATGCCCGCTTATGCTAAAGTGATTTTTGTACAATCATCGTTATGATGGCCGTCATCATTATTGCCGCAATCTTGCTGTTTGCATCTGTTAAACAACTTAACCCCTTTGCAATCCGCGTCTTTAAGCTTCTTCATCTCAGATGCAGACGCAGGGGCTTTGTTTAAGCCCCCCCCAAGTGATCATCTGTCCGATTCGTTCGGAACGACGCCTGACAAACGAGCAAAAACTGCACACGACGACGATGATGCTGCGCGCGCGGAGTTGCAAAATGAAGTCGTCTCGATAGAAAGTGGGAACGGAACGAGTTCCGATCATTTACGGGACGACGTGTATTTCGGGATGCGTTTTTTTTTTCGTCGCTGATCGCCAGATCCGTCCGCCCGCCGGGAACCATAAATTTCCCCACGCAAAGTGGCCTGTCAACTCTCTCTCTCTCTCTCTCTGGAAGCTGACGATGGCTGCCGTAGAATGCTGAAATCTTAACACGACCATAAGTCAACGCGCACGGAATGGACGCGTCCCACGGAAATGGTGTGTCAAAATGTATGCCTTCCGACGACAGATAAATTGGTCGACGTGCAAATTAAAAGCAACAACAAACGGACGTCGACAAACTTTGCTGTGGTTTCTTCGAGATGGCGGACGGTTTGTTTGCGTTCCCTTCTTCTTTTCCGCCGGCAAAAGAGTTTCTTTTTTCCACTTTTTAGAACGTCATTAGACTAATTGAAAACCGATCAGTTGCAACTTGAGAACCGAAACCTTCGGCTCCGTATCCGCCGCCGTCTAACGCTCTGCGGTTGTCTTCGGTTCCAATTTTCTGGTGTTAAGTAATAGTAACATGTTTCGGCCCCAAATTCGGCCCCTCCGGTGTCACATTACTTCAAGTCCTAACGTACGATTAGCCTGTTTGAAAAATCACTACACTCCGGCGACAAAATGGCCACCGTCAAAAGATGAAAGCGACGTTTATTTATTGTTGTTGTTTCTTCGCCCGTGCAAAGGATGCCCCAGCCCTCCAATTCCGTTCCCGCGGCGAGGCAGCATAAACGATTCTTTGTTTGATTTACTTTCCGAGACTGCGATTGTTTGTTTTACGACTTTTCGGTTCCTACGTCCTGAGAAAGTCGGACGTTCTTATGCGGAATTGCACACGATAGAAAAACGGAAACTGTGGGACCACCCCGAGGTGATCGTGTTTCAGAGACACGAAGCGTTCGAAAAATGGGTCCCAAAAGTTCGCTTAACATTTGTTGTCGTTGCCAGACTAATGTTTACACTATTGTGCACTGCGGAACACTCCGCTGGGGCCAATCCCACGGAAGTGTCGAACCAGCGAGTGGCTCTAACATACGACACGGACGACGACTGCATTGCGTGTTTTCTAATCTTTACGCCTTGGCTCTTCTCTCCCATTTGCAGAAACTGCTGGCCAAGGCAACCTACGACAACATCGCCGAAAGTACGGACGAGCTTGCGTTCCGGAAGGGCGAAATACTGACCGTCATCGAAACGGACACCAACGGGCTGAAAGGATGGTGGCTATGTCAGCTGCGCGGTCGTCAGGTAAGTCAGCTCCGTGCGTTTTATGATCCCGCATCGTCTCGGTTGCCCTCTAGCGTCGTTCTAGAACTCGAATTGACGCTGCGAAGCCTCCAAGCCTGGCCGGTTTCCCATGGAAATTAATCCCACAGGAAGAAACCCCCTAGACTAACTCTAGTTCAACGGAACAGAGCGGCCACACACGCCCCAGCGAGTGGTCTAGAATTAAACGAAACATATTCTGAAATGCTGAAGGCAGAGCGGCGCATGTAAAATGGCCCCGTGTTTTTGGAGAACCCCGAAGAAAGTCACTAGGTGTGGAATAATTTATGACTGACTTCGTCGCGTACCTGTGCCCGGTGCGTTGGCCGTGATTGCCCCTCGACCTCGCTAGGGCCTCTAGTGGCCTAGGCTGTCTGCCTGTTGATGGTACTAAGTGAGGAGGAACCATTTATACGCGGCCAGCTCGCTGACCGCGATGAGGGCCCACTTCGAGGGCTGAAAAGGCGTGTTTAATTATTCAACAGATGATTAATGACGGGCCGCGGGAGAGGTTCCGGGAGGCGAATGCTGGGCTCAGGTTGCCATTGCTCCTGGGTTCCGCACCAAAGAAGGAAAAAGTTCACAGGATAACTCAATTAGTACCAGTTTCATCAAAGTACGGCTCTACGGGCCACTCTGGTGTCCCGCGCGTTCGACCGGAGGTTCGTTAATGATGGTGTACACAAGTTGATTTTTGAAATTGAGTAAGGCCCCCGATTCTGTGAAGTTTGTCTGAGGTCACTTGCAGACGTTCGCTGCTGCTGAAACCACCTGTCGCCGGGGCTCGGTTCCCGGTCTTGTGACGAGTGGCTTGTTCAATCATCAAACGAACGCAGAAGCGGAACTCATCGAACATCAAACGGTAATTGAAATGGTGGACGGATACTCTTGACACAGGGTTGCCGTGGTGCACCCCGCGGGAAGAGGACTTCGCGTTCCAAGACTCCCAAGGCCCAGGTTTGTTCAAAGGGGAAAAGAAAATTAATTTCGACAAATCTGCTACTTCCCTGATTGAGGAAGCGTTTGAAAAGGAGTGCACATAAATGGTGCTTACATTTCGTTCCTGGTCGCAAAGGGAAAGAGAGTCCACACGTCGGAGAAGTATTGACCGTGGTGAAGCTCGGTACAGTTGCACTAAAGTGTGTACACACAAAATTAATCTGTTGTATTTACCTTTTGGCCATTTCCTTCTTTCGCCTTACTTGAGAGTTTGCTTGCCGTTCGTTCGAAAGCAGAACGCCCTGAATGGAAATATGTAAACATATGCCATGCGAAAGGGACTCCGGTACAAATCCGGCAGTCCGGCATGACCTCTCCGGTGATGCTAATCGGATTGCAAACGGTCAAATGTTCACTTCGGTAGTTGGTCGAGCGAAGGATGTTGAACGGAAGCAGGCAGCACCCTGAACTTTGTCAATTTGCTGTTTCGTTGATTGAAAGTATAATCATTGATGGCCACAACCCTCCTCCGGGAACTGGTTCGGTGGAATAATTGACTACTAAGGCAGATTGAAGCCAAATTTATACCTCTTTTCTTCGCATATGTTTAACAATTTTATAAAATGTAAGCAGGTTTGCTGCTAAATTAAATTAAAGGACTTTGTAATTCGTTAACCTATATTTGAATCTCCGCCGAAAGGAGCATTTTCTTTCAAAATAAATATTTATCCTTCGGCTTAGCTTTTAAAAAAAATCGAACCCTGACCATTTTGCGCAGCTGTGTTAATACGATTTTGCCAAAATTGACACGCGCGTTCCGGGGACGGCATTAAAATTTACAACATTTAAAGTAAACGAACCTTTTTTTGGGTTCGCCCTGTGATTCCTGACCGTACTGGGCTGGGCTGTAGCGCAGACTCTGAGCCAGGAAATTAATTTGGACATCCGGGCGAGAAGCGAAGCAAGGATTATTGGGGTCGGCTCCGCGTACCCTAGCGAAGGCGTGGAGCATAAAGCATCGGCCGGGTTAGACACACACACATCGCATGCCGCCCGGGAACCCTATCATTAAATTTGAATTTCATTGTCTCCCCTCTGGAAAAAAGGGCACGTACGTCGAATCTTTCGTAGTCTCTAGACGTCGGCACCACCCGTCATGGGAGATGGTTTCTTTCCCTTTCGTTAGCGCACGGAACAGGGACTCGAAACAACGGCGGGTCTTCTGGAATGTTGCGTCTACATTACTCTTCCAGACACTTTCAGGCGATGGCGCCAGACCCCCGTTCGCGCGCGTCGTCGTGATGATCCCATATTCCCGTACAAATGATGATCAATGGAAACCCGGCAGGAACCACGTGTACAAGGAACTTCACTTACGGCGGAATGTTGTGCGTGCCCCAGCAGGACGGCTGGACGGCGAGATGGATTCCCAAAACGCTGGCGCTCCTTGTGGTTGATTTACGAGAGCTATGCACACGGCGTGCTGCGTCTACGAGTCGTCGTCGTCGTGACTACGACAATAGAACCAAACTAGGATGCACCGGGCCACGGCGTATCGAGGTCGAATTCACGAACCTGTAACTAAACCGGTACCGGTTTCCTTAATTCTGTCTTTAATCTTCTAGCCGAAGGACTCCGTTTTTGCGAAGGGCGAATGGGAAACTTGGCAGCGAAGTGTCCTGAAAAGATACGGCGGGCTTCACTTCCCCTTCGCGGGTAGTTGATTAAAGTCAGGGCCATGTCAAAACGCAAGACATTGTGGTCGACCGCAGAACCCGCATCCTTTCTCGGTCCCATGGCGCTGCGAAGCCTTGGTGTGTGCAGATTATTATTAATTTCTCAACCTCCTCAGTGGAATTGGCCATCTCTGGGGGGAAAAGGCGAAAGGATGCAAAAAGGGATAGTCTCTCTGCTAGGCTAAGGCAGCGGAGATAAGGTTTTTGGTGTGAAGGAACCGGCAAAAATCCGACGAATCCCCAGGAAAGGGCAACAAGGTTTAGTAATGAAATTAATTTTATTCTTCGTTGACTTCGTCTACACCCGACCCGCGGGTGGGAAGGGGCTTTATTACTTGTAGAATCACTTGTCCGCCAACCGTCGGCCAACACGAACATTGGGTCATAAGCCGCGCACTCCGAGAGATTCCCCTCGTAGAATGGGACATCGACGGGAAAGGATAAAAAATGTGTCTCCTTGATGCTTGAGGAAGTTTTTTCCTGCGGATGAGACAAGGATGTGCCATAAAAATGACCAGAAAACAGAACCCTGTTCAGGGAATGTAATTCCTAGAACTTTGTGCTCTCAGCGCGGACGTGAGGGGGAAATCCTTTTTATTTAATTACGCCCAGACACTGCCCAGCACTGTCGAGAGGACGGCGCAACGCAGGATCAGTTAACAGACTGATTAATCACATTTACCCAGCTTCTGTTTTAATTTTCAAACACACTGTTTCATCCTCGGAACGGAAACAAAGTGGCTTACAGTTTGTGGAGTGGCCTCTCGTATCTTCCGTTGTGTCACCGTCGATCAGTCACGAACGATTTCCATCTGCATCCAGCTTTTTTTTATCCCTTTTTCTGCTTTGTTCTTCTAAGTTCCTGACAATTTATCGTCATCATCCTCGGGAAACGGGCTTAAACCCTTCCACAGTGTAGGCATCAAACCGGGCGTGGCTCACATCCGGTTCTAGCCGTGGAATGCGGAAAGGACTCGATGGTCTACCCGTTTTCTGTGATCGTTCTTCGGGAGTTTCCCTTCGGAAGGTGTGGTGGCCACAACAAAAAGGGTTATCAGTTTTCGGTTGAGTGTGTTTGACCGAAGATGTTGGTTCCGATAAGATTGTTTGTTTGCGCTGTAGGGCGAGATAAATCTCCCGCCTATTGGCTGTATTGTTTGTTCGGAGTGTATGAATGGGTTTATCTTCATTCCCGGGCCCCCCCCTTTATCCTGCGCACTGTGCCAGTAGGGTAATTCTCGTTTGTTTATGCGTATCCCTTCTGATTTATTGCTCAGAATTAGGGATTTTAAAGTAGCATTCATTAGGGTTCTAGAATTCCCTGAAGGTATCAAGTTTCCAAGAAACTTGCAGTACAAATAGGCTTAATTGCTTTCACAGCTCGGATCGATAGGATTGGTTCGCTTGACGTGCGGTGATAATTATTCACACTCCCAAGGATCAGCATCGATGCGTGGAACGAGGACCGCAAAACAAGTACATGCCATCAGAGTGCCCCCCGATGAACCGTAATTTGCTTCGCAACAAACAGAAGAACGGTTCTTCAACCAGACACTTCCAGCGCAAACAACGTTTTGCGTCAGAACGTTACAAACTTACAACTCTCTCCGGGGCCCGTATCTTCCCGTACCTGCTCGTTGGCCAACCGGTAATTGACTGACACATGGCCGGGAGGCGAGGAACCGTTTGTTTTTCCTCTAATTATCCTCCCAGCTTAAGATTGAAGGGTGAAAAGGTTACGCTCACAGTCTCACTCTGCACGTCCCAGGATATGCCGCCTGAATGTCTGCTCGTGGCCACGGTAATTGAAATGTTTCCGCACAGTTCGAACGACGGCGGGGAAACTTTGCACCGAAGCGTTGAGATGCTTTTCTCTTATCCTCGGTGGCTGCTCGGTGCTTCTGATCCAACGGCCTAACGGTCGTCGTCTAATTCCATTACCGGGCCGCGAAGGCATGTCCAGAAACGGTACACTTTGTCTTCAGTATCACGTAGCCAGCCGCCAACCGGAGACAGCTGGCTGAGTTTCCACTTCAACCGCTGGCGGGAAAAAAGGAAAAGTTCGCTGGGAAAGATACGCAAAGTGCAGCGCCACCGTAATTAGATGCCACCGGCGGCGTGCATAAACAATGTACAGTGTACGTGGTGTCTACCTTTGCCGATAGCACGAAATGGCAACTGCACGTGCCGCGACCGGTGGGGGGACTGCATTTACTAGGCCTTTGATTCCACCATCACCTTCAAGGAGACCAATTTTGAGGTGATAGCTTAAAGTTGGAACTAGATTCTGTCACCTTGCAAAACTCTTTTACATAATTTCCGGTAAAAAACGCCAAGATCCCGCTTCGAATTATCCAACCGGTTCGTTAAGGAGATACGAATCAACCGTCGCAGGAAGTGAGCGGCGTACGTGATGCTTTCTCTGGCCGGAGATCAATCTACCGAAACCGAAACTGCTGGCACGATCCGATCCGTAGACACTGATCCATTGCATATATGCATATTTCCATGCATATCTCATATCGTCTTCGCATCGTCACTCAATTTTCACCACGGCAGCTGACGGCGCGCGCGGTAATGGATGGCGGTCTGCTACTGGCGTTGCTGCGTGACGTGCCTTCTCGTAGGGCTCGTGCCACGGGCGGCACACACGTATCGGTCCCGGAATCCAAGCAACATCAGCGGTTTCCTTCTTCACGTCAGGGCGGATCCGGTAGCCAGTCCGCCACGATCGTAACAGCTGCCACAGATGATACATCCCGATATGGTTCCATCCGATGCTGCCGTTGCCACAGAATCACAGAGCCAGGGCGCAGTCAATCACATAACCTCTCGACGGGATCTCGCTGGAACGCTGGTACGCGCGGCCCTAGATGACAGCTGTGCGCGCATATGCAAGCGAAGGCGTTTTGGGAAGCACGCCGCAAACAGGAACACGAGGGGCCGTGCGGGGTTTTATGATTCCACCGATGGTGGAATAAAAAACTACTCATGCCCGATTCTATTGTTGGAGTGCGCCCTCTTTTCAAAAACCCGCGTTCTTCAAAGCGGGGTCACAAAACATATTGTGATGAACGCCCACCAGAGAGGGACTTTAATATGGACAAAAAAAACGGTTCCTCAACCATTCCATAAACCCGCTTATGATTGAGTGATTTTGTGGCCCGCACTGTATGATGGGCCGCGGCCAGCTAGGTGTCAAGTTACTGTGTTGTGGCAACCCGCACATCGCACATTAATTGTGGCCGCGATGCTAGCGAAGGGGACAGTTGATTTGAACTTTTTACTCTCCATAAACGAATCAAAAATCAATTCCGACCACTAGGTGACGGGTGGAAATTTATTCACCGCGGCCACGGGAGCGCGCTTGATGAGGCTTAATTTCAGCGACAAACTGCAGTCATTATCATTTATTAATTTACGCTTTTACCGATTGCGGTTAGTCTGCGGTGTTCCGTTACGCCATTCCGTCCTGCGCCATTTCCTGCCCGTCCGTTCGTTGCAATCCTTTGATCCTGTGTCCGCACGCCCCACGATGCGATTGATATTCGCGGAGCGTTGCTCGTAAAAATTAAAGTCACGGAGGCGGTTGCCGGTCTGTCTTCAGCATAAGTCCTTCGCCTTGCGCAATCCGCCATCCGGCCGCGAGTTCCTTCCTTGACACCCACGGTATTGCGAAAGATCAAATATGTTGCTGAACTCACGGCCGTCCCCAGGTGAGCCTTGTCGCGGGCAGAGTTTTATGAATGAACTGCTGAACGTGCCCGGTTTGAGGGAAAACCTGATCCCGCTGACTAATTTATCGCCTATAAATATCGACCCACGTGCGGCTGGTTCATTGACTCGACGAGTTGTCAACCCGTCCTCGAGTGGGTGACAATATCCTCCTCCACGGGGACGGGGACGGGGACGGTCGTAAACTTCCCCACACACACAGAAGCGTGGGGACTGATTCATAACTATTTCCTGCGTAATAATGCAACGGACCGTGCAGAAACGTGCCATGCGAAGGTGCCATGAATAATGGTGGAGTTAATTTCAGCAAATGTTTCTACGAACTTGGCACCGCGGCCCATAAGCCTAGCGCCTGATCTCTGGTGTAAAATTAATGCCTCACACAGCACTGTTAGACAACGGTTCAGCTAAGCCATCCGGCAAACAAATTAACGTATAATGTGCTCTAGGTTACCGTGTTCTTTACCTCAGCGTCTTAGAAATTCCGAGTAAACGACTCAGGGTTGCGGTTGGTGAATGTTAAGGCTTAGAACCTGGCCAAAATGAGGTACTTTTGCGGAGGGGTATCGTTTCATTCCGGGCCCTCAAACAGGCAAAATCTTTGTTAATTACAAATTTCGGGAACTTACCGTTTGAAGCCGGGTCATAAACCTGATCCTTGGAGACGGCCTCGTTCGAATCCTTTTGAAGGCTTCGCTCCTCGAATTTGCGGTTTCTTCCTCAATATCTTGACAGCAATTGCTGGTGGCGCCGCTCAGCTAACACCTGTCTTGTGGTTTCATCGCTCCCAGAACGTGGCGATGGCGTGAAAGTTCCAACGCGAAAAACGGATCGAATGGCCCTTGGTTGTATCCAACGCGGCCACGTCTAAACGTGGCGTTCGTACGGGCTTAATGGCCCTGGGTGGGGTTCGAGGAAGAGGAACCACAAAAATGAAAGGATCCAAAGGATCCAGGAACAGAGCTGAGCCAGAGCATTTACGGACTCATTTTGGCCCATCAAGCTCAATTCAATTAAAATACCTACACCTACACCCCCCCATCTGGCCTGGCCGACCGAATGGGATGACATTATTAAGGAATTTGATTAAAATCGGCGGTTCCGTTCCTGTCCGTTCTGGTTTGAGCCTTTCACGGTAACTCAACCCTTACCCGTCCACTGTTTTAGCTCGGGGCGCGAAGCAACGATTAACCTCAACTTTTAATCAGCTCGCCGGCCACTGATACTAATAATAACGCCGGGACGGCGACGGGCCAGACATGAAGAAAGGAACGTTAAAATAATTAGAACCACTTCGGACGGACTCGGGGGTCTCGACAGAAATCAGACGCGCCGTTTTAAAGTGGCGCTAACGATTAACGGGTCCCATCTCACGTCCGCAGTTTGGACTGGTTCTGATAGGGCACTTAGCTTCTGGTTTTTTTTCTGGTGCTAGAAGATTGAGTGATTGGGGAAGGTGGTGATGGACTTTGCACCAGAGAGAGAGTCCGCGATCACGCACGAGGTCCGGCGCAGAACTGGCGCTTGATAATAATGTTGCAATCAATACTCTGCCATTACGGGACATGATTTACACTTACGTTATCGAAGAGATGTGTTCTATAAATTGCGTAAAAAAGGCGAGTTGAAGCCTGGTAATTTTCTCACGTTGCCAATTGGAAGTTTTTTTTCGATTTGTAGCATTATACTCACCACTGTCCGTGCACATTCTTTCGCGTTTCGTGACCGCGCCATCGACCGTCGATGAACTTTACTGCTGCACATCATAAATAACGAACTCGTCTCCGGCGAGCGTGGACTGGATCGTGCAAAAATCACGCCTCTCGCATAATTAACATATCAAACAGCACGTCCCGACGGCGACGTCGTCCTCGCCAGCAGTTCGTGCCCCTACTCTGGCCGTCCGCCCTGGAAGCTTTCTTCAAAGGAAAGCGTGAGGAAAAGAGGAAAGTAAGGCAACAAAATCAGCAAAAACCTCACAGCGAGCGAGACACACACACTCCGTGCAGGCATTCCGGCGACCGTCAACAACCTTTTGGTTTATGATCTCCTCGGAAACCTCTGCCTCTGGCGGCCGCAGTTCCTGGGCAGCAGGTCAATCAGATAATGGCTGTCAAATGTTGCGTCCGATTTCACATCGGTGAGCGGCCGTCCAATAAATGCGCGAACTCGTTTCGCCAAACTTTTACTCGATCGACCGGAGCAGAGCACGACGTTTACGTCTCAATCCGCGGCCCAGCCGAGTGTGCCGCCGAGAAAGTAGTGCTTCAATGGGAAGCTGTTGGCCAATTTTTGGCTGGACTTAATTTGACAGGCCACGGGTCCCGAGAACCGGTTTTTCGGCTTGACCCCGTGTGAGCTCATAAGTGATTTGATTTTCTGCCACATTTCAATCCGCCGCCGGCCACTGATTTCTATCGATTTGTTGTTGCTGGTCCCATCGGACGAAGCGGCGTCTTCTGGTTCTGGCAGACCAAAAAGGAGGGAAATCCCGTGTATGAGCAAAAACGCAAACGCGCGATCCTACAAAGGAACCGTGTGCTGTTTTTTTACCAATGGCGGCCACCGAATGTTTGCACGTCACTTCAAATATTTGTCGTCCAATCAGACCAATGCGATCCCGCCGTCGTGTCTGCGCAAAAGTGTTGTGTCTCGCGCGGTCTGGTCTGGTCAGGAATTCCAACCACATCCAACCCGATCTGCGGGTTATCAGCGTGATTCCTTCCTGAATTCGTTATACGCACAAATAACGCCCAAGGAGAGGGAGAGAAAAAACGGTGGCGGCCAATCTGTGCCGTGCTCGTGTGACAACCGCAACCGTAGGATCGAACGGTTGAAGGGACGTTCATTTGGCAGCATGACTTAACAAGTTGTTTAGTTGCGTTCGGGGTCTGACAGGCGTAGCGAACCGATTGAAAGGAACAGGGTTTTTGGACAGTAATACGACAAAGGCAATGACATTTACACAGGCACAAGCATGATTTTTTCGGAACAATGGCCAATGGGTGGAGAAAAGGCAGCCAGATTGTTTCATCTTCGAACAAACCCAGAAACCATTGTTTATTACACTTTGCTCGTGTAACGATCCACTCGAGGGAAAGCCCTCGAGATCCGTCTCGGGATAGAGAAGTGCGTCTCTTCAATGCAATCAGATATCCCCGAGCCGAGATGATGGGCTCTTGGAAAGTAAACCGTATCTTATCGATAGTTACTCTCAGCACAACAAAGTTCGCTCCGGCTGTGGGCCGGTGTGGGCTTTCAGAAGCTCGTTACAATAAATCTACGCAACATCTCGCCGTAACCTCCCGGAGCATCAACTTTTACCACTTGGCGTGGAGATGGCCCCGTGAAGAAGAGACCAGCTCGCCATCTTTTCCGTGGCACCATAACGATTCCTGGAGCGGAGGCCCAGCTGTTGACAGTTTTATTTCTTCACATTTCTACCGCCCCGGGTCGATCGAGACAGTCTACTGCTGGGGTGGGCTCAGCGGTCGGTTCTTCTCCCGATTGATTGAAACCCACTTCACTCCCGACGTGGGCCGCCGCGCGGATGCGTAGCGATTTATTTTAATTGTCGGTCGGTTCTGACAAGCGCTCTCTCTCTGTCAGATTTCCGGCTCCTCAGGCTAGCGAGGCGACCTCCAGCGTTGAAATGACTCCATCATCCGTGGCAAGTCTTATTGCCATTTTTCCGCCGTCGGCTCCTGTGGTGTGCTCCACTATCTGACTTCCTTCGGTTGGCGGCCTTTTTCTGAGAATGCTACGCGTTACGGCAATTTCGCTCCGGTAACGCTAATTGGCAATTTCATCGCCAGCGAGAAGGAGTGTTCCCCGTGACGCGGTGGCTTCCGAACCGAACCTCTGATACCACCACCAACTATTGCGGCGGCGGCGCAGCGAATAAGAGCACCGCATGATCATCGCCTACAGCAATTGAAGTCTTGCAAAAAGCGCGAAGAGTGCTCGTGCCGGGACGGGCGCATCCGCCAATCTAGTTGGCAAAGAGTTTGAAGAAAAAGACGACGTCGGTGCAAGTCGCCTACTGCTGCGAGGGAAGTATCGCTTAGAAGAGCACCGCAGTCTAGGAGCTCTTGGATGATGTTTAGCCGCTGGCTCGACGTCAATCCCCTTTGGGGATGAAAAGTAAATTGACAAATAAATTAGCCGGATTTATCTGATGTTGCAAAACGGTGATACGGGGGACAGCCACGGCAGAGAAGAGTCTTCGGCTTTGAAGGATACTTTTTTACTGCTTCCGGGTTGACTGCACCGAAGCTGGGCACACACTATATGGTGAACCATTTAAGTTTGGCCACGAATATTTTATTATTGGAAAATGTTTAATTTTCTTCTGCTAATAGCCATGAGATAAGGTTGTCGGGATAGACACATTTTTTTTATGATCATTGTGCCACGTTAATTTATTGATGGCGATAAAGCTGGCGGCGGGTCAGTGAGTGCCGCTCTCTAAGCCATCCATAGTCAGTGTTGTGGCGAAAGAAGAAACCATGGCAGACCGTTAAAGGTGCATCAAGCATAAAATTAACTTTGATTCATCTGGCCCCGCCAGTCGGCAAAGGTGTCCAGCGCTTCCGGGCCGTGCTGAATTCATTAGTGTGAATTATGCATGCATATTTTTTCCACCTTGCAATCCTTTCGCGATGAATTGTGTATCGTCTCGTCCGCTCCGTTCGCTTATCGGACGATTAAGATACGGACTGTCCGGAGTTTGGGATGAAATTATTCATCCGGGAGGGCTTCACGCTGATGTTTCTACTTGTAGAGCAATTTGTAGCAATTCGACCCGTAATTTAATTCATGAATATCATATTCTTTCTGTTGGTGATTTATTTGGCAGTCGCCATTTTGCGATGCCAAATGATCAAGTGTAACGAATGCGCCGGCAGCAGTGCGAATCATTTTTCACTCCTTCAACGCACCAAAGCTCGACGCTTGAGGGGCAAAGGGCCAAATGAAGCTGTTGGTGAAATGTAAATGAATTGCAATATGTTTTGGAATCCATTTCCGCCCCGTAGAATTAGCCCTATGGCTTCTCGTGTCTGGCGTGCCGCACAACATGACGAACTTTCACTGCGAATTCGTTCGGTTTTTGATGGAATAGTGTTGTAAAAAATGCACATTACTGCTCGTTTGTCTCCTGCCCATTAGTCGCATCGAATAATTGTCAAATAAAATTAATCAAGCTTCATCGCGCGATACGGGCACGGACCGCCGGAAATCGGATTCCGTTGCATCCATCCCTCGCGGGCATCTTCCAGCATGGGGAAATGTGTAAAACAATAAAGCAGATCGCACTCAAAAATAAAAAGCGATGTTTCCAACCGACGAGCCGACCGTGAACGAATTAAAACTGGCAATTTAATTTCATTGGGACCCCCTTTGTTGTCTGCTGTTGCCAGACAATGATGCGACAATGCGTTCAAGAAAAAAGAATTGGGATTTTTTTTGCCCAGAGTGCTGCGCATCCTTTCCAATCAAGCGAGAAGAGCGGGTCCTTAAAAAGGAATAATAATAATAGACCCTCTCTTGTTTCGGAAACCCGGAAAAGGTGCGAGATAAAACTGCTCTCGAGCTGCATTCGATTGCGGACCAAAAGTGCGTCCACACTTTGGCCCAAAATGCGAGTGCACTTACTGGGTGTGGTTCATAAATGCATTTAGCGTCCATGTTTAAGCGCATTTGGAACGCACCCGGAACCACACCGAGCGCACCCCGATTCGACGTTGGTCGATAATTGCTTTCGATATGGGCGGCCACTTTCGTGCGATTTCATTTTTCGACCCAAGCATCCTTCCCGTTTCTTGGTTTCGCTTGCTGTCCGCTTTTCGATTACTTCCACCGAAATCGACACAAAAAGGCTGCTGAAAGTACCACAACGCCGAATGGGAACCCAAATTGTTTACGCTTATTGGGCTGTAAATAGGACATCTTTCGGCCGATGCTACTCCTAATCGTGCGTCGATGGGGCATATTTATCCTCATTCGTCAAGGATGTGCTGACATCCTTTTTTTTCGACCGGACAGCTGCAGATTTTATCGTGGTGATGCCGTAGTCGTGGTGATGGCGATCCCATCAATATGGAGATGTTATGGAGTTTCCGTGCGTTCAGAACCCGCATCGTTTGGGTGCATAGCAGCTTCCAGGTTGCAGGCAGGGGGCACACTTCACCAAAAGCACCAGGCCCGGAGAGTCCTCCCGCAGGGTTTTCCGAAGTCAGTCAAGTCTTGTGGAACGCGCATATGGTCGGGTCGCTTGCCGACGGGCCGGATTGCCCAAAGTCAGCAAACAAATTGTGTTGATTGTTTTTCGTTTCGATCCGTTCCCGGCTGTGCCTTTCGGGCTGCTGCTGTGTATTCCCATCGGTGCGTCGGTCTTTACCTTGTAAGAGGACACGCTAAAGTGCGAGCAAAATTATCTGATGTCCTTTTTACAGCTGCATCCCTTGCCGGGATTCCGTGTGTGTGCCATGTGCCGTTCGTTTGGGCCGGGATTCGTTTCTCTTTAGCGTTCTTATCTGGCCGTTCCTGAGGGAAAAATTCCAGAAAGACTCTAGAAATGTTCACATCTATCTATCGTTTGCCGTTTGGATTCGTTTCGAGGAACTGTCTTGGGGTTCTCCACTTTATCTCGTGCGCCAGAGATCGACCGGATTTCTATCGGATCCTGCGGTGTAATCCCGCGCGGAAGTCAGTCGTGCTGTCATATTCGTGAAATTTGTTTTCGATCTGTGTTGAGCACAAAAAAATAACTTCAAAACATTTATTCCTCCAGAGAGCCATTCGAGAGAAAATTCTTCCTCCATTCTTATTCGTCCTTATTCCGTTGGTGAATGTGGAAAGAAAAATCCATCGATTCTCGGGCTCACGTATGGCACCAGTTTTTCCGCCAAACCGCCACGGACGACGACGGGTACCTTTGGGGTTGTTTATTTTCCACAAGACAATTCCTCCGGTTGGTGCTGTTAGGGTGGTGAAATGCTAAGTCAATTGTAAGTCTGTTGGTGAGGGAATTTGCAACGGCGAACGACCGATGGCTGAAGAAATATGCTCACGTTGAGCATTCTGATCCTGCTGCGGAAATTATAGCCCACGAGAGACTCAAGTGTCTTCGGCTACCGCCGGCCCTTGGCAGTGATGAAACCATCCAAAGCGCCCACCGCAGAGCGGTGATAAATTGAAGTTGATTAAGATTTTGATTGCTGTCGATTTCGGCTTTCTGTGTGCCATTTTCCATAATTCCGCCCTCCCGGAAACGGTAATCGTACGTCTCAGACGGGCAACATGTTTCACGAGAATTCGATAGAATACTTCATTTGCTGATTCGCTGTTCCTGATGAGTGCCTTTCTGAAGTGTTTGTTTCGGTTGGAATATTGAGCAGCAACTGTTTATAAAATATCTTTCCAATAACTAAGTTGTCGGAAGAAGCAAAGTATGGAAAAGGCCGAACGAACGGGGCATACAAATTCAATCATGAAACTTGTACCGAAAATATGTCCACAACCCAGGGCGTGTGCCGCATTTGCGTACAAAATGCGTACTTTAAATTTGGATCACCCCAGGCGGGACTTTGTGTCTAAATTGAATTTACTTCATGCTCACATGCTCCGAAATGAATGTGGCCATTCGACCGAGTCACCGTCAAGGTTCCGCCTAGGGGTGCGTATGCGAAACATTTATAAAGAAAATCTTCCGCTACTTTTTGGCGACCGAAAGATTCTCCAAGATTTGGTAAAGTTTCTTCTTCCGCAGCGACGGGACCCGGAACTTACGACATTTTTTTCTAATTTAAGTTCAATTTTGTCAAAGCGAAATAATGTTATTTTCCACCGTGGCCATTGTCGCGGCACCCACACTGGGTCCTTATCAATCAGACGCTATTGAAGATGAGGGTATCCTTGGCACGCCACAGCAGGGTTCCGGAATTGGGTAAACAATTGCCGCACGAACACGGTCTTGGGCGCATCACCCATGGATGTTTTTCTGTCTTTGACTTCCGGCTCCGTTTTGAGATTGATGGACACGCAAGACATAACGCGCCCACTGGTTCCAACAACATCGAGGACAATTCCGGGTGTCTTCCTAGACGTTGATTACTCCTCTAGGTAGCACCTCCAAAGAGATGCCTCGAATGATCTCTTCTCAGCTAACAAAAAACAACAGCAATGAGGGCCCTCGTTGGCGCAAAAAGAAAAATCACTTTCTCAGATTGTTCCGAACTCCGGGCCCGGCCACTGAAGCAAGAGTGTCTGGCAGCTTCCTTCGCCAGCGGGCTAGCGGGTTTGCGCGTCAGTAATCATTCTCTGCTCACGGAAATCGGAAAAGTCATCAAAGTTTCGCTCCATCGTTTCTCGGTATGCCTCGGCAGAAATGCGAAAACTTTCAAAGACCCCCCGCGGGGTGACCCCGGTTTGGCTTCGGGGCTTGTGAAACAATGGCAGGATGCGTGGCGAGGATTTTATATCAATCTACTTTCGATACGGATCGATTCCGTGTGCCTTCGGTGGATTACACGATGACGATGGATTGTTTTTTTCCCCGATTATAGGATTGTCGTGTTTTTTTCTCTCGATTCGCCCCGGTCCCCGGTACTTCGGAAGATGAGTTTGTCGCCCTGTCTGCCCCTGAAAGGTATACCGTACGGCGAGCAACCCAACCAACGCCAGCCAGCCGACAACAAGTGCAGCCATTTCTGGTGCCTGCGTTTGCTTAGCAAAGCAAATACGCTTTATCTGATTATTTTCGAATCGATTTCCTGTTTGTCTGGCGTTGAACCCCTTTTTTCTTGCAAATAACTCTGGTGTCTCTGGTGGCGGCAGCGGATGCAACATGCTGCGAACGACATGGCCGAAGGTCGTGACAAAAATAATATTTGTTTGATTTCTTTTCTATTTCGCTTTATCGTCAGATATGTCGCGCTATCGGTATATTAATATTTGATTGGTCGCTCCTTTCTCTCCTTCTTTTTGCAGGGCATTTGTCCGGGCAACAGACTGAAAATAGTTCAGTCACACGACTCCGGTTGCTTCACGCTGTCACCGGCATCGTCGCCCTGTCCGACGATCGATTCGACCACCAACCTCAACAGTCCGATACCGAGCGAAATCTACGAAAATACGTCCCTGTCCGGGCTCAGCATCGGTAGCCAGCGGCAGGGCAAACGTCGCTCCTGGCACATCATGCCCAACAAGGTATGTAGAGGGTAACAATGGTCCAAATCGTAACATTTCGGATTGGATTGGCGGTTTCGAGGTGGTCTGCTGCTGCCACCGCCGGGTGGTCTCCGCATTAGGATTCGTTTCAGTAATTAGGACTTACGCGATTACGTAGGATTTCGAGGACGCAGAACATTCTCTCCTACGGAACAGGAACTCGGTCAGGTCTGATTGGGACGCAGGTTTCGTGCGTGAGCTGCGTGTCGATAGCGTGTCCCGGCGGACTCTGTAGTCGTTAATCCGAAGATAACAATCTTAATCCCTGGGAGGCTGGGGTTGTAGCTAATCCCCAAACCACAACCCGGAGCCGGATCGGAGGAGCAGCCTCCCCTCCGGCGACTAGCGGACAAATGTCCGCATTCCAGCAAAATGAGCCAAAATAAAAACGAAGAGAAGCAGGGTAATCGCATCAACTAAACCGGACGTTGATGTTGAAAAGGGTGTGAGTGGCAGTTTTTGGACAGTGGACCAAATTCGAGTCCGAATCTGCATGAATATAAATGAGAGCGGTGCCCCAGTTTAGGCCCAGAAGGAAGCCCAGATTGTCACACTCAATTGATTGTACACCATTCTAGGGTCAGAGTAGCGACGGACGGACCCCGACCAATAGCGAGCCGAATATATTCATGGGAAACAAAATCTACTAGATCTTAGGGCGTCGTAAAATCGATCGAAATTGGGCCCAGAAACTGGTCGAAAATAGCTCCACCAATCACTGGATGGTTTATGGCGCAAAGTTTATATCATTTGCTCCTCTCTCGGTGCGTCGCTGCCTTGGCCTCTGACGACCAACTTTTGCAGCGCTTCCTATTTTTTTTTCGTTACTCCCAAGATGGACTCACAAATCAGCTTGGTGGGTATTTTAAATTTATCACTTTTCTTTGCCATCCGGTGGAACGGGGGGGGGCTTGGTAAAATTATACTTCTAATACTTTCTCCACGCCCGGTAGGGCATTATTTTAGAACATTATTTCCGGAGCGCACAGCCCGGGCGCTCTTATCACCCTCGTTCGAATCTCAATCACCTCGGAACGGAATGGTGGTCCCCTTGGTCGGTCCAATGAGCAAATCAATAAGCATAAATCAGGCTCCATTTGGGGCCCCAGGAATCGAAGCGAGCAACAATTCCTTCTGCGGAACGAACAATGACGACGACGGCGAAATGTCAAGGACAGCTAGAGGGCAAAGTTCCTCGTACTAGCGGAGTTCACTGTAAAGTGATAAAGTCCCACCGAAGGTCTGCCATTGAAGGCGGCGGTAAGGTGTCTAAATGAGTTTTTGTTTCGATATTTATTTTTTAGGCCGAGAAGACTTCGCAAAGTTTGCCCCGGTGACGGCTCGGTGCTTGGCGCCGCCACCAGCAACTACAAACTGTTGTAAAGAACAACAAGGAAGGGTTTTTTCACGCCCCTTGGTGGCAGAAAAATGGTCTGAAGTTGGTCTGTACTTTCACTTTCACTTCTCGAAGAACTCGGCGGCGGCACCACAAGAGATTGCCGGAAAAACGAACGAACTTCGAGAGGGAACCATCTGCAGAAAACTCCTTTGTCCGTTGCCAGATAGGCAGGTGATCAAATTTCTGGTCTCGTTAAAACTTTGGCCTATGCAGACCGACGGTTCAGTGGTGACACCGGTCGCAGTCATATCAGAAACAATAGAGCTAATGGGCTGGGTTGGTAAAGGATGATGTCCTTTTCTCTCTGGACAGCGCAAAGGAAGCACAGCACGCCTGTGAAGTGTCTCCATTGTTCTGGGGCTCCTTGACGCTACGGTTCTCCGTGAATCTGATACCAACTTCTCTACCGCCAGAGAAGGAGGCTTACGGCAGGGCTCAATATATTGCGCATTGCGTGAAAACGGGTCAAGAGGGTGGACCCTCCCAAGTGACATCTGCCGAGGGCCATCTTGAATTGTTCATTCCGTATGGGCACTTCTCCGCCCGGCACGGCACGGCAGGGTGTCGGTATTGCTATTTTACCTGTCCCAGAAAATATCGTACGCCTCTTAAAATTGTGCAATTTGCGCATCTTTGAGTCCTTTCTTTTTCGGCACCCCTTCTAATTGAGGGCTGCTCGAATGCGCCGCTTCAAGGACATACGGATAGTGCCGGGGACCGAAACTGTCATCCTTAGTTTAGGGCACAAATTCCTCGATTTGTCTTTCTCTTTCTAGCGCTCTGTCGAGATGTTATGGGTCAGCTGGAAACGAAAGATTTATTACATTCCAGCGTTGGGCATTTTACAGCCGCACAAGGCTAGGGATTTCGGATGACGATTCTTGACCTCTCCGGGTTGTAGCCGGGTCCACAACAGATGCCGTCATATAAAAATGTCTCTCACTCGCATTACTGGATGTCAATTCTTATCGGAGCTTTAGTTTTTGTAGAAGCATCATAAATTTCGTTCCCGTATCATGTCCTGTGACACCGCCTTGACTATCAACGTAGAACGTGCAGTGTTAGCTGAAAGTGCGTGTCCAGCACGGACGCCTCAAACCTCAAACTAAACTCGTCCACAATCGTGCTGTGGAGTTGAGAAATCCCGCCTGTCATATTCGCCTACCGCAATAACACGCCCAGGCCCGGCCGGCCACATTGTTAGTTCCGAACGAGTGCGTAATGATCGAAACCTTATGTGCGGACATCCTCGGTGCTGTGGCGCACAATGGTGAAACGGAAAAGGGCAGATGTGAGGCGTCCGTGCTGTAACCACTCGTCCTCGATAGCATCCGAGCAGCTATTTATTTTATACGATCAGTCCTAAGGACCTGTGTTCCTTCGGAAGAACCGGTCGGGGTCGTCGGGTTGGACGGCCGTTTGTGGACGGCACTTCGTGCGTATTCATTTTGTCGTAAAATCGAAACCAATAGGAAGTCGTAAAAACTTTTCGACAGGATCTACGACGAACGTGACTTTGCTCAGCGCGTTCGTGTTAGCCCTTATTTCGCCGTTTCACTTCCCCAATCCGCCGTCACCGTCCGCCAACAAACGGATGGTTTCTTTCACCGCTAGAGGAATTCCGGGATTCAGGTCAAAATGTGAAGCGTACTTTGCATCAACGTTTTCGGGCGTGCTAAAATTACATGTGCACATGTTTTACATCCTAAAGTCCAAAGTAAATGGCCTCAATTTGTTACGCCCCCGGGGCACACGTCCCCGGATCTCACGGCTCGGTGCGGTGTGCGTTGTAAACATTTCACTAAACCCGTTTCTTAAAGCCATCCCAGCAGGCAGGGAGGGCACGTTTCGGCCCCCGGGCAAGGAAGGTTAATCCAATCTCACCTTCAAGAATGAGAAGCCGAACACCGAATTCTCTTCCTGGTACGGACAGCATAATCATTTCCCTAGATTGAACTCATTTAATAAAGAATTCAGGAGCGCGCCTGCAAAGCACCAAAAGCTGGAAGCCAGAGGCCACCTTTCCGGGGAAGAATCTTCTTTTCGTAGCGAAGAAACCGCGACCAGCGGAGCAAACGAAAATGGCGCAACAACCCAAGTCAGCAGTGGGTGTTTTTTGCCGATGGCCTTAATTTAGCATTCTTCGCCCCCTCCCCGCCCCGCCCGAACCTGCTTACGGCGAAGGATCACGGAAGACCCTTCGGTGGCTGACGTTTTCACGCCTCGGTTTCCCTCGGAACACACCGGGAACAGAGATTTATCATTTCCGCCGGTCCGCCACGCCCTTGGCCATCTTTTATTGATGGGATGTTTGTGTTTCGTTCGCGCTGGTTCCTACGTCCGCTGCCGGTAGATGGCGTTCGAGGCGCCCTCGGGTCGGAAAACGAATTTTCTTGAGACCCTCGAAAAAGGTGGAAGTTTGCACGATCGAACGCGATACTTTATCTTCCACGCGCGCACCTTGGGAACTCATTTGTCACTTAACGTCGGTTGTTGTCCCAGTCCTGCGACGAGCGGTCGATTGTTTCACTTTCTGTTCTCTGACGGTAATGGTGTTCCTTGGTTCCTTCGCAAGCAGCTTTTCAGTTTGCGATACAGTATCTACGAAAATGCTTCAGAAAGTAGAATTTGGTTCATGACCCAGAGATGCTGATAAAAACCGATTGGTTTACGAAACAGTGGTGGTGTATTCCCGTTTTCGGGTACCAGATGGCACATAAATCTTCCGAGCTACGAGCTTACGACGCTGTTTTGCTGTTCACCGAAAGAGGTTACACCAAAATCTTCGCAAGACCCTAATAAAGGGGTGCTGTCGTTGGCTTATCAGCCGATATACCGTTTCCAGCAAACCCGGCGAAGATTCGTATCGTGTTTGGGCCGAACCGGCACGTAGTCGCGTGTTACTTTTTATTGGAACCCTACCCGGTGGCCTCCGCGGCTAACTCCAAGAGAACGGAAAGTGCTGTCGTTTCACTTGCTGTTTGTTGACAAACAATTGTCGGATTGCTCGAGTGTCGCCACACGGGTTGCCCCATCGAAAGACCCACCGCCAGGCCAAGAACGCGGAACATCGTGCTAGAATGGACGTTCCACTATCAATTCGCGGTCAGTTGTTCTGACTTGAGTCTCTGAAGAAAACGGAAAGTAATACTTTTTATTTGATCACACGCAGACGGACCGAGTCTTTGTTTGATTCGTAATTGGGCAAATGATTAAAATTGGCGTCCATTAATCATTCAGCCAGAGGGCCGCTTAGTCAGACGAGTTATGACGATAAACCAATAGCACGCAACAATGTTTCGACCAAAACAGTGCTCTTCACACTCACCATGAGCTTTATGATGGTTCAAGTTTCCTCCAGAAGATAAATCTGTCTGATCGTCGTTGCGATAAACGGCTGCCACCAATCTTCCGTCCAGTTTCCGTTTCACAAATCCCAAACATTCCCAACTTTTCCCTTCTCGGCGAGAATTTTTAATTATTTTGCTTCCGCTTCCACATTTACCGGAACCTGTTCAATTCGTCGGCGATCCATTTATTCTTTCCTTTGTGCTGCAGGGTTTTCGAACATCCTCCGGATCTGAGTACGCACAGTTGGGTGAGATTAAAATAACGTGGCCATGTACCTGCTGTCCTGTACTGTATCTCTGGTTTGCAGCAAACATTTTAATAAATTTCCCCCACAATCTGCAGCCTTATAATTATCCACCCCACCATAGTCGACCCCTCGGGTCCCGGCATCCGGTAATGTTTGGCACCAGGAAGCGAAGCCCGCAGTTTCCCCAAAAAACCGTTCAAAGCTGCTGATCATTACAGCGGATGGTGACCAGATTGAGCGCGCTAATTGCGCTCCTTTCTAGAGCGTAATACCCGGGGCCGTGTCCTATCATTTGCTCTCACAGCCGCCGTTAGCAACATCCTGCGCCTGATGCTACAGATTGTTATTAAACATTAATGTGCTTCGCTTTTCGCACTTGAAACACTTGAAAAAGGAAACCTTTGTCTTGTGTGTGTCACTTTAAGTGTATTTTCTAGTCACTGTTTAAGTCATTTGCGAGTTCCAGGACTGCGTGGCAACGGCGGGGTGCCATCGTTGATACGGATGATGTTGTGACTATTTACTACTTACCTGCCCGTTGCTGCCAAGCGGGACCACAATAGCACAAATTGGCACAGAAATAGAGGAGAACGCAAAATGCCTACGAGAGTGTTGAATTGCTTCTTTTATTGCACACCCCGCAAGGAGTGTCCCGCCGTGGCACTTGCTCTGGCGCGCACTGATCAGCTATCAACGTCTCGCTGTCGCCGTTAAATTGACTCCAATTGTCGATGTCACGAAGAGGGAATTTCAAAAGCACGCCGATTCCCAAAGGAATCAAAGTCGTGCCAAGAGACCGTGGGTTTCCGCGTGGAATGGTATGCCGCCTAGGCAGAAGTCAGCCCTGAAGTCGTCAAGATATTATTGTAGCACGGATCATACTAAAAGTGTGGGCTCGTGGAGGCAAGCCCTTGCCACATAGTGCTGGGTCAACTGGTGCAGAATGCATATTCTTCGGCCCATTCATCCGGTGATTGAACCCCTGCTGGTGCCGGTGAATGAAAAAGCCTACGCAAAAGTCTGTCCGCGTCTAAGTTTTACTAGGCCACCGCAACGTGTTCTCGTGGTCAGTTGCAACATCGCCCTGCGTAGGCTAACCGGCACTGGACCCCGTGTGGTGCTTTGCAAGTGGGTCGAATGCAAATGCTGCCCAAGTGATTCATCCTCCTTTTGCGCCAGGTGCCACCGGATGGACGAGAACTAGATATTTTGCACACGGCACGGCCCGACGACCGACCGAGAGATCGTCGAAAGAAGCAGGGCGGCCGAAGGTAGTTGCGTAAATCATGACGTCCCAGTTGGTTCTCTCGTTGGACTCACACCGGAGAACCCGTTAGCCCGGAGATCTCACCCCGGGGCGGCGTGTAACGACTACGGAGACTACAAAACTGTTACGCACCGGGGCAAGCTCTACTTTGTCAACCGGACTGCTGCGCCGGGACCACCTGAACGGGTTAGAGAAAAGACATCGAGATCGTCGAGGATAAATCAGACTCGGGTACTGTTCGATTTTGGAGTCGTTTCAAAGCCCACAGCATCGTTCCTACGCCTTGTCACACAGAAAAGGGCGTATTGTGGATACCCCTACGCAACAACTGGGCTGTGTTTCTGCGAAATCACACGGCCTGTGCCAGGTTGCTGCGGCCGTCAGCCTGGGCCAGCTATTGATCTGATTGCGTGAATGTTGTTTCTGCTGTATATGAGGTTGCACTTATGCTAATCAGTGCAAATCCTAATTTATCACATTAAGGCACTTGTCGCTGTTCCCACACAGACGTCCGTGGGGTGTCTGGTGTGGTCAAGCTTCGACATGACTCTATGATCCAGACGTTCGCCCAGCCCATGCAACGGGTTCTGCATTCCAGTGCCGTGTTAAGCGCCGCCTATCAACACTTGACATCGATCATGCCCCCAGAGATTATTCTATCTCATTGAAACCCATAGAACAGGGGGTTCCAGTATTGATTGCATGTGTCCACTCTCGGATTCAGTTGAAATTATTTCATACTCAACTTCAACTCGTTTCAATCATACACAGACGATGGGACCAAAGTGGACACTCTAATGTCGTTAAATTTTGCATATGCTTTGCCCGCAGTCCGTGCTACCCTCCGGTGCCTGTCTAGATGCGGTACTACAAGCGAGAAACTTTTTATTGCTTTGCGTAGCGAGAGGCTGCGTCGAGGAGCTTGGCCATAAAATAACGCCCCTTACAAAGTCTATCCGCATCTCGGTGCTCGGTAAAGTAAATATTTTTTACGAACCACAATAGATCTTGTTTTGTTCGTCTTCTCGCCCGGCCGTCAAACAAAAAAAAAAGACACGGTTTTATTGATTTTGTGGCGTCGTTAAATTGATCGGTATAGGATTTTTTTATTGTTTCACTCGTCGGCTAAGAAGCGGGCGATTCCACGGGTGTCCTACTTTAGTGGGAAGGTAGATAAAAATCGCGCTGAAACCCGAGCTCCACTTCTTTGACGCCTCGCGAGCCCGATGGATTATAGTGGCGACGGATCGATATAAAACTGCCATCGTAAAACTAACGAAGAATCGTGCCGGACGGAGGAGGGTCTTCACCGTCTATCGTCTAAATCTATTGAGACACTTCCAGCACATGGCTTCTGAAGTAATTATAATGCGGTCGCCTTGGCTGACCACGACCGCCGACACGCCAATCGGTCCTCTCGGTGCCGTCGTCTTTATGGCCCCAACTTTCGAATAATAAATTTCAATTTGAATTCTTGAAAATTTATTGCGGGCATTATGCAAATTTTTACTCTCCAACACCTCGCAGGAGTGTGTAAATATGTCCTCCGGAGCCAAAATGCCAAGCCACGTCTGTGGTGCAGTGACACTGATAGACAAGCGGCGATAGGTGGGGTCCAAATATGGTCAACGGAATATAAAGCAAAAATGTCTGTGGAATTAGAATTTCTGCGGTGTCGTATTGCCGAGATGCTTTATGGCGTCAAAAAAAACCGTATCCTTGAGCAATAATTTTGTCTTCCATTTTTATTGCCCACTAACGGGCGGTTGCTTTTAACAGGAGCCGACAGTTCCTCGTAAACCGCGTCCAAGGAAACGTTTCCAATCAGCAAAATTTCTTTCAGTCAGTATTTTAGCGCGACTCAAGGAAAATAACAAGACGGTTCTCCACTTAGCGGCAGTCTACTGATTGGCAATGGCGTCCACTAAACGCTCCCGCTGGACAATTAAAAGTAAACAACTTTCGGTGTGGTTTTTAAGCTCCTTCGAATGTTTGTATTTGTTAATCCTTTGTGATAGGACGAACGATTCGGTAAAAAGAAGTCACGCACGACGTGTGACTCCACCAAAACGTGGAAGCTTTAATGGAGTCGCCTGGGCTTGGGCGAATAATAATAAAGATTTGAGAGGTTGATCGGTAATCGGCTTATGTTTGATTGCTTCACGCTCGACAGTAGTGAATGTTGGCTGCAACTTACCTTTACGAACTCTGGTCCTCTGACGAGAGAATGGCCCAGTGTCATAATGCAACTCAGATTTATCACTTTTGATGCATTTTACGACCAATCTGTTTTTGTGCTAGTGATAAAAGTCACGGACCCTATTCACGGACAAAGCGGTCACTTTTGACCGAAACGAGTTCTTTGGTAAAACTCCCGAGGATTGGATCATTACTCAATTATTTAACCTCGGATGAAAATATGTCTAAATCACGTTCACAATTTTATCGCCTGTTTAATGTAATGTAACTATAACTTTTATGTCAAATAATGTCATTCTTTTTTAACCTATCTTTTCAAAAGGACTTTGGTCTTGGACTTTGTTAATTTTCCGATTCAGACGACTTCCAATAAACCCCAAAGTAGGCAACGAGAACCGATTCGATGAAAAAATGTAGCCTTCCGGAAGAAAGGCGGAGAGCACCATAATATCCTGGAAGGAATTGAGGGACAGAACTTACCATACAGCTGAACCACACCCTACGCAAGAGCCCGGCCCCCTGGAACGGTTCGGTGCGCTAATGCAAAACTTAATGACCGATGGAAAACAAACGAGCTCTTCCGTCCCAATCTTCTCAGCGACTCTCCGGCCAGCCAAGGCCTACTCCAATAACGAATTTTGGCCGAAAAAACTTTCTGCCAAAGTAAATACATAAATGAACGCACAATTTAATCGGATTGACATTGCGTCTGACCGTGACGTGGCGGTGCCGGCTTTCGGCAACTGAGCGTGGTTGAGTTTTGGATCTTTTTTTTCTCCCGCATTGTCATAACTTTATTACGGCTGCTTGCCGGATATTTTACTGGAATATCCCCCGCAATACAGGAAGCTGGATAGGAAAGTGCTCTGGTGATTGTTTGAGTGTCCATAAATTTGGTGGTCCACATTTCAATTTCGTTTAGCGTTGGCCAGAAAACAGACAGCATATTCTTTTGGGGCAATGCTTTTTGGGAGCGCAACAAAGTAGCCTTTTTAGGCTTTGTTGCCCAGTTTCGTGCTTTTCCTGTCTGACGTGACGTTGAAATGTAAGTTTGCCATAAAAGTTAAGATTCGAATCAATATGGTGTTGTACTTGAAAGGCTCATTATTCACGCTGTGTAGAGTGTGAGTGCCAATGAAGCGCTTAATTTACGCCCAGCAACCGGAACTAGCCCTCATGACCGAAAGCAAACTGTGCTGGCGTCGCTCGATCGTGCTTCCTCGTTAAGACCAGTCAATTGCCGCCAATAAACGGTGCAATGGGAAAAGGCACCATCGCCAACGAAATTACCCGTTTTACAACAGACCCAATCCTTAAACCGTCAACCAGCAGATAGTGGTCGCGGAACTGCGCCAAACAAATTGCGAATCAGCCGTGGGACCGTGGTTTGGCGAAATAAATCTTAATCAAATTAGAACCTCTTCAACCTCGGGGAAGGCACCAGTGGCTTCACCAGGACGATGCAAAACCTGCTCTCCGACATACGAAGTGACGGGTCGGTACAGTTCAGCTTTCCCTTCCAATTCAGTGCCACCACCCGTTCGGTGATGGATCGGTTCAACTTGTTCAACGGTGTGGACACTCTATAAATTGCAACTTTCGGCATGGCCGCGCATCGGACCCGAGCGGCGGCTCCGGAGCGCGTAATTTTACAGCAATGAGCCGGTTCCTACTTTTCGAATGGTGGCCCGCGCACCCTATGTCAGTGCACCATTCCGGCGCTTAATATGCAGATGGATCGCGGTCGGACATTTGTTGCACTGTCAGCGCACGACAGACGACGCTCCGGCTTACGGCTGGAACACGATTTATCTCTCGTCACACACGTCACCGTCCGCAGGCGAATGTCGGCGGCGGCGGCGACCCGGCGACATTACCGTCGCGCGCAAGATAGGCTACCACTTCTGGGGCATTTAGGTTGCTTTTTTCTGTTCCCGCCTCCCAGCGGCACGACAGGTTCGCATGAAACCCAACCGCTCGTTACGCATATTTTAATGCAAAAGGCAGAGATAGCACACCGACCAAGGCACCAACCGGTTGGCGGTTGGCGTGTCTGTCTACGGCTGTCAAGGCGGACGGCGGGGACACTAAGCGCCTACCGTGGGCCGGCCGCGTGGAGCACATTCCACTCGCGCTAATCCAACGGTACCGACCGTTTATCGTGATGATTTATGGCACAACAATCGCCTCGCCGGAGAGATGGAAGTTTTGCTTCATAAATCCGAGCCAAATCCAATCATAAGCGCGATCGTGTGCGGAGTGGTCAGTTATAAATTGATTGATTTGTGTTTCTTGCCGTCTCCGAGCCCCCTAATGGCTTGTTCGTTCGTTGTAATTCTCAATCTCCGGAATCGCCGTAACCCGTGTGCTATCAACTGAAATTATCATCAAGACAGATGACATCCTTCTCCCTCCGTGTCCCAGGGGGGTGACAATAATCGTTTGGCCGTGCAAGCCAGACATCAGCATGTAAAACGCACGCTTTCTTTCGGGGCGGATGAATTCCTCGACAGTGTAAATTCCAACAGCCCAAGAGCTTAACCTTAAGAGAATTTAAACCCCCCCGAGAGATATGTCTAGCCAAGACAATCTTCGCTTTTTGTGGGTAATCCTTTTCCCGGCTACCCGACACGGCCTGCGGCCGACCGTTTGTTTCTTGTCCTGTGAGTCTACACGACGCTGTCTGCCAGTTATCTGAAGGACCGTTTGGAACAATATTATATGATATTGTGTTATAAATGGTCTCTCAACATCACATCGGAGGGGCGACATCATACCCCCGGAGCCCACACTAACTTAAAACCGGACAAAGCAACTTCCGGCAAAAACTGAGCTTATTTGAAATCCAATAACATACTTCCGCCACGCCGGCGTTTGCCGTGCTGATTACGGATTCTGGAATCGTTTCTCGAGCACAGTGTGTTTATCTACCCACCCGAGCGGCCATCCGGCCAAGGGGCCGCCAAAATGATCCCTTTTTCTTGTGTGTGTGTTTTTATATCCTTCTTGATCGATTTGATTGGATTTATTTAACCTTTTTTGCCTTTCTTTTCTCTTGCAGGTACGTATCGTCGGTACGCTATTTATGGGATCGTGTGAACTAAATTGGACTTAAAAAAGGACCTCCTGGGTGTATACGGTGGAGCACGGTGGATATCGGCCTCGGTCGTTATCGATCCTCCCCGCTGACCGCATTTCTGGGAGCATTCGATTGCACGGAACATGTGTATCGGAATCTACTGAATTTAAATCAATCGCTTGCTGACGAGTGACCTTATTTCGAATTCCCCAAAAACCCAAATCGAATCGATTTTAGCATAACCCACGACGAAACGTTGGGCTACGTGGGCTGTGTGTAGTAATTTAACCCAAAAAGCGGACCGTCGATGCAATATGTGTGGCAGTCATAACCGAGAAACTATGATTCGGAAACGAGAACTGCGACAACGACGCGACACAATTGCGCACAGAAAGTGTACACAGCACAATTGTGCTGTTGTGGAAAGCAAGTAGCAACAGTGGCGCGGAGTAGCATTTGGGGTGCATGCATAAAATTTGCATAATGCGCACCAGCCGCGCCGTGGCTAGATCGCCGTTCCCGGCGGAAAGCCCCGATGGAAAGTGTGGCAGAGCAGAGTATGAAACTCAAATTGAACTGCCATTTTATCGATTGAGCAGAGCCAGCCCAACAGTTCGATCGCGGGACCACCGAGATCGAGTCACGGTGGCAAAGTTGGCGACGACCGACTCTTCGGCAACGACGGTTCGATGACTTTTGGACTCCCGCCGATAAGAGCGTGCTCTACTGCGGTACCGGGAGCCAGCCTTCCCACGGACATAGAGATGTCCAGCGAGAGGCTACCGCACCCTGGTGGTGGACACTTTTTTTCCTCCCCTTTCAGAATGTATTCGACCCGAGAAGAAAAGGTTATGCTGCTGCTGCTGCTGCTGCGAATAAAAGCTGCCAACTTTGGAATGCATTTTTGATAAAGTGACATCCGACTAGTCGTCGGTCGTGGTCGCGCGTTCAAACAATGCGCAACGTTTTTCTATTGCGATGGCAATTTCCACAAAAACCGTGGTGCGAAAGGACGTACTGAGAGCGATGAACAAAAAGAACTTGCCATTGTGTGATGGAAGCCGTCGACCGTAATGTCCTCTCGTGGCTTATGGTGGGACAACTTTATTACGTCCCCCTTTTTTTGTACACTTAAAGTGGCCGAAAAGGGTAAACATTTAAAAGGTTTTACTGTAGGTTCAACCGTTTGGGGAAACTCGGTTGCCCCCCACCCGGCCGGCATTTGCGAATTCAAAAGGACACTCCGTTCCGTTCCCGGTTACCGCAGAATGGCACGTTTGAGTTATGAGCACAATGGCACGGTGGCGCACCCAATCGGCGGAAAATATGTCCTTCGAACGGCGTTTGCCTCCGGGTCGTAGTTTAAATTGTTTGGACACCGAGTTGGACATCGTTTGTGTCAATATTTTATCTGTCCGACGCTCGCCGACCAATGCTCGTCTCGGTGGCGCAAACGGCGGTGTCCCTCGGATTCGATTTACTGTAAATAATTAATTTAAACTAACATTCGAATCAATTTTTGAACGAATATTGACACACTCTTTGGGTTCGTCCGTCCCGCCCGCCGGCTGGTGCTGTCGATAATGCACGGGCGCGCCATAATGTATTCGATTTCGTTGCGACCGTAATTTGAGTGACGTGTTTTAGGTGGCCTAGAGGCACATACACTCAGATCTTCAGAGCGTCCGTTTGCGATATGAATGGCCGACGGCGGTCGGTTTCGGGGTACCACTGCCAAAGGACGGGGGAACCGAAGGGGGATGACCGCGCACCCCTTGGGGACTATTAGGATTGTGCTTGCTCATGCATTTAAATTTATTTCGGCTCCCCTGCGGCCCGGCCCAGTTATCCTTCCGGCCTGATACGGCACGGCGCCTCCTTCGGTGAGCCGGTGAGCGATCGCTTGGACACGAATCCTTTTCCTATCATCGAAACCATCCATCGTCGTCGTCGTCGTCTTCGCTGCCGTCGCACGTCATATTTAGGTCAGCGCCTACAGGAAGGTTGTGGCGCTGGTTTTGTTAGTTTTCTTTCTCGCTTGACTACTCCGCCAGTGGCTGTTGTTGTTGTGTGGGCTGTCGACACAATTTTCTTTTCCCAGTTGTAGGGCCCATTCGAGGGTCGCGTTCCGCCGTCAGAAAGCCGCGATAGTCGTCGTTTTTCTCTGATATATATTTCCCCACTCTGTCACGGGACTTCTCTGGCCCCGTTTGATGGTAACGAATAAGGATGGATTTTATTAGTGGCAGCGTCTGATATCTAGGATGTCGCCTCGGGAAGAAGCGGATTTCTCCGGTCTGGTTCTTCTGGAAAATATCATCTCCCGTTTTTTGGGGGAAAAACTCGGGACTTCCGGGGGGGAGAAACGTGTTTATATAAATCCCATCATAAATCCATCTATTTATTTCGGTCTGTTGAAAGCGCAAAACAGCACACGCAACGAGGGTGGTTCCTCGGGATGCCTATCCCTAATGCAAACACAGTTCTCTAATTCTAAGCAGAACCTTGAGCCGTTCAGAGGACGTCTCTAGCATTTCGTCACCCTTCGAAGTGATAACCGACGCGCTCCGGGAAAGCAGATGCTACAATAACGAATGCCTGCGGGAGTTGTTTGAGGCACCATCTAAATTCGATCATCTTCTTTCGCTCTACCAAAAGTGTAAACAACAGCGTGCACTGTAATGGCAACGACAGTTTAATTTAGCCCTAGATGGTTGTTTAGAGGTCGAAAGCTTCAAGATTTTATCGATCTTTGGAGACAGGTTAATAAAGATTCAAGATGATAGAATTTTATTCGCATAATCAGCCACCGGCAAACGTGACTTTCTTTGGGATGTCACGGATGAGTTTAGGGCCGCAATCCGCAACCGCAACCGCAACGTTGTCCGACATTCCCACCTCCCTATCGCTTGAATTTTGTCATTTTGCTGTCAGTTTTCCTTTTAATGACCCAAATGACGACATTTCAGCATTTACTGTTGCCGGCAGTTAAATGAAAAATACGTAATAATGTTTTATGATCCCATTTGTGCGCAACAGTCGCAAGGGTGGTAATGGTGACAAATCGGAAACTGTGCGACACGGGATGCTCCTTTATGGTTCGTAATTATTATTTGCCACTTTTGGCAGAACGCTGATCGAACAAACTCTGTCGTATTGGTCCCCGCGACATGTTTGCTTCTTCCCCGGAGCTCGTGTAACAACTGTTTTTAGTAGAAATCAACGGAATGGACCAAAAAGAGCCACTCCCGTTCGGTTTAGGGCATTTAATCCGCACACTTTGGTATTCGTTTTTAATGGCCGCAGCTTAGCGTGACGCACTACGTGAGGCAAAAAGTTGACCGTTTGGCTAACGGGACGGTAGGACGTGTAATTACCGTCTTTGGCCATTATACAAAAACAAGCAAATGCCGCGCACACGAATGTCGGGAGCTAAGCCCCACGAAAGCGCATTATTCGGCCACCGAAATGGGCCTTTTTTCGCCCCCCGGAGGTCCGTTGACCATTTCACCAACGTAATCCACAGAAGCCGATCGTTACCGACCGGAAAGGACCTCGGTTCGGCGGTGTCACCGCCTCGCAGTATTAAAAGCAATTAAAATTCGGTTACAATGTGTAACCGTGTTCCGCTTTTAAATCCTTTTTGGTGCTTAACCTTAAATGCCCGCGAAGTCTCTATCGTCGGATTCGTTTTTACATTTTATCATGTATTTTGTGACCTCGGGAAGCCTAACGCAGTGACTTGCTGGTCCGAAACCTAGGCCTGATAAGGCCCCAATGAAGTCTAGAATTGAACGATAGAAACTTAACACAATAAAGTTCCGTTAGCTGCACGGTGGTGTGGAATTCGAAGCTGTTCGTGAAGCGGAAAACGCAGCCATCCATCTGCAACATGATGCACCGGTTCAATTTCATCCGCCTCGATCCGTAAATGGAAGGTTGCTCGTCAAGCCATACCCAACAATGGTTCTACCGCGCGCAGTGTCCACATCGCCGTGCACATATCTTGGAGTGACGCAGCCAGCCCATGCCTATACGCTGGACCCGATCCGGCTTCTTATGGTCACATCGTGGGAATTCAATTGCCAACACCGTCGGTCGGCTGTCTGTCTCCAGTATGTCTCGGACGGCCCGCGTCGATGGCTACCGGTTTGTTGTTTATCACGTTATCATGATTTGTTGATAATGCCGAATTCGGTCGGCACTAGGAAAAGTGGCCACCCCGCATCCGTCCGTCCGTCCGTCAGCATAAGCAAGTCCTATGGAATATGGAATGCACACGCGAATGGAAGGAAAAAATACATGAAAATTCCATTTGTGTCCACTTTCGAGTGCTCTGCGGCCACCACCAGTAGAGCACGGTCGTTCCCGGATCTCCTGGGGTATGAAAAAATAATGTCACAAAGATTTATTTTAGGAATTATGGGCCGCCTTTCGCGCGCAAGGGTGCAGGGTCGGCCGAAGGTCGAGAAGGACATCTCGGTCTCGGTGGGCCTCTGGGAGCGCGATTGAGAAACGTGTATGGAATAAACGAGATTTCCATCTGGGTCCGCCTGTTGTGTTGGACACTTGTTCCTGTCCGTGGTGACCATGTTGGGGAACGCTTGGTGTTGCAAACCGGGGGACTGGATTTTGCATTGTCGTCGCGGTGCCTTTCCATGCCGGTACTTTTACCGGCTTTCAGCTTTTCTACGTACTTTCTTGCCTTGGACGGAGTGGACATCGCGAAGAAGGTAGGATTAAGTTTCTTTCTTCGGTAACGCAAATCGAATTTTGCGAGGTCCGTCCGTTCGTGGCTATCTGTTAATTGACAAAACAAGAAACCGAAACAGCATCTTCTCTAATGGGTTACTGATCGTTGGCCGTGTGTTTCCTAAATGTTGTTCGAGCATATCCTTCGAGCTGGCCGAGCAGCGTAGCAGCAACCGTTTGACCAACCGTGGTCAGCCACAAGAGGCCAATGCTAAAAATAACCCAAACATCTTCCTTTTTCGTCGTCGTCGTCGTCGTCGCGTTCCATTATCTGATTTCTTCGATTTGCGACGGAGAATTTTCTTTGACCTCCTCCCGGGCGAACGAGCCATCCCATATGCCATACCGGGAAGCGGACACATCCTTAAATGGTTAGAATATCCCCCCTATCATATCCCAACCGGTCAAAGAATGTGATCCCACTTACGACGGCCACGAACGAATCGATTGCCGGGCTGCTCAATTTAACGCTGGACCCCACGAATCCGGCTGGAATTTCCCGTCCGTCTCGTCCCGGATTGGACATTTTGGGTCTCTCGTCCGCCCGTGTCTCTCTCTCTCTCTTTCCCTTTCTCCTTGCCGTCGGCTTGGAATGTTAAACTGGGCGATCGATCTTCGGGGCTTCGTTTGATGAAATACATTTTTCTTAACGTTGCTCGCGATCCACAATCGCTCTCCGGGTTCGCTGCACCGGCGGAAGAGATTGCTTAAATGTTTATGTTTATTTTTATGCCATACCTTATAAAGCACATCCCCCCGAGTGCCACTGCCGCCGGACGCGGATGTATTTAATTTGAAACAAATTTCTCTCTCTCGACTTGCTGTACTTAAAATCGCTGTCAGCTTTAGTGGTCGCATTACGGGAAACCTCCATAAATTACGCAAGACGGTTTGTACGTCGCTGTCTGCTCAGCACACAAACGCGGAATTTCAATTGGCCCCACAGCATGATGCCGTCGTAGAGCGCAATGAGCGCAACGTGAGTGCCACAAATTTGGATGAAATTGATTCCTGGCAAAAGTGTATTTTTTGCGTTGTTTATCTCGTCCCCACCCGTCCAAAAAGGATTTGGCAACCGATCACGTGGACGGATGGCGGAATTGAGTTTCCTCGGGTTCTCCGTGCATAACCGATTGCCCCCGAGATGTTGGCAGTTATTTGAAATAATCGTAAGAGAAGTCAGATTGTTGGTGACTTGCGGTTTTGATGGTCCGGATGGACTGCTAGTTGCGAAAAGTGACGGAAAGATTGTTTGGGGCTTCGATCCGGTTCGTTGCGCACACGTCGCCTAACTTTCTGCCAATGTTCGTGAGGAGAATTCTTATCCAACAGCTTCAAAATAAAAAGTAGAACGCATGCTAGAATGGATATTTAGCATATTTCTACCTCCGACGGGGTTCTATTCGGTCGCGAAGGGGCATAAAAAGAATAGAGAAAATACTTTTTCGCCCAGGGAATGTGAAATCAATTTTCCAAAAACTTTTTATCGACACTTCGATAAGCTTTCCGATCGATGGCTCATGTGGCGCGGATGCTCGGGAAAATGGAAAATTCTTCATTATGCTATGCAAATCATCTTTTGCGTGCCGTGCAGACAAAGATAATGGGAATAAGTTTTACCGTTTCGATTGAACGACTGATTATCATTCTTATCGCGCGGTGTCATTATACAGGCCCTTTCTGGACTCTTACCTAGCTGCGAGTAGCTGAAAACGTATTTCATTGAACCCGTTCCTGAAAGTTCCTAAGGACAAGTACCCTTAACGTCATCTGCTGTCGGCTCGATGAGGTCATAAACATCCATTTAAAGTCCTAGAGCAGCCATGTGCTGCGCACCGCGTCTTGCGGGAAAAAGGGGTGTTTGTCGGTTTTTCTTCTGTTTCCCGGAAAGATGAACGACACCCGAGTGCGCATCCCGGGTCCCGGGCTGAAGCTGAAAAGTTCAGCAAACATTCCAGACGGAGGAACGGCTGCACCGAACGATAGGGGTTCAAAAGTTTCCATCTGCGTCGCGAGCGAATGTCCTTTTCCTGGTCCTTCTTGATTTCTTTCACCGTTTGAGCAGCACTAACGGAAAACGTTATAAGGCGGTGCATTTAAATTCCTTGTAAGAAGCAACGGACCCACCTTTCGGTCTGTGATACGAGATCGTTCCCCGTTTCCAGCCAACACGCCCGCGTTAGCGAAAGTTTATTATTCTACTAACGAGCCAAATATTCTCCCGCTTCATTCCGCTCAGACGCGGAAAACTTTGGCGTGAAGACGCCATCCTCGTTTCCGGTGTTTGGTTTGTTGTGAGTCTCGAGGCTTAACTTTGTCCGGGCCAGAGCTGCGTTTTTGCAACGGGAATGCATCCGGAAACAACGCGGTGGCATATCTTTGCTGCTGCCACATGCTTCGGTTGGAAACAAATAAACCATGCAAGTCTCGTAGGGCTCATGATTCTGCGCGCCTCACAGATGCGCCGCACAAAGGATCTCGACCGAACTTTTGCCAGAAATGGACAACGGCGAACGAATTGTGGATAATCGTTAGCCGTTGGTGCCGCTGTGAGCCACATTTTAATGAAATCCTGGACGTGGAAGAGTTAAGATTGTTGAGTCCCGGTCGAACAAGGCGCGAAGATTACCAAACTTTCCGCATCGTATTGCTTTCCGGCGGGTGGGTGGAATGAACTTACTTCTGCCAACTCTGCTCGCCCTCGAGACACAACAATTTCCCAAGACAACCATTTGAAGCGATAAGCAGTGCCATAAATCATTTATCCATTTAGTACGCCACCGCTGCGCTCAATATCCCGCTCCTTTGTCGTAGCCTGGGCCACGAAAGAAAGAAAGCATTCCGTTCAGCATTTCTCCCTCAAACATCAATTTCCAATATTTATTGCCTTTTCTTATAACGGAGCTTTGAAATGTGTCGGGCTTTTTGTTTGCGGCTGCCGGGGATGCGCGGTGGTAAACCCAACACGATCCTTCCATAATTCTTTTTTCCAATCAAAAGCATATCCAATTCAGGTGGATGATGCAAAATGCATTCTAAACACCAGGATCTTGGAGCCCTGACTACACTCTCCCGGTGGCCAAAATCGGTTATCTAAGCAAATGCATTCTACCATTCGGGGAGCAATCTTGCCTTCGTTTCCATTGGTATGCTCTCGGTATCGTATTTTGTTTCCAATTTTCCAACAGAGCACGGAGAGGTAAACTACAATACCGTTCGGCTTGATTTATCTTGACGTCGAGTCGGAAATGGACACAGGGGACCATGTTCTGTTGGATGCCAAGGAACACACCACAAGTCAAATCCGAGTCCAAATAATTCGGCGCACCTGGGAGGGACTGTAATATTTACTGTTACATATGCTAACCGTAGCTCTGGCTTGGAATTTAAAGAAAAATATGGAAAAGGCATTGTTACAACAGCGTCTTGGTTTCCCATTTAATGCCGTCTGCACAACGTACGAAGCATGGAGCCAAACTAACTTTCCTCCAGTCAACAACCCAATGCTGATCATCTCCGGTAGATGAAAGGCCGGTTCCGATAAGCAGAGCGTGCAAGTAGCAACGTGGTTCGAAACGAAATCCAATTTTCCTCCGACTCAAGACAATTTTAGATGTGTGTGTCATCTGCAACAACTCCCCAAAAATGTGTCTTGCCGGGACGGAACTTTGTTCGAAACGGCTGCAGATGTGGCCGATGACGGGAAGTATGTGGCACCGAAATGTTACTTAATTTATTAGACACACTTTGCTCTTCCCACCCACCGGTGCGATGGTTGCCGTTTGGCCGCTCTCCGGGTTCACTGGCAGATCCTTCCGCGGGTGATTCACGTACTGCCGGATGATGTCGTCTTCGGGGTCGCCGTTCTCTCCTTCGTATTTTACAGAAACCGATTAAATTGGCTGATTGGAAAGCAGTAGTTGATTGATATCGTGCTACTTGCCGGGTTAGTGCGATATTGAGTTCCCCCCGGATGGCAAGGGGGGTTTTGAGAAGATTGATGAGCATCGATGCATCCGATGCACCTCGGAGCGACAAGTAAGAGACGACGTAGAAAATGGCTTAATTCACTGCATCATTTGACAACCCAAAATCGATTACACATCTTCTTATACTTCAGTTTTAAGGGATGAGCATTAAAGGTGAAATAATTGATGAACAGCGCACCGCGCCATTAGCGCATTTTCGTGTAATGATTCGTGTTCGCCTATCGGAGCCGAGTCGGTGAAAAGAAAGGCACGTATCCCTTTTATCCGTCGCTTTCTTGAAAGGAACGAAACGTGATCGTTTCCAACATGTAATGCCATACTTCTAAGCAAAACACCTTCTCGGGCCCGGATTTATGAGTTGTTTGTAGAGGGCAACATTATCCTTTCACTCCCTGTGGGGCCTGTCCTTCATGCCTCACAGGACTCACTCGAATTTTAAGACCAAGGAAGCTGGGGCGGTGTGGGAACACGAACACTCCACAATCCGGAAAGCATTATCCCTTCCCGGTGTGTGAGTGTTTAGTACAATAATAATGAAATTATAATGATACACTTCGGCACACACACAGCGTCTATCCGTGCATCCTTTCGGAACCGCTCGCTCTGCTGGCGCCAGGCTTCGAATTGCGTCGCAAAGCATGGCGCACGTTTGAAGCCGGGCCGGCTGTACCACGGTCGAACGCCCGACTCATTCAAATGTGCTGCCGAGGGAAAGGGTTTTCATGCGCTCCGGAGTCCGGAGAGATGCTTCACAGTAATCGAAATTCCCGTAAACCGTAGAGTCGCCCATCTGTTAGCTGGCATTCGCAAAAAGGGGTGCATCATCCTCATGGGCATCCCTTGGGCGTTGGGAGATAAATTTTCATTCTCCGGAAAAATAAATTAAATACCCATCGTTTTACAATGGAGTGCCATGTTGTCTCTCCCGGGCAAGAATGGGTTCATCGCTCTTCCAACAGGGATTTTGTAGCGTTGTAGAATTGAAATACCGAACACCTTTAACCGAACTTTATTGAAGAATTAATTCCCTTGGAAATAAAAATTCATAATCCAAGTGACTGTCTAGAAAACTCTGCCGAATGAATGCAAAAAAACGCCTTCCCGGTTCATGTCCAGCTTTTTCAGTTGACAGACGGCCTCGACGACCGCTGCAACGGGCCAGACCCGGAACGCACAGACGCCCCGCGAAAAATGTGCGACGGAATTGCGAATGAAAAGCCCTACGAACGGAAGTGGAGACCACGGCGCATCACAAAAACGCGGTCCCATTGAACAGACGTGACACTCACACGGAATTTGTGAAACTGATAGTGCCGCGGGTCCTGCAAAGGAAGCAAAAAATCGGTTCTGTGCGTATCCGTCATGTAGGTTGTACAAAAATTATTTCAACGTTAGCTGCTGGAAAGGAATGTGTGCTGTGTACTTCCGGATGAAGCAATAGGAAACGTCAGTTGCAGAATCTGATGTCGGCCGAAAAAATATTGTATGAACCGCGCCTTTGGCAACGGCATCAATGGCGGCATGGAGCGGCATAAAATAGAGCCACAAAAGCCATAAACCTCGACCGTCAAGGGTGAGTTAGAAAAGAAGCAAGGCACAGTCTTGGTGACGCTGAAGAACAACCGTGCTCTTCTTTTTTGCGGCGATCTCAGACGATCGTAAAAACAATCGAAGCAGAAGTAGCCGCTTTGCGAAGGCTTGATGGAGCATAAAAGAAAAATCAAGGTAGCTGGCTTAACACAATACGGAACTGGGATGATAGTAACTTTTATCGTTTGAATGTGCCGCAACGTTTGTTTACTATCGCTCCATTCACAAACTATTAGGCTGTGAACCAGTACCGAATCGGTTTGATGTAGTAAAATTGACTCTATAAAGCTATTTAACGTTCAAACGGCAGACACTTTACTATCTCTCCTGCGACATTGACTGCAGCATTATTAAATTTTGCACACTCTAATCCTCTTTGGCATTCCCCTTCAACGTGGACACGAACGAAACGGAGCTGCAGTGTAGTGCAATGATTCGATTTTCATCTTGCTGAACATCGTTGACGTTGGAAAGCGATGAAAAGCACCGTCGACGACACCACCGTGCGGCGCCAAAACTGTTCTCACTTGTCTCTGCCCTTCATCATCAAAAATTATGAATCTTCTCCGGTGTTAAAAATGGGAGGACCAACTAACGCGGCTGAGTAGGAAGAAAAGAGAACCTGCGCGCTTGAAAAGCGTTCAGCGGCCGTACGGGGTCGGATGGCGAAGCAATCCACGGCAGTACTGCGACCCTCTTCAGACTCCTTGAGGCAACATTTTAATACGTTACGCCACATTATGGAACTTAGCCAAGGTTTGCCGGCGAAGAACAAAAAAGCAGCAAAATTTAGAGTGGCTAGACTACGGGCAGACACCGGCCACGCCATCACATGCACGTGTCTCTCGCGTTCTAACGCAAAACAGTAACTTCGTGACTATCACGCTGCTGCAGTCGGGGAACCGCGATACGCTGCACTTTGAAGCATTGCTACGGCTTAAGGCAGTATTGTTTCAACGTACTGTAAACTGTCTCAGGGTTTGTAGTCATTAACTTGAGACAGTCGGATGCAGAACGGGTGCAGGGAAACATTTTTAATGTCCTTACTTATAATTACAGGAAACACGCTTTTATTAACTAAGGATATGCGAAACTATAATATGATAAGTAAGCAAACTGACGGAAAGATGGCGCCACTGAACACCAGCTCATCGTATCAGATCCTTTCAGCTTCGCCAAAACATGAAAGAATGATTTTCTTTTATTATCTGATACTGTTTAGAACGAAAACTAAGTTCGAAAAGTTTTGTGGGAAGTACATTTTAATTACTTAACGAACAGTTTGTTAATCATGATGCTGATTGGTTTTAAAAGGACCAAAATCATCGCTTAAAACACATCGAACGACGACGATGACGACGTGATGTGCGCCTGCGTGCGATGTTTTTCCGTTTCCAAGGAATTTTCCCTTTCTTTCGCGTTAAACGGTGCCTGCATTAGTGTGCGTCAAGCGGCAGAAGGATAAAACCGAAATGGACAAACGGGGCGACCGGAAAGAGCAAAAGAGACCGAAATACGTGGAAAACTTTTCACCGTCGTGTGTGAGCCGTCGGTCCCTGTGCACGACGCGGTTTTCCCCATTATCGTAGTAACCGTTTCACGAAGCAGCAATACCGGACCCTGCGGCCATTATACGTGCAAACTTTATTTACAAAGTTTCTGATATTTGAGTTACAAAATATCTGCATACGCAGCTGTGTGAGTAAGTAAAGTAAGTGTTCTTCACTTGGCAGTAATTTGAGAGCAATAATTTTGAATGCGAATGGCAATTATTGACAATCTCTTCAGTTTGCACACGACCGACCGCTTCAGGACGAAGCTCTTGATGGTGACGATGTATTCAACTTTCTTGTTGACGGAAAATGTTATTGATTACAAAACTATGTAAGGATAGTGTCCCGAAACCAAAAAAGGCGAATTCAGAAGTAGGACTGTGAACCAAATAAAAGCAGAGACTTTTCTGCCGATGAGCAATGGAAAATACTACCAAACAGTGCTACATTTAATCCATAGCTAGTAGGCTATGTGTAAATTCCTCCAGTGGCAATTAGTGAGACAAAGTAGACTGTGAAGTTTATTAATGAAAATGGCACGAGTTGCTTCGTGTATAATTTTGATTAAAAGCAAACCAAAAATGATTTTATCGCTCCCACAAGACTGTCGTAATTTTCTACGTTCTACTACAAACCGGCACTTTGGCACGATTCTGCCACCAAGTGGCCAATGTATTATCTAACTCCCTGCGAATCCCTGCCGTCGTCGGTACCATTATGAAAATGCCGTGAAACGTGATACATGGTCGACCACGGCTTGAAACAATTGAATATCAAGCCGCCTTACCTGTCTGTGCCGCCAGTTCTCCGTGAAAGTGTTTTTGGTTTTTGTCCGATTTCGCTTCGCTCCAGCATCGTCGTCACGATAAACGATCGTATTACTGTGGCCCTATTTTTACCTTCGGAATCGGATTTACAGTAATAAAAAGAAATCGCTTTTCCTTTTTGTTGCAGGTTCTCACGCCGCAAAAATGTGGGGACGTTTATCTGTATGATCTGTTGCCGCCATCGTCAACGAGGGGTTCGAGTCCGTACCAGCATTCACTTCAGCAACAGACCTCTTCATCTGACGGACTTGAGACGTACGACGTGCCGAAACCGGCCATCCCGGTGGCTTCATTCGATCCTCATCAGCAACAACCGCATCGAACATCTTGGATCCGACCGCCAACTGGTGGTCATCATTACGGGGCACCGCACGGGCCTCCTCTTCTGCTCCAGCACCAATCGATCCACTCGTCGAACTCATCGTCCTCGCTAAGCTTTCACCATCACCTACAGCACCAGTATCCACACCTCGGGTCACCTCACATCGCGACCGGTGGCTACAGGATGGAGGAATCGTATGACGTCCCGCGTTCTCTGCTCTCACAACAGCAGCACCTCACACCCAGTAGCTCCAACTCTTCGCTACTGATGTCGGAAAGCTTCAGCCTTTCGTCCTCCAACCGATCTTCGCTGGCCAATATGCCGGACTATGACGTACCACGGCGCAATCCCGTCTCCGTCCGGTCAACACCACCTCCACCGAGCGGAATGGGAGCGCCAGGAGTCCCAACCCCGGGAACGCCACTGTCGGCCAGTTTCACTACCAGCCAACACTCGATGTCGATGTCCTCGTTCAGCAGCATGTCCACGTACGACGTTCCCCCGGCGCAGCAGCAGCCAGCGTTTGGTGGCGTCACCAACAACAACACCAACTTCCTATCCTCGAAGGGCCACCAGCTGCTGGCTCATCAGCAATCACCTAAAGAATTGCCACTGGAACTATCTTCCGCACTGGAAACCCTCGCAAGACTACAGAATGAGGCCACCACGGCTGTAACTAGGTAAGAGATTCGCACATTCCCGAGGGCTCAATATGAACTAATGAGTGGGAAATTTCCCCCTTTAGGTTACTATCGTTCGTTTCGCCCAACTGGAGGGTAAAGGAGAAGTTGGATCCGATTCTCATGGATCTGAAGCTGGCGGCCGTACGCTTGAGGACCGCCCTGCACGATCTCGCCGAGTTTGGTGATGGCGCACTCGGAAATGCAACCAAAGCGGAAGACAAAGGTAGAATGCTGCACCGAACCGGTTTATCCGAGTATGGTCTAACGCTCACTTCCACGTTTCAGGTTTGGCACATAAACTAAAACCCTTAGTTAAGGCACTACGAGATGCGGACAAGCTGGTGCACGAAGCATCCCAGAATTTGGACGGCCAGGGCTGGACCCTGGTAACGCTCCAGCGACCGGAAGCGACCCAAAAGCTGCAACAGCAGCTTCCTCCCGACAGTCTCGATCAGCTGATCGCTTGCGCCCAAACGCTCACCGAGGACGTCCGCCAGACGGCGTCCTTCATCCAGGGCAATGCGACCCTTCTCTTCAAACGCTCACCACCAACACCACCCACTTCCTGTCCCACGACCCCGCTGACACCGACTGGATGCAATGCCAATAGTATGACCACTACTGCCACTAGCGGAACGAAACCTCCATCATCAGGGGCCAGCGGCGGTGGTGGTGAATGGCCCGAAGATTACGATTACGTCAGTCTCGAGTCGAAGGAAGCATCCGCAAAGACTAACGCCGAGATACGGGATGCACTGCCGCAGGATTTGAAGAAAAACTTTGAAAACGTAGTTCGCAATGCGGCAGATGCGGCCGCTGCGGCCTGCGCCGAGAAGCCGGAAGCGCTCGATCCCAACGACAAGTCCGTGCTGGTGTACTACGCCTCGCAGACCGTCACGCACATGGGTTACCTGACGCAGGCGATCGACGCATTCCTGCAGACGGTCGAGCACAATCAGCCGCCAAAGTTCTTCCTCGCGTACGGCAAGTTTGTCGTGCTGAGTGCGCACAATCTGGTCAACATCGGGGACATTGTGCACCGCAATGTGTCACGCGAGGCCATCAAAACGCGCGTCCTTGCGTGTGCCGATGCACTGTCCGAGGCGCTTAAAACGTGCGTCGGCAAAACGAAGAAGGCGGCCCAGAACTTCCCCAGTGTGACGGCCGTGCAGGAGATGGTGGACTCGGTGGTCGACATTTCGCATCTGGCGAGCGATCTAAAGATAGCGATGCTGGACGCCGTTCAGCAGTAAACGAGACGCGGCTGAGCAACCAGTCCCCGTATCCCCGAGTCCGATAAGGTCTTAGGACAGTTAAGGAATTTCTGACGAATGCCAAATAGAAATCCGATCAACGCGATCGATCGAAAGCGCCATTTGAAAAGCCCAATCACCAAGACAAGCGCGCGAGAAGACAAACGTTCACCCTTTTGTTTCGTTTGTCGTTCGTTTAAGTTGTACATAATGTATAAATTACATTACGTTTACCTATTTGTTTAGTCGATACATTGCTCTGCACAATCTGCTTCTTGCGACGGGACAAGTGGCAATTGTAGGTTTTCAGTTTTCATTCTGTTCTCATCGCAAAAATCAATTCGTCAACGTTCCAAATTGTATAGACAAATTGCCATTATCATCAACGTCACTAACAGTAGGAAAGATAATCATTAAATCAGTCAAGCATTTGCCAAACCATTATCGACATCGAAAATCCATAAACTAAAATGACGGTATAAGAACCGACCCGCACAAAAGGAAGTAAACATTAGGAACGACTTAAAACCCTCTAGAAGAAGGGATCAATATTTTCTAAAAGTAACGTAAACATTATCAGAGGGCAGAGAGGGAACATGCAGTTTCTACGTTCTGCTACCTCAAAACAAACTCGTCGCAACAAGAGTGGCGAAAAAAGTCAAGTATCAAGTGCAACAAAAGTTCATTCGGACCCCGATCCGGGGTCACAGTCTTCTAGCTTAAGTTAAAAGTTCATTTAGTTAACTTTTCCGACTAAGTTTCAAACGTAAGCCCGCCAGCAAAACTTTCCCCTCGTATCTAATACACAACCCCTTTGATTGAGATCTCCACAAAAACCAGAGGTCAAATCCAAGTCAAATGCCAACCACACACGGGACATTGGGGTCTCGTGCATAGAGGGACAAAAGTATTCAATAAAATAAATTATTCGACCAGAAACTGTGTGAACCACGAGCGGCGGGGTGGAGCCTTCTGCCGCATCCGAAGTGACCGCAGATTTATTGCACACCGGTTTTCTGTTTTGTTTAATAATTTTTCAGAATTTTAATTATCAAAACCCGATCTGTGTTCCGATTGTGGCCGTTTCTTAACGTAAAGATCCCCGCTTGAGCGTCGTGTTCCGGGTTAGCAACAGTGCCCATCGTGCCCGGCATGTCCTCCGGCGCCCGGCCGAGCATGGTGGTCTTTGTGGTTGGTGATGGTGTCACCCGCTTCCTCTCCGTCGACGGCCCCGGGTCGATCCTGATCACTCGCCAGCTCCGAAAGATCTCTTCGCATCGAGTACGCGTCCTCTCCATCGGCGTAGTACTTTGGCTCGATCTCCAGAATTTTGAACTTTAACGAGTTCGTGTACAGATTGAGTGCGGCCCGGTTCGACTTGCGAACGTGCAGTGACACGTAGTGTGCATTGAAGCACTCGACCATTGCCTTCGAGGCCTGGTTCATGAGCTTCTGGGCCAGCCCTAGCCGCCGGTACGATCGTTTCACCGCCAGTGACGTAATGTGGCCGTGGGTGCTCTCCTCACCAGGCTCCGGTTCCTCCATCTTGGCCAGCACGTACCCGACGATGTTGCCCTTGTCATCTTCCGCGACGTAACTTAGCTGTGGCCAAGTGAGACCGTGGTAGAAGTAGTACTTCATCTGATAGTTCTCCGGCAGGCACAGCAGATTACAGTGCTGCATGTTCATCAGATCTTCGGGCTTCGCGCAACGGATATTCATCTTGGGTAGTTTGCGTGTGGTGGCTGCGCTAATCACGTCGTACTCTTCGGGTGCGTATCTTGCTGTCGGCGGTCAGAGTGCTGTTGACCGCTCCAGCTCCTGCTGCCTGATCTTTGCCGGACCCGTGCACCGGAGAGTGTTCGTTCGATTGCGCGATACCGAGCAGCTCGCGGACTAGCTTGAAGCGGGACAGAAACAGCTTCCACACCAGGTACCAGCCTGCGAAGGGGAAAGGAGGGAAACGAATTATAAGCAACAGTTGCCGTAGGGAGCCCCCGAGGATGAGAAAGTGGAAAGTACATCCACGTCCGTGACGGACCTAAACAAACCAAAACGATCACTATGAACAATGAAACCAGCACCGAAAAGGCAGCATTGATACCGTCCTGCACATTCATGATTGCATTGCAGGGGCAGTTTTAAAGGGACACGACACAACGCTATTTCACATAAAGAGTGTGTGGTAAAAACTACGTGCTACGGAACCGCAACCATTCGCGGCCGAATTAAATGTGATGTGGAATCGACGACGAAATGCTGGCGCAGCAAACGAGTCAACAACTGACGGCAGCCTATCTGACATTTGTCCGTGTCACACACACACACACGCCTGTGCGATCGACACACACGATTTGCGGTTTGTTCGTAATCAATCAAAGCACACTGATAGAAACGTGCAAAGGATTACATGCATTGTAAACATGCTGCCCTGTCGCTAAAATTCATAAATATGTTCGCCAACCATTCATTTCACACAACAGTAATCCTTTCCCCGCTCAGGATTCCGAAATATTGAAGTTAGATTGGTGTTTATTTTCGCATGTTTGTCACTAAACGGTGCACTACCTTTGCTTGAAAACGGTAGGCAACGAAACGGATTACTAACACAGTGTGTAAGAATGCAAAACACTTAGGTAAATACTAACTATTTTCGGTAAAATATCGTGCAAAGGGTTAGCAAGAACTTACCTCCCTAACTTTTTCTCACGGGTTTTGACAGCAGGCGGCGAATGCGCAAACCCTGCTTGTTTACATGCGGCTTTGCTACAAGGGCTCACACGGCAAACAAGGACTGTTCGAATGGCAAAATTGTTTTCCTCTCGTTTGATAATCATTGTAAAAAACGTGATCATCAGTTTCGATCCTCAAAAAGGAAGGTTAGGTTTTGTGAAACAATATAACTCAGTCATAAAATCAATCAGCTGAAACATTGAAATTCAATTCACTTTTGGCAACACTTCCTTGGATGACAAGGAGCGAAGACAAGGAATATAAACAAACAGCGGGCAGTGGATCAGTGGAAACAGGCACAAAAATGAGTTTTGAGCAGAAAAAGAACCTTCTTTTCTCGTCGCTCGAATCGGCAGAACAGAGCATCGGATCGGATTCAATTCTTCATCAGGATGGCAAGGCCACCGACTACACTGTGGACCGTTCAGGCCGTCGTCGCCCTACAAAACTGATCAGCGTTGATCGATATCGTGGCCGAGAAAGCATCTTCAAGCGTCCGGCCGCCCCGATAGGCCATTGTCTGAAACGGGCACAGCTTCCGGACTATCAGGTAACGAGTGGCCCCGCGCCGCCTATTCGATTCGCCCCCCGTTGATACCCTTGAGAACGTTCTCCCTTCGAAGCGCAATCCCCACAAGTGGACCAAATACACACTGGAGGACGTGGATACGTCCGAGCGAACCAATACGGCGGCAGCTTTTTCGTTTCTCAAGCAACTCGAAGAACAACGTGATGCGGCCACACAGATTGCTGAGGGGCCTGAAGATGAATCCGCACCGAGGGCAAACATCTGTCAATCTGTGGTACGCTTCAATCGCTCCGTACGACTTAGAGACCGATTAGCCGAAGCGGATGAACCACAAGAGACGCCGGTCGAAGACAAACCTCAACAAAACGGACGGCGAGTTCTGATGCCAGAGTATGTGGTGGGACAGAAGGCTCCTAAGCGCGCCAAGCGAACACTGGCGAAGCACGCACCATCTGCTGAGGGCAGAGGAAAGGAAATGCAACTGGAACATTTGATGGAAGAAAATGAGGATGATGATGATGAAGAGAATTAAAACCGTAATGCACAGTGCTTTTGAAAAATTACTTTTAAACTGTATTTAGAGTAAAATAAATATAATTCCTATAATGAAAAATGGAATGGTACAAAAGAAATGGCATATTGAGAAAATGTTTAAATGTGAAGATTTTCTTCAGTTCTTTAACACCATGAATCACCAGGCTGCTCCATTTGGCCACACCAGTCCTATCGCAACATAAAACCAGTAAACTCGCTAAGCACTGTTTGTCTCGCTCACGCATTAGACACATGCGCTGGAAACGAGTGAAACGCAACTATCTCGTTCGCACACACGCTTCTACTGTTTCGTTCTCGAGCCTCGTCAGAGTGTGTGTGTGTTGGTGCGACCGATCGTTCCCGAGTCCGCAAGATCGCAACAACGAGAAGAAGGACATGTGAAGAATAAATGTGCCGATGTGTGATCAGTGCGTTCGGTGTGTTCGGTGAGTTCGGTCGTACGATCATCAGTAGTTTGTGGCAAGCACCTCTTTTGTCTAAACAAAATTATCGACACAATAACGAGCGTTGGAGCCGCTACTTCCGCGATAAACCGGTTGTGCAGTGCCAAGTCAACCACGGTACGACCACCTGCAACGTTTTTGGGGAACAAAAACTACATCGCGCGTCGTGATTATTCTTGTTCGCCCCATCCACACACCCACGGCGGCGCTGGCTAGGAGATGCGCATGTCCATCCGTCCGTCGGATCAGCTGGCAAAACCTCAGTCGTTCTCTCGGATTCGGCACGCATTATCGAACGTGTGCAGCAACCGAGTGCCAGTGTGTCGACGAAGGTGGAACGGACTGAACGTAAATCCGGGCCCTCAGCTCCCCTTGTGAGAGAGGTGTACGGGGCACAGTTTTGTGTTGTGCCGCTGAAATCGATGCCATTTGCCGGGACTATCTTTACTAATGTGTAATTAGTGTTTCTTCGGCGAGCTCTCGGTCGTCCATAATCTAAAAAGGCGTGTTCCGACGAAACCGAACCGAAATGTGAAAAGCTGCTATTCGTCGCGTGCGGTTGACGGGGATCATCTCGAGTGGCCAGAGTGTGTGCACCAATTATCGGACCAGGTGAGTCACTATTTTTCCACAGGACAAATCCGTCTTTTTTCGTGTTATTACAAAGTTCCCGTTTGTGGTTCTCCGAGAACCGCAAATTGAAAAATCGATTTTTCCGTTACAACGTTCCAAGAAGCGGAGCACCACACAAACACAGCGCAGTGTGTAACAGGATAGGCGTGAGTGCACAGGACCTCTCCCGGGTGGGTGAAGGACGAATGGGGGGTAGCCACCCGAGTATGGCCGCCATCACAACATTGTCCGCTTCGTTTCGTCTCGAGTTCGGGTTTTTCTCTCTGGTTCGGTTTGCGCGGACTCGGATACGCGAAAGACTACTAAAGTAGGTCACCACCACCACCTCCAGTGCTCCCCGTGCGAGGTGTGTGTGTGTGTGTGTGTGCAGAACGACAAGTGGTTTGGCACCGGCCGCACAACACGCCGACGCGTGAAATTGTAAAACTCTTCTAAACCTCGCCCGTGGTCAGGTCGGATAGCAGGCAGGTTAGCCCCAAATGCCAACCCACCGAACTCTTTAGCGCGTCCCTACCTCAACCCAGAACGTGGCACAATGTTTCGGAAGGAACGAAGAGGTCGTCCACTCTGGGATTCCATCTGCGCAGGGAAACGCTCTCGGTCTTGCCGCGAACGTGACGAAATGAACGTGCTTCTGTTTGGGGGGGTGGTCGCCTCAGGTTGCTCTCATCAAGTGGAGCCGGGTGGACCGTATTTTAAACGATGTTAGTCGTCTGCACCGTAACCATAAAAATGGTTTATTTTCACAACAAATATCGCTTGTGAAACATACCGAACGAGATCGCAACATGCGCCGCTAAGCATCTAGTAATCTGTGTTGCTTCGACGGATTCGATGCCGTCGCTATGACAACATGGTGCTGAAAATATGCGCAATTGCCCAACATATGTTTTCGAAACGGGAATTTGGTTCCGACCGACAGATTTCGGTGCTTTTTACCCGACTTATGTAAGCATCTGGCACATGCTGTTTGCAAACAAATACGTTAATTAGAATATACGTTTATGAGTCTTGTCTGAGTATGAGCACAATGATTGTGTTAAAAAGAACTCGCTCTCGATTCTTATTAACCGAGCATCAAATCTGGACGGACATATGGATGGCAAAAAGCAGAACGGGACAGCACAACCAGGGCTCACCGGGCGATGATGCCCGGAGTCGGGACCGATTCCACGAAACTAATTTTAGACCCGCGGGAAGCTGGCCCGCTACGTTGTGTCCCGCGATCGTGCGTAATCGCCTTTCTTCGTGCGTAATCGCCATATCGCAAAGATGATTAATGTTTTTTTTTCGATAATATTTCTCCCACGCTCAAAGGGAAATAAAATACGTCCAAAAATATAAATATTTGCGCATTGCTGTTTTACGGGAGCGGATATGCACGCGCGAAGCACAATCACCAGCAATTCCCAGCCTCCGTTCGTTCGCCTCCAATTCCTTCGGGTCGGGTGTTTATGTCTTACACAGGGGTTTGCAAAAAAGCAATGTCACCATCCGGCTACTGTCGCAGAATGTATTGTGTTAAGCAAAAATGCGATCAAGCCAAGCCAGGACTTGCCATTTGGTATGGTGGACCATTCTCCGGTGCACCGCACTGGTATGTAAACATCGATAATTATGAATGGGTCTCGGAACGGAAGCGCGAAATATGAGTTCCGTTGAGTGTATACAAAACATAGCGAGAGCGGCCAGTGCCATGCACACAGGATTGCCCATTAATGCTGAAGTGAACATGAAACGATTGTTTGCAAATAAAATAATCTAAACATGGCCAGCGAAGCAAACCCCAACGCACACTGGTCAGCGAACGGAAACGGTGCGAAATCGCCAAGAAAATGCCATCAAAAGTGTAACACGAAGCCAATTCCTATCTGATGATTCACCGCCAAATCGGAAAGCTACTTTCCTGAGGGAAGAGAAATGCAAAAAAACGGCCACGGGACGAACGCGAGTACCATTACTCGCGGTGCAATGATGATGCACCGGCGGACTCCGCGGGTGCCGGTCTAGTTCTTCGTGCGGTGCGAAGACGTTACGCCGAGACCTTGACACAAAACGCTTTTATTTTTAGACCTATCCGCGCACCGGTTGGCTGGAAAGACTTGCGGAGCCAATGAGCCGCACATAATTGAGCCCCCCCTCCGGCGTTGAATCTGATGTGTTTGTTCGTCCTTCGCGAGTACGGGAACGTTTATCTATAATGTTTAAACACCAAACCTTCACCAATGTAGCTTCTGTCTCAGCATTGATTATTTGCATTTTGTTTCGCTCGTCAATTCCATCGACAGGCGGCAGGCAGCTATCGGCAGGATTTGCGGCGGAAGCCCGGCACACCGCGGACAGGAAGCAGGTCGGGCGCACCGCGACACGACACGTCCGGAAGCTCGGTAACAAATACCAGTTGAAGCGCATCGTTTCGTCCTTTCGGTTCTGTGGCTCCAGTGTCCTTCGTACCTAAACGTTCTAACATCGCACGACAGCAGCCAGAGCTAGTACACGGCGAACAAATGGCGCATTTTTGTGAGGCCGCAGCTTGCGGAAGTGCACCATCACCGTCCACGGGGCCGTGATATTGAACTTCAAGCCCCAGAGAATCCCTTGAGGCGAGGGTGCAAACACTCACGCAACCCGCGGAAGCCCTTTGCCGTGCCGTCTCATGTACGGCGGGGGTGCTAATCGATGACCAACGGACCGCGGCGCAAACTGCTGCCGCGGTTGTTAGTCTGGCCGCCACCGCACGGGCTAGCCGGCGAGTCGAATTGCTTAACAACATTGTTCGGTGGCGCTTCGATTGCACACATTCGTCTGACGACACGAAATTCCTTATCGTCGTCGCTTATCGTAGCTCGATCTGCATACGCGGCCATTCTAATTCCCCGCGAAACTCGCCGTGCCGTGTGTTTGCTGTATGATAATTGCTCATAAGCTCCTACCGATTCGATCTGCATTTGAGTGGACGCGTGAACAGCGGTGTGATATTAAAGAGCTCAACGCCGCCGTCGCCGCCGCCGCGGTAACTTCCTTTAGTGGTTACCGGCACCGGCCGCGATGGCCCGCAAAGGTGTTGCACGCATCTTGTTAACACTATTGGCACTCTCCTCCGACACCTTCCGTCCCGGTACGCGGGCGGAATCCCGGATATGTTACCACTTAAACAGCCGGCCCATGTGAGGAATGCTTCTAATACAATTAAGAAAAAACGGGCCGCACCCGTTACGCGCACGCCAACCGACGACGACGGCGACGACGAAATGGATTCGATGACGCGCAGGCCAACGTTGCATGCGGCCAAATTGGCAGCGCGCAAACGTGTAAAGTGCACTGACCGTTCATTGCATTCGCGTTCGACAATTCGTCGATTCGCTGCACCCCAAACGTGGATCGAATAATCCGATCGGGAACGAAGCGGTTCCGGTGCCGCGGTTCTCCGTCAATTCTGCGTGCGAATTCTGCACCCAAGGCCATTCATTCGATGCGGGTTTCCAATTTTTCAATTTCATTTTCCGTTTTAGATTGACCGGAGCCGAGTACCAGCATATCCATTCGGAAGACCTTTTTCTCGGTTTTTTCGCACACGGACCACGGTTGGTGGTGGCCAGCATGTGAATCAATTGAAGGAACGGTGCCGCGAACTGCTGCCGCTGCTGGAATTGCATTGTAGCGAAGGAGGAGTTTTGTTCTACTGTTGTGCCCCGGGGGCCCGGTTGGAGTACTGTGTTTGATCTTCATTTAGATAGCAGCGCAAACCCTGCGACGGGGGACCCGACCGATGCCTTCGGGTGTTCGGTGGGGTTAAAGAGTGCTGAGCAAGAGAGCAAACAGTTCCGAAGGTTGAGGATCGTGCTGTGTGCCATTGATCGCGTTGCTGAATACGGACTGGCCGCGCGACACCCCCTCGCGCACGGAAGAAGAGTTTTTGGGGTTGGGTTTGTTGGGCCACACAACGTGGAGTGTGGATTGTTGTCATTCTTGGTCTGGCCGCCACACACACACACACGCGCGCGGCCGGTGTTAACGATGTTTGAGTTTTGATGCCTCACATTCATGACGGTGTTTTTGGCTTGTTATCGCCAAAAATGAGCAACAGCGTGGCTGATGGGTTTATAATCGCAAAAGTAATTTCACCTAGGCGCTGACAGAATATTTCATTAGAAAACTCGGATAAACAGAACGAATATACTTAGCTTCGGGTGGCCACTGGTCACGGAGAGCTTCGGTACCTTAACGGCCGAGGATCATTAATAGCTAATGTGTACCATAAGGGAGAATTGTGTCACGGGTGCCCCGCCGTAGTGATATCGGCTGTCGATGGCCAACAACGTGGCACATTGTTTGTTGGCACATTGTGCTACTACGTCCCTTTATTAAATCTCCAACCGCCGGATCTCTGCTATATATTTAACTCTACTCTTTACGACCTGCCAAGGCGAAGACTTTTATGCTCCTCGCTGCCACATTTGCATATGAAGCGCCGCGCCACCAAGTATCGGCCCTTCCCACAGAACAGAGTGTGGATTAGAATGGCAAAACCCTTCCCCGGACCCTTCCCTCCTTTGGGGTGCTCTGACGCGCTGCTCTGTTTGCTATCATTTACGTGCTAACTTTATGTTGTTTTTAGCCCGCGCGGATCGCTATTGATCGTCCAGCACAGCCCAGCCAACGCGCCTGGTCGATTAGTGATTAGTCAGTTTTTGCACATAATGGCCCTCCCCACTCACTCACTTCCGGTCCGGGTGCTGGGCACGTTTGCAGCAGGAATTGGCGCAAACAAACCTCTAGACCCTTCGCCGCCGCCGACGACGCGCTCTGGTCATCTGGTAGCTTATTTTTACGATTTTGCGCCTCCGCGCAGAACGCAAACACACAGAAGATCGCAAACACAAATGCTGCCTTTCTGCTAAACAGTGCAGATCAGAGGGAAGGCCCCTGGAGAAGAGCGGGCCACATGTGACACGCACGGAACACGCCCGTCACAAGGCCATCGGGGCTTATTTGATTACACTTGAAGAGGCATTATCGGCCCGTCATTAAAATCACCGTAGTGCAGATTGTGGGCCTGTGACGAACGATAAAAGTGCGTGCGAACGCCAGTCACTCGATCAATCACGTGTCTGTCAATGCGGGATCAAGCAGAGTTGGGCGAAAATTTAATTTCCCCATCAAACTGTATCAATTGAATTACTTGCATTAATCCGTAAGCCACAAGAACGCGTTTTGCGATAAGAAACATTGATTTTCGCCACGAACCAAAGAACCCGAAAGAAAGTCTCTCCAACACACGTGTTGGGCCCCTAAACGAAGATCGTTTTCCGGATGTTGAAAGCGCGGTAGCGACGGTATGCGACACTTTGGTGTCGTTCCGGCGGCGGGGGCAAACATGTGTGGCCCCCGCCGTGGTGCAAACAGTGGTGTGTCTGCTGGGCCGCCTTTTAATTGCTTCCAGACGTGCCGCCGCACGCAGCGTGCGGGCCCGGGTCAATCGTAATCTGCCTCAAACAATAAACACTTCCGCGCACCACAAACGACCACCGCGCAATCAGAAGGACCCGGCCAGACCGGGTGTAAGGCGACGATAAGAAGCGAATCGAACCACCGGCGGGGTCAGTGTTCAGTTCAATTAGGTGGGCTGGTAATTTAATAACCAACATTTCAATGTGCGCAATGCGCGCGGAGGTACACAACAGGCGCCATTGGATCCCACCGATGGGGAGATGAGCTTGCACTCTGTTTGTCCTATTTGTTGTAAGCATATTTTGGGTTATCAAACTGCAAACAGGAAGGAAGAGGAAGCCCTTGTGCACGGCGAGTGGAAAAAAATCAGAAAACTTCCTCAAGATTCTAAACTTATCAGGATCGGCTTTTGGCGAGAACACTGTTCGGATTGTTAGCAATCCAAGTTATGTTTCGAGCGTGGCATTTTTCGTGGTTCAATTATGATCGTAAGACATGATCGTATTCGTTCAGTCCTCTGAAGTAACAAGTTTAGTCTTGAACAGCAAGCCTTGCACGATCGCAACTCGCGATGAAACGCACAAAAAGCGGGCCTAACGAAAGGCGAGATATTGGCCGCGGGGCTGTGTGTCGTGTCCCCTGCGCAGTCCTCCTTCACAGTATCGGACTCCAGAATGGACACGCACATTAGCAACCCCGCGTATCGATCCGAATCGGCCTTTATCAGTTTTGGCAAAGCCGAGCCGCGCCGAGTGTGGTGTTTCCGTCGCACGCATTACAGAGCTCTGGATGTTGATGGTCTCTTTTTCTCTCCTTCGCAGCGACAATCAATATCTTTGCGTCCCAGCCTGGAGCCCGCGCAGTTTTTTTTGTCCACCGACCAACAAAACTCTATCCGGGAACCCGAAAGGAACCTCAGTCCATCAGCGGACGTTCCCGGGGACGCATAAAGTGTATCGCGATCCCCGCTCGCGGGTGGCCATCATTAGCGTGTGTGAGGTCACTTCGACGACGACGACGCCGCCGCCGACGCCGGAATCCGGGACTTTCCCGCAAAACGGGCACACAGATTAGCAGCGCGATAGAGCGCGATGGTGCTGCCGTTTAATACCACCACCGAGAGCAATGGCCGGGCAGCTGCTGCAGCTGGACTTCCGCAACCGACGGCCCCACCCATGGCCGCACTAATAACCCCCGAAACGGCCGGAGGACAAATGGAGCAGGACTTCAGCCATCCCGGTGACCACCACGGTGGTGCTTACGAGCAGTTTGTGGATCTGCTCGTGCTGGGCAACAAGGAGAACTATCTCATCCGGGCCGAGCGGAAGGCCATCCTGGACTCGAACACGCTGCTGGCGCAACTCGTGAGCAACACCACCAGCAGCAGTGGCGGCAAGTGTGTGGTGCGCGACGTCGATCGTGTCAATTTTGAGATTTTCGTACGGTAAGTACCGATTTCACCTGTCAGTTAGGCGCCAGTTCGTGTGTGGTCTTGATAACAGTGAAACTTATCTAACGACGACGGCACCCGAAAGTGGTTTAAAGCGGACAAAACCAAAAAGCAGGAGGCGCCGCTTGCACCGGCTGCTGCACCGTTCAGGATCGTTCGCGTACTTGACCGCCGCCCGAGGATCCAATAGTGTCTCCCACGGTCATCGAGTACCGCCAAAGGTGTAGACAAAATCGTGGGTCAGATTAATCAAAAGACCGTCGCTTTTTGCGATAACACTTTAATTGCCTAAACAATTTCCGTCTTCCGTCCTGCCCCTTCGACGCATTGGACGCCGCAGCCCGCAAGCGCCTCTGTTCAATCTTGCGAGATTATTTGATAACGTCCCATTATGCCATGTTGCGTACGGGGCGTGTGGCCGGCCGGAGTTCTTCGGTTTTCGCAATATGGCTTTATATGGTGTGTGCTGCCCCACGGTCGCCACACACAACAGAGTTCGAGGTTCTGTTTTAGTACAACCGCCCGTTCGTCGCCGTGACTCACCGTGCGTGCCCGTGCGGCTCTCTTATCGCGGCCGCCGCGTGGGTGCATCCAAACCAATATAGCGGCGATAGCAGAGCAAAAATAAAGCAAAGCAGCATTTTTAAGGCGTCCACCAACGACGGGATTGCATGTCACAAAACGACGTGCCGATTTTTTGCCAGCGAGTTCTGCTTTGATTGATTGCCCTGTGCGAGTTTTAATGAAAATATGTTTTTTTCCTTTGCAACAGGTATCTCGAGACAAAGTTCGTCAAATTCAGCTCACCAACGCACACGCTCGAGATGCTCGAGCTGGCCACTCGGTTCCAATGCCGCCAGCTGGAGATACACTGCGTGAAAGAGTTGGATCTCAACCTGAGCGTAGACCACGTGCTCGAGGTGTACCGAGCGCTCTGGTTCTACAACTCGATCGCCCCACCAAAGATCCCGCCGACGGAGCGCCAGAAGAAGCGTCGCTGCTGCCCGACCGGGCGCCGGAAGGGCGCCGCGAACGGCAGCGAGGGCCCCCTGACACCCGAAGAGTACTTTGCGGCCCTTCTCGCCAACTGCCTGCAGCTGATCGATATGCACGCCGAGGAGGTACTCTCGCAGAAGGCCATGCTATCGCTGCGCTTCCCGGAGCTGGAGATGATCGTGCGGCGCGATGCCCTTCAGCTATCCTCGGAGACGGTGCTGCTCGATTTGCTGGCCCGCTGGAGTTTGGAGGACTGCAACCGTAAGGGCGTTGATCCGACGGCCGAAAACCGTCGCCGTGCACTGGGGGCCCTCTGCTACGCGCCCCGCTACCTCACGATGACCCGGCGTGAGTTCGAGGGCGCCAAGGAACGCATCGAGCTGCTCGATCCGGTCGAATCGCAGCTGGTCGGTGAACTGATCACCGGCGGGAAGGGCCGCAAACAGGGGGCCAATCTTACGCCGGAACAGCAAGCCCTGGTGCTCCGCTTCCAGGCGGAACGGCCCGCATTCGCCCTCCTTCCGATCCACCTCAGCCAGCGTAGCCATCCGCGTAACTATCCGAAGAAGATGCGCAAAGCGGCCGCGGATGCAGAGCGCGAACCACGGAACGGAGGCGGCGGCTGCTGCGATCGGTTGCTGCTGAACTGCATTTCCGTGTTTGCGTGCATCTTTGGCTAGCGGTGTTGCCTGTAGGGGTGATGAGGCCCCGCGAACAACCCTACAACGGCAACACCCCCAGCGCGCGGCCACCAAAGACTACGTGTGTGTGTGCTAGGCACCATACCGTCAAACCACTGACTTTTAAAATGGTCCACAACGAACCGAGAAATCTCTCCGCCGCTAAAAAAAACGGTTGTCGGAAGGACCGAGGACACACGACGACCGCTTTTTGTGGTTAGTTTTTATTTCGATACAATCATCGTTTAAACGTGAGCGTCTAGCACAATGAGCCAAACGCTGTCCCCGCGTAGGGAACACCTTTTTGGCACTACTGCTAAGTGATTTATTAGGAAAACTTTACGCGGTTATCAACTGACTCTAGAAGCTTATTATTAGTTCCCAATTGCTTTACTGCAATCCCTTGTTATAATGTTGTATTGTGGGAAATTTATCGAAACGATGATAAGAGATGGCACGTTACACCCGGAATACTGAAAAGGTTTTAAAACAGATAATTTTAAATACGAAACAGAATGTGACAGATAGCTACAGCAGACGCACTCTCTCGCTCGTTCACAGCTTCAGCTGCACGCGATTCAATCAAAGGAAACATTTTAACAGTATTTGCGCCACGGAACAAGATGCCGGTTATACCGGCCCCAAAAGCCCGTCGTCCACGTGTCCGCTGGACACAAAAACGGAACGGAATCCACTCACTTTCTGGCTGTGTGTTTCTCATTTGTTCGTGGCAGTAGTGCTGCTGTTGGCGATTTGTTGTTCGAATTCTATTGTTCTTTTATGAAGCCGTTGCCGCGGAGAGCATATTAATGCAACTATTTTTGTTCTTTTCCTCTAGTTTACTTGTTGCATTAGCGACAGAGAAAGGTGTAGCAGCTTAGCGCGTAGCATTCTCTTTTGCTCTCGCTGGTAATCGATATTAGAAGAAAATTCGCTAGAAATGTGTTATAGTGTAATCCGTTTGAGTTTGTGCAAAGTTTAATGTGAACACATTTAAAACATACGTATACATATATATCTGCCTGTTATGTGGAAAAAGCTAAGCACGCGCCAAGGGTAGGCAATTGAACAAGAAAAAAAAAATATTATTCGTGTTTGTAAAACATAAGTTGCCATTTCTGTCGTCCCGTGAAATTGTAACCCGTACAGCAAACCGGTGGAAGCCCAGTGTTTGCTGTGGTTTATGATTAAGATCGACAAAAAATTAACTAGTAAATACCCCGCGCATCATGGTAGGCATTGAACTGCGCGCGCCAGTGTGCAAGAAAAACGTGAACCGTGAAAAGCTCGCGTAGCATTCCGAAAATAGTGTGAAAGAGGGTGTTACAAATGTCCAGCATTGTGCAACCTGTGGCCCCTTGGTTGACCACCGGATACATTAATTTATTATCGTCCAAAGTATGTTCTAGTATTTTGTCGTGCGCTGGGTGGGAGATGATGATGAAACTAACTTCTAACTTAAGGTCTTAGGAACAAAGCATAGAAACAAAAATGAGAGAACACTGTGTCTGTCGGTCCCCCCGGGGTACGCTACTGGCGCCGTAATTTGGTGTGGAGATTCGCCTCTCGCATATTCATCGGTGCCGCGTTGCGCCTCGGTCGTCCGGATCGATACGAACAGTCGGAGAGATTTTCGGTGGACGAGCTTTGTTCGGATTTGAACGTAAAACGGCTCTGCTGTGCGCTTTCGTCCTCCTCCAGCCGCCGGCTCTCATTTTTGATACTTTTGGTCGCCTTTGCGCGAGTCCGTTTGCTCGTGCGCCGCTGCGTGCTGGTGTTGTGTTCGACCTTTTGTTCGACGATCGATCGTTCGTGCATTTTGAGATTGTTTTGTGTGAGTGGTTGCAACACAACCATCGGCTGTGGGTGATCCAACAGGAACTTCATCCGGTAATCCGATTCAGCTTTCTGCAGCCCAGTGGAAGGTGGATCTTTCGCTACCGGAGTGCTGCAGGAAGCAACCTTCAGCATGTCGTCCGGATTGAACACGGTCATATCGTTGACGCTCGCATCGTCACGCGGTTTTAGCGTCGCCTGCAGTGTCGTATCGTTGGCCGTTTCGTCAGCTGCAAAAGAGGAAGACGTGAAAACCAACGGTCACTGGGGGTTTGGCTCGCCCGCAAATGCATACCACCATCGTTGACGTCGCAGTCCATATCGATCGCAGTGTGATCGGACTGTCGGCTCTCCTGAAGTCCGGCATACAGGCGCCGGCGCTCCTGGCTGCGCCGGCACACTTCCAACACACGGTTAGGTTCGATCGTTTCGAACGATTCATCAAAACTGTTGCTTTTGGATTTCACGTGCAACCGCTGCAACAGCGAACTGTCGGACGTGTAGTGCGCGTAAGCGGATGGTGGATCGATGCTCACATTCGTTTCGCGGCCAACGTCATCCTCCTCCTCCTCCTCCAAGGCTTCGGCAATCGTAACACTTTCTACGGCGTTCGACGGGTCGTCCGCTGGCACGCTTTCTTCGTGCTCCTCTTCCGGTATGGTGTCCACATCGCCAGCGGACGGTCTTTCCAACCGTCGCCTGTCGTACACGTACTGCGCTTGGGGTTGCCGAAACAGCTCGCTGGTTTCCGCCAGCTCGTGATTCTGATTTATTTGCTGGAAAATGCTGTCCGTTCTGTCTTGGACCGACACCATCGTTTTGGTGATCATTTTCAGCTGGTCCGTAAGTTTTCTGAGCGACTCGCGGAGAAACTTGTTCTCCTGCCGTACCTCCAGCAGGCCGGCATTCGCTTCGTTGAACCGCTCTTCCGACAGGCGGAGGTTCAGTTTGTACTGCTGGATTGCTCGGACCAGCTGCTGATTGTTGATGCGGTATGCGGCCAAAACTTTCACCTGGTCGGCCTCCGTTTCCATGTTAAAGGTTTTGTGTGTGTTTGATTCGCCTATTTCATTTGCCTTCGTTTGTCGATGTATTAAATCGGCTTTAAAAACAATTCTTCAAACGCCCGGCGAATTTCTGGCACCGCCAAACACCAAACAACTGAAAACGGTTGCTTTGATTTGGCGTCAACAGCGAACGGACAAACGTCAAATGGTCTGTCGCGGTCGGCCGGCCCTGCAGCTAGTGTGGTTCTAAACCAGCCTGAGCTTCTGCTTATTGTTTCCGCCCGCCCGCCCTTCCTAAATGGTATTTTTTATCTAATCTCGCATAACTCTTGTAGAACGTAATATTTCGAACGAAGATTACAGCTGCAACGATATGGTTTATAACATTCTACTGCATTTTTGTACTCTTTAACTGGCAACAGATACAACTCAACGCTTCAACCCACCGCTATAAACAGCACCACGGAGCCGACGATTACTGTCAAAACAGTACCGCGCGCACATGCCTTTCCGTAGGTTGCTGGAGTTCTGCAACAAATTTAAACCATTTACTTACAAAGTTCTCCAGAATTGCTTTGAGTATAGAATTACGCCGCAACATTCGACCGAGCCACGATACACACGATCGGTGAGTGACCGACTCATATATTGTTTATACAAATACAATGTTTGCGTGCTCAGCAAAAATTAACCACCATTATGTGTATGGAGCGGATCAGAATCGCTTTGACTAAACCCCGTTCCCCCCCACCGCGGCCTGGTCCCGGCTCCCTTCCTCTATTTACAGTCACAATAAATGTTGCAACAGCCTCCGGCAAGCAGTGTTAGTGTTCCTGCCAGTGATGCGGTGGTGAAGAGCAAGAAGGAGCTTCGCCAAGAGCGCAAGAAGCGCAAACTGCTCGCTCTGTCCGCCGTGATGATGTTGAACGAGCAGCAAGAAGAAGTGGGAAAACGGAACAAAGTTAACCTTGTACCAACAACGGCAAGCGACGATCGGGCAGACGCTGACGAGGGCAACGGCGGCGGCGATCAGTTGCGACAGATTTTGGCGAAAACTCGTACACCATTCGACCTCCAGACGCCGTGTCCGGCGGGGTCCGAGGAGGCAAAGCGAGTGAAAAGCGCCGATACGGACGCCACCGATAAGGAGGTGCTCGAGAGCGATAAGACACTTTCAATTGGCGCGCACGACTACCGGACCCTCAAGGCGTACGTAAACCAGAGGAAAACAATGCGCCACTCGCCACGCATTGTGCTGCGCCCCGTCGGCGAGGATGCGCTCTTGGACCGTGAACCGAACGATTGTCGGATTCCGCTGCTGCTCGACGACATCCAGGCGTTGCTGATGCAAACGTTGCTCCGCACCGATTACCTAACGCAGCCGCGTTGGGCTACGGTCCAGAAGTCCCTTCGGGTTACCCACACGGCGGTGCTGATCGTGGAGGGTTTCTCGTGCGCCGATTACGTGTCACTGCGCGAACATATGGTGGACGGTGCGCAAACGATCTTTGACGCCCAGCCGGTGCTGCAGGTCGTTTGTCCGACGTCGAGGATCGTGGACGAAGTGGCGTGCGTGCCGCTGAGTGATACCCACAAGGACATTCTCGTGGCCGAGTATGGTTCCCTCGAGGCGGCCATGCAAACCTGTAAGGACCACATGCTGATCCGGAAGAGCGTGTTCCCGAACATAGCCTCGCCGGTTCTCGGGCCGGGTGGTGCCGATTACAGTAACCTGAAGTTGCCTGCGGGCGATCGGTTTCCGCGCACGCTGTTACTTCTCTCCCCGATACAAATGATCAACGAAGGGTTTCCGCTGCCACTGACCGGTTAGTGCATCTGTCCCTCCTGTGCGACCTTTCAACTAACGTGCGTGACCCCTTGCTGCATTCCAGGAACTCTGCAGAACGTGTACAAGGACTACGTGACGACGAGCGTTGTCTACAAACCGGTCCATCCGCAGTCGCCCATGTTCGGAGTGGACTGTGAGATGTGCGGGACGGATGACGGTAGCTCTGTGCTGACGCGCATCTCGATCGTCGACGAAACGGGCACCGTGTTGTACGATAAGTTGGTGAAACCGCGCAAACGGATCGTCGACTACCGGACCCGCTTTTCGGGCATCACCGAGCAAATGCTGCACTCCGTGACGCAGCGACTCGAAGACGTGCAGCGCGATCTGCGAGCTCTGCTGCCGCCGGATGCCATTCTCGTGGGCCATTCATTGAACAGCGATCTCGATGCGATGCAAATGATACATCCGTACGTGATCGACACGAGCATCGTGTACAATTTGTCCGGCAACCCGAACCACAAATCGAAGCTTCAACTGCTAGCGAAAGTATTCCTTAAGAAAAGTATTCAATGTGACACTGCGGGGCACAATCCGGTCGAAGACTGCAGCGCCTGCATGGATCTGGTAAAGGCAAAACTGTCCCAAAGCCTGTACTGGGGTGACCGCTGGTTGCAGGACCGTCAGCACTACCACAGCATCACGCAGTCTTCGTCCACCGGCAGCAAAGTGGGCATTGCCAATCCCGAACAGTTTGAAGGGATGGTACAGAAGCAGCCACAGCAACCACAGCAGCAGCAGCAGCAGCAGCAGCAGCGGCAGGAACCAGAGTCGGAACTGCAGAAGCAAATCACCTCGACGCTGTTTGCGCATGCGAAAAAGCGCAACAAGCGATCGACGATCGTTACCAACAGTGGCGAGCTGAAGCACTTCGAGGCCTACTTTGGGGTTGCGCTACAAAACGGGGTTGCTGCGTCGGCCGCTACCACCAAACAGCAACAGCTGTCATTCATTCGAGAGGACACCGGTGATAAAACGGTCAACAAGTTGGCCGCCGATTGTTTGCAGTACGATTTTAACCTCGGATACGTTAAACTTCCGGAAAAGGCGGACGGCGCTAATAAAATCGGTACGGCAAAGCAGATCGACGGGTGGATTCGCACACTGTACGACGCACTGTCTCTCAACGGGTTGCTGATGGTGGTACTGGTGGGACACGAGCCCACTGGAATAGACGCGCCTACACACCGCATGGCGGTGGCCATGGTGAAAACGAAAGTACATTAATGGGGGTGGGAATAACCGCCGAGGCACCAAAATCTGAACCTACGCTACGTTTAAGAAGTGAATGATGAAATAAAGACACGAAGTCGGGAATAATTTTGTTACAAACATGGTAAGGTATATTTTCGTGTAAAGTCCCTTCGATGACACATGCATTTATAACATTAGCTTTATTGAAAAAAACAAAAGTAATGTGATGGAAAAATCGACGCACAAATGTGCAAAAAGAAGGAATGATTCTCCAAGGATCACTAGATCCTTGTCCCTGTGTTTTCACGCTGTCGTTCGCCGATGCGTTTAATCCAAACATACTCTGCTGCTCCCTTAGTAGTTCTTTTCGGTATTTGTGCGGATTTTATCGTTGCGGTTGGTTCTTGTTCGAGTCCTGAGCCCGTGCGCGGCAACCGACCAGCCGCGTGGGGAACGATGTTCAACTTCGTTCTCGTCCGCGTAGAGAGGCACTTGTAAAGATAAGATAAATCTTACCGTTGCTTATCGTAAATATCACGCATCATGAACCTATGGCTCAACGCGGAAGTTGGTTACATTCTATCGACAATATTTTGAAAGAGAGAGAAAGGAAGAAATGTTTAGTTAAAATGCTATCCAATGGATGCCCCTCCGCTGCACGCCTTCACACATCAAGGTCATCATCATCATCGATGATGTCATTCAGATCGTCGGGGAAAGAATCGGTCTTCGGTGATTTCGGCTTCTGGTACGTGTGGTGCTCATTGTCACGGGCATTCATCTTCGCGATGGTGAAGATTATTTCGCGGCCGACGAGTGGATTTAGATTGCAGCACAGCTGATACAGTAGATACCACTTGCCGATGCCTTGCCCGTCCAGGGCACCGGTAACATGGGTCATGCGTATCGGATGCACGGTCGAGTAAAGCAGCTTCTCGCGCATACTGCTGCAGCACACCAACAGGCACCAGTACAGCAGATTGATGATCGATATGACGCCCAGCAAAATGAACCAGACCCACAGGAACGCGAAAATCTTCTCGTTCAGCACGTTCAGCGCCAGCAGACAGAGTGCGTCGCGGTTCTGGGCCGACCCGCTCGGTCCCACAAAGTGGAAGTCACACTTGGCCAGCTTTGGAAACACCTGCGAGTTGTAACGGTTCCAAGAGGGCATATCGAACGACAGCAGTGCCTTCACGGCCGGACTGTAGTTCATCCAAAAGCCGGAAAAGATCATGTTCATGATGAGGATGCAGAGCAGCACGTTGACAAAATTCAGCACCATGCAGAAGCAGTAGCGCTGGACATACTTCCGGAACGAATGGTTGCACTCGCGCGCAAAGTAACGGATCAGTTTCTTCTTGTTCGAGAGTCTCACTTTGTCCGGCACAATCGGTGTCGCTGGTGGGAGGAAAAAGAAAGAAAAACGACATAGATGAGGAAACGCCCTGGATGTCGCCCATGCCAGCTCCGAACATACTTAGCCCTTCGCACAGCGACTCCAGTCGTCGGCCTTCCCAGATCTTCCACAGGACGTTGGGTACGCTGAATAGGCAGGCCTGAAACGCCAGTATAAACACGACCCACTGGTAGTACTTCTGGTACGATCGTTCGTGCTCCGGAATGTGGCCCAGTTTGGCACCAATCTTCACAATATTCGTACCCTCCAGCACTGTTGGTGTCCGCGGGAGCCCCCCCGGGTGTGGTGACGCATGGAAGAAGAATAACCTCACTTTTTATTACCCACCAACCACCGGTTGATTCCCCCAAACGGAAGCGCATACCAAAGTCGGGGTCCTTGCTGATGTACGTTCCCATGATCCAGCAGAACTCGTTCATCGTCGAAGCGGACAAATCCCCCGGGCCGGTAACACAGTCGATCGGGCTGCCAAAGTATTGGCGCATCGAGAGCAGCAGTGTCGCAACCACCAGCAGATACACGGTTCCGCGGCAATGCAGACGCCACACGAAGTCGGTCGTATTGATCGCCTTAATTTGCAGCATGCCCCGTAGGACTCCAGCTAGTTCCATCATTTTGTTAGGCCAAAAACTATGCACGACTTACACGGATTATTTCAACTATCGGAATGTAACGCGCAGAAAGTACGGCACCGGTCTACACGGAATTGTACTGCGCCGTTGGTTAAGAACGGCGCCGTGTCTAGCGTCAAAACGACCGTTGGACGAGAACAAAAGATGGATTCTTCTGCTGAAGAGTAAAAGTGTAGTGGTAGAGAGCGAAATGTGTCTCAGCGTCCAATCACGGGCCAGGAAAGCTCCCCAGATGCCCAGCTGCCCAGCAGCACACGCCGATACCCGATACCCCCGCAACAAAAGAAATAAAATTTCTCTTATTCGTAGTATTCGTTCCGGTCTTCGTTTCCGTTGGAGCAAGCGGCGAAGATCCAGCAGCCCTTCGCTTAGGGCCCATCTTGAAAATTAATCTCTTTTCTACTTTCCAACATTTTTGCAGAAAGTGAGCATAATTTTCCGCATTCCATTTAAAGTGCATTTTTTCGGCCCAGCATTCGCCAGTAATTTCCACGGTAACGTAAATATTGGTCTCCATTCGAACGGAGACACAACGACTCGTTCCCAAAGGGTCGCCGGTCGGTGTGTGCACTTGAACGAAGCCCCATCGCTTTGACACCTCCGGGACACGGTAAACGTCAGACGCGTAAAATCACAAACAACTTCAGGAGCTGCTTGGATTCGTTCGGTCGATAAAAATTGTCGCTGGCGGTGTGTGTTGTTGGGAATCGTGCAAAAAGTGTGTTCCGGCACGGCAACATTCCGCTTCAATTCCGGCACCCGACCCGACAATGGACCTAGACAACCTAGAGGTAAGTGTGCCGCACCAGATTCACCCGGGGACGGCGAACGCTAATTTTCCCGTTTCGGGTTTTGTTCCGTCCGCTGCGCAGCAAACAAATGGCGGATCAGCGCTTGTGCCGCCACCTCCAATGCCACCGTCGGAGATGCTGCTGAGTGGACTACTGCCGGACTCGGGCGATGGGGACGGTGAGCGGTGGGAGGAAAACGATGAACAGGACGGTGATGAGGTGGGATTGGAATCACCACCGGAACACCCGCAGCTACTGTTACTGGAGGATGATGAACCGTCGGCGCCACTGCTGGCACCACCATCGGTGCCACCGTCGCTGATGTCACTCAAGCTGGACCACCCGGAGGAGGGCATGAAAAAGCCTTCGGAACTCGTGCTACCGAAAGCACTCGAAGACGTACTGGCACTTCAAACGATCCGAACGCAGGAACTGGGTGGCGATGAGGATTCACGTGGAACACACGGCACCGGTGGTGGCGGTGGCACAGTGGCCGGCAGTCAGGCACCCATGATGAGCGCGTACCTCGAGGCGGACGGTATCGATTCGGAGGACGATATGGGCAACGATCCGCTGATGGCGGCGATGGGTGACGAGGGAGCAGATTACGATGATCAGGCTCCGGGTGGGGTAAAAGTGGTGGACAAACAGGACAAGAACCGACGGAAGAAGAAACGGAAGAAGGAGAATCGAAAAGCACGCCGTGAGCAGATGGCCAAAGCGCATGAACAGCGCGTACAGACACCGGCACCGGCACCGGCACCGCCACCACCGAGTGGAGCCGATCACCTTTCGGCCACTCACGACACAGACCCCGAGGAGGACGGTGAGGCGGAAACAAAAGCATCGGACGATGGGGTCGCTGCACCGGAAAGCGATGGAGAGGAAGTGTCGAAACAGACGAACGGCGGGGACGAACCGAACGGAGAGCACCACTCGGCGGAGGATCGAAACGGAGAGGATCACGACGACGACGACGACGGCGGTGGCGAAGGTGCTGACCAAAGGAACACTCCGAACGGTAAGGCCGATGTCCCCAGAGTGTCCACCCGGAAGAAGAAAGCGATCACAAAGAAGGCGAAGGTCCCGGCAGCCACGGCGGCCAAAGACAACAGCGGGCCCTCGGTGGACGATGTGGAGATCGAGTACGTGCCGGAGAAGCTGACGATCGCCGAACTGGCCCCGATGTATCGGCAGTTTTATCGTGTGTTTGAGATCTTCAAACTGGACACCAAATCACGGGACGCGCTCCGGGCCGGGGCCGACGAGCTGGAGAAGGAGAAGGCGGCCGCGGACAAGAAAGCGGCGGCGGCGATGGGCGGCGTCGGTGACGGCGACAAGCTGGACGACGATGACGACGATCTGGGCGATCGGGACGAGAAGGACGACAAGGAGAAGATCTCGAAGCGCAAGCTCAAGAAGCTGACCCGGCTCAGTGTGGCCGAACTGAAGCAGCTCGTGTCGCGCCCGGACGTGGTCGAGATGCACGACGTGACGGCCCGCGATCCGAAGCTGCTGGTGCAGCTAAAGAGCCACCGGAACACGGTGCAGGTGCCGCGCCATTGGTGCTTCAAGCGCAAGTACCTGCAGGGCAAGCGGGGCATCGAGAAGCCACCGTTCGATCTGCCGGCCTTCATCAAGAAGACCGGCATCATGGAGATGCGGGCCTCGCTGCAGGAGAAGGACGAAGCGAAGACGCTGAAGGCGAAGATGCGCGAACGGGCACGGCCCAAGATGGGCAAGATCGACATCGACTACCAGAAGCTGCACGACGCGTTCTTCAAGTGGCAAACGAAGCCCCGCATGACGATCCACGGCGATCTGTACTACGAGGGCAAGGAGTTTGAGACGCGCCTGAAGGAGAAGAAACCGGGTGACCTGTCGGAGGAACTGCGCATCGCGCTCGGCATGCCGATCGGACCGGCCTGCCACAAGATCCCACCACCGTGGCTGATTGCCCAGCAGCGCTACGGGCCACCACCGAGCTACCCGAACCTGAAGATCCCGGGCCTGAATGCACCCATTCCGGAGGGTTGCTCCTTCGGGTATCACGCCGGTGGCTGGGGTAAGCCACCGGTGGACGAGAGCGGTAAGCCACTGTACGGCGACGTGTTCGGGATGGCCGGTGACGGTGAGGGCGGTATGGGCGAGGAGGAGATCGATCGGACCGTCTGGGGTGAGCTGGAGTCGGAATCGGAAGAATCGTCCGAGGAGGAAGAGGACGAGGGCGAAGATTTGGCGGCCCAACCGGACGAGAGTGGGTTGGTGACGCCGGCCGAGGGACTCGTGACACCGTCCGGACTGACCAGCGGAGTGCCGGCGGGCATGGAAACGCCCGACACGATCGAGCTGCGCAAGAAGAAGATCGAGAGCGAAATGGAGGACAACGAGACGCCGGTTCTGTACCACGTGTTGCCGGAGAAGCGCAACGAGCGCATCGGCGGTGCGATGATGGCCTCGACCCACGTGTACGACATCGGAGCGGCCGGTGGTGGTGGTGGTCCCGGTGGACCACCGGGTGTACCACCGCCAGGGGCCCGTCGCGGTGGCGGCGGCGGCGGTGTCGATCGGGAAGGTATGGTCGAACTGGCGCTCGATCCCTCCGAGCTGGACATGGACAACGAGGCGATGGCGCAGCGCTACGAGCAGCAGATGCGCGAACAGCAAAGCCACCTGCAGAAGGAGGACCTTTCGGATATGCTGGCCGAGCATGTGGCTCGGCAAAAGTCCAAACGAAAACGGCAGCAAACGGACACGACCAGCAAGCAGTCGAAAAAGTACAAGGAGTTCAAGTTCTAAGAGGTCCCCCCGAGAGGGTTCCCTGCGTCCTACTTTCCCCCGGTTCTTTTTTTTTATTCTGCGTCCGATCCGGTGGCGCCGATTATTTAGCCCAATAAAAATGTGAGCAAAAGCGCGGTATGTACCAAATAGCCCGCCCCGAAACCATGCGATCGCAGTATGCGCGAAAGAAAGTAGCAGAGCGACGAAGTGACGTACAGAGTATCGTAGCAACCATTGGAAACGAGTTTATGGAATGCGCTTTATTTTCAGTCGGGCCTACAATAGTATCTGGTACTTGTACTGCTTCGGTACCTTCGAGATGATCATCCGGCCGTCGTAGCTGAGCGACGCAAACATCCACGGATCGGCCGTGCTCCACTCGACACCGTACACCGAGTCCTCGTGCTGATCGAACGTGTGCAGCAGTCCGTCGGCCAGGTGCTCCTTCAGATCGCCACCGTCGCCCGGTTCTGCGGGGTCCCCGCTGGTCCCACTGCCACCACCTTCCAGTGCCTCGGAACTAACGCTACCGGCGCACGTCAGCAGCACCTTGCCATCGCTGCCACTCGACAGCAGCAGCTGATCGTGGTACGTATTGAAGCGCACGCTCCAGATCCAATGATGGTGGTCATTGCGCGCAAATACGTGTTCCTTGGTGTTCCGGAAGTCCCAAACCTTCAGCACCCCATCATCACCGCCCGTCACGATGTGGCACTGCTTGTTGGGATTGCAGTCCAGGTCCCTCACCAGCTGGCTATGGGCTTCTTCGATGCTCCAAACGCAGTGATTCGGATCCCGTACATCGTAGGACCTGCGGGGAGTTAAAATTAGGACCTGTCCGCTGGGAAGTGACCCATCCATACCCGTACCTTACGCTACAATCGTGCAGAGCGATGAACTGGTTGCCCTGGTGAAAGTGTGACCACCGGCCGGTGGTGAACTTTGGCACACTCTTCGCACTGATCTCCGCGGCCACCCGTGTCACGGCTTCGCTCCGGCTAAACAGCACAATCTTCCCATCCACCACGCACGCCAGCTGATTGGCATCGCTCGGGTGGAACTCCGTCGTCCGTATCTCGCTCCCGTAGCCCTCCGTGGCCAGCTGCTCCACGCTGGCGAACGTCAGAAACTCCTGCTCGGGGTCTTTCGATTCCAGCGATTCCGGCAGCCGGAGGAGTGCGGTTTGCATCACGATCTGTGTGCCACCCTTCAGCACACTGTAGCAGCTGGCCAGCAGCCGTGGGTCGTGGGCGCTTGCCGTCAGCTTCCACACTTCGCCCAGGGGGTGCGCGAAAATGTGCGGATGGAGCGCCGAACTGTCCTCGTTGAGATCGACAACGTGCAGTTGATTGTTCGGCTTGAGACTTTGTGTGGCCACGAAAAACCGTACATCGTTGCTTTCCGCTTGCTGCGATGCGAGTGCCCGGGCCTGCAATTCGGTTCGGGGAGTGGGTTAACGGTGGGGCCGGTCTAGGAGCATTGTTGCCGCGGTTACCTGAAACTCCAACCCGTACACCAGCGAATTGTTTTCCTCCATATCGCGCGTTCGGCCGGCCTGCTTCGATTCGGTTCTGTTTACGTTTCTTTGCTTTTACGTGACGTTCGTGTTGACGGGCGCGCTGGAAGGCCCTTCGGAAACATTTCAGGCATGAAAAAATAAAATATGTCGTCTAAAACGAATTATGAAATAAGAAAACTATGTAAACACCCTCCAAATGTTCGCCCAAAGGTATGAAAATGAAAGAAAAAATGTCCATCAAATGCGGAAAAGAAAATTAAAAAATCGAATTTTTCGATTCCCGAGAAAATTTTTCGCTTTTTGGCGAACTCGCCGGGGCCCAAATTCTACCAGGGGAACATACCAGCTCAGAAGGTAGCAAGATTTCGGCAAACCGGTTCGAAAATTGCATACATGTCGGCGTTTGAATTAATATTCTGTTATATGCTCGAAAATTGCATACCTTCCGGCGTTTCAGTTTAGCAAAGATACAAACCTGTCAGACAGTAAGTAAGAGAACGACAAATGACAGCCACAATGTTTATTTTGTTGTTTTTATTACTGTTTTCAACTGCAAAAGATGCCCAACAGACAGTCATTTGCCGCTAGGGGTTCGGGGGGTGGTTGCAATCAACGAACACATCATTATAGCTTTACTAATACACAGTACACAGAGTTACGATAAATAAATAGAGTCTCGCTGCGTGCGCATTACTAGCTTGCCCTGGGCGCGTTTTCCATCCGTCGCCGATGTAAGGCCAGTCCGGCCCTAAAATACCCTACCTTCCAACCGAGATTGCCATAGTGTAGTAGACACGCTAGAATGAAATATTGTATTTTGTGTTCGGCACACCCATGTTAACGTACTATATTCTATCGTTTAGCTTGGAATCATACGAAATCGGTCAAGGTGATTGGTTCCGTTTGCAAGGGGGAAACAACATAATCCGTGACGTAGCCATTTTGTAGCCTTTCCCTAGCCCCGAACAAAACAAAAACCACAGAAACACAAGCGTGGTCCACTGAGGTAAAACTAAAACAGAAGAAACGGCAACAGATTACACCAAATAGTTACAAAAACGTGCGCATACAATCTTCGGAAAGAAAAGAGATAATAAATTTTGCTCAAATGTAAAAAAAACATGTAGAATTTTTAGGTTCAATCCATCGGCGGGCACAATTATTCGAGAGTCGTTTCAAGATCACGTGCGTCCGTCCGCCCGTTCTGTGATCAGATCATTATGCGTCAATCGGCCCCGCCTGTTGAGAAGGGGACAGAGGTTGTTTCTACTCGCGCCATTTAAAACCAAAGAAACGGGAAAAATCACATACAAATTCTTGCTTTCCCGAGCTCAGCTGCGTAGCGAGTGCCTTCGTCGTCTTCCATCTTCCGACCGGTTCCGAGTGAGACGATCTTGTTTTTTGTTTTGTACAACTGTGCACAGCTTTTTCGCGAAAGTGCCGGAAAGAGGACAGAGTGTGTGTGCGGGGCGGAGTGCGGACAGTAGAACGAAGGCTGGTTTGTTTGTTGCTGTGACCGGGCGGGGGCTGATTGACTGACTATTCTGCTATCCTTAAATTGATCTACTACGAGTGAGCTGAGGGGATGGTGTGATGGTCGCGGGGGGCGAGGAACTAGGGACGGTGAGGTGGTGGTGGGCTTAAGAATCCTTGTTCTTCTCGTAAAAATCGTCCAGATACTTTTTGTACTCGGCCTGGTTCGGCCACAGCTGCGACGCCTGCGAGTTGAGCGGGCTATCGTTGTTCGGCTCGCCCAGGAGCGACTGGATCGAGAGCAGGATCGTCCGTACGTCGTACAGGGCGGACCACTTGTCCTTCAGGATGTCAAGGCAGATCGAGCCGCTGAGGTCGACGTTCGGGTGGAAGCAGGGCGTGAGGAACTTCACGTTCGGCGCCGAGTACGGGTAGGAGTTGGGAAACTCTAGCAGCAGCTTGTACTTCTGCCCTTTGTACACCGTGTCGTCCGGGCCGCTGATTGTGCCGATCCATTTGAAAAAGTTTTCACCCTCCGGAAAGGCGGATATCGACTTTTCCGAGGACAGCATCAGAGCCATCAGTTCCTTCTGGAGCCTGCGAAAAAACAAAAGAGCGAACCGAAAACATTAGCCAAATCATTCAATCGATCGTGCACATTCCAGTTTCACTGTGACGTGATCTTCCCAACTCAGGAACGCATCGGAAGGTCACTGAACTCCACCACGCATTGCGATTGTCATTGTCAAAACATAGCATGCCGTGCTTTTGTCTTCAATCACGATCGATCTATTGCGGAAGTGTTTTGAAATCCATCACGAAGGACTCCACAAAGCAGGCGTCCAAAAATAGCAGGCGCGGTGACCAGAAACCGTTACCAGCGATTTGAAAACAGTTACAAGAATGTGCGGCGCCCGTAACGCCATGACTCCACCGCCGCCAGTAACGACAAGCGCGGAGAGGCGTTAGTGTCGGGCAAAGAGGGGAAGGGTGCAGAGCATTCATCCTAACCTCTTCCGCTAAGCAACGCACACCCATCATCATCACACACTGCTGACGACTGGAGTGGCCCCTTGAGTAGGGAAAACAGGAAAATGGAGGTCGCCCGTTGGGACGGACGGTGAAAAATGTCTCCCTTGCCCCACCTGGTGGTCCAGAAACGCTTCTTTTACCTTTTGCTAACTGCATGATTGTTGTTGTTTATCAGCGTCTCGTCGTTCTGTTTCGATGGGTTGGATGACTGGGCGCGTTCCGGGTTAATATTTTGGGCCATTCTCGCTACGTTCGGTGTTCGGTGCGATCTAGCGTCACAAAACTTCCCCACTGCTTGCTTGGACTAGCGTTTGGACCAGCGGTCGCCACGACGCTTCTCACACACACACACACACGCGCGCACGCACAGTCCGCGATGCACTTCTGCTTCTGCCCGCGATAATTACCCGCTAGCTCTACCGCGGGTTCTGGTTCGGTAGCACTCGGAACTTTCTAATCGCCTGCCGTCAGGTAGAACGAGCCACTTTCTCTGTGGTGCTACACACACCCTTTTGTGCTGCCGAGCGGCTGTAGTAAAAGGAACGCGCACCCGTTTCGTGCCCAATGGCGAATGGAATCGAAATGACACAGCAACCTGGCAGACAGAGGCGCACGTTCTGCTCGCTGATGAGTTTCGTCGGAAACGGCACGTTTACTTTGATGCGCGCGTGAAACACAAGCAACAAGATTGCTGCGGTTTTACACTTTCATCCAGTTTACACTTTTACACATTCTTCGACGAAACCCTTTCGAGTAGACTTTGCCTGTTCTGCGGGTAGCGTTTCTCAATTGATGCCACTTGAAGGCGTTACTCGCGGTGTTTAGAGTTGGTAGTTTAAGGATCAAACAGATTTCCCATCGGCAGTAAATCGCACGGTTCAAACAGATTTTGCTACTAGCGGGCAGTCAAAGAGTTGAACGAACAAACTTTCGTCAATATCTCGTAATGGTTTTACCGCACAAACAATGAGTTACGAAATAAAATGAGAGCAATCTTTCAAAAATGTCCGTTACGCTGGAAGCAACCCAGCGTTACCATTCGTGCAGGGCCTTTTCGATTGTCAAAATAACATCGTACTGTCAGTCCCGGTAACGCGTAACGTATTGTTGTAACGCAGTTTAGTTTACATTAAGTTGATCGTGCCGTATTTTCCCTTCAAAAGCATTTAAAATACAGTCCAAGTTTCTCCAAATGGTGTACATCCATTTTCCATCCAACCAGACGGAGGAAGAGTTGATGCTGCAGGCCAAGTACGCAAAGTTGCGGAAGAAGAAAAAGGCGCTCCAGGCCCTGAAGGCACCGAAGCAGGAGCCGGAAAAGCATTTGCTACCGAAGAGGCCTGCCGATGCCCGCGATGCACGGGAAGTGGCCCGTAAGCTGCTGAAAAGCGGAGCCATTCAGGCGATACAAAAGCCGCAACCCAAGCAGGACAGTTCCTTCAAGCGACCGAAAGGGCTGGAAAAAAAGCGCACCCAATCGGAGCTCGGGACCAGCACGAGCCAGTACCAGTCCTTCGGTTCGTCCACAGAGTACGATAACACCAGTGCCGTATCGGCGACTGCGGCGAGTCCTTCCGCTGTCCGAGATCCGCCACCACCAGTCGGCGCTTCGTCGGCTGCCGCCGTTGACCGACCCACGAGCCCGGTAGAAACGAACCGTGCGCAGAATCTTTACCAACAATTCGCGAACGAACGCGAGAAGGACGAGCAGAGTGCGGACAAGTCCAAATCCGCCGATGGAGCTAAAGAAAAACCGCGCTCCGGTAACACGGTGTACGTGTCGGGCAACAAGGTAACGGAGGACTTTCTGAAGAAGCATTTTAGCGACTATGGAGAGATACTGAACATTTCGATGGAAATCGAAAAAGGTCGCGGATTCATCACGTTCGCCACGACCGAGTGTGCCGACAAGGCGATCGCCGAGCTGCACTCGAAGACGGTCGGCGGAATCCAGTTGCAGGTCCAGTTGGCCCGTCGTCAGCCGCAAATTAATCCCATCAACGACGCGGGGTCATCCGCGGTTTGGTCCGCGCTGGCCACCAACCGGTCACAGAAAGGCAAGCACAAGGATAACCGGGAACTGGTTTGCTACGATCATGATGACATATTTTAGGGAACGTGATTTGATGAACATTAATTTGCGGATGAACACTTTATACTATGTATAAATGATTTAATAAAATGTTGCCAGGGGCAAACGAAAGCCATTACTGTGCGTTGCCTTTCTTTGAGTTCGAAAACGAAATTATAAACGTTTCACCATTATGCCCGGTGAAAAAGATGAACATATAGAACATCAACTCCAAGGCAACCCCATTTTGACAGATGGTTGTTTACTATTTACAAAAAAGTTTTGCTTGGGTCAGCTGTTTGTTGTTTTTTCGCCAACACTTTATCGAACTCTTTGTGCGAAAAAAAGATGAATTCGGAAATGAGCAGCAGCATGCATTCCGGGCGTCCGGAAAGTGAATTCAGCATCGAGTGCTTTCAAAACTACACCGCTCCGGAAGTGTTTGTACAAGGCTTGGCCGGGCTGGTCAACCAGACGGATGTGGAAGTGATGATACGGGCGCAAAAGCAAATGTAAGTTAATTCTGGTGCCAAGAGTCCAAACTGAAACCTCACACAGCGTACCGTATCATTTCCAGGTTGCAGCGCTTCGAGAAAACGAATGAAATGCTCATAAACTGCAATTCGCTCAGCAACAGCCGGCTGAAGATAGCGGCGGACGATTTTAAGAAACACACGAAGCTGTTGCACGACATGAAAAAGGACTTGGACTACATCTTCCGGAAGATACGTACGATCAAGACGAAAATCGGAAACCAGTACCCGGCGGCGTATGCCGAGGCGGAAGCCAAGGCGAAGCCGATCAGTTTCGACGAGGAGGATGAAATCGATACGGCCAGCCGGGCGGAAACCCTCGATGAGCGGCCGCCTGGCGGTGGTGGTGCCGCGTCCTCCACTTCGACGCCAGCCAAAGCATCGGGCAGCAAACGGGATCGGAACGGGCCACCGGGACCGGATGTTAAGGAGCGCCAACAGCTGTCGGCCAGTGGAAGCAGAGAAAACTCCACCGTCGGGTACGTGAAAATGGAGCAGAGCCCGGAGAACCGAAAAACCGGCGGTGGCTCGAGTGGCGAACAGAAACGGCGATCTTTCCGTTCGGCGCAGAGCAGCTCGACGGACAATTCGAACGATTCATCCGATGGCACTTCCGACACGGGCTGAAAAGCGTTGCTCCCCACCCGTTACTCCGATCTCAGCCGTCGTCATCCGACGGACATGAAGAACGTTACCATTTAGTCTCTTAATGGCCATACAAAGTTTTAGTTAGTTGTGTTAGTCATAAGAAGTTTACCGGTTGCTGGCTATTCGTTTCCACTAACTAAAGTAACTACAAAAAAATAAAGCTTTAATATGTTCATACTTATAATTTAAAACTATCGAGACCCGTTCAGAAATAAAGGTGTCAAACCCAAATAAAAATACACTGAAAATGAAACATTATTGCATTGTTTAATGACGAAGCCTCAAAAACATCCATTTTAAAATCGACGGACGAAACCAACGAATGTACCGTCATAAACGTAGCAACGCCGTTGGTAAGACAAAGACTACTAGACGCAAGAAAACAATAACAAACACCAAACGTCCCGAAAATAAACTGTCTTTGGCTCCACTGTGTCTGTTCCGGTACCCCCTCGCGAAGTGACCGCGATTCCATGTCAAGTGGTTCGAAGCAGGTCGAAGACGAGGACGATGATTGGTTCGACAAGGATGAAGACGATTTCGTTGTGGCAGGAGGAACGGGCAAACCGAACTGTTCCGACGAAGCCGGCGGCTCAGACCGGGCCGCTTCCGTAGCAGATCTGCTGGACAATTTGAAGATTTTCTCTGAAGGTAATGGTCAATCTAATGGAAGAGTTGCCTATGCTCACAGTGTCCTTTGGTTCGTTTGCGTAGATTATGACGGAAACTACGTTGATCCGACGAAGAACGCCGGATCACAGAAGGCTGGCGCTACGTTCGCGCTTGGCCGGAACGCAGCGACAAAGTACGTGCAAACCATTCCCTATACGAAGTTGATGAACATCGTGGAATACGATGCGCTCAGCCTGCTGGCCGATGTGTACGTCCAACGGGAGGAGTTTGTGGCCACCTTGACGAAGAAAACGTACGGTGCCGAGCTGCTGCTGGTACTGATGCGAATTATGATCAAACTCAGCACTCTGCCGATGTACGAAACGATCCGTCACTTTTACGCGATCCTCCTCGGGCAGGACCACTTTTGGGAGCAGCTGGCCCGGTTCCTCGAGCAGTCTCCGGAGGTGGAGAAACGGAAGAAGAAAAAGAAAACCAGCATCGTGCGGCCAACAGTCGCGCGGACCGAGATGGTCGATGTGTTGCTGAAACTGTTGACCCAAGCCAAGCTGCACGTCGCTCTCGGTGGAACCGTTACGCGGTTTTGTCGCAAACTGAAGCAACTCGTGCCGGACATGGACACTGCTCACCGGGAGCTTCTGGCAGCCCTAACCTCCTGTGCCGTTCCTGTGGATGGTGGGACAACGGATACGATCAGTGTAAGAGAGAGGCTGCCTAACAGCCTCAGCAGCAAGCTACTGAACTCCATTTGCCTTTTAGATCTACCCATCGATCAAGGATATCAACCAGGAGGAAGGGCCCGCCCTGAATCTGGAGCGAAACATCGTCAAGGGACGGTTCCAAAGCGTGGATCACTACCTGGAGGTGCACTTGAACCTTCTGAAGGAAGACTTTATGATTCCACTGCGCGTCGGTCTCGGTCAGTACCGGGCGTTTGTCGCAAAGCATGGCATCGATGAGACGTTCGCGAACGAAAGCATTCGCGTGCACTATCCCGTCAAACTGCTGCTTCCGTCGCGGATCAGCCGCCGCACACAGAAGGAGCAACTGATCGTGGTCGATCTGGATCCGGCCAGGCGGGGCTTTGCGAATGTTTCCGCTCGGTACACCCGGCTCGATCTGTCAGCGTCCAAGCGGCTACTGCACGGATCGTTGCTACTGTTTAGTAGTGGGCCAACATTGACCGATCTGATCGTGGCGATCGTTAGCCACCGTGATAATGCTGATCTGAAGAATGGTTTCATTAACGTGGAGATCATTCGCATCGAATGGGGAAACGGGGCATCGGGGTGCGAAGTGTTCAATCGGCCGCTGCTGATGGTGGAGAGTGAAATCTTTTTCGAACCATATCACCAGGTTTTTAACGCATTGCGCCGACTTCGGGCCGACAGTTTCCCGTTGAAGTCGTACATCGTGGATGTGGAACAACCGACGCACTGCTTGCCAGCGTACGCCACCAGCCAAACCGGCGCTCACTTCTTTCGGTACGCCGGCGTAGAGTTTGACCTGAAGCAACCGGAAGGTTGGCCGATGGAGACGCTTGCCGGTGCCATCGGGTTGAACGATTCACAGTACGAGGCCTACCGGATGGCTCTGACCAATCGGTTCGCGCTGATTCAGGGACCACCGGGAACGGGTAAAACATTTATTGGGCTGAAGCTGGTCGAAACGCTGCTCGCCAATACCGATCGGCAGCTGGTGCTGATTTGCGTCACGAACCATGCGCTCGATCAGTTTCTGTGCGGAGTGATACGGCATACGGAGAGTGTGGTGCGAATGGGCAATCAGTCGAAACACGCACTGTTGGACGCGTACAACGTGAAGCAGCTGAACGAGGATCAACCGATCGACAAGTGGCTGCGGATCGGATACTACAACACCAAGCAGGAGTATCTGAAGTTGCTCGAGCAGTTTGAAGAGCTGCAGAGTCAGCAACCGGATTCGAATGATCTCAACAAAGCGCTAATGGAGTGTATGGTAAGACCAACGGGGGCACGATCGGGGCACGATCGGTTCATTCATCGGCGTTCCCCCCTCCAAACCGTAGGATCAATTGCAGCAGGTTTCTCGACGTCTCAACGAGCTGAGTCAGCTAAGCAGCCTGAAGGCAATCCGGGACATTCGCGTGATCGGTATGACGACGACATTTGCAGCCCGCAATCGGGTGCTGCTCGAGCTGCTCCGCTCTCCGATAGTGATCATCGAGGAGGCAGCCGAAGTGCTCGAAGCACACATTGTGGCCTCGCTAACGAAGCACACACAGCACTGCATCCTCATCGGGGACCACAAACAACTGCGGCCAACGACCAGCACATACGTTATGTCCGCTCGCTACAAACTCGATCTATCGCTGTTCGAACGAATGATCAACAATCGGTTCAGTGTGGCCACCATGACGCTGCAGCATCGAATGCGCCCGGAACTGGCGAACCTTCTGCGACCCACCATCTACCGAGTGCTGGAGGATGCGGAACCGGTCACCCTGTATCCCCCGATCGTGGGTATGCGGCAAAGTTTGTACTTCCTAACGCACACCTTCCCCGAGGAGGGTGGCGATGAGAAATCGAAACGGAACACGTTCGAGTGTAGGTTTGTGCTGGCGCTCTGTGAGTACATTCTCGCCCAAGGACCCTACGTGGCCGAAGACATCACCATCTTGACGGCGTACAACGGCCAGATGCTCCAGCTGGTTACGGTGAGTCTCTGTCAACCGTCAGCAAATAGCGAACCTGAATCTCAATACCGAGTGTGCCCTTTTTAGGAACGTAAAGCTCGGCCAGCACTCCACGGTGTACGGATTGCCGTGATCGACAGCTTTCAGGGCGAAGAAAGTAGGATCGTGTTGCTTTCGCTGGTGCGCAGCAGCAGCAGCAGTCATCCGGGCTCCGATACGATAGGGTTCCTGGCGCACGAGAATCGTATCAGCGTGGCGCTTTCCCGAGCGAGGGAAGGATTGTACATCGTGGGCAACATGTCGCTGCTTGCCGGCTGTTCCCGCAAGTGGGCCGCAATAGAGCGGATACTACGCGATCAAACAGCTATCGGCCAATCGATGCCACTACAGTGTGCCGAACATGGAACCGTTGTGGAGGTAAGCAATCATCGAGAAACCGATCGAGACCATCGGGTTATCGGGGTTTGTGCGTTCCTTTGCAGGTGAAGCACCCGGAAGAGCTGGAACAGCTGAACCGCGATCGCAGATGTGCGTGCAGCTTATCAGTCATCGGCCCTTGAGGAACTCGAAGAACGAGACAAAAATTTATTGAACCCCGTTTCAAATGAATCCATTCGATTTATGTAGAATAAAGTGCAAAGTAAGCATTCCGACCGGCAAAATCGCGTTTTATAATTTCGGTCCACCGGCCTCCGGGTTTATCTGACACACAGCACCTCGTAGTCGGGCATACTGAGCTCGGCGCCGTCGAACGGAATGTAGCAGCACCCGTGCGACGGATGTACCTTGCCGGGTGTCTGCGCACCATTGTGGATGGCTCGGCCCATGTACAGTGGTTCTCCGTCGGCCGTGGCACCAATCTTGACGGCCGTTTCCGGTACTGCACCGCCCGACGAAAACTCCCAAACGAATGCTCCGTAGCGAAGCACTTCAAAGTCCTCTTTCAGAATCTCCTCACCGCCGTGGCAGATGAAGGACAGATTTTTGGTCGGAATCACCTTCGCTGGGACCAGGTCGCCCTCGTGAAAGGCACGCCCGACGTAGATCACCTCCCCGTTCGTGTCGATCCCGGCGCGGACCATGTTCGGTGGGAACGGTCCATTGATGTTACAGTACTGCCAGCAGCCGGCTGAAAGAGGGGAGATCCGGTTAAAGGGCTTTCCGGGACCAACTTGGAGCGACGCGCCCCCCGCACCAGTCAGTTAGTATTGGGTAACGGTTAGTCGATTAGTTGCGGAGAAAAGGGACAGTTAGACCACAAAGCATGCATACCAAGTTCGTTCGTCACCCGACCGAAGCCCGGCCTCCCGGCGGCGGTCGGCGGTGCCGATTGGGGAAAGGAACTTGACGGAGGTGGTTCAGTGCGATCGTACGATAAGTCGGACGGATTACTCAAATAATCGGGACGGAAACCGTAGCGGGGATAACCTACGGAAAGGGGCGTACGGTTAAAATGAACGAACTCGGGGTGTGCTCTCCTGCGGGACAGAGATCTTTATCAGCGTTTATCTGTCCGGGCGGCGGCTTATAATGTTTGCAAATCCTTCTCCGGAGGAAAAGATTACGCGGTATTTGCGGTACAAGACAGGTCACCATTAGAGGCCAATTGCGCAACATTCTCGAACGGTTAAGTGGAGAAAACGGTTAAGAAAGAACTAGTTTTACTCCGCTTTGGCCAGCGACCGATCGAGTTCATTGTCACACACGACACGCGGAGCGATTGTTTCGCATTTACCGTACGTCGTACTAATATTGTATCAACTGTTCAAATAAAGCAGCCCCTCGACGGATGAGTGTGGCCGGAACGCCGGGAACGATACAAAAACTCACCTCCGCTCATGATGACGAATGCGATGCTCTCCGCGAAACAACAGCAAACACAGGGACAGGACGTTGGACGTGGAAGCTAGCTAGACGATACACCGGATCGAATGGTTGACACCAACTGGGGCCGTTTGTGGGACATTTTTCAAAATTTATTCACCAGCAAAGTGGCGCCACAGAGGTGCATCGTTGGTGTGGTCGTATGATAAGTGTCCCAAAAGATAACGTGATGCAATGGTGTGTCTGCGGGGCGCGTATCTTCACCATGACCAAGACACTCCAGTGGAGGCCTCTTGATGCTACACTGAGATCTTGAGAAGTTAAACACACCGCAAAGCAACGCCACTGCATAGATAATCCTTTTTTTTGAAATCAGAATCGCATAATGTAGATTAAAATTATCTATTTCCAAAAGATACCGTGCACACACCTGTATGTGCAGGTTTTTTTTGTGGCCATTTACATAAAGATAAAAATTCGTAACACGCCGACCACCGCGCCTTGCAACAGTGCGGCACATTTTATCGGGCAGGTCACTCCGGGTGCAAACTTTATCAAGCGTTCGAAGAAACAAAAGCCATCAGTCACGCCGATAACGAGTCGAAAGAGCCGACTTTGCCGGCCGGTGGCCGGACGTTGCCGAATCAATCAAAGACGGAGAAATCGTTTGTGATAAAATGGTCAATATGATTGCATGCAACGCTTCGTAAGAAATGTATTTTCCGTCTTTGGGACGCTTTTTACCGTTCACACAACACTTCGTACGTGTGCACGGGCACCTCGGCCCCGCCGTACGCGATGTAGATACAGTTGTGCGAGCATTGCACCTTGCCGACGGTCTGCGAGCCCTCGTGGTAGGCGCGCCCGATGTACAGTGGTTCACCGTCGGCCGTACGGCCACCGAGCAGCGCACCCATCGGCACCTGGCCGGCCGTGCACGTGTCCCAGATCAGTTGCTTCTGCACCAGCACCTCCACCTGGTCGACGAACGTTTCTTGGCCACCGTACGGTACGTAGGCGGCATTCTTATCCGGCATCACCTTGGCCGGCAGCAGATCACCGGCGTGGTGGGCGCGGCCCACGAAAATCTGACACCCGTCACTGTCCTGGCCGCCGGGCACCATGTGCGGTGGATACGGACCGTGTACCCCGACCGATACCCAGTTGGTTGCTGTTGTCCCCGGGGGGGCGAAGAGAAGTTAAAAAGGTGTCCCAAAGTCCCGGTGGCTCCTTACGCTCCTTACCCATTTTGCTGCGCTCTGTGTTAGGTGGTGAGTTGGATCGTGCGCCTTTACTGCTTGCCGGTTCGTAGGGAAGTGCACCGAAGAGATGTGGAATGTGTTCTCGCACACCTTTGCTATCGTACGTCGTTCACGTCCCGCGCCTTATCGTTATCGCCACCTGTGTGTTAGTCACTTGTGAGGCAGACATTCAGCCCAACACAGCCGCCGTTTGCTGGTGACTCACTCGGATGCTTATCTGTGTCAACGATTCAACGGGAACCACGGTGCACTTCCGGTTCAAAAAGGGCACACTTGAACAGAACGAGAACGGTCGGCCATGCCGCAATTCAGGCAATTCAGTTTTCCATTCTGTTTTATTATCCCTAGTTATGTTTGAAACTGCGATCCGACCACAGCGATCGCGCTCTATTCTCGTGCGTCGAGCTCCTCTTCCGGTCGAGTGTTCCGATAGACATCATTCCGACGGAACTGGTGTCCGGCTCGTGTAATGTATTAGAATCAATAGCACATGTATATAGGGTGTCGATCTTTGTACGATGATGCCGTAGAGAGGGTGCCGCAGGTTTTGTTCATCATCACTGGCTGCGTCCACCTCACGAAAACCCTAGCCGCCTCCCGTCACTGGGGTCGGTTCTTCGAAAGATAATCAGTTGTTCTCTGTTGGTGTCCCCTCCTGTTAAGCATATTGACGACGAAATAGTAGTATCGGTTGACGTTATCTGTTATGATTCTACGGTCATTACGAGCGTCCACTTAGTTCCTTCTTAGTCCCCTCTCTCCCTAGTCTGTTCCGTTTGGCGTATGGTATATATATAGAATATATATTTATATATATTATAAAGCACACTAACTAGTCCCTTTCTATGCCACCGTCCAGTTCTTTCTTCTTGTGAGATGGTGAGATGTGCTACGGTTAAAGAATCGGCGAATGTCGACTCGCTCTCTCTCGACAGCCCGCCCGAAGAAGGTGAAGGCGCGGAAGCGTTCGTTTTACGTCATTAAATTTGCCCACTACCCTGTGGCCACATCATCAACACCACCGGTGCATTTGTTTGTTTCGATTTGATCGTTTGGCAACATTTGGCAACGGACGCAGAAACCCCGGAACCTTACTCTGGAGGAGCGTAAAGGAGCGGTTTCCGGCAAATGCTGGAAAGCAGATTGGGGGTGTGGCAAAGCCCGACACGGATCCTCGGAGCTGCCGTGTGCCGTGTGCTGTAACGACGGAATCGGTTCTTGGATCGGGAGCGCGCTAAAGCAGCTCCCTTTTACTTGCAGTGTGCCCGTGGAGGTCTTTATGCTCTCTCTCTCTCTATATTTTTGCAAGTGCGCTCATAAAAGTTGTGGCAGGATTATTGTATTCTTGCGCTCCTATACCATATATCCCCCATCCGATCCGTCCGCCTGTGCCTTTGTGAGATAATAGTGACCGTACCATTCGTGACCAAAAAATATACATAGAAATAGTATTCTCTCTAATGTGACTCTGGTAGCCTGGATCCGGAACGCGGTAATTTAGCGTGTAAAACGTGTACTATGATTCTGTCCCACCTCATTTTTCCTATAACAAACTCTTTTAAGTGACATCCGTGAGAAGGAAACAGAACACTACGCGAGGGGGGCCTATACACACACACACAACAAAGGGGTGACCAACGCGACTGCAACTTCAAGAACACAAATTCGAAGGGCCTGACCAAACAGAACGTGCTAACATCGTGGATCGCGTGGCGCATTTACTGATACTCGTCGTCGCTCGATAGGAGCATCGTTTTCTCATTGTAGTTCTGGCTGATGGTGGCCACTTTCTGTGGCACCGACGCGCCCGGCATAAACTTTCGCTGGCTGCCCAACGTCGGTGGGGCGATGTAGCTACCAGCAGCAGCGTGGCCGGCATTACCACCGTCACCGTTGCCATTGTATGAACCGGTCGTAGCTCCGCTACTCATTCCGCTGCCGCCGCCGCTGCCGCCGTGGCCCTGCTGCGCCACCTGGTAGCTTGGATCATCCGGATCGTACGAAGACACACGGATTCCGCGTGGATTTTTGCCTCCTGCAATTAAAGCAATGCGCAAATGCGTGATCAATTCGATAGGCCCCAAATTAATTGCCCGATTCCATACCACCGATGGAGAGCGCTCCGACGCTTCTTGACCGTAGTAGTGTGTGTAGAGTAGAAACATCGAACAGAACGACATGCCACCAGCCTCGAAAGGGTCACACAGGGAGGGAGCTTAACGGAAACATGCACCGTGTGTAACGGAAAGCTGTACTCACCGGCGTGCTGGTGATCGTGCGGATCGGCCCCCGTCGCGGAACTGAGCTACTAAAATTAGGACAGGGCTTCTTTCTGGGGACGGTGGCTTGGCTTGACAGCGACGGCAAGTTACAGTAAAGATACGATTTATTATAGATATTTGTTCCACTCCACTCTGCTGTTCTAATGCTGTTCCGCTCCTCTTCCTTCTGTTGCCCCTAATCCGTAATGTCATCTGGCAGGCCGCATTTAATTCTAACTGAGCTGCTGTGCTGTCGTTCGTGTCGTTCTATTTCTCGCTCCAAAATCACATTTTAGCCATGCTCAACACTTGCTGCTCAAACCATTTGCTCAAAAGGAACATTACCTTCACTGTTGCGCGCGCGTCGTTTGATCTTACGTCCCCCCCGGGGGCGGCCCGGCACCAAGAGTCTACAGCAAGCCAACGGTACATGCATTAAAGAGACACAAACACACACAAGCAGCCTTCGTGACGGTGGTGGTGGCAGAGATGTGGCGAGTGGTGTCCTCGGCGACAGGAGTAGATATTTACACGCAATACTTTCAAAAACAAAGGCTAGCACAAGTGAACGGAAGGGCGTAAAAAGCGCATGCATCGAACGGGACATCGGCAAAAAAGCGGAACGTGCGGACACAGAACTGGATGGATGAATTGGTGGATGATGATCGTGTCGTTCAGAAGCCGCCGCGTATGTCTTGTCTCTTTTGTTGCATGTATCGTCGCACGGTTTGTGGGCCAAACGTTAGAACCAATTCTTAGAGGTTAGATAGAACCGCTATTTCAGTATTTATCATCCGCTCTATACCTGCATCTCGTGGCTGAAGGTTCTATACTTATCCTCAACCAGCTACTAACCGACGTGGCTGAGAAGGTTTGCTTAAGTGATATCGTTGTTTTTTCGTTCGTTTTTAGCAGTAGCAATTTGATTTGATTTTCAAGACAAACAAATGTTTAAAAGTCCCCGCGGTACCGACAAAATTTAAAAATCTTTCAACAGTTTGATTAATCGCTTACTGCTTTGCAAATAAATCTCATGTCGGCGAATAAGGCGTCAATTCCGTTATCACACCATCATATGTTGGGGCGTTTGGGTGTGTGATCTTTTACAATCTTACGGTCCTCCCCTTTCTTGTGGGGTTTTTGTTTTAAAAATTAAAGATATTATAAAATATATAAGATTAAAAGGGGGGACACTTTTGTTGAACGTGATTCCGAATTCAGTTAACTTCGTCCGTATTTTTTTTTACGTTTTTTGCATGTCGTTCCGCAGTTCCTCCACTCCGAACTGTGCACATACAAAACACTCTAGAGCTAGAGTACCGCGCTAAAGATAAAAAGAGTGGATTACACACACACACACACGGGTCACCATCATTTTGATATTCAAAGTCTCTCATAAGGCATCTGCGAAACCACTTCTGTAAAGGTAGAGACAGAAAGTAAAGCAAAAACAGAGGGCATTACGAAATAAATTTGGACAAAAAAAAAAAAAGGGGGGGGGGGGAAAAAAAGTCGCTCCCAAGAACGCTTTGACCAACCCGGCATCCCCGGGGGCGCGGTCGTGGTTACTGGTGCCTCTTGTTACTGTTTTGCGTAAAAGAAGAGGTTCTGTTTCAGCGGTGCGCGGTGGCTGGTGTGGCCGGTGATAAGTTTGCCAGTGAAAATAATGGAGAAAGAAAACGGTAAGGATGTGCACGTCAGCTAACAAAAGAAAGCCTTGATCCTGACGCCGGCCAAACACCCCTAAGGCCTTGCATTCCGCCAACATACTAGGAGCATGCATGCAGTTTGGTTTGCGGTGCCCGGGCGCTTAAGGTAGATTGCCGGAAAACGACGACCCGTGCTGATGGCGGGTATTGCCGTTGCCGTTACTGGACAGGACGTGCAGTTCGTCCTCGCGGAGCTGGTAGTAGCTTTTCAAGTACTGCGGCGCTTGAAAGTGCTTCCGCTCGCTGATTTGCCGGTCGATGGTCGGCGACGGATGGTCTGCAAGAGGGCACAAAACACAGGTTGCCAAATTTTACCATATCCACTTCGTTCGCACACACACACGGTGCACAACTAGGACGCTGTTTTACGCGCGAGCGATACAGATTTACACAGAGCAAGGGTGTCGATCGAGAAAACGGGCTGTGCTGATTGGGGACACGACATGGAAGAAGTTTTCCCCTCCGCGGAAACGGAACCAGTGGGGCAGTAGTGCCGGCCGAGCTGTGAGGCATCACAGACACAACATCGAGCGTACAAAAGAAAAGATAAACTAGCAGAACAACATACAAAAACAAGCAAGGCATACATCAGTAACACGAAACGGGCAACGGGTAAACGGCTAAAAGATCTAAGATAGAGAGTATGTCAAGCCAAGTAACAATCGTGCAGAGAGTTTAACAAACATTGATTTGTGACCCCCTCGGAGAATGATCTTCGACGAAAACGGGTCGTCTAGCGAGAACTAGCGTGAACACACATACCTGAGCTGTACTGCGTGTACTGTTGGTACTGCGGATGGAAATTGTGTATCGCGTCCGTCATAATATCTTTCGGGTTCATCGTTTCCTACGGGGCGGAAAGATTGAGGGTTAGCACTGTGCTCTCCACGTTCCCGCGCACTTACGTGGCCGTCTTGTCTAACCTTCAGACTGCTTGAGATCGACTGCATCGTCACCGATCGTCCGTGAGCATCAGTCATACAGCTTTGAGCGTAAACCTTCACAAAATAAGTGGTTAGAAGCGTGAACCGTGCGGCACTATCTCTCTTTCCCGCTTCGTACCTGATAAGGGAATGCATATCGTAGAGCGATCGCAGCGAACAGCATTTCGATGCAGATAAAGAAGTTCTGATAGCCCGCCGACACCGTACCGGCCGACGTGGTCGATCCTCCGGCGTCAACGATCGGCGAGATGACCTCTGCCTTTTCCAGAATGGCCAGTCCAACACCTAGCAACGGGAGAGAGGTCGTGTTAGTTTGTGGTCTGTGTGCCGTTCAACTTTTGGTGACTCACCTTGCCAGAAGGACAGGAAGATGACGGACTTGACAGTGCAGAACTTCAGCACCGGATCGAACGGTGTCAGGAGGTCTCGCGTGGCGAAATAGAACAGATACAGCCCGTACAGCGCCAGGGACACCGAAATGTTGTAGATGACCGTGATGTAAATGTAGCCTCCGTCAGCACTGTCAGTGGTTGGAGAAGGAACGAAACGGATTCGTAAGGATTTATTATTAGAACTCGAAAGAGAAGCCATGCAACCGCACTCCTTGGCCGCATCATGCAGGTCAGGCGTACCTCCAGTCGCCATCGTGGTAATGGTTGAAGGCCTGCAAGAAGATGATGATGAACGCCATCAGCGGCTTGACGAGGCAGAACTGCAGGGTGGCCTGCTTGCAGAACCGCAGAAAGCCGATCGTGTACGTTTTGCCCGCCAGACAGCACGTGCCGTACAGGCACGACGATTTGATCGGTTTGCCGCGGATCTCCGACATGATGTTGCCTTCGCCGCCGAGGTACTCGTAGCACAGGGACAGGAAATTGTAGATCACGAATGCTGCAAGACAGAGAGTTTTGAGTGATTTTTCCGAGCTGCTTTTGAGGGCACCCCTTAGATCGTCCGCGCTTACCCTCATAGCAGTCCCGTACGGTGAAGAAGTACACGTAAACGCTCTCCGAGTTGAAGAACAGTAAACTGACCCACGAGTAGGTGGCGTAGATCGGCACGATGAACAGTATCCGGACGATCCATCGCTGTTCCTGCGGGTTCGTGTACCACCGAAGGTGTTGATAGATCTAAAACGGAACGGCATAGAAGGAAGGAAACGAATGTAACCGGTGGGCTCTAGGAAACTCAACGCCAACGCCGCTGCATTCTTTTGTTGCTTCCCGGTGGCAAAACTACAAAGTCCGAGAGGGTGTTGCGCGTTTACTGCACAGAAGTATCATTAAATATTCATCACACTGAAAGTGAAACGAGCTTACGCCGCTGCTGCTTCCCAAAGACGTTTTGTCCACACCGAGCTCTCGGGGGGGACGCGGGAACAATTTACAAAGAAAATAGGCTTTCCAGTGCCCGCGTGGCCTACATAATCCGGGGGCGGGCTTGGGTTGTTTATGAGACCCCCAGTGGAACCACCCACCGTTTGGGCACAATGTTCCCGTTGTTTGGCGGGCGACTTGTATAACCTTAAGTCCGGCCTGAAGATGGACCGGGCTTCCAAAATGTTACCCGGCACGAGCCGTTTACGTTACAAAATAATCAACCCAAATTACGGGCTCCCGCTGCCGTGGAAAGTGGAATCAGTCCGGTGACTCTTTAAACCAAACAATCGCTCTCTCGGTCCATCAGAGCATCACAGTTGGGTGCCGCTTTTGCACGTTCATTAGAGCGCGTTACACGCGGAGCACGCGGTCATAATAGATACAAAGTTGCAACCGATCCTTAAACACTCTCTGCGTGACTTTCGTGTGGTGCGTGGCTGCGCGTGCTTTAGCGTTTGATGGGTGTCTTTCCTTTTTTATGACCCGCCTGATGTTATCTACGGAAAATGCTCGCGACGATGAAAGCCCGTCCCATTAGCGGTCGCGCAATGGCGCACACGAAGCAAATGCCACGATGATCAACTTTAAAACGGGGAGCAGATGTTGACCATTTCAAAATACTGTCGGAAGTTTGGAATATTATTGTTCAACCGAGTCGGCGACTCCGTCGGACATCGATCGATCGATCAAGCAAACGGACTAGCATTACAGTGGTCCCTCTGTCCGAGACGACGAGACGGGACGGGTATTTTCGTAACCATTCAGCTGATGTTGATGTTTCCTGTGGGTTTCGAAAAAATGGGCCACCAAGCGATTTGCATCATAGAACGCATAAACATTGCGCTCGCTCCGGATGATCGCGAGTGCGCGCGTATGTCAACATCGACAAGATGTTGGCATTTATATTTAGCTACAGCAATAATTGACCAACGGACTCTGCAAGACGTGGGAGCGATCATCGGTAGCATCGATCAGCTCCAGACCACGCACTGCATTCTCGAAATGAATGAAAAAGGCATACACAAATATTTCCCCAACATAACGGTTTGATAAGATGGTCTCTCCATTTTTCGGCGAAATTCTTTTAATGGTTTGCAAAACACCTCCCCGTGGCTGATACCGTAGTTTCTTTTTCACCATACGGCCACATGGTGAGTAGCAGTAGCCGCTAATAGTGCCAGGTGGAAACCGTGCCCATGGCACGTAAAGTTCGGGCACAAGAAAAACGAACGTTTCAAGTAAAGACGGATTAAGGGCACGTTCGGTACTTAATCCTCGATAAATGGACCACTGCACCAGCTCCGGCAACGTGAAGCACCGGGACTTGGGCCATACGTTTTCATCCGGTTCGGTCCGAGGACGAGAGGCCCGGACGGGGAGAACGCTTTCAAGGATCAACGGCCACCACACTGGAACGTGCAAAACCTGCAGATGCTGCCCGGATGTTGGAAGAAAAATTACCCTGCGAGGGACACATTTGTAACCATTTAAAGCGCCCTCTCCGTTGGCGAACGCGCCAAGAGCCCGTCCTTGCGCGGATGATTGAGCTTCTCATAATCCTGCGTAGCGCGGGGAAAACAATTTTGTTTATGTATCTTGCAATTAATTGCACGCAGATTCGACTCATACAAGACTCATTGTACTCATTTTTGCGATCTCTTTTTCACCGTCCCATTGAAAAATGCATTTTCTTTCACATTTTTCCGCCATATGCTTCGGCGGAAAAGGACTCATTGGGACTCGGGCGAGCAACGACCGAAGGTGCTTCAACAAAAACCAAGGAGCAAACGTGTCCTTGCACGTGCACGCGACGCAGAACACGAAACAATGGCAACAATGGCAAGAGAGGGAAACATCCTGGGGGCCTGTGTACCGGGTATTAGTATCCGGGGGTTGGTGGCCACAGAATGGTGCCATTATTTTTATACTAATTTCCGACGACGTTCGTTTCATTTCAACGATGTTCCATAGGCCCCCCATCGTATATGGCGGGCCCTTGCACGAATTTTATCACCTTGATAGGCCACTTTCCACCAGGGGTTGTTGTTGATAAAGTAAGCTTATCATCGACGGCGACGGCCGAACGAACACACGTCGTCATCCGGAGGTCGATCGAACATATTGACGACGGAGTGGTAATTTGATAAAGCAATGGCTGAATGCCGGTCCGCTACCGCTACGTGTCAGATGGTGGCCCTTTCAACAAGCCATCATTTTTGGCACATATTAGTTTACTGTTTTTTCTGAGGACCACATAATGATTGTTGGCCCATAATGTCCCATCAAGTGGGACCCCCCGCCGGAATGCGGCCTATTATATTAATCACACACTCCAAAGAGGTGTCCCGGGGCTTTGTACGAATAGAAACGTCCAGTAAGCGAATCGATGACTAGTGTTTCTAGTTGTTCATTCTCCACCGAGAAATCATTATGAACATGGCGCTAATGAAGCCATGGGCGGACCGTACGGATACCATTACCCACTGCCACTGCTAATCTTTTTCGCACACGGAATCAGCAAAACCGAGTGTCGCGCCACGTTTGCTTTCATTCGAACTTACATTTCGATGTGACGGAGAACTGGCATTCTTTCGGCCGCAAATCTTTAAGATAACGCGGTTCCATACGTTACGAAGCAGCGTAGGATAAAAGCCATCCGTGTCAGTAATCGGACACTTTTACGGAACGAAGATGAACGAAGTGACACTGAAATATTCAACCTGACGTAACATTGGCACACATAACCACCCTTTTACCGTCCGTCCACAATGACAAGCTAGCGAGCGGTGGCATAATTTTCACGCCGTTACGCGGCCAGGACGAGCAAAAGAGGCTTTCATTTAAGCCCCCTGAAGTGAAAGGACGCGCCACCTTCGGGCGCTGCTGCTTATGAAATGCATGAAAACGGTGGTCAATGGTTGAAGACAGTTTTTCCAGGAAAAGACACACGAACGAAGCGGCGTGTAACGATCGATCGATCCATTTGCGGCGTGTGAGTCACTTATCAATCATTAACAGGTGTGCCAGGTCCACTGGGGTCCATCCATCGCAAGGACCTTCCTCGCAGTACCATTGTTTTAATCGTTCTCGCTTCCAACTCAAGCTTCGAGTAATTCTCATAATGGAGAGATTCCATCGGAACTCCACCATTTCAGGGCGGAACTCGAACCACGACCCACGATGGATTCGGCGGCGGTGGTGGTAAAAATTAAACCGCAGGCCCAAAATCGATATTATTGATTGAGGGTCCGGCAGAGGTAAAACATGACGCCAGCTAGCCACCGGCACACACCCCGACCGTTCGTGACAGTGAGTGATTTACACGTTTCGGCGCACTTCATCACACCACACCGTGGACAAGCTGTGTCCCGCGCGATGGATTGCCAAAAAATGGAGGAACGGTTGGCCACTCTTGGACACAAGTTTTTAATTTACAAAACAGGCATAAATTACGGATACTAATTATCAATAACGAGGCCGCAAGCAAATGTCCCAAAACATGCTTTTCTTGCTGCCAAAGGCCAGGCCCAAGGGGTCGTTGTTTGAGTTGTTCGTGTCAACGGCAAATTAGGGAAGGGCCGTAAAAAGGGAGCCATTTGCCGCCCCGAATTTAACGACAATTTAGTTAACCCCGCCGCCTGTAAAGTATTGCGGCCAACCGGAGTAACTCTGTGTGCCTGCACCTAGTTCCGTTCCGTGTGTCGTGTCGTCCGCTAAATAGATGTTGCTGCAACGAACTTCAACAAGCGCGCTACGTCCGTTTGCAGTTCCTCCCTACCTACAGACATGGGACAGGAATAGACACCGCCGCGCCACAAGAAATTGATTACAAACCACAGAAACCGCGCACGTGCCAGTGGCGCTCCTGAAATTATTAAATCCTGGTGCCGCATTTTCACAACAAACCACAACGACGCTGCGGAATTGGCTACACACGACCACTGTGTGGCCAGGCCAGGAGTTATTTATATGTTTTGATTGCCTCCGGAAGCGTTACAAATCAAATCCGAAGCCTTTCGTCACCGTGGTGGCGCGATGGAGAAGCTTGCGCAAAACATTTTATGACAACCCACACGCACGGTGCTGATTATTGTTTATTTTCTCATCGGAAAAAGCGTGGCAATGAAGCACCAATTTGGCGACCCGACCGCGGACTCCGATCTTGTGGCCATCATCAGCGGGGTGTGCAACAAAAGTGCGTAACCCCCGTAGACCCGTTAGCCATGCCAATGACGAGAACATAATTACTTTCCCACCTTCGCACCCGCCTATACGGGAGGACCTTAATCTTCGTTTCGTCGGATTGGAAGGGAAAAGAGGAAAATGTGGTAAAATAGCAATTAGCTCAAAGCGCTTCTGATACGGCCCCCGGTCGATTTGGTCGAAAGGTTGTTAGTGCGGCTACCTTGAGAGCTCGAGGTGAATGGCGCATGTGCGCATCTTGATTTTACCACCCCCTGGCGATCGTTACTTGATCGACGCCGTTCACCTTCGCCGTGAAGCAGATAATCCGTCTGCATTCACCGCTACATCGTGTGTTTGCAACAAGTTTTTGCAAAAGAAAATTTCAGATTAACTTTTCGACCGGAACCAGGTTGAATGTTGCAAGGTGGCTGGGTTTCTGCACTAACTGATCGTGTCCCATTTTCTCCATAATTGAGTCGGTTAATCGATTGAGTGGTGTTAAATGGTTAAATCTCTATTAAGCGATACAAAAAGGACATTGACAAAAACAAGGGTCTGTAGCGAACTCGTCGTAGCAACATCGAACAGTCCGCGAATATGAATTCGAGCAGTTGAGCAGCTCCGTCGAGCAGCGTTGACGAGTTTCATCAAGTATTCATTGACCAGTTTTCTCCGCACTTTGGAGATTAGTAGAAACACTTTCTTTGTGACACTCAACGGTATCGGACGTGCGAATCTACATCTCCCGATCTCAAATATTTAAATAAAGGAAATTCAGAATTTCTACAGGACCAATTGTGGTGCTCCACTTAGTGAAATGTAGACCATCGCACACCATTCCGCTTGCAGCAACAGGTGTTTCCTAGCCAAATGTCGACGACGGCCGGCATCTGCCCGGATAGCCACGAAACGGAAATCAGATTCAAGACACTTAATAATGTTCTCCGAATGGCTGCATAAACAATTCACCGGTCGAACCGAACACCGCGCACGGCTGCTGATATGCAGAAAGGTAAGGGCAACGCCAAACACTTCCTTCTTTGCCTCGGGGGGCCAGGGCCAGGAAGAACCTCGCACCGCCTCACAGGTTGGGTTCGTTCGATTCGCTTTCCGGTCCGGGAAATTAACAATGCGTAAAAACGCAGAACCATTCCGGCCCAAAGGGCTAAACAAGGGTTTGGCCAGGACATTCGACCGAAGCCCTAATGTTCAGATGTGAAACACTTGAACGATCGCCCCTTTTTCTCTTTAGAGGGCCGCCGCACGAAAAATTGTTGTGCCGGAGGGTCTCTCGGGAGCTTCGGAGCAGCCCATTTGCTGGCTCAAACCGGTTTGGGCATCTGGGCTATCTGCGAATCATCGCGTGGTTCGCGGACGAGTTGAAATCGTGGGAACATGGAAACATTTCTTCCACCTTTTCCACTGCCGCACGACTCCGGCCGCCCGGCCGCCGGTTAGAGCATAACCCACGGCGATCAAATGGAGCACCGGGTAGTGACCCTATTGTGCATTGCGGTGGTCAAAAGAGAGCATCGTTTTACTCGAAATTTGCTCCATCCAAAAGAGTCACCGAAAATTTATGGAGCATCAACAGAGTTTCCTACTTTCGGGTGTAACTTTATGTACCGTTGTGGACTACAAACTACGCTTAATCGACGTTTCGAGCAAGATTTTTGCATTTAAACGGGGCCCCGGCGAGACTTTTCGGTGTCACGTACGGTCCCCCCACAATTTAAGACGCGCATTCCAAGCGGATGGATGGCACCGGAATGCAGCAAACCAGCATAAATAATGGGCCACCGTCAAGCCGTTCTGGTGCAGTGTAGTGCACCGTAGTTTCTACAAGAGTTCCTATTGTTCCAACAGAACCACAATACACATTTTTCATTAAAACCCCCCTTATTTTGAGAGTATTTCCCGGGTCAAAATGCGCCCCATCACTAGGCGGCGGAGCAACCACAACAACGCCATCCATCATTTATGCATCTTTGCGCTTTTAGCACCACATCTCCTGGAGGGGCGCCATTCTGCCGCAATAGTTGGGTGTGCACCTTGCCGTGCGACCGAGGAAGTGCCAGCAGCTTAGAATTTACATACTTTTTGTGCCGGTGTGGTCGCCGGTCGCCGCTTTGGACTTTTTTTGGTCACCACAGACGGTGCACCGCCGTATGCGCATCATATAGTGTCCTTCTGTTTTCGCGTAGTCCATTTTCCGGACCTCCACCATGAAGAAGCTGCCAACGTATCCATCATTACGTAATACAGTCGCCGTCGTCGTTTGACTAAACGACAAAAATATTATTCAAACCACCACACGACACGAGAACTAATCAACAAATAATAGTGCCACATTCCGGGTTGGCATCGCCTCTGCTGGTGACGAGAGCGGCCCAAACTGGAGCGAGAAAGAGAATCGTCAATTCTGGAGGGGCCGCGGGGTCCATTCGTTGCTTCACGACGTCCTTGACATTTCATCGTTTACCCATTCACCCGTTTTGTGGTTTGGCCCTGTTGACAACACGGCACGGCACGGCACGGGATGGTGCTGAACGTTTCGACCATTCGAAAGCAAAGCGTGACGACCGAAAAGTGCATATAACTTTGATATCTTCAGGGGGGCTCTTTACACATTGGGGAGGATATGAAGGAAGTGTGTGAAACATAAATTGAGCCACAAAAGAGCATTTGAAGAGAAACGTTGTTAGTGAGCAATACAGTATCATTAAAAGGGGGCTTCGTTCGTTTCTTTCCCGTCCAACCGATCATCAAAATCTGCAGAATCCACTCGTGAAAGCCTCCTAATAATGGTATTACTTTCACATCCCGCAACTGATTGAAAGCTGGCAACGGAAAAGCGCGCATTTCCATGCAAAAGTATGGCTTTTTTCTCTTCCGCCTTCACAATTTCACGTCTCGTGGCCTATCATACACCACAGTTTGTGTCTTTTTAATTGGCCAATGATCGCAAAACACAAACGGTACAGCTTTGCAGGGTATGTTCAACCGGCGCAAACCCCCATTAGCGGCGCTTAGCTTAAGTAAAAATTCACCGACCTGATCGCAGCATCATGGCTCGCGATTGGGATGGTATCGGATGGACGGCTAACAAGCAGCGGATATCATCGTAATACATCGGAAGCGAAGGAAAGCACCGAGGTTGGCGCACACAAACATGTTACGACCGACCGATTAGGCATCTGGGTTGATGGCTGATCCAGAGCCAGGACGGACGAACAAGGCCTTCTAACTTAACTAGGTGAAAGAATGACCATTTCACACACTAAAACTGTTTCTTTCACCCATCGGAACTTATCCGACCAATTTCCGACTTTTTTTCTGTTCCTTCCTTTCAGTGGTCTTGTAAAAAACCGGATCCATAAAACTAAAAAGGTGATCTTCGTTATTGAAAGGGAAAAGGTGCCGCACAAAATATATCACACTATCGATCAAAATCGACCGGCGGTCCGCTGAAAGCGTCATGAGCTGTCTCACCAAAAGTTGCGTGAATGGGCGTGAATCTCTTGGTTTATTGATACCCGGACGGGCGTGTTGGAGTGGAGTGTTTCATAATGTTCGGCCAATTTTACAACGGGCCCGACATCGGCCAATCCAATAAACCGTGCGGCGGCGGCGGCGGTGGCGGAAAACAATAACAATCCCAACCGACCTTTAAGTCCGCCCCTTAAAGAGACTGCCGCCGTTCCTCGCCGTTGGTTTCAAGTTATGTGACCTGCGAGAGCGGGGCCGGTGCGTAAATGACAATCCGCGGTCCACCCTTGTGCCTGTGCGAGTAAAATGTCCACCGACGTGTACGTCAAAAGCGTTCACCTGAGAATTAGTACATGGCACTGCACGGTTTCTTCGCTTTGGTCAAGGTTGCAACGTGTTTCAATCTAATTATGGCCCTGGACACATGTACGCAAAAAGCCTGCGCGGGTCAGAGTAAATTAGGAGACAGACCGGGAACGGGAAAAACTTATGGAATTAAAACTTTTCCCATTTGCGATACGGTCACGTGAAGGACGTGAATCTATTATCAGGTGAACCTGCCGCCCTATCTGCTGCTGGGCGCCTATCGATTTATTTCGGTCCGAACGGCACGCTCAACGGTAGCGCAGCAGATCTTTGACCATTGGGCCTTTTAAAGACGTGACACTGTCAGGATCTGTTTCCGTCAACATTATTCGTTTTTCGTCCGGAGAGTGCAAGCAAAAGGGCCACTCCATTGGCACACAGGAGAATGCAGCAGCAGTACATCCGCTGGCCCTTTATGGTGGCGTTTTTCGCCCTCATTTAACATGCACAGGGTCACCTTCCCCCGGGGGTATTTGAAAGCGCCACATGAAGTTATAATTCCGAACTTATTCAGACGCGTGTTGTTACCATTGCGGTTGCCCAGAGTGGCCGGGCTCAGACACAGAGTGTCCTCAAGAAACCGGAGGCCGCCGGAGGAAGCAGAGGTTGGTGACTCCGTCGGGGAAAATGATAGGCTAAGAAGGCACGAAACCGGATTGGCCGCAAGCCGTAGCACGTCCCACTCAAGGACGCAGACACATGACGGCGACAGCGACGACGACGAGGGCGACGACGACGCAGACGAGAACTGCACTTGGCCCGCGGGCCATAGGAATAATAAACTTGTCGTGCACGTTGGTGTGGTAGTGGGTTTTTTGGCGACGTCACCAACTCTTTGGTGTTATCGAAAAACCTTTTTGATAACGAAGAATTCACAAACCCCTTTAGTCTGGGGAAACTTCCAACGGCATCATCAATCGCCGGCAATCGACCGCGAACGAGAACCCAAACTTTTCCCTTGTCCTCCCTTGCGTGATAGCACCAATTTATGTTGCAACAACGGCCTACAGTGCATTGCATGTGCCCACAAGTCCGTGACCAGCGACTCTAAACAATGGAGCGGCTCCGGACAGGATTTTCGCCATTTCCGCGATACGCACGAGTTGTTCCTTTCGGCCCGTTCTGCGGCCAAAGCAAAACAATTGAGCTAGTGTGTGTGTGGCGGTGACGATTAAAGGCATATTTTAGTGCCGTGGCAGTCGACCGGAACCATTCACGGGAGTTTACCCTATTAGCCGGAATTCGTATCAGATAGCGACCCACCCCAAGTGTATAAATACAGCTAATAGCTCCATGGTGCAAAATGATACAACTGGAACAGATCAAATAGTGTTCTAAAGTTATGCCTTTTGGCCATGCCAACAACTTACCTGCTGACACGTGATGAACAGGGCCATCCACACGCAGATGCCGGCGAAAATCTGGGCCGTCTTGGCCTGTAAGAAGATACCATCGCCCACGTGATTGATGATCGGATCGATGGCCAGGGCTGCGGCCGGTGCGTCCGTCAGACGAACAAGAATGTTCGGTTTGGCCGAGCTGAGTGCGGCCCCCGCTGCGCTGGTTGCCGCGGTGGCGTTGGCCAGCAGCTCGCTTGCTGCCGGATGATCCGTGCTCATGATTCCGCCCTTTGCGTCACCCAAACAGCTTTCTGCACGCACGTTTCACGTGGCCAACGAGGAATTGAAATACTGCGGCAAACGCCCTTCTCAGCGAAGTTCACGTATGCGCCGGTTCGATCGAGCGCGCGATCGAATCCGCGGTGGAAAGCTGTTACCCTCTCAGTTGCACTGTAAATTCAAACACTTTTCAATCCATTCAAAGCTAACACATCGATACTAGCAGCCTTCACGAGAGTAGGAGAGTAGAGAGGAAAAGAAATTAGAAATATTGGACATTTTACCCCTTCGGAAGCGCGAAGACAAGAATCACTTTCTAAGCGCGAAGTAGCACGATCAAAGCTCGCGACCCACCGTCGCCGCCTGCTCTGATTGCCATGTAACTTCGCGTAGTAACGCACTGTAACGCTTTGATCACCATCGACCAACCAACCAACCACACTAGAGCTCGGGACACACCCCTGTTCCCTCTACGCAACAAGCCCTGTTTTGGTTCACGCAACTAATTATTCACTCGTGCAAAAAATAAGCGGCTTTCGTCGCCACTCTCTACGCTATTACGCTTCGATTCGCAAAGTCGGAGGGATGCGTGTTTCGGTGCCGATTAGTAGCACCAGCAGCAGCATCACTTTCGCGCGCTTTTCCTCAATCACCATTGTGCACACCAGAAACCGCCTCTGAGTGATTCACAGTCAAAGCAAGCTTTTGCCAATCACGTGAAATCCTTCACGGTCCCGCTCTCTGCGCCTTGCAGATCTCCATTTCAATGGCATGTCGGAGACTTAAGAGACAATTAAGCTAACTTTGGTGTATGTACACAAAAGTTAGTTAAAAACGCAGAATGTCGTTCTTTTTCCACGATCTTTCTGTTCCTGTTTTCGTCCTGAAGACCTGAAAATAGACAAAAAGTTTTATCAATAAAATTGTTATACACCATATGGATTATTCTTTCGTATGCGCTATTTAAATACACTGCTTAGGCTCATTCTCTATAGGCAAGTGAAAGGAGTCAAGCACTAAAAATGGACGGACGAAACACATTATTGAAAGGTTCTCCAGAAAGCGAAGCACACGGTAAACGCATCGTTACCGTCATTTTCATTTTTCGCTGCCCCATTCATTTCGAGCACAAGATAGCATCATCTTCATTTTGCTATGGGCTAGCCCTTTAAACTAGCTCTGAACATCGCATTGGCTTGCAAACTAGAGATATCGGACACGTTTATGTATTGTGTGCGCTGGCCCAATGGTTTGCCCTTCAAAGTGGCCATAATGCCGTTACGTTTCTTCGCCTGCTCAGGCTTGCAACATTATTATGATCTTCGCTACCAGGCGCGGTTGTAGCATTTAGCCCTGCGTTGCCAAGCCCCCTTGTTCGCCCATCCAAGGAGGCAAGCGTTGGAATATTGACAACAATTATGGCTGATTGCTATATTCCGCGAAGTGCACAACACGCAAAGCAGGATGTCTCCTGTCCGACGGCTATCTGTGTGATTTAGTTCTTTTAAGAAGATTTTAAGACATAATAAACAATAATCGTTTCAGTGCTCCAAGACAAACTATTCTTTACCTTTCCGTCGATTCTAATTGCAAGGCGTTTTTCTTTGACACAACGAAAACTCGCCTACTTTGGCTCGAATTTATTGTATTAAAGCTTTTATCGTGTTTAATACAATAAATAATGGCAAATGAGTAAAACATATGTTACAAATTGCGCACTTTAGTTCCATCCGAAACCACACCGTTTTGCAAACCTAATCACCGTTTAACGCATCACCGTTTTCCTTTTTCAAACAACCTAATACCCTGTGATCAACAACGTACTCTGAATAATCTCCACTGTCGCCACGAAGTAGGACAACCCCTCTTCTGCTGCTACTCTTTAGCAAGGTTGTTGCGTGGCTGCGCTTTTGAAACGTGCTACATAAAATGAAAGTACCCGCTGGGTTCGATCCATTGATTGGTATCGTTTCACTTCACGTTCAGTGCCAACCAGCAAGAGGCTTTGGGGATAAACTGTAGCAAAAAGGGATGACGGTGTGTCCCGGGGTCCCGGGGACCAATCGAAATACAGGGGAAACCCTTACATGCAGCAACCCATTCGAAACATATGTTTCGTTCTCGTTAGTGGTTCACCCAAAGTGCGCGCTACGAACCGTTCCTAGTTTGAGTGTCCCATCCCGGGCTCCCTTCCGGGTTAGGAGCGGGCTCCGAATGAAAACTAGTCGAACGACGAATGGCACAGTTTTCCCTCTAATACGAGGTGACGTAAGTACACGGCATGCTTTGGGGCATGCAAGCACATTCGCCACCAAACCAATAAAACTGAGTCACGGGTGGTGTGAAGATAGCAGAGCCCTTAATTTCACGTGTCACTGTGTCTGTGCATCCGCAATATTTTAACATCTGTGAGCTTGATGAAGGATGAATTTTGGTTTCAAACTTATGAGCTGTGGCATTTTCTTACCTTATTTCTTTGTTCCCCATCGAGTCGTTGACTGTGCTATGTTACACGGATATGCAAAGCTACGAACATATCGATACGTTCACGGTCACGTAGTGTAATGGAATTTGTTTGTAAATCAGTGTAAGCACTTGGCATCATGGGGAGGCGCTTCAGGCGCACTCCGCTGGGTCACACGTCACTGTGTGGGCGATTTTCTAAGCTCGCCATTTGCGACAAGGTTGCGCAAAGTTATGGCCTGGATTGGTGAAATTAGCATACGCGGGAATACTCTATGAATCCTGTTCACTATTTCACCAACGAATTGAGGGTTTTCATCTCGCAATGTTTTACACTCGTTTTCAACAACGTTTACGACTTCCGTATGGTAGGAAGCTTTTGTTCCACATTGCCGCACACCATCAACACGACGCACACAGCACCGTTTAGCGAGCGACCCAACAGCAGGCCATCGTACAGATTTGTTTGGGGTAACGGAAACCTCGTACACTGCGTTACCGTGTTCTCAATTGAGCCCCAATACACCATTTAACCTTAGCAGCGTCGCGAGATGCTGAAAATCACGCACTTATTTAACCTTCCGCAGCACACTGGGTTTTTCTTCTAGCTCGCTAGGAATCAAATCGATGGCTTTTTGCTGTGGTTGCTGCGTTCGTCACGGCACACGCGAACGTTTCACCCTTTTTGCTGGACACAACAATTTGCGATGCACAGTATTGTGCAAACAACAGAGACACAAAAAATGGTACAAACCTACGCATATTTTTGTTTAAGTTTTGTTTAGCGTTTAGTTTTTGAAACGTCAAATATTTTATGAATGTGAATCCCACCATTTTGGAACCTAACTTGAAGAAATGCAAATCTGACTTTTGAACCTGACTTTCCTTTACCGAAACTGACTAACTTTTCTCTTCTCTCTCTGTATTTCTCTATTCTCTCTTGTTTCCTTGCGCACTCTCTGGTTTTTTCGACCCGAAGTCTAAACATTACTTACGAACGGGAAAGGGATAGCTGACGCTAGAGCGAGATAGTCGATGTTTTTTTTCTATTTTTCTGACAGTTAAATCAGAAACCAAACCAGCGAGCTAAACTCAGTTCGAAGAAAACGAGCAGTTAGCACTTTTCGAGCACATCTAGTACTCCCCATCAACAAGCATCATCAATTTTGAAACGCATCGAGCGTGAAGAAACATTCAACCATTGAGGCTTAAACAAAACCCATTTTTTGTGTAATCCACACTGCAACTTTCGCTCTAACAGATCCATATTTGTCCTCGTGAATTTAGCTATTCAATATTCGAGTACTTCTAATGAAACGCAGAATCGAGCAGTGTCGGCTGCATGAATTACCGTCAACACACTTATTGTTTTGCTTTTCAGCTGGCCAGAATCTTTATCAAAAGCAATTTAATTAGTCATCGGGAGGATCGGAAAATTCGCTAAACAACCAACTACGGAGCGCGGAAGATGGCGTTAATTAATATCGACGGGGACCCATGGTAAGGCGATGAACAACTATCACGTTCGGCAGTGATTAATATAATTGTTTCCATTCGTGCCCTCCCAAAAAAGGTTGACCGATCTGGATGCCTGTGAAAGATTGAGCAACGACATCCAGGCACAGCTTGCGGCTCGGAACAGAGAAAACATGCTTTCCCGAGAGTACGGCGTCATATCAGGCACCATACGGGTCCGCCTGAAGCAGTTGGGCAGTGAGCTGGAACAGTTGAACTACAAGCTAGGACTTCTAGCGAACTCGATAACCGCTGCAGAATCCGAACGCAGGCAGCGAAACGTCGAGTCGCTGCAATCGAAACTGATCCAGTTACAGCGTCAATTCAACTCCACAGCGCCATCGGTCGAGCGGGAGGCGCTGTTCCGAATGAATTCCGCACGCGGGGACTTTGGCGATGATGACGATGATCCGGCACTAATCCCCTCGCAAAGTAGCTACTCGGTTGACGATCTGCGATCACAGCAAACACGGATCCTTGAGGATCAGAACGCAGGCTTGGATGCGCTGTCGAAGGTGATCGCACGGCAGAAGGTGCTGGCCACACGAATCGGTGGTGAAGTCGATCTTCACAACGGTAAGCTGCGGTGCGAAGGCATTATCGACCGGTCGTGCTAACACGATCGTTTGTTTCAGAAATACTGGACGATTTGGCCGACACCATCGAGACAACGGCCAGTGGGACGGAGCGTGAAAATAGGAACATTGCGAGAGTCACAACGCAAGACTCTACTTGGGGCTATTGGACGGTGATAGGGCTTCTGTTTGTAGGAATTATCGTTGTTGGTATACTATGAGGCGCTGGCCGTGTCACCGAGGCACACTTATGTGTGCGTTATCAGTTATTATCATTCTACGATTGCATTACTATCCTATTCCATCTACTTGTTCCACAAGTTATTTTAACTAAAGTCCAAATAAAAAATATATTTACACGAAACGACCAGTCCACAGATTGTCAGTGTTTATCCTATTTATTGATTAACTTTGCACCATTGACATCGATTTTTGGTACCGCAAACAAACAGCAAATGGCGCAATTGCAGGAATCAAGGTGGTTTGCACTGTTGCTAGCGGTAAGGTTGGACAATGTGCTGAATTCCGCTCTCGGTTTTGCATCGATTGATCACGTAAGAGTTTTGCTACAACTGTTTTGCTACGCACTGCGTGTCCAAGGGTCATTTTTTTGTCGGTTAGGTCTTCCTGAAGCTGCGGATTGCTTCCAATAGACGGGAGGGTACAGAATTAGGAACCACGATCTACTGAATTAATGCAGGTCGCAAAGGTGCGGCACGTGTCCCAGATTTCCTACGGCACCAACGGCCAGTTTGCTGGACGAAACCTTTCTGGCGGCCTGGAACGACAGAGTGAAATGGAAATGTGTTACAGACATTCGTCGGGATAGGTCTATTTACAACATCATTACTTACAGCTTGCACATCGCTGGCCGTGACGGCATTAACGGCCGCAATCAGGTCGGCCTTTTTGTACACCTGTCCGGCCAGTGCGGCCTCCTCCCCGAGCTGGGCGAGCAGCGTGCTGTGATTCTCGACGTACTCGGCCACGGTTACAACGGCGGCCGCCTTGCCACGCGCTACATCCGCATCATTGACCGAGAGCGACTTAAGGGCTTTCACGCCAGCCTCGACCGCTTTGCCTGCCTCCTTAGCGTCACCCACAAGGACGAATCCGAACAGTCCGTTGTCGCTGTAGCAATTGTAAAGCGCGCTGCAGTTAACATTGCCCAGCGCCTTTGTCAAAGGACCATTGTTGGCGCCACGTTTTGCTGCCGGTCCAACACCGGCGGCATGCTGAAGCACCCAGAAAGCCATCGCTTCCTTCAGCGAGTTCCACCCGACGGCTTGCGCACCAACGGCGACGGCAGCACGCGATCCGGATCCATTGTGGCGCACTTCGCCGGTGTTGAAAGTGGACTTGTGTTCCGATCCGCTGCCGGAGTCGAGTGCAAGGTTCTGGGCGAACCCAACGAGCAGTTGGTGGTCAACGCCAACGCCAGCCACCGCCGCACGGTTTGTGGTGCAGTTGGCCGCAAAGTAGTGTTGCATCGTTTCCGACGAATGCTTTCCGACCAGATACTTCGGGCAGAAAACGGAATTGCCAAGCCCATTGCGGAAGGCGGCCTTATGCAGCGCCTCGACGGCTTTCACCTCTTTCGGCAGACGGGCCAGTTCATTGCGAATCAGTGGCGTAAGCTCGGCCAGCTCCCACGGCTTAAACACCTGCCCGGTGGCGGTGGCTTCCAAGTACTTGAGGCCAACCTCGAGCTGATCCTTCGTAACGGCCACGGTGTACGACACAAGCTCACGATCAGCTTGCGTGGTCAGACTACCGCCGGCCTGCTGGATGTTGCGCGTGATACCGAACGCCGTGGCCGTCTTCGTCGAAAGACCCCCGGCGGCCCGCAGGACGTGGGCTGCCCCTACGCAGTCAGCGGTTTCGTTGCGCGATCCAGCGCTTCATGAAAAAAACAACAGGAATTAACATTACCATCACTGCGCTTTGGCTTTGGTTGTATTGACCGATAGTTACCGGAAGACAACGGAAATTCGCGACACCGGAGCATTTGCTTCGGCCGAAGCGACGACTAGCTTGTTCGGAAGGGTCGTTGTTTGCACCTCGGACGAACCGCGGCTGGCGGCGGCCGCCTGTGCGTGAGCGGCATAGCCACGAGCCTGAAACCGAAACCGAAGCACCCGGATTAGTGGGATGTGAAAAATGTCCTGGCCGCAAGAACGATTATTTCATCACGGTGCAAACTTTACGTAACATTTTGACATTCCGCCCTCATGAAACACTGGCCAGTCAGCTGGCAGGAAAACAAGAATCCTAGGGTCGCACTTACCGCTGCTGCACGGAGCATTGGAGTTTTCGACGTAACGGATGCCATTTGCCTGCGATTGAGCACCAAATCGGTACGATCGAGCTGAATTCGGTGTGTTTTCGGAACGGCAAATCCGGAACTTTGTTGAAAGAAACAAAACTTGGCAGTCGTTGGTTACTCGATGAAAAGTCTCTCTTCTCGCTCTGGCACAGGCTGTCAAACGTCAGTGTTCGGTGGTACGTTTATGACAACGTATTCGAAAGTTCAGTCCGCCGGAAGCTGTGTTGTTTAAGGATCACAGTGAAACGAGTCCTTTTTCATCAGTTTGACGATTCATCATTCCAATACACCTATCGATGTATACTTTATTTGGTTAGCATAGCACATCATAAACGTGTAATATAAATAGAACATGAAAACTCGACGGACGAACGAAAAAACGACATCTTTCTATCGATCCTGTGCGTAATAACGTCTCTAGATTATGTTCCTTTCTACGTTGTTTTTTAAATAAAGTTAGCGTATCACGAAACAAAGATAGCCTCGACGGCTGACACATGCAAATACACTTTAAAAAAATGTCCTTACTCTACGTTGATTGTACCAAGATAAATATGTTAGAGTTCGAGTAGTAAAAAGGGTTATCACCGTCCGATGTCGGGGACTAATTAAACTTAATCGTGCACTGCGCTCCCTTACCGGACGTTTCGACTTGTTTCAGAGAAACTGGCGCACATCTCCGTAAGGATCATCTTATGAAAAACTGGCATACAACTCTCTCCGTAAAAGGATCTTCTGGTGCAACAGACAAATCTATACCGCTATAGTTTGCGTTGCCGCTATAGAAATGGTTTTTCCAAACTGGTCCCGATTTTACGGCAACAGTTGCCGTTTCGATTTGTCCGAGCACTTCCTTTTAGGAATGCCCGTTAACCCTTCCGCAGGGGTTGAAGTTTGTTCGCAAACCCAGTTGCTTCACTAGCCTCGTATGCTCAATACGGCATTTACAAATCACACCAATCGGAACCAGTCGTCAATCATCCCATTTCTTCGTATGCTCATTCAGCGCAATCGTGTACACGAAACCTTCCGACTAGTTTCATCGGACCGTGCATTTCGAATACTCTTCGACGACAGGGCCAGTTTCTTGTGGTTGAGGCTCAACTCCATTTGCACCAGGTCTTCGGGGGTAATGATGGGCTTTTTGGGGCAGTATTTCCTCGTGTGCGCTGCATCACCAGTGGCTCCACAAATCTGGCAGGAAAACTTTCTCAACCTCGGGCAGCTTACCACACCCCGTTCGTTCTGACACCGGTGGCTTTTATAAATTGCCTCCGGTTCGCCATTGTTGTAGCAGAACACACAGTGCTGAAAAATTAGGGCCCGTGTTAGTTCCGTGTTGCAAAAAGAAAGGGTTCGAAAGTGCACCAAGGACCTCTACCTCCACTAGTTTTTTCCGGTCCGTCTTTCGCTGGCGGTTGGTCACATTTTGCAGCGGCAGCACTTTGTTGCTAATATCGAGTAGTGCGCTGCTGATGATAGGCCCGGAGTCTGCGCGAGTGTGCTGATCCGGATCGTAACAGTCCATATCCTTGCCATTGGTGGCAAAATCACGGCGAACGGATTCCATGTCCAGTTGCGCATGCCATTTGAGAATTTCCGCCTCCATGGCATCGAAATCAAACACAAAATCACTGTCGGCCAACATCATGTACCCCAAGAGATGATCTCGATTTTTCTTCGGCCCTGACTGACATGCATTTCTACTTGTGTCTGTTCTCCCGATACAATGGTAGATGGTGGTGGTCGTCGAACCCTTTTTGGCGCCTAACAAAAGGGTAGCTCATTCTGAGGATACCGAGCAGTGTGTGCGACATTTGTAGGTGTGTGTTCGATACCGTGTAGTGGTGCAATGTTTTAACGGTTACTGTTCAAACTATTTCGAAGAAGAAGCACAAAAAGAACAAAATCTTCCACCGCACAGCTGTTTAAAACTTAACTTATATTCGTTAATCCTTCAGCGTTTTCAAAAAAGAGGCTGCGTACTTGCGACCCGTGAAAACCCCTTTTGGAAACGAGCATCGGGGTGTCCCTCCGGCGTGAAATGACAGCTTGCAACGCATTTGACAGCCGTCGATAAAAGTGAGAGCGGATCGTGGCGGAGAGGAGGAGAGGATGTTGGGTTTGGTTGGACCGTGCAGAGTTAGTGAGATTTTTTCGCTTTCTCCGCGAGAATCGTATCGAGTGTTGTGCGAAACATTTCCAGTCGCGAAACTGAACTGAAACTGAAACTGAAACAACGGGGCACAAAAAAGGCAAGCAATCGTCAGAGAGTGCTTTGCAGCAATTGCTGCGTCAAAATCATCCAAAGGCCAAAAAGGCGTGACAAACAAAAGTCTATATAGTGTCCTCATATGTGTGTTGTGACGCTCCGTGTCTGTTTGTATATGGCGGTGTATGTGTGCTTGCGCAATTGTGTGCGGCCGAAGAGTGATTTTATTGGTTGTTTTTATTGTTTCGCTCCATGATGCACCCAACGCAATGCAGCAACGCGTTATGGTTGGCGTAGCACCCACGTAGAAGGGTGAATCATTAGGCGTGTATCATCAAAATCATCAGCCCGTGGGCCAGACAGGCCGTCGTAGGCGGCAGAAAATGGGGTTTAGAGCGCTCCCGCCGTGTTGTCGCGCGGCCCTCAGTCTACTTTGATTGTCGTCAAACATCCACCAGACAAAACTATGCAATCGCGACAGCAATATGTTTCAAAGCACGGCCTATTAGGATTGTCATTGCGTTGTCTAATTGAGTGTGCCTGTGATCCGAGCAAGCTATGAACACCCCTTCGGTATATGTGATTGTTGGGGACTTTTTGGAAGCGCTAGAAGTGACCGAAAATCTCCATCCTAAAGCGAAGATCAAACGAAAACCGGCGGTCTGACCTACGCGCAGAGGGCAGAGGGCTTTTCAGTTTAAGCTTTATTTTGTTCCCTTTCTTCCAACGTGCTGTGTTTTAGGTGCATCCGCATTGATAGTGCTGTGTGTTCCGGAATCGATTGCCACTAAACACTGCGGCACCGGACCGACCAAGTGTGCTTGTGGGTGTGCGTGGGTGTGCACTTTTTCTTGCCCAGTCTGACAGTGCAACTTGCGAGTCACACAGATCGATAAAAAAGGAACGGACCGGCCGGATCGGCTGCAGGCAGCTGGCAGGACACTCTCAGAGTCCACGGCAATTTTCAACCCGTCATCTCCCGGGGCCAGGATGACATCATTCTTCAACGTCGGTGCCCTCGGCGGCAATCCGTTCTCGACGCCCGTCGGTCAAAAAATTGGTAAGTTCCCTGCTGTTCGGCCGAATGTTGCGAGATATTTGAATGTATCGTTCGCGCTTTCATTAGGATCCGAGAATTAATCTCTCAAGCTGTGCAGCGTCGTGGGGACGGAGCCAAAAGAAAACGTTTCGCGTATCACATGACGCCAACCGAGGTGCCGAGGTTTTACACACCTTTTGGAGGATAAATCCTATCTCGAAAACTGAACTCGCTCCTTACGTAGCGCGCGCGATAAGGCGCCGGTGCCGCGGAGGGTTCGGGGCCTTAACGACACACGCCGAACAGAACACTTGACGAAAAAGAAGACAAGGCCGTTCGTTCCAGTTGTGTCACCTCTTTACTGTTGATTTCTTTGTAGTCGTTTTGTCGGGCGACATGTTCTTTGCGGTCTCAAGAAGTCTTACAAGTCACCGTGTGTCGGGCCAGAGTGCGTAGCGAATGTTCCATCGGTCGTTCGGGGTTCCATCTTGGAGAATGGTTGGTTGACGCAAAATACACAGAAAGCATCTTTTGCCGCGTTATTATTCAACTACCCGAACCGGGAATCCGTGCCCTTTGGAGGCCGTTCCTATACGATTCCTGTCGCTCGCTTCGGGGAGCTTCCGAGAAATATGCATTTCACTGAAGGCAAACTTTGTCCGGGCGACGTTCCCTAGCGAGCAGGGAAGCCTTAGGAAACGCAGTCATGCATCTGGCCTCCAGTTCCTTTCCGCGGCAGTGAGGGCATTGGGTGGCCCACAGCACAGCAAGGAACAGCGCTAAGCACCGTGGTTAGAAAAAACGTTAACCAGAAAACGACCAGAAAATAATGTCGTGTCGCTTGGCGGGACACGAAGGGTGGCTGTGGCGTCCCCTCCACGTGTTGCGAGGTTAACGAATGATTTACATAATTATTCATCGCCCAATGTCTGGCCACCAGCCACAATATAAGGTGTCACCCACCGCAGGCCGCAAGTGAAGCGTGTGCTTTATTTCCCTACCATTATTGTTATTACTACAAACACATTGTTTGCATTTCCGCTCCTTGTTCCCGGGATGCCGGGTGTTGGGGACGGCGGCCGTTCACCTGCGGGTCTGCGGGTTTTATGATTCAATACGAAACAAACTTCGGCGTTCGGTGTAACGATACTTTTGCACCGTGAAAACCGCTTTTCCTTGTTTCGGGGACACGCACTACGATGTCGTAATTTTGTTCAATAAGCGGTAATATAAAGAAGTCACGGTGATACACGGTGATCTCTTTTCGAAAGAGTAACTCCGAATCATTTTAGGATGAACACAGATATGGCACGCTTTTCTTTTGCCGCCAAACCAAGCGGAAACATTTATATCATCCCTCTGCAATCGCACGCCCCGCGTGGCCGAAACGGACTTTATATAAGACCCAGGCCTCAGGCTGCGCTTTACAACTTTGTGCGCGATCCGGGGATCGTACAGGGATCATTAGCCGAAGGGCGCATGAAGGGCGCGCCCCTACACACGGCGCGAGTGCACGAACGATGCTCCATCTATCACGGTTCGCCGGTAAACGATCTCTAATCTCGACCGTTTCACCACGATCGCGCATCAGGAGAAATGGTCGATCGTCGGCATGCTCTTGTGTTTTACATAATTACGTGTACCGCGCACGATGCGATAGGAAAGAAGAAAAAAACAACGCAAGACCCATGATTGGCCACACACTATATTATTCATTAGCGCGGGGCAATTTAATTCCGCTGCGAAGCGTGACGTGACGTGAAGAAGGAATTATGATCTTCGTTCCTATCGGGGAGGGTGTGTGACCATCTCAAGTGCTTCCAATACTCCTTCGCGCAATCACTGCCAATTGATTGTGATTTCACAATCCGCACGGGTGGCTTATCTGGGTAGGAAAATTCCTCCGTTGACCGTTCACCTTCGAGCTTCTGTTGGTTTAATACTTTATTAAGCAAAATCAATGTATACAACTGCCTCCCGAGGATGCCGCCGCTTGGATGTGCGGGGAACGTTCCGGCGGGTCAAACAATGATGAATCATGCGCGCGTATGTATAGGCGTTGCTGGCCGTTTTTTTGTGTTTAGTGACACGGGCAATACGTACCCATTTGTGGTAGAAACGACCGGCGATGATAAGAGCACACATTACAAGCCTTATCACTCTGGCGAAGCGAATTACTACCCCGTCAGTGTCCCCGCTGCCGCCGCCGCGTATTCGTCACGCCCGAACAGCGTGTTTTAATGGCCGATATTGTTCCAGTCTCCCGCAACAGAGCAGCGCTATCGCATCGCATCGCGTTGAGACTGATATGGCGCTGCGCTTTATGATATTTTTGCTGCGTTTTATCTAATGCCGGTACAAACAAACGCCACACAACGTGTAATGTTTCAGCCATTTGTTTCTAATATCCAAAATATGCCCCCCCTATAACTTCTCTGTGGCTTCTGACCGTTTTCGATTTGTGCCATTTTGCAGAACAAGCGACGGACGCCAGTCTGGCTTCGGAAAACTGGGCACTGAACATGGAAATCTGTGATATGATCAACGAGTCCTCGGACGGGGCGCGGGATGCGATGAAGGCGATACGCAAGCGGCTGGCACAGAACGCCGGCAAGAACTACACCGTCATCATGTACACGCTGACGGTGCTGGAGACGTGCGTCAAAAACTGCGCCAAAGCGTTCCACGTGCTGGTGGCGAACAAAGAGTTCATTCAGGAGCTGGTCAAACTGATCGGCCCCAAGAACGATCCACCGCCGATCGTCCAGGAGAAGGTGCTCAGCCTCATACAGATCTGGGCCGATGCGTTCCGCTCGCAGCCGGACCTGAACGGGGTGGTGCAGGTGTACCAGGAGCTGAAGAACAAGGGCATCGAGTTCCCGCAAACCGATCTCGATGCGATCGCACCGATCTATACACCGCAAAGGGTACGCGATCGCGACGGCATGGTTCCCGGACATCGTTTCACTCACGCGGTTCCCCGTTTTGTTTTGTAGAGTGTCCCCGACGGAGCTCCGGCACCGGAGCCTGTGAACAATCTGCCCGTTTCGCCACACCACCATCCATCACAAACACCCGGATCGCCAGCGGTAAGTCCGGGGAAGCAGAAGGTGAGGTCTGTGTGTTCTCTCATCGGTTCTGCCTCTCCACAGATGCCACCACCGTCGTCACTGTCGCAGGATCAGATCGCAAAGCTGCAATCGGAGCTGGACATCGTGGCCATGAACATGTCGATCTTGGGCGAAATGCTAACCGAGCTAAAGCCGGGCCAGGAGGATCCGGCCGACTACAAGCTGCTGGTGGATCTTACGTCAACCTGTCGGTACGTGTCGGATCGTGTCCCGCGCTGAGGAATGCCCGCGACTAACCGTTACCGTTCCGTATCATGCAGGGAAATGCAAAGCCGTATCGTCGATCTGATCGGGAAGGTACAACACGACGAGCTGACGGCGGAGTTGTTGCGATTGAACGACGAGCTGAACAATCTGTTTCTGCGGCACGCACGGTACGAGAAGAACCGTGATCCAAAGAGCGCTGCGAGTGCCACACCGTCGGCCATACTGGGTGCCGCGCTTGGTGCTGTACCGCCCGGTGGCAGTGAAAAGCGCGACTCATCGCTGATCGATCTGATGGGTGACGATGCGCTCGGGGCCAGCGGTGGTCAGCCGAATGCCGCGGACATTATCAGCTCGCAGCTGGCCGGACTTAGTATGGCCGCCGGCGGGGCGACGGCTTCGTCACAGTTGGCGCAACTGACCAGCGTATCGGCGCAGTCCGGATCGATCACTACACCAAAGTCCAGCAGCAACTCACGCACCACCACCATTCCGCCGGATGTCGTATCGGATGAGTTCGATATGTTTGCCCAATCGAGAAACACAACCGGGTAACGATCGATCGGTTCGCTTTTCGGTAGCAACTCGGTTGCTTCTGACTGATTTACTTCCTTTTTTGTAGAGAAAAAGATGCGCCCAAGCTGGATCTAGTCGGGGCCACGGCAGGGAGCAGCACCTTGGTAAGCGCGGGGCGGCGTTGGGCGTTTCATTTCCATTTTTCGAATCATTACTCGTTTGGCCATCAGCATTCATCGCTCATTGTAAACTATCATTTCTTAGCTTCTTTGCGTAGATGGTGCAATAAATGGATTAAAATTTCCCAACGTTTCCAAATCACGTAACGGACGCGTCGTGCTCCGTTGTAGAATAGTTAGATGCTTCTGTACTTTCTTGTCGTTGTACGTCATTTCTCCTTTTCTATCGTATTTGCGACCTCAGAAACTGACATGCATGTTCTCTACATTACTTACACTCCCGTTTAACCCAACAAAATAATGTGTACCGTCCATAATCTGATTGGATTTTTTCTCCGTTCCCTTTGAATGTCGAACAAAACCAAACACTCTTTCCTGGGGCCTGTCGCGGCAAACCGGAACCGGCAACAATCGTGACATGTGCCGCTCAATACACAAATACACACACAAAATACACTCCAATGTACACAACACCCAACGCGCTGTTCCATCGAAAACAGGCCACCAGGGAGCAGGCGGAGTTTGATGAGATGGAACAGTGGCTAGGAAATCCGGTGAGTAGTGTTTGTTGTCCCCCCCTTTATTCTTTATTGGACTGCTTCTGTAGAGGGTGGCGTATCTTAACGTAGAAACTTCTGGGTTCTGGTGGTGTCTTTGTGTAATTTAAAGTCAATCGTGTGCCAACCAAATGCCAAGAGCCAACTAATCCCTTCGCGGTTCCTCTTTCTTCAAGGACGAAATCGATAGCCTCGAGGCACACATGGCAGCGGCAGCGGGCGCAACCGGTGGCATGGGCACCGGGGCGGAAGAAAGTCTAACGAGTAAAGAGTTTGAAAAGTTCCTGGCGGAACGGGCAGCCGTGGCCGACAATCTACCGACGATCAGTGGCGGCCCGGCAGGTAGTACGGGAGGCACCAGCAGTCCGGCGACGGCCGCGAAGGATCGTAAAAAGAAGCCCGACGAAAGTGATGGCCTATTGGGGGGACTGTGAAGCGCCTGGCTGGCGGCAAGTCTGGGACCGGCACCCCGGATCCACACGGGTTCAGAACATTGTTTGTGTAATGTTTGTTTTATTATTGTAACCTTCGAGAGACCGAGATAATATATTTCTGAGATATTTTTCGTTGCGATTAGCGCAAAGGAATAACCGTGCTGGAAACGAGGACACGTTGTAGCCACGGTAGCCAAAAGAACGGGAACGGAAGTTGGAAGATTGTTGTTTCGAAGAAAAAACATGTTAGAAAATTGTATCCTTTCTCTTGAGCCTATCAAACATCCAATCTTGGTTCTTTTGCTATGGTTTTCCTTAGTCCTGTTATGTGAGCCATATAACTACATAAACCCCTCTACATTCTAATACGGCTAAAAAGCGAAAAAGATATCGGCGATATCGGCGGTGGACAAAAGTGTGGAGATGATCATATATTTAATAGGGCGATTGTTGTATTTATTAAAGCCAGCGCGTGAAATCGTTAGAATATTTGTGTTTGTGATCATTGTCAAAGAGTCAAGAGCAGCAGATGGGTCCCGATTGGCAATTTCCATAACCTCAACGGTATTTAATCCTGTGTATCGGGATCCACCTTTGGCACCTCTCTGTGCATGGCTTAATCAATTCGAGCGCTTTTCTTATCACGCTTCCATTTGGGCTCTCAATATGTTACCAATTAGGTACGTTTGGTTTTCTCCAGTATCTTGAGGCTTTGAGCACGATCACCGTCTAAGTGTGTGGAAATGGTATTAAGCACGAAGAAATGATTACTTGCCGATGAGAGCGCATACTAACTGTGCATTGCAGCTTCTGAGCGGCTTTAAATCTTGGAGTGGACTAGTAGGAACAGGATAATTAATTATGTTGTGTTTACGCTTTCAGTCACCAGACAAGTGTGTGCAGTTTTTGTCCGCCACGCTGCCATGCTTGGCCAGGGACAGGAACACTTTGGTTTCAAAATAATGTGCACAGCGCAACGGTAAAAGGCGGCGTATTGGCTAAAGCAAGTAAAATGGAGACGAAAAATTGCTTACCATTTTTTATGTACATCGTAAGTTTATGTAAATTAGGACAATGTGACATCTGAATAAACAGAAGACCCGCCACCCCGCCATTTACCACGGGTGCGGTAATGCGTGATGGTAATTTGTTTTTATGCGGCAAGTCGAGTGTGAAATTGAAAAACCACGAGGCACTCCTTCCTTCGTACCGGTTCTCACCGGATTCCGGATCATCCAAAATATTGTAACAGACTATCCTATCAATAAAAACATGTAAACATTTACCACCAACCGTAGTTTTTGTTGTTTTCCGGTAGTTGATTTTTGAATTTTAGTTGGAAAAAAGTCTGCTTTGTTTACTATAAAATTGATGATGGCTTCGTTCGGCGTTTGCTATAATCGGGTGCCGATGTTTTGACAGTTGCAATCAAAACAAAAGGTTTCTTTGCCGACAGCAGTTCGTTCTGTTTCTAATCGCAGCTGGCGAGCAGTTCAAGTTTACAAGTTTAGTTTTAGTAGTGTGGCCAATCGGTTCGGTAGTCGATCATAGTAGTACACAACATAGTAGCCATGGCACTGTCGCTATGCAGAATCCACGTCCTCAACACAACAGCCACCCGGCTAAGGGGGAGAATTTTGGCCCGTGAAATATCGAAGGTAAGCCACGCAGCAATCCAATTTCCGGTTCTCCCGGTTTGGCTTTAAATAGATTCGACCTTGAATCTCCATCGAGATCGGGGACCGGAACGCACCAACACGGAAGATACGTACACACGTTAGAGCAGGCTACGCAGTTCGAGCCGATTCGTTCGAATTACGTCACAACCGCCAACCGATTGAAACAAAATAGCAGCAAATTCCGACGGTGGCAGCGAGCGACTTTTTTGCCGCACCAACCAGTCGATCCGATTTGCATTTTGAATTAATTTTTCTTCCCTATTTCTCACGCGCCGTACGGGGTAGGTGCTGGCATGCAGATACTCGACGCAACAGCGGACCAAAATTTACGGCAGCGCGGACGAAGCGATCGCCGACATTCCGGATGGTGCCAAGCTGCTTGTCGGTGGGTTCGGATTGTGTGGCATCCCGGAGAATCTGATCGCCGCACTCGTGAAGAAGCGCACGAAAGATCTCACCGTCGTGTCCAACAATGCCGGTAAGTGGCATGCGTGTCACAAGGAAGCGGAAAAGATGCTCCATGCTCCACGACAGCCCCATTTGTGTGTGTGCGTGGCGGGTGAAATGCTGTCCACCTTTGCGCGCCTTTCGATTTCACTTCAAGGTTACCGTATGCGCGCGGCGGCGGCAGTGTGTTTATGTGACCGCGAGTTCCGAAACACACCCCCGGACGGACGGGGGGTTGTGATTGTGTGGGGTGACTCCTGACGCACGACTGATCAATCTCGCGTCAACCGCTCCGCCGATGTGTGCGTTCTCCATTCATTCGGCGCCCGCGACGAGATTAGTAGGCTTCGCCGAAAGCGGCGCGCTCCTTTGCTCTCGCTTGTTGCTAATATGTTTTCGACTTCCGTCGCCTGGCAACACACATCGGGACATCGTGGGGATCTGCGTGATCTTATGTGCCGCGCAGAAAATAGCCTTGCATTTGGCGCACAGAAATAGAATGGCCGAGAAAACCCATCTCCATCAGTCCGTGGTCATTGACCATGAACAATATGTTGAGGCCCTCGCTGCGCGTTATCTTTTGCATAATGTTCGACAGCGCCACGATCAGTTGTCGAGATAACAGTGTTTGTCTGTTTGGGCAGCCTAATGGAGTCGCACTTGACTATCAACGATAAAAAGGGTAATAAAACAGGGCACTTACCTGAGATTTCCTCGATCCCTAGCTGACGCCATCCAACGCATCTTCCTGTAACGATAAGAACATTTAAATTAGATAAGTAGCAGCGTATGAAGATCGTGCTTTCGAGTGTTGTGACAATTGCGCTACGATATTACGGAACGTTCACGTGCCGGAAGTCGCCGGAAAGCCGGGACTTGCGAGCAAAGGAAACTCAATACGCGTTTTATGCAAGATGTTGCCATTAGCAGCTAAATAATGGGCAAATTATTTAAATCTTTTTTCGATAAATTTAAGGTCAAATCGAACCACGAATCCGAAATCGATATTTCTCTCGGTAACATTTACTTTCACACACGTTAAAACACCGCGCCCGCCGGGCTTTTCACGCGATATTTATGCGTGACATATGATGCATCTATTTTTTAGTGTTTTTTATTGATCTCTCTCTCTCTCTGTCGAGACCGAGACGGGCCACTGATCGGTCGCTGGTGGGTGTGTATTTGACCTCTTCTATCTCTCCCTGTGCAAAAGTTGAACTCGCTTTCGGAAGATGTTCCAAAATTAGTAAACGAGATGCAAATGTGGCGGGCCGCCCCGTGATCCACGATCGTCCGCGTGTGATGTAACGGACGTGACCTAAAAGGACACGTTCATTTGGTTCCCTTCAGGGGATGTGGGATCGAGACGCGAACTCGATTAACCAGACCCGGCTAATCTTTCGTCGTGCACGCGTGCCAAACGAGCTGGCCGAATCTAGTTCGTAAATGGGGCCACCAGTTTGTCGAATCGGGTGGAAGGTTCACGTGATCAAACGGCGGGAGACGGTTCACGTAATGGTCCCAAAGTAGGAATGGTCCCAAAAGTAGGCTTCCCACGACGACCTCCAGTGTTCGAGAGGCGGATGGGCTCGCTGGATCCGTTACGAAGACCAGCGCGCAACATAATCAATTGATAAAGAGTCACGAAACTGGTTCGCGTTCGGTATGATTATCATTACATTCGCCGCAACAAAAGGCGCTTATCTGCCGATGGCCAGACGAAATAAAGGCCGGCAGTGATTAGAGGCCCAACATCAGGTGATTCGCCTGGGAAGCTTCCGGAAGTTTAGGACCACTTGACAATGCCTTAGATGTTTAACCTAAAATTTGAACGACAAACGAATAAATGAGCAAAATGTAATGGAATTTTGACGACCCACAGGTGTCGACACATTCGGACTCGGACTGCTGCTGAAAGAGAGGCTAATCAAGCGTATGATCGCTTCGTACGTCGGTGAGAATGCTGAATTCGAGAGACAGTATCTTTCGGGCGAGCTCGAGCTGGAACTGACGCCCCAAGGAACGCTGGCCGAGCGCATTCGGGCCGGTGGGGCCGGCATCCCGGCCTTCTTCACTCCTACCGCCTACGGAACGCTCGTGCACGAGGGTGGTTCTCCGATCAAGTACGGCGCCGGTGGTGGTACGGTAGAGATCGCGAGTGAACCGCGTCAGATGCAACTGTTCAACGGGAAGCCGTACATCATGGAGGAAGCGATCACCGGTGATTATGCGCTCATTAAGGCTCACGTTGCCGATGAGGCAGGCAATCTGATGTTCAACAAATCGGCCCGCAACTTCAATCCGCCAATGTGCAAGGCGGCGAAGGTGACGATCGTCGAGGTGGAAGAAATCGTTCCGGTCGGTCAGCTCGATCCGGACCAGATTCACATGCCGAGCGTGTTTGTGCATCGCATCATCCGTGGGCCATCGTACGAGAAACGCATCGAACGGTTGCGCGTACGGGACGCCAAAAAGTCCGCTTCGGTCGTTTCGTCGACGCCGGCCGCGAAAATGCGGGAGCGGATCGTGAAGCGCGTCGCGATGGAGTACCGTGACGGTATGCACATCAACCTGGGCATCGGAATCCCGGTGTTGTCGTCCAACTTCATCCCCCAGGGAATGACGGTGCTGCTGCAGTCGGAAAATGGAATCCTCGGTCTCGGTCCGTTCCCGGAGAAGCACGAGGTCGATCCGGATCTAATTAATGCGGGCAAGGAAACGGTCACCGTACTGCCGGGTGCTTCGTACTTCTCATCCGACGACAGCTTTGCCATGATCCGCGGTGGACACATCGATATTACTGTCCTCGGTGCGATGGAAGTGTCACAGTACGGCGACCTAGCCAACTGGATGATTCCGGTAAGATGCCGGAGACCACCGAAGGCGGACACATTATGTTAAAACTCGTTCTCTTTTCCTGTCTCGCGTCCGATAGGGCAAGCTGGTCAAGGGTATGGGTGGTGCAATGGATCTGGTGGCAGCCCCTGGCACGAAGGTAATCGTTACGATGGAACACAACGCCAAGGATGGTTCCCACAAAATCTTAGCCAACTGTAACCTCCCAGTGACCGGTAAGAACTGCGTCGATATGATCGTCACTGAGAAGGCCGTGTTTAGCGTGGATAAGGAGCGAGGCCTCACGCTGGTCGAGCTGGCCGAGGACTGCACGGTGGAGGAGGTGATCACTAGCACCGGGTGCGAGTTTTCCGTTTCGCCCGATCTGAAGAAAATGGCACAGGTTGACGATGCGTGATGACCACCGAGACCAGCAGAGAGAGCAGAACGGGCAGAAGAGGCCGTTTCACCCTTAGCGGAGTGGCATTTATTTGGCGAGATCCGTGTGCCATCGGTGTGGATGTCGGCAGCAAGAAACTCCCTCCCGGTTGTTCCCGTTTTGATTTTATGTTTGTTTTTTTTTCTATTCTGATCGCTTGTGAATTTAACGGTTTAAGAAACGTCGGGCAATTTTGATCGTTCGTTTGCTAGGTTTATGTCGTACGTGACGCTAAACGTATCGAAGTCAATAAAAAGGAAAAAAGGTCTCGTGGATGCGGACGAGAATATGCACAAACTGGCGAAGATGATTGTTGGTGTTGTTGTTTTTCAATGCTCAATAATGGAAGAAATTGTAAAGAATCTGTTCAAAGTGTCGTAATATAATGATTTCGCTATTGGGTTGTGATGATGTGCGCCACGATGGACCGTTTCCTCCAAAAATCAAGACAACTGCAGTAAATCAAACAATCTAATGTGCACGCCCAAACGGCTCGACCCCTATCGAGTTTCAGAGCGAAACTATTTAGTTTGTTGGCCCCATCTTCCGATTGGGTTGGTCATAAATTGAGATTATGTGTTTTTTCCCAGCAACATCTCCTGCCTAAATGCTTACTCAATTTAAAGTGGAATCAATAGCGACAGGTTTTTTTGGCCATCCATCAGAAGTCGGTTTGTTAAGAAATGCTTCCCAATATCTTGTTGGGAAGATGTTAATCTTTTTCAAAATTTCTCAACGAAATATCAAAACTCCCGTGGGCATGGCATCGAAGGGTAACCAGTTTTTAGGCGACCCTCCGATCGATGCTGATCAGCTGATGAGCGATCGGCTAGGGTCGCGAAAACTGTGGCTCGGCGCGAGTGATTTGCCGTCTATTGTGATCGAGGAGAGGTCGTCGATTGGCAATGGCTGTGGATTCTTGTTAATTTCTTTTGTAGCACCCCAAAGATGAAGGACACGGTCAACTTTAATTGGAGGCACAATTTATCACGTAAATGGTCTTGGCTCTTTTCATCGTGGGCATAAATGTCGTGGCAGGTGCAATCAGGCAGGCGACAGGCCGTGTAACATAATTTGCCACCACACCATCCAAAATCGATGGCGCTGGCGCTTTATTTGACCAAAACCACTTCGGATAGGGTCCACTAGACCTTGACGAAGTCCGTGGCATCTGGCATCCCAACAACCCGCGAGTCCGCGGTGGGACGCACGACGGTAATGCACTCGGATGCCGAAAAACGGGTTTACAAAGGCACACGCACACAGCGAGATCATAAAATTATCATCTCTGATTGATTGGCCTTAACAAGCGATCCGATCCGCACGGAAAACGATTTAACAGTACACGATCAGAACACGGCCAGGAAGCCGTTTTTGTGGTGCCTCCCGCCCAAAAAAGTCCCAAAATTAAACAAATTTACCGATCGTACCGTGATCGCGGGTGAATTAAATTTCGGTCATAGGTCGGCGCTTCAATCGAAGTAGGCGATTCCTAAGCATCGCTGAGATGCTGCAGACTTCTTCGGCTACTTCGACCCATAAATCACTATCCAAACGAAAAGTGCAATACCGCAGCCACCGAAACAGAGAGAGAGAGAGAGAAGCCGCGCGATCGGTTCGCCCTATGTTGGCCGCAACGAAGATGCTTCAAATGTTAACGACTTTTAACGTATGCAACGCATCGGCGAGCTTACCCAACCAACCAACCGAACGACCCCACCGAAACGTGCGTGACGCCATGGACGACAAACCTGTCACGGCGGCGGGCCACAGAGCGCGATGCTGTCATATGGGCGATGCTTAATCAGATGGAGATGCGCTCCCCGATTACGATTCTGCATACGGGCGGCCAGCCAGCCGGCCGGCCGGCCGGCCGGTGGCAGTGTGTGGGGGGCGGCGGTTTTTTTGGCCAACCTTTTCGGTGGCTCTCTTTCGGGAGGTGAAATGTCGTCTCGCTGTCGCGGCAGGTGTCAGGAACGAACCGTCGCCGCCGCCACCGAGAACCGCCGTATAAATACCGAACTCATCATCCGGAATGATAACAGTCACCGCTCCGAACAGCTACAGGCAACAGCAACCGGCGCACGCACTTCTCTCCGAGGCAACGCGACAAGTTTTGAAAATGTACAAGAAATCCGTAAGTTCCGCAGCTGAGGTTGAGGCGCCAAATGGCGATTATCTCTGATTGGTTCGTTACTAATCCGGCTGTTGTTCTCAATCCGTCTCGTACAGTTCGTAGTCCTGGCATGTGTCCTGGCAGTGGCCTATGCCGCACCACCGGCCCCCGCCAAACGGCAATCGGGTGGCGGTGGCGATGCCGAGGCGACGGTCGTGGTCCAGGATCAGATCATCAACGAGGACGGCTCGTATGCGTACAACTACGAGACGAGCAACGGCATCAAGGCGCGCCAGACCAGCGACAATGGTGTCAACGCGAACGGTGAATACTCCTTCACGGCACCCGACGGGGCTCAGTACTCGGTCAAGTATGTGGCCGATGAGCTAGGATTCCACCCAGAGGGAGACCATCTGCCGGTTGAACCTCCGGCGCCCGAGCACGTGATCAAGCTGCTGGAGGATCTCCGTGCCAGCCCGCCCTCGGATCCGGAGTTTAACCTGGCGTCGCTGGAAGCTACGCTGGCCCGTCTGCGTGCCAACCAGGGCTAGGAATGCCGCCGACCTATACGATGGGCCATTGTACATATTTCAAAGAAACCGCGTTCGCCTTCCTGTACATAGGCATCACTCAGCACGGAACACACATATCCCCTCACAAACACCTTAGTTCAATTTTTCAATTATTAGCAACAATTAATAAAGATGTGCGATCGAATCATGCACTGTGACCGACGGCTGTTTTCATTCTGTGCACTCGTTCGAATCGAAGAGTACTAGATTGCGGACACGCAGTAATTACCCCGTTCGGCTTACATTTGGCAGCATCACACAATTCCAGCGCTCACTGGGATTGCGAAAGAAACCGTCGACACGAGCTCTTGGGTTTCGGTGCCCGCCGATCGGAGATCCCGTAGCATCGCAACCATTTATGCTAATGGTTCGAAAGATACGACCTGGAAACGCCTAATCCGGTTGGCTTATGGCATTAGCATTATTGACTACAACAGACACAGTTGGTTTGTTTCAATCATTCATTTATTTTGTCTAGATGTGAGGTTTATCTATCCCATCGTCTTCATCTGTTTGCCATACATTCCACACCCTTCTTCTCACCCTTTTCAAATCCGTTGGTCTATCGCTATCCGGTTTGTCCTCTACTACGCGCGCACTTGAAGTGCGCGTGTTTCGCACCGGAGCGGGCGAAACGGACGAAACCCGCGAACGTACACAGGAAGGAAATAAAGTTTGCAGTCCATAAAATTAGTAAAACTTCTAGTGATAAGTTGTCGGAAAGTTGAACACACTACAAACAAGAAAAAGAAAACACAATCCACCGTAGAGAAGAGCAGCACTAAGGAACCGAGCCGCCGCCGCGTCGGTTCTCTCCGTCGCCGCGCCGCGCCGGGGTGGCCACGGAGGCAACGCCACAGTCACACCACAGCTCCTCCTCTGTGTGCGCTCGTTTTGTAAATTGTGATGAATGCTATTTAGCGGCGGGCCGCCATTTTCTCGCCGTCTCGCGTGGCGTACTATGATCAATATCTGTTTTTAATCGTGTAAAGTTAGCAACACATTTAACAAATCATTTACACCTAACTTAAAGTAGGCTAACTGATGCCGGCGCGGCCATTCATTTGATTCGTACCACCAGCCAAGTTACCACCCATTTTCACCGTTTTTTATCCGTGTGTTTTATACAATACAGGCTAAAAGTTGACCCGGAGGTTTTAGGTTTTAATGTTGTCTGTTCTTGTCTTGCTTAGTAGTCTTCGATCGTTCGATTTACTTTCCATGATATGAAAGATCCTGACTGTTTTGATTTCTCTCTCTCTCTCGTTGATTTAAAAACTCCCTTTAAAGTAATATAAACACGACACGCCGCGTTTGGTTGACACACGCAACCCCTTTCCGGGTCCGGGTGCCATTGAATAAAGAATGTTTTTTACCCTTGCCACACACACGCACACGCACACACACTATAACCCCAAAAAGTCTGACCTGTTTGGAAGGCTATTAATGTTCCTTGATCCATTCGATTATTGTAAATGTAACGCTATTTCCTACCGGCCCCTCTCGCGTGAACCACACTCTCGCGGTTCAATACACTATTGGTGATATTCTCGTAAACGCTCGCCATGTTTAAGTCACCACTCCCCGGTTAATGCTCGGTGGGGCCAACCGACACCGAACTAAAGAGTGACCGTCGTACCCCCCACATGTGGGTACTTTTTTCTCTTTATCGACATTTGTGGAACGTCCTCTTGTTGGTGGTGAAACCTTTGAACCGGGTTTTCCTCCGAAGCATTTGCCGGCGACTGACTGACTGCTGCTGCTGGTGTGATAGAAGATGATCGTCTCTCTAACACAAGCGTTCAAAATCTAATTGATCATCTGTCGCGATTCGCCGGCCGGGATAAGAATAATCGTAAGCGGGGCGGCCCCGCTAACTTGTGGTGTGAAAAGTTCTGTTCCATGAAGTAGTTAACTATAACAATCTCTAATTTCCTATGTTTGTTTTTGGTGCTTTTTCCATACGGCCGCCGCGCGCCGCGTCCATTAACGCCAATCTCATACTAACGACAGAGGCCTTGAAGGCGCCTTTCCTTTACGCGGGCCGTCTGCCGTGCCGCTAGTGATGAGATTCCTTTGCGTCTTCGGCCCTTTCCCCCCGTTTCCGTCGCCTTTGCCACTTTGGGTCGCTCGCTTCCCGTTGGGCGAATGGTTAGTAAATTCTGTTCGGACAAAAGGGCCTCCGCGGTCTAGAGAGTAGTGGTTTTTTTCTTCTGTCGGCCATTAAACCTTCCTTCCGTTCCTAGTAAGTGCACTTTAACCGTCCTACGATGCAGTTTGAATCAATGCGTTTCTCGAACTCCTCACCGAACACATGTAGCCGTGTGTAGTACTTTAAATCGATTCATTTGTATCTTTTCCCGATTACATTTGTTGCAAGTAAAAAAGCGTAACAAAACCCAAAACCGAACGTCAACTGAATGTGTTTACAAAAGCGTTCTCCCGTGGCGGTAGACGCCACCGCCGTGCGCAAAATACAAACTGATCATTTTGTAATCGAAAAAAAGGAACGAAATAGCAAAAGTATTCCCTTAATTCACACCCTATTGGACTCGTACGTGAAGGGTGCTGATGCGGCCCCTTCTGATGGTCTTACAGTCAATACTATACAACATTGGTTGGTGGAACCAAATCTAAAAAACCGATAGGGATCAAATGTAAAATTTATGTACAATATACAAATGAGCCTATCGTCCGGATAAGAAGTAGTAAAGTGAAGCAGCGAGCAGTGAGCGCGCTTGAGATGCTTCGCTCCGGCGTGACGCGATCGGACAAACTTCGGTTCTGTTGGCGAAAAAGTTCTGTCCATCCGGCGGCGGCGCCGGGGGGTTTGCTGATAAGTTTAACTCGGTTCAATAAAATAAATTAACATCAACCTATACAAGCAACCCCCTCGCCGTCCCCCGCGGAGGATGATCGCACACTAGAATTTGCCATTGCTTATCAAACCACAAGAGGGTTACGGTTGCAGCTTCAGGCGGCTTGCTCTTTCCTTCGCTTCCACTGTCTGGCACCGTAGTATACCGGTTTCCGCGGTCGCAGCATCTTCGGCCGTACCATGTCCTCCAGAGTGCCAATTTCCGGTCTCCGCTTTCGTATACGAGGCATATCCTCCTCGACCCGGATGACCCCGTATGCCAGGGTGAGCTGTGGGACCACCTGCTGCGACCGGGTGGCGCTCTCTTCGTCACTTGCGTCAGCAAACCCAAGGAACGGGCCGGATGTGTCGGAGCTAAATCCGTGGAGCAGGCTTTCAACGTCCACGGAAAACCGTCCGAAACCAGCGAACAGATCATCTGTGCTGCTGCTGCTGCTGGGAGCGGGGGTCTCGTGAACGAGGGGCGACTCCGGCACCGGCTGCAGCAGCAGCACGTCGGTCGCCAGTTCCGTCGCTAGTTGATCACTGTCCGTGTTGGATAATGCATCATATTGCTCCCAGAATGGTTGATCCTCGAAAGGTATTGTCGAACAGCTGGATGTCCGGCTACTAGGCACAATGGTTGGGCGATCTTGCCGATCAGAGAGCAGGCCAGGAGCAGCTGTGTTGGCCACCGTTTCGTCACCCGGGGGCGGTGTTGGGGATTGTCGAATGTCTTGCACCGCCGGCCCGGGCGAAGGCTCTTCGGTGGTGGTGGTGTCTAAATTCATTGCTCCGTTCGAGATCCGGTTCTCTTCTGCGCTCCGCACCGATTCCCGCTCCCGTCGTGACACCGTCGCGCTCGTGCACTCCGCTTCCGTACTCCGTTGCCGCGCTGGCGACGTCGTGTGGTCCAGATCCTCTTCTTCGAACTCTTCTTCGTCGCCATCTTCTCGGTCCTCTTCCTCGTCCTCCTCTTGCTCAAGCTTCACAGACATGGGGTCGTTGTTGTTGCTCTCCATTTTGATTATTGCGCCACCTTTTAGCAGCAACATATCAATGTCCGCGGTCAGGTTGGCAATTGGCCTGACGGACGAAAAAAGTAGCTTTCCTAGGTTGGGCTTCACATCCACTTTGCTGTCCGTATCGCCGCTTTCGGCGATGTCTTCTGTGTCCGTTTGGTCCTCCGTCTGCATACTGTCGGCCATCGTGGTAGCCATCGTCGTCGTCATCCCGTCCGTCGCTTCCGTTGAGTCAACAACCATTTCCTGTTCCGGCCGTTCTTCTTCAGCCGGCCGTTGTAGAACCGGCTTTCCGGTGGTCGTCACCACCGACTCTTCGTCCTCTTCGTCGCTGACAACCACAATCGACCCGTTCAGTGAGTCACTGCTTCGGACGCCCCGTTCCGGGCTGCCGCCCGAGAGCGAGAGACTGCTTTTACTGCTCTTGCTGCGCCCGATACCGCTCGAGGTGCTCTCCTCCATCGAGCTGCTGTACTGTGATTCGATCGATTTAGCGGCGACGGTCCGATGACTGGTCGTGGCCGTTTTGCTACTACCACCGTTGGCCACCGTCGACCCATTTGCCAGCAGCGAATCACGGCTCCGGTCAGGCAACCGCGCCCGTGGGCGGGGCAACTTTCGCAACCGGAAACCTTGCCGCTCGATGTGCCGGAACGCGTCGTACATGTTGTACACGTTGGCCTGCAGGTGCTCCAGCGAGCACCGTGTGGTTGATTGTGTCGTTTCGGCTCCGACCTTGCGAGCGACCAAGCTGCTGTCCGGTTCCGAGTACCACGGGTGCTCGAGCAGATCTTCCATCGTAAGGCGAGCGTCCGGATTGACGGTCAGAAGCCGCTTCACCAGATCGAGCGCCACCCTGCTGACGCCCTCCCATGACTCCGCCGTGTGGTCGAACGAACCGCGCCGGATTTTGTTCATGATGATCTCCTTCTGTTTCGCGAGTGACGCCAGATTTTCGTGCCCATTGAACTCGCGCGGTATGAACGGGGCCTGACCCCGCAGCATCGTGTAGAGGATGACGCCGAGCGACCACAGGTCGGCCGCCTCCAAGGCGTACACATCGCACGGATCGAGCACTTCGGGGGCCGCATAGTTGAGCGTTCCCGCCGGCAGCCACGCTGCCGCCGACGATGAGGACGACGGTGGCACGGTTCCGCCGCTTTCACCGAACGACTGCGCGAAACCAAAGTCGATCAATTTCAGGCGCTCCGACGCAGGGTGATCAAACAGTACGTTCTCCGGTTTGAGGTCTCGGTGAGCGATCCCGTTGCGGTGCATAAACGACACGGCCTCGACCATCTGGCGGAAGTAGGTGCGTGCCTGCGGTTCGCTCAACCGCTGATCCTCCTGCTCCTGGATGCGCTGCAGCAGCTCGCCGCCGTCGAGCAGTTCGAGGATCAAGTAAATGTGATCCTTATCCTCCATCCGCTCGACGAACCGTACCACATTCGGGTGCCCCTCGCACCGCCGAAGCGCTTCCATCTCCTGCTTCGCCAGCTCCGCCGTTTGCGGGTGAGGGAAAAGCACCTTCACGGCGTAGTGCGACTGAGTTCCGGCTCCGCGCGTCACACACTTCAAACAGATGGAGTACTGCCCGACACCGATCGCCGCATCGCGCGTTAGATCGTACTTCTTGAAGAACGGCGATTGCTGGGAAGAAAAATGGCCAATCAGTATTCGCCTGTGGCCTTCATCGATCGGCGTACTCACCCTCGACGCACGCCGCCGGATGGTTTTCTCGTTTGGTCGCGTGTTGTGGATAGGAATGAACGCGGTCCGGTTCCGAATCTTGGTCGACAGCAGCTTCGGTGAAACGAATGAGTAACCTGTGACGGGGGGACGAGAAATCGATAAGTGATCGTGACACTAGCACCAGCGGCCTCTCCGTACCTCTGAACAGCAGGTCAGCATTCGGTGGCGGTGCGCACGGTTCGTCCACGTTTTCCCGTTGCGTAAACTCTTCGCTAAAGTACCGCGTATCGACCTCGCTGGTCACGCTCGGTTTGAGCGGGGCCGTGACGCGTCTCCGCACGAGCGACGCCCAATCGATGGACTTCAGGAAGGGGTGCGCCTTCAGTTCGTTCGCTTCCAGTGGCCCGCTACCGAGCCGCCGTTTTGGGTTCTTCTCCAGCAGCCGGCGAATAAAGTCGGCCGCGTTTCGCGAGATGCGCGACGGCATGATCGGTTCCTCGTTCGCGATGCGCCTTTGAATTTCCGGCTGCCCTTCGTCCGAGTGAAACGGTGAAACGCCCGTCAGCAGCTCGAAGGTGAGGACACCCACCGACCACCAGTCGACCGGTGGACCGTGACCCTCCGGTGAGGAGCTCAGAATTTCCGGCGCCATATACTCGATCGTACCGCAAAAACTGAGTGCACGCTCAGTTTGGTAGACAAGCTCCCGGGAGAGACCGAAATCGGTCAGCACGACGTGACCCTCGGCGTCGATCAGGATGTTTTCCAGTTTAATGTCCCGGTAAAGGATGCCCAGCTGAAAAGTGGAGAGAAAGAACCGTCCATTAGTCGACGGAACGGAGACTCCGAGGGGGGGTCAGGGGGACAGACTTTGTGCAAATGCTCGATGGCCACGATAACTTCCGCCACGTAGATCCGCACCGCTTCCTCCGAGAAGCGTTCGTGCTTGTACAGGTGCGTAAACAACTCGCCACCGATGACGTAGTCCAGGACGAGGTACAGCTTCGAGTCCGTCTGGAAGGCGTAATGCAGCTTCGCCAGGAACGGCGCATCCTTGATCGCCTCCAGGACCTACAGCAGCACCACCACGACGACGACGAACGGTGGAAACGGTTAAAAGTTGCCCCAAGCATGACCCGCGCAAGGGAACGCGCCCTTTACCTGTCGCTCCGTCCGGGTGTGTTCCGCTGTCTTTTTCTTTTGGCTCACGATCCCCTTCTTCAGCACCTTCATCGCGTACAGGGTCGCCTTATCGACACCCGTTACCTTCCGCACCAGAAAGACCATACCGTAGGCTGCAACGAATTCGGGGGGAGGGAAAGAACGGGTTTAGAACTCCGGTGCGGGGCTGCCGGGCTGACGAGGACGCTCGCTTACCTCCCGTGCCGAGAACGTTCAGCAACTGAAAGTCATCCAGCCCAACCTTGTCGCTCTGGGCCAATTGAACTGAAAGAGGAAGGAGGAAGCATAGGCCGAGGAATCAAAATCGGTGCACCGACCCTTTTTGTGGCCACGTGTGGCCACGTGTACCATTCAACCCAAACAAACCATCCGATCGATCGTTTTGTTGTTTTCGTGCCAAATTAAAAGATCAAAACGAGTTCCATCGCAAAGTTCCTTAGTTCCTCTGTTACTTCAAAATGGAACTTTGGCGGGGGGTGGTGGTTGGAATGCTTTGGAATGACAGGATATGTGGGCCACCCCCGGAGGGGGGGAGGAAAGGAGCACGGCACGCTATGATTTGATGACCTACTTCGACACCGATTGTGTGCGTGTCAGTGATCGTCGCCTCGCTCTGCAGTGGTGTAGGTGAGTCAGTGCCGCACCAGCGCACGAACCAGAATCGGTCAAGGTAGTCGCGGTCTCTCTCGCTCTCTCTCTCTCTGTCGGAACGCCAAACGCGCTGATTCCGTTCTCGTGGGGGCTTTTCCACGCACAGCCACGGAAACTTTATCAGTAGTGGCCGCGCTCTGTGTGTGTGTGTGTTGCCACGCATAACCCGAATTTTTCCGACTTGAAAACATTGCCGATGTCCGCGTGTGTGTGTGCGCGTATTTTCAACACACAACCCAAGATACAACCCGCCGAACAGCGATTGTTGTTCGGCGTGTTCCGCGCGTCAAGGACGGAATGAAAGCGGTCGTTTTCGCTGCTGCTGTTGTCGGACGGCGGGACCAAAACAAACACCTGTAGCATCGTGGTGGGCAGCGGGGACATTTGCCGTTAGGTGCGAGGCGCGGTCGTGAGAAATCACACGTAACGCCAAGAAGTCGGGCCCACTTTTCCAGAACCAGAAGCCGAAAAGGAAGGGGAGAGTCACAAAACAACCTTTTTGGCGATCACACTGGACAGGGGACACATCAGCATTAAACACCCCGCACGCATTACTGACGGCTCACGGCGCGGCGGGTTGTCCTCTCGCTCCGTGTGGAAGGTTTCGCTAAATGGCGCAGCAGCGCAGAAGGTCGGCCGCCGGGCGACCTCATTTTATTTTATCTTATTTTCTCAACCGACAACCGCGGGCTCGCTCGCGACTCACATCAAGCTGCTTCTGCCTTGTCATATGATCTCCATTTTGATTCGCTTGATCCCATCACAAAGCACCATCTTTTTGCAGTACGATAAGCCCGAGGCACGCTTCGATCGAAAGAATCAATCGCGGAAATACCGGGCGCGCGTTATGAGGTAAGCAGGCGCCGAGAATGGGGCAGGTGAAAGTGTTGCCGTGGCAAACACAGACACTCGCGTTACAGCATAATTCGGAAGGATGGAAGCGAAATTTGAAAGTGTATCACGCGGCGAACCAGGCCATCTTAGATGAGAAACCGTCGTCATCACCTGTTGCTGGCTGGCTGGCTGGCTGACGGTGTTCATAGATTTTGAAGAGCTTCGCATAACCGCAATCAGTCGCACATTCCTCAGGGAGAAAGTGTTCTTCTGGCGGCGGCTACACATTTTCGCGGGCGGTGAACATCGCGAAACCCGATGAGTAGGTCGGTCGTGTGTTCTGGAAAATCTGTCACCTTGGTACGAACGTATGTACCATTGTGCCGTATTTCGCACACTCGCACACAGTGAGACAGTGTGTTTGTGTTTGTACAACCAAACACACGCACACTAAACCGGTGCGATGTGTGCGTAGCGCACCTGATTGCATATGTGCAGCAGTGAGGAGCAGTGAGATAAACAAATAAAAATGCAACAAACTAACGGCTCACTGCTCACGACTCACGACTCACAGATAGCTCACGCGCGCACACACACACACCTCACAGTCGCAGCAGGCCTTGCTGACCTTTTATCATTGCGCTGCCGCCGAGTGACAGAGGCGCATAATGCAAATGGCACGAAATTACGCGTAGTACGCGCGCGGAAAAAGATGATCTCCGCGCGAATCGTCCCTAGACACACACACGAAGACACGGCGCTCAATGTGTGTTTGCGTGCTTGCTTGCGGTCAGTGCAAAAATTGTATGGATTTTTCGCGACACGCCACAAACCAAACTAAGAAAGTAGACGCACCGACAGAAACAAAGAAGTATCTCCACCACCCGCAGCAGCAGCAGTGGCAGTGGGTGTGGTGGTGGTGGTTGTCGGTTCTATTTTTAACCCTATCAATCGTTGCTTCGCCCAATAGTGCCCTCCCCCGAGCAGTATATGTCCCCAGCTCAAAGAACTGGGGGACAAAACATCAAAAATGCTGACTGAGAACCTTGAAAAACGGAACGGAACAACCCGTCCCAATTTTCCACATCATTTACATAACCCAAGAGCGGAGACTCATTCGCCGATCGCTTTTCTTTGTTGTCTACAGAGAGAGGTCCGCGGAGTTTTCCGTCAGTAATGTGGTTGTGACTTGCCACCGCGCGCGGCGGTGAATCGATCCGTTTTTGTCTGCAACTACGCGGCCCAACCCGGAGAGCATTAGAGTTGGGGTGTCGTGAAGGTCTTTTGGACGTTTGGAAAGTTGAAAACGGATTCTCGAGACACAGGATCGATCGCGCGGATACAAGAAAGTCTCCCCGCGACGGCGTACTGATAAGCGAGGGGTCAGAACCCGCATAAACCCACATAAAACAATGTTGCGGTTTTGTGGTTTTTGCAACGGCGGCCACCGCGGGGGTTCTCAGGGTTCCCCCAGTTTATCGGAAACAACAAGACGGTCGTCCGAACGGTCAAAGAAAGGGGATCCTCTCGGACTTACCTTTGGTGTTGATTGCCGAAACCTTAATCATTTCGAGCGTCTCCTTGTCCAGGAGCTGGCCATTGTACACACCGTAGACGCTGCCTTCCGCAGTGTTTCCTTGGTCTGCCGCACCATTGCTCTGGCCGTTGGCAACGTAATGGAGGTGGTACTGTTGCGGTTGGGCCTTCCGTTTGGACCGCATTTCGTCGTACTTGTCACAGTCGATCACATCCGACTCACCATCGCTGAGTTCCTCAGTATCGTCGTTCTCTTCCCCATCGTCCTCGGCCGCATCTTCTTCTCCGTCCTCCACCCCATCCTCTTCTTCTTCCTCCGCATTTTCTTCGTCCTCTAAATCCTCTTCCTCGCCATCGTAATCTGGCTGATCGTCCTCCTCGTCATCCTGATCGTCGTCGTCGTCCTCCTCACCCTCTTCCTCCTCGGCGGCTTCGGCTTCTCCGTCGTCACCGTTTTCGTAGCCATGGATGGAGGAGCTACTGTCGCGGATTGAAACGATTTCCTCGGCATCGTCCACGGGGCCGCCGCCACCGAAATCTAGGCCGCATAAGGATCGACTCACGTCGTCATCGCTCTCGTCCTCGCCGGGCTCCATTTGCCGCCGCCCGGTGAGCTGCAACTTGGACGACATTCGCTGCTGCTGCTGTATCCTGTCGGCCACGACCTGCTCAACCAGCGTGGCCGGATGAATGGATTCCGAGAGTCCTTTGCGTTTGCCAGAACCGCCGGCGGTCGATCTGCTGCTGCCGCCGCCGCCCAGTAAACGGTAGGCGTGCCTATTAAAGTGCGACATGGTGGCCAAGCGGTCCTTGCCAATCCTTTCCTTCAAGCCACCCGCCGTCCGCCGTTCGGACGGTGTGCGCCACAGAGGCGAGACGATTTGTTCAAAACACCACTCTCACTCGATTCGAACCAGACACACACATACACGCACACACGAACGAACACAATATTCCTTTTCGCTCTCTTTCTTTCGCTTTCTCTCTACATCTGTAGCGGGACTGTCGATTTTGCCCGTCGATTTTGCATAACGGAGCCTGTGTACCGTGTTGTGTGTACCGTTACCGTTGCTCTTCACTGTTGCTGTTCACTTCTTCGCAGCTATCGCTCTCTCGGTCGCACATTTCGATGCACGGTCGCCGCGCATATGAGATACACGTTTCACTCACTCACCTACCTACTACGACACGGGAGAAACCACACATCAGTAGATGAAATAAACACAAGCCTCCGCCATCAAAAGGCCAACAATATAGTTCTTCAATCACTGGGGGGCTGTTTTGCAATTTGTCAGCAGCCCGATATGCCCACGGGGGGACCGAAAAGCAAAACAGTTTGGTGGCAAAGTCAAACTTGAAGTCAGCATCGCTCACTCACTCACTGCCCGCAAAACTTCAGGTAGCGAGCGGTGTGTGAGTGAGCCCGTACTATTATATTTCACCAGCCTGCTGCGCGTATTTGTCGGGCCTTTTTTCCTGCACCGCTCCGAGTGTGCGTGCTTTCTGATATGATCGACGGACGGAGCAATCATCGGTCCCGTCGAGACGAGCAGCATTCTCGTTGCAGCGAACAAATTATCATGCGTAGCGGAAAAGTTTTACTCCGCTTGTTTACCTTACTACTGCGCGCTCTTCCTACCTCGTCCCGTATTGCACCAGCACTTTTCACCGACCGCCACAAAACACGGCGGTGCGCACCGCGGAACGGCGGTTGACACACCAAAAAGGAAAAGTGAAACGGATAGCGACGGTCAACTTCACCGCTAGGGCTTCAAAAACAGCCAGAGTCGTAAAAAAGATTTGGCCACGTAAATCACTGCCGGCCGCCGTAGAGAGCTGGCTTCCGTGTGGCTGAATTACTGCACATTTTTCATTTTGGCCACCGGAAACCGAAAAGCTTGGAACCGATTTTTTTCATTCACGCAACTTTTTATACGTTTACAGGCCCCGCGTCGCCGGAAGGGGAGGGCCGTAAAACAAAGCCAATTGGATTAAAAATAGCGAACCGACGGGGGGACACCATTCTACGGAGGAAGCTGTACTTTTACTGCTCCGACTAAACTATTCTGTTCCGACCGAAAGTGGGGACATCACTTTCATTTGCAGCAATTGCGTGCAATCGATTTCCCATCGGACACACCATGGTGCCCGGGACAAACTTATTCACCAACACGCGTTTCGACACGTTTCGACACGTTCGAGCTTTACAATTCACAATAATCACCGGCACAAAGTGCTAGAGTATTCTCTTCCGAACAAGACGATCTTGGAAAGCGTAGCCGCGTACGCTCACAGAAAAAACGGATTACGGAGCACCACACAAGTTGATTCGTTACTTCGCGTACCAATTATCTTTTCCTTCACGTCACGCGCGACCAAAACAGCCACTTTCGAAGGAACGATTCCCAGTTAACGGAGGAAAACACAGCAAAGTAAAGGATAAACGGCTAGCTAGCTGCCTGTAACTCTGCTGTTGCTGTGGCCGAACCAAAGCACAGTCCGCCGTCCAAGATGGCGTTTATGATCTGCTTTGACACCTCACTCACGGCGCGACGCAGTGTAACTGTATAGGAGTGCAGCGAAAACTCCTGTTTTTCGCTCTCGCCTCTTTCGGCCGCCGCGATTGCACGGCTCTTTCAATCTCTAGCTTGCTTTGTCCTTCGGTAAGAGTTTTCTTCTCCGTTTTTTCCCCACAAGACACGACGATCTCTTTCGTGCCGTCCAACAGTCAGTATTTGTCAGTGTGTGCGGTGCCCTCATTTCCACCTTTTTGCCTTCTTCACAAGCTTCACAACACCGTCGCACGGTTATTTGGTTCGGCCACGGATAAAATTCAGCGTCAGATTGAACGATTGAACGTACCAGCGAAAATCCTCCCAGCACGGGCTTTAGCACCAATTGTAGAAGAAAACGCTTTGAACAGATCTAGGCAACGAACGCACGCACGCTACACGCACACTCACTCACGCTCGTCGCTGTTTCACTGTCAGTGCTAGCCACTAGCCAGAAATTTAGCGCCGCTTCCTTTTGTGCTATTATTCTATATTATCGGTGCAGCGTGCAGTAGATGAATGATTTCTCGTGAAATATCCCAAAATGGATAGGGGATTTTGGAACACAACACGAAAAATGCACCGAAACCGAAAGAAACGTTTAAACACTTGGTTCACAGCGTCCGGCGTTTGACAGCGACAGTGCGATCGGACGAACTGTCAACGCGGACACGAGGACTGTGAGTGCCTACCGGTGATGGTGTTGTGGCAGCAAATGGCCTAACGTTTGTTTTGTAGCGCATTGTTGTTGTTAAAAGCTGTCGTAGTTTATTTCAGTTATAGTTCCCAATTTACGTAGGTTTTGCTCCATTACTTTGTTATCTCATGAATAATAGAATCACACCGTTAAAGTATTGAAGCACTGTATTCTTCTGTGTTATCATCGGTCACTAGGATCACGGGATTGGTTTTCGATAACAACAAACTCATCGTGTTGTGTTTACAAATATTGTCCCACATTCCCGTAACCGCTCGTAATTTCCGTAGCAAAAACGAAAAGCACAGGATGCCGAAAAGAAAGGATGCGGCAACGGATGAAGAGGACGATGAGTATCGTAAAAAGCGCGATAGGAATAATCAGGTAAAACAAATTATTCGAGCTATGGTAACGAGTGGTCAGCATTTCATCATCTTCTCAAACGCAAATCTCTCATCCGGCGTATGATTCTTTTGCAGGCCGTAAAACGGAGCCGAGTGAAGTCGAAAATGAAAACGGAAGAAACACAGCAGCGGGTGAACGAGTTGCGGGTGAAGAACCAAGTGCTGGAGGACAAAATAGACACCCAGAGGAAGGAGCTTAAGTTTTTGAAGGAGCTCTTCCTCACTCAGGCGCAGGCAAAGGCCGACAAATTGACTGGCGTTAATTTGAACGAATTGTTGCAATGTTCGGACGAGGAGGAAGGAAGCGAAAGGGAGACCAGTACCAGCAAGCGTTCCAAGGATTCGTCCAAAGGCGAAAGCAGTGGCTCGAGGAAGAGATCCAAACGGTGAACACGGAGAGAGAACCGGATACATCCGCCAGCGATAGGTTAAACCTCTAGAATCTGTTTCATATAGCGCGCAGTAGAAGCTCACAATTGTTTCTGAAAACATGCTTTGCGCCATTCTGGGTCAATGGACAGTTTTCCGATAACATATGTTTTACAATATGATAAAACACATATGTTTTACCCTTTATGTTATGTGTGGTATGCCACAAAAAGTACTTTTATCCAATAATGACAAAAAAAAGTTAAACAAAGGTAGTCTTTGAGGATCATTATGCCATTATCGCGCGAGGTTTAAAGTCAGAATCAAATTCAATGGGTCATGGTTTACACTTTTAGACGAGCATTCTCGTTGCAACGAACAAATTATCATGCGTAGCGGAAAAGTTTTACTCCGCTTGTTTACCTTACTACTGCGCGCTCTTCCTACCTCGTCCCGTATTGCACAGCACTTTTCACCGAGCGCCACAAAACACGGAGGCGCGCACCGCGGAACGGCGGTTGACACGCCAAAAAGGAAAAGTGAAACGGATAGCGACGGTCAACTTCACCGCCGCTAGGGCTTCAAAAACAGCCAGAGTCGTAAAAAAGATTTGGCCACGTAAATCACTGCCGGCCGCCGTAGAGAGCTGGCTTCCGTGTGGCTGAATTACTGCACATTTTTCATTTTGGCCACCGGAAACCGAAAAGCTTGGACCGATTTTTTTCATTCACGCAACTTTTTATACGTTTACAGGTCCCGCGTCGCCGGAAGGGGAGGGCCGTAAAACAAAGCCAATTGGATTAAAAATAGCGAACCGACGGGGGGACACCATTCTACGGAGGAAGCTGTACTTTTACTGCTCCGACTAAACTATTCTGTTCCGACCGAAAGTGGGCACATCACTTTCATTTGGAGCAATTGCGTGCAATCGATTTCCCATCGGACACACCATTGTGCCCGGGACAAACTTATTCTCCAACACGCGTTTCGACACGTTTCGACACGTTCGAGCTTTACAATTCACAATAATCACCGGCACAAAGTGCTAGAGTATTCTCTTCCGAACAAGACGATCTTGGAAAGCGTAGCCGCGTACGCTCACAGAAAAAACGGATTACGGAGCACCACACAAGTTGATTCGTTACTTCGCGTACCAATTATCTTCTCCTTCACGGCACGCGCGACCAAAACAGCCACTTTCGAAGGAACGATTCCCAGTTAACGGAGGAAAACACACCAAAGTAAAGGATAAACGGCTAGCTAGCTGCCTGTAACTCTGCTGTTGCTGTGGCCGAACCGAAGCACAGTCCGCCGTCCAAGATGGCGTTTATGATCTGCTTTGACACCTCACTCACGGCGCGACGCAGTGTAACTGTATAGGAGTGCAGCGAAAACTCCTGTTTTTCGCTCTCGCCTCTTTCGGCCGCCGCGATTGCACGGCTCCTTCACTCTCTAGCTTGCTTTGTCCTTCGGTAAGAGTTTTCTTCTCCGTTTTTTCCCCACAAGACACGACGATCTCTTTCGTGCCGTCCAACAGTCAGTATTTGTCAGTGTGTGCGGTGCCCTCATTTCCACCTTTTTGCCTTCTTCACAAGCTTCACAACACCGTCGCACGGTTATTTGGTTCGGCCACGGATAAAATTCAGCGTCAGATTGAACGATTGAACGTACCAGCGAAAATCCTCCCAGCACGGGCTTTAGCACCAATTGTAGAAGAAAACGCTTTGAACAGATCTAGGCAACGAACGCACGCACGCTACACGCACACTCACTCACACTCGTCGCTGTTTCACTGTCAGTGCTAACACTAGCCAGAAATTTAGCGCCGCTTCCTTTTGTGCTATTATTCTATACTATCGGTGCAGCGTGCAGTAGATGAATGATTTCTCGTGAAATATCCCAAAATGGATAGGGGATTTTGGAACACAACACGAAAAATGCACCGAAACCGAAAGAAACGTTTAAACACTTGGTTCACAGCGTCCGGCGTTTGACAGCGACAGTGCGATCGGACGAACTGTCAACGCGGACACGAGGACTGTGAGTGCCTACCGGTGATGGTGTTTGTGGCAGCAAATGGCCTAACGTTTGTTTGTAGCGCATTGTTGTTGTTAAAAGCTGTCGTAGTTTATTTAAGTTATAGTTCCCAATTTACGTAGGTTTTGCTCCATTACTTTCTTATCTCATGAATAATAGAATCACACCGTTAAAGTATTGAAGCACTGCATTCTTCTGAGTTATCATCGGTCACTAGGATCACAGGATCGCTTTTCGATAACAACAAACTCATCGTGTTGTGTTTACAAATATTGTCCCACATTCCCGTAACCGCTCGTAATTTCCGTAGCAAAACGAAAAGCACAGGATGCCGAAAAGAAAGGATGCGGCAACGGATGAAGAGGACGATGAGTATCGTAAAAAGCGTGATCGGAATAATCAGGTAAAACAAATTATTCGAGCTATGGTAACGAGTGGTCAGCATTTCATCATCTTCTCAAACGCAAATCTCTCATCCGGCGTATGATTCTTTTCCAGGCCGTAAAACGGAGCCGAGTGAAATCGAAAATGAAAACGGAAGAAACACAGCAGCGGGTGAACGAGTTGCGGGTGAAGAACCAAGTGCTGGAGGACAAAATAGACACCCAGAGGAAGGAGCTTAAGTTTTTGAAGGAGCTCTTCCTCACTCAGGCGCAGGCAAAGGCCGACAAATTGACTGGCGTTAATTTGAACGAATTGTTGCAATGTTCGGACGAGGAGGAAGGAAGCGAAAGGGAGACCAGTACCAGCAAGCGTTCCAAGGATTCGTCCAAAGGCGAAAGCAGTGGCTCGAGGAAGAGATCCAAACGGTGAACAGAGAGAGAGAACCGGATACATCCGCCAGCGATAGGTTAAACCTTTAGAATCTGTTTCATATAGCGCGCAGTAGAAGCTCACAATTGTTTCTGAAAACATGCTTTGCGCCATTCTGGGTCAATGGACAGTTTTCCGATAAAAAAAGGGTAAAACACATACCACAAAAAGTACTTTTATCCAATAATGACAAAAAAAGTTAAACAAAGGTAGTCTTTGAGGATCATTTTGCCATTATCGCGCGAGGTTTAAAGTCAGAATCAAATTCAATGGGTCATGGTTTAACACTTTTGGTTTCTATTGTAGCATTGTGAATCTAAGACTTAAAAGAACACAGAATATATAATTACATTTTAGCATCCAGTCTTCACACCGGCCGTGTGGCCTAATGGAGAAGGCGTCGGACTTCGGATCCGAAGATTGCAGGTTCGAGTCCTGTCACGGTCGCGCTCGATAGAACTTCTTTTTTTGTTCATTTCTGCACATGTTTTTGCCACTTTCTTCATCGTTTATTGTTTTTAAAATAGACTCTGTTATCTACGTATTGATAAGAATATTAACTGATCCCCTGTTATGTATGAGACATTATATCACCTCCCCGCACCAAATATAGCACGTGTTAATAGCGTTCATTTATCAAAAGCCGACCCGTTTTCGGCGCAGAATCTCCGCGGGTTAATCTCTTTCCATGCTCAGTAACGCGCAATGATAGCGTCCAGCGGTTTACGGTGCAAATCTGGGACCGTGCAATCTTCCGCCGGGTATCCGACCGGTAGGAGGACAAGGAGCTTTTCGTTGGGTGGCCGCTCGAGCAGATTGCGAAGGGCTGGCCCACAGTTAAGGGGTGTGGTGATAAGAGAGCTCAACCCGGCGCTCTGGAGAGCACACAGCAGAATGCCGGTAGCGATCGAGGTCGATATTTCGTTGTAATAATGCTGCTTCCTTGTGCCGTCTTCCTTGTAGCCATACGTCTGCTTGAACACCAGTATCAGGAACGGAGCATCCGTGAGGTATTCCTTAATGTGGTTTGTTTTAATTGGCCGCAGATCCGTGACCCACTGCTTGGCCATTCGCTGCGTGTAGTTGATTAGCTCTTCCGATTCGATAATTTCTCGCACACTGTCCTTCATCGACCGGTCCGATACCAGACAGAAAGTCCACGGTTCCGTGTGCGCTCCGCTCGGTCCAGTCCCCGCCGCTAAAATGCACCGCTCCACGACCTTCCGATCAACGGGGCGTTGGCTAAACTTGCGTACACTACGACGATCGTTTACGATTGCGTAAAACCGTTCAGCAGCTTCGCAAGGATCGTCGGCCAATGTCACGGTGGCTCCGCCGTAAGAGATGTGCGGTTTCTCTGCCAATGCTGGCAGCGGATCGAACTCTTCGTCGTGCGGTTCTAGTTCTGCAACGGAGAAACAACGGTTATCACACTGATACTGTCCACTGAGGGGGGTTGCTGTGGCTTCTTACCTCCCACATACTCGATACCGTCCAGCTTCGCTTCCTTGCCATCCGATGAAACCTCGTTTGGAAGGATGCGGATTTTCTTCTTGCTTCCATACCGATGCTTATCGTACAGCGAAATGGCCAGGTAAAGACCCACCAGCACGGGAAAGATGTAGTTCCAATAATTGACCAGTGCCGAACTGCTGAGCAGTTTATCGAACAAATCTTCCAGATACGACGCCATCGTTGTGCGAACGAGGTTTTTGCTATCGATCTCCGCGGGCGCAAAGTAATGGTTTACGCTGTTTGCCTCCTAAACACCGACTGCTCGGAACGCAGGCGCCTCCATTGAGCCATTGAGCCGACCGCGGCTTGATTACTCACCCATTATCATTACTCGCTGGTCTTCTCCCTTGCCCCTGGTTGGCTCTCCCCCCTACAACCGTTATTTCAGCTGGCTTATCTTGCTTTTTCACTTTGCCTGCCTTCCATCGGCAACCAGCGTCAGTACTTCGTTTCCATGTCTCTAGGACAAGGCCACACCAGAAGCGCGCAACTGCAACTCTCAACGAAAATAATAGGCATTAGGTGCATCAGTGATGTGGTTTTTAATAGCAGGGGGGTCGCGTTTTACGACAAAGGCTGCTGCACCGGCTAAGAAATTCTCATTCTGGAGCTCATGTGTTGCATTTGTGGTGCCATTGGTGCTCCGATCAGAAAAATAGAACCGATCAGAGAGAATGTAGGACAGGCCCACGCGGAAGGGTATCGAGTATCATCAGAACAATAGGTGCACTTTTGAGCATTTTGAAACGAGACGGAAAGTGTTGGTTATATAACCAACACAATCTATCTATTTTAAAGACAATAAACGATGAAGAAAGTGGCAAAAACATGCGAAGTGAAAAAAAGGAGTTCTATCGAGCGACCGTGACAGGACTCGAACCTGCAATCTTCGGATCCGAAGTCCGACGCCTTCTCCATTAGGCCACACGGCCGATGTTAATGGAGGGGCGAAACATAAGAAACTAAAACCAAGTGCCAAAACCAAAACTTGTACCGCATCGAAAGAATTTATGGCAGGAGCATACGATAGAACACCGATAGAGTAGCCGAGGTAACGAATATGTTTCCTCATCAAGCGTCAGACATAAATATGATCGATGATGTCGATGATGAGCAAAACTATTTTTCACAACGTTCACATAGGGTGGATATAACTTGACGGAAATGGCTCAACCACAGTTCGATATGCTGAAAACCATACTGTGCAAAATGAAATTTCCGCATGAACGGAATCCCGGGGAACTCCATAAAACCATTTCCATGTGGCCGCCAGAGACATGGGCATATGTTATGGACGTAGCGGGCATGTCACGGCCAGGCAGTTGTCTCAAACTTATATTAGCATTTGGGTTTTACATTAGCATCGCAGCGGTAAGTACGCGTCTAAACAACGCGTCTTGTTTGGGGAGCCATCTTGTCAGCGACGACGATGGGTGGGTTTCAATCGTTTTTAATTAAGCACTGTTTCAGTTTGTTTGGCACCAAGAAGAACATTCTTAGGCCTAAGCTACAACTTTAGGCAGCTCTCCCTGAACAATGGGTTCGACGGGGCCTTTTTCTGGTTAATAGGTAATCCGATGAATGCATTCGGAATAACGCGCATCGGCGGAATAATCTTTCTCAAAAACGAGACTGCCTTCAGCCATCAGCGCCTCGAAAGCCGCCACGAGATAACGGTGGATAACTACAGCGCGACCATAGGGGTACGCTTGCTAAAAAATCCCGATGCGCGGTACTGCGGCATTCCAGTCACCGGAGATGACTTTTGTGCCTTCTGCAAAGTCAATTATCAGAAATTCAAGTGATTGAATGTTGGAAGCTCCAACACTTCTTTTTTTTTGCGCTACAACCGCTGAGCAGTCTTGGCCTGCATCAGAGAAGACAATGTTAATCTCTGGTGCTCTTTCTAAACATTTAATTTTTTACGGGCGGGATTGTTAGCCCCGCGCCAACCCCCTGTCACGCCGGTATCGGGTATCGAAACCATGGCCGGTTGAGTGACAACCGATCCCCGGATTCGAACCCAGGCCAGCTGCGCTGACAGCGAAGAGCGTTACCGACTGCTCTATCAGCGGGGTAAACACAACATCCATAAATACTGTCGAACCAAAGAAAAATACGAAGGACGCATTTTGCACAGTGCTGTCGATACCAGACATCACCAACGATAAAGATTGATTCTTTTGATTCAGGATGCGCAATACACCTTACCAATAATAAAACGGCGCTCAATGAATAAACTCAATAATGAATAAACAGAATCGCAGAATAGTCACCCAACAGCAAAGAAGTGTCGAAAGAAGTAATTATTTCACGACCGGTGACAACGCCGGTCCAGGTATGCAAAGAAAGAACCAAAGAACCACAGCTTGGAGTAATATTAACATCGAATGTTAGGGAAAATATCGATACGGAAGAGTTCACCACTCGCAGGCAATTTATCAAAATGGTTTATGGAAACGGATGCAGAAACTTCCAGAACACTCAAAAAAGGGGACCAATGTGCGTTTTGGGACAACATAGCATAGCTGCTTGCGAGTGCATGTGTGCGCGTGTGTGCGTGCCTGTTGACTCCTTTCACTTTCTTCTGCGTTTCCTCAGCCGCCAGACATAAAAATCAGTCCTCTCAGGTTTCAGGTTTGGTTCCACTACAAATGTGCCTTAAAAAAAAAGTTGAGGGTGAATAGAATTGATGAAAGAATCTGCAACGTACCATCACCGGAAACCTTCGAAAACAACCCATAGCCAACTTCACTTCTACTGTGAGACTCAATTATCAGAAATTCAAATGATTGTTGGAGCTTCAACACAACATCCGTAACATACACAAAACATAGGCAGCATTTAAACAATTCAACGGTTCGGTAACTACGATATTTTCACTGATTTGTCACATTTTAACATTGAGTACTGTCCACTCACTTACTTCCCTTAACTCACCGTTACACTTTTTAAGAATGTAGCCGCTTGCACTTGCTTAATGTATGGATAGTATGGTAAACCACTGGACGCTATCATTGCGCGTTACTGAGCATGGAAAGAGATTAACCCGCGGAGATTCTGCGCCGAAAACGTGTCGGCTTTTGATAAATGAAGGCTATTAACACGTGCTATATTTGGTGCGGGGAGGTGATATAATGTCTCATACATAACAGGGGAACAGTTAATATTCTTATCAATAACAGAGTCTATTTTAAAAACAATAAACGACGAAGAAAGTGGCAAAAACATGCGTAGAAGTAAAAAAGATATTCTATCGAGCGACCGTGACAGGACTCGAACCTGCAATCTTCGGATCCGAAGTCCGACGCCTTCTCCATTAGGCCACACGGCCGGTGTGAAGACTGGATGCTAAAATGTAATTATATATTCTGTGTTCTTTTCTGTCTTAGATTCACAATGCTACAACAGAAACCAAAAGTGATAAACCATGACCCATTGAATTTGATTCTGACTTTAAACCTCGCGCGATAATGGCATAATGATCCTCAAAGACTACCTTTGTTTAACTTTTTTTGTCATTATTGGATAAAAGTACTTTTTGTGGTATGTGTTTTACCCTTTTTTTATCGGAAAACTGTCCATTGACCCAGAATGGCGCAAAGCATGTTTTCAGAAACAATTGTGAGCTTCTACTGCGCGCTATATGAAACAGATTCTAGAGGTTTAACCTATCGCTGGCGGATGTATCCGGTTCTCTCTCTCTGTGTTCACCGTTTGGATCTCTTCCTCGAGCCACTGCTTTCGCCTTTGGACGAATCCTTGGAACGCTTGCTGGTACTGGTCTCCCTTTCGCTTCCTTCCTCCTCGTCCGAACATTGCAACAATTCGTTCAAATTAACGCCAGTCAATTTGTCGGCCTTTGCCTGCGCCTGAGTGAGGAAGAGCTCCTTCAAAAACTTAAGCTCCTTCCTCTGGGTATCTATTTTGTCCTCCAGCACTTGGTTCTTCACCCGCAACTCGTTCACCCGCTGCTGTGTTTCTTCCGTTTTCATTTTCGACTTCACTCGGCTCCGTTTTACGGCCTGGAAAAGAATCATACGCCGGATGAGAGATTTGCGTTTGAGAAGATGATGAAATGCTGACCAATCGTTACCATAGCTCGAATCACTTGTTTTACCTGGTTATTCCGATCACGCTTTTTACGATACTCATCGTCCTCTTCATCCGTTGCCGCATCCTTTCTTTTCGGCATCCTGTGCTTTTCGTTTTTGCTACGGAAATTACGAGCGGTTACGGGAATGTGGGACAATATTTGTAAACACAACACGATGAGTTTGTTGTCATCGAAAACCAATCCCGTGATCCTAGTGAGCGATGATAACACAGAAGAATACAGTGCTTCAATAATTTAACGTGGAGCACCATCACCGATAGGCACTCGCTGTCAAACGCGGCGAAACGCACATGCTGCACCGAAATACGGTAAACATCCAAAGGCTGATTCCTTTCTTCGTTAACAGACAAAACCGGCAGCAGCATGGTCACCGATGGCAGTAAGGTAAAAAAGAAAGATGCCAGGAAACGCTACTTTGAGCAACCGAACGCTGAGAACGGGAAACAGGAACCGGGCGTCCAAAAGCCGAAGAAGATTGTCTTTGGCGACGATGGTCAACAGCGCGAGGTACCGGTACCGGATGCAGGCGATCCAGCACAACCGACGACCGGCCAGAAACGGAAGTTCCAGCGCAAAGGCAGCAGCCTCACACTGCCCGGGGACGATGATGAACCGGTGAAACGGTGGTACGACCATTACGATGGGTACAATACGGTCGGCGAGGTGGTCGAGATGAAAGATGCCGAAATAGAGGAACTGCGCAAGCTGTGCAAGGCGGCGTTCGAAGCCGAGTGTCGGATACGCACGAAAGACAACCCGTCCGATGCCCGATGGCTGCAGAGTGCAATGGAGAAGGGCACGTCGCGCGATCGCGCCAGTTCTGCGGCGCTGCTGGTGCAATCGAACCCGTTCTGCAATCTGGACGCCCTCGAGACGGTGATCGCGATGGTGAAACCGTCGAACAAGGGCCACCAGAGTGTGGTGGAGGTGGTGACGGAGTTGATGCTGAAATCGCTGATGCCGGCATCGCGCAAACTGATAGCGATTCCGCTGCGTGGAGCCGATTGGCGCAATGTGCAGCGCCAGGAGCTTCCGAAGACGGTCCGCGATCCGCTGCTCGCTCACTGGCACTTTGAGGATCGGCTGCGTGAGCTGTACTTTAACTTTCTCACCAACCTTTCGGTGGTGCTACACTCGGGCCAGGAGGACAGCAAGTGCAAGACGATCGTGTACACGGCACGGCTCTTTGCGGACGTCCCGGAAAAGGAAGCCTTTCTGCTGACCGTACTGACGAACAAACTCGGTGACCCGTCCAGGCCGGTGGCCGTGAAGGCACTTTACCACCTGCAACAGGTCGTCCGCAAGCACAGTGCCATGGCGTCAATCGTGGCCACGGAAACGGAGAAGCTGCTGTTCCGCAACAATGTATCGTCCATGGCACAGCACTACGGCCTGTCGTTTCTATCGTCGATCGCTCCGTACGGTGACTTTGCCACGTGCCAGAAGCTGATCAACATTTGCTTCGCGTTCTTCAAGATCCTCACCGAACGTGGGGAGATCAATTCTCGCACCATGCAGGCGATCCTCGCCTGTCTCCGTAAAGCGATCGGTTCGGTCAAGCGGGACGTGGCCGTAGCGGATATCGTCCAACCGGAGCTACTGAACGTCATCTACCGGATGGTGCACCTGGCCGACATAGCCATCGGCTGTCAGGGGCTATCGTTGTTGCTGGAAGTGACGGAGCGGCCGGGTCGCGAGCAGAACCGCTTCTACAACACACTCTACCGGAAGCTGCTGGATCCGCAGCTTGCCTCGGTTGGACCGCGTATCTCGACCGTGTTCTTCTACATTTTACACCGTGCCCTGCAGAACGATCCGATTCCGGATCGGGCACTAGCCTTCATCAAGCGATTGCTGCAGGTTTCGTACTACTTTCCGCCGGCGCGTGTCTGCGGCACGCTCATCGTCATCAGCAAGGTTCTGCGGAAGCGTAGACAACTGCTGCAGCCAGATTTGCCACTAGCACCACCGGCACCTGCGCTGAATGACGAGGAACCGGACAACCAGGGACCGATTCTGGCACCCGACGACGACGGTGAAGAAGAGGAGGATAAGAAGCCGACAAAGAAACCCGGTCCCGGTCCCGTGCTCCGTTACGACGCTTTCCATCGAGTGTCCGAGTTCGCGGGGGCCAAGTTCACGCTCCGATACGAGCTGGTCCGCTATCTGGACTACTTCCATCCGACGGTGCAAAAGTTTGCCGAATGCATTCTCACCAGTAAGTCGTCGCCGTCGGTCGCGGTCCGTTTGTGAGAACTAACCAATCCGCGCCCCTTTGCAGATGCTCCCCTGAGCTACTACGGTGATCCGTTGCGTGACTTTTCGCTCGGACACTTTCTGGATCGGTTCGCGTTTAAGAACCCGAAGAAACTGAAAACGACCACGGACGCCAACGGGGTGGAAGTGGCCCGACCGCGGCCCCTGGGTGTGGCACAGCGTAAGAGCGACTACGTGCCGAAAGGTTCCCGTGCCCTGGCCGTGGAGGAACTCACGAAGGAACGGTGCACCGAGGACGAGCAGTACATCTTCCAGTAAGTGGCCCTAGGATCGTAGTTGTCCCGCAGACCCAGCATAACTGTAACCTCCTTGTCCCCTTTGCAGATTCTTGGAAAGGAAACGAGAACGCTCGCGGCGCGCGGTGGAGCGCAAGAAGGCCCTGGCGAAGGATGATGAAGGGGCCGAGGATGACGAGGAGGAAGAGTCCGATGTCGATTCGCTCGACGATGACGACTTCGATGCCTATCTCGATCGGTTGGGTGTTCCGGGCGGTCGCGACGATAGTGCAAACGTCGACAAGTCCGAGCTGGACTTTATGACCGAGCTCGAGCAGGACCGGGAACAGAAGGCTAACCGGCGCAAACGGGGTAAGAAGGACGATCCGGAGGACGACGACGACGACGGCGATGACGTGGCCCTGGACGATTGGGTGGATGTGGAGGGCGATGAGGATGATGAGGGTGGAGAGGAGAGCGGAGAGGAATATTCCGGCGGCGAGGATGGCGCGGATGATGGTGAATTTAGTGACGGTGGCAGCATTTCACTGGACGAAGACGAGGACTTCGCTGACGGCGATGACGACGAGGAGAGCGAGGAGGAGGGTGAGCAGGAAATGTCCGAGGACGAAGAAGAACCGGTGGCGAAGAAGAAAAAGAGAGCCCCCAAAGCACTTAGCGATCGTGACTTTGCGCGCAAACTCAAGTCGACCGACATGAACTCACTGTTTGCGGCGGCGGACGACTTTTCGGAGCTTCTCGAGGGCAACGTTGGGCTGGCGGAGGGCAAAGGATCCGGCAAGAAGGGTGGCGGCGGCAAGCAACGCAAGCAGGATCAGTTCGTTCACGGAACGGACATGGAAGTGTTCAATCAGGACGGCTCGTCGGTCAAACAGTTGGCATGGGAACAGTCGCGGCTTAGCGATCAGAGGGCTCACGGGCCGGACAAGTTCCGGAAGCGAATGGGACCGGGCAAGAGTTTCGGTGGCAAAAAACGAAAGTAGAATTGTTGTGGAAAGTATATTTTGTTGTTGCGTAAAACAAAAATGCGAAAAACCTAAATAAAATAATCAGAAGCAATTAATTTGTGGTGCCTTTTGTCAAGGGTTGCTGTGAAGGGTTTAAATGCATGTATGTTTGCAGCAGCTGCCGACAGATGTCGCACGAGCGTTCGCGGCCTCTGGTGGCCGGGGCGTGTACCACAGCCGTTCGATCGAGCTACCTTCTCTGATTTCTCCGATCATGCTCGCCTATTACTATTTGCCGACTTGTGCGACACAGGTTGTGACGGCTCTTTTTCGGTCAATTTGTTTCGTTTCTTTGACGGAAATAGTTATTTGTTTTTGATGGCCACAATAATGAAAAAACAACCCTTTAGTGATGATGGCATCTTCCGAGCAGTGTCGTAGTGGTTAGCAAAAAGAAGTTGCCATTGCATCGGCCGGGAATCGAACCCGGGCCGCCCGCGTGGCAGGCGAGCATTCTACCACTGAACCACCGATGCGTGTTCTGTGTGGCACATCCTATAACACTTTTGTTGTTTGAGACCAAAACATAGGATCTCTTTCGTGTAGAATTGCTCTCTGTTTGATAATTTCTGCAGGTTTCTTTCTTTTCGGTAAATCAAATCTAAACCACAGCGACAGCTGACCGATCGAGCTACCTTCGCCGATCATGCTCGCCTATTACTATTTGCCGTTTGTCTGACTCAGTTTGTGACGAATTGTTTCGCTCCCGCACACATTTTTTCAGTCAAGTACTTTCGTTTCTATGACGGGGATAGTTATTTGTATTTGAAGGTCACAATAATGAAAAAACATCCCTTTAGAGATGATTTTCCAGGCAGTGTTGTAGTTGTTAAGCAAAAAAAGAAATTCGATTGCATCGGCCGGGAATCGAACCCGGGCCGCCCGCGTGGCAGGCGAGCATTCTACCACTGAACCACCGATGCGTGTTGTGCATAGTACATCCTATTACACTTTTGATCCTTGAGACCCAAACTAAGGATCGCTCTCATGCAAAATTGCTCTCCGTTCATCAGTTTTCAGTTTCAGTTTTCTTTCTTTTCGGCGAATAAAATCTAAACCACACAGCCGCCATTCATTAATATGTGTCTTCATGCTTTCATTTATTGATTGATGCCTATAAGAAATGGTTAAGTAATCGATCGATCGATCATGCCGGATCATCCGTGCGCGAATACACTTTTTCCGCCAGTCAGTTTTGCGCCGCTTTTGCACACACACGTTAGGCATACACACACTCCTCTTGTCGCCTGTTGCCGTCGGTTTTTTTCTGTTTGTTTCCTACGCGAATCAAATCCCGATTGTTTCGTTTCGGTGTCCGTTTATATCTGGATACTTGTTTTAAATTTTACTCCCTTTTGGTTGTTAGTCTGTTGTTTTCCGCGTTTTGTTTGTTCCCCGTTTCCGTTTCCGGCGCACACCGACCGCAGCTACAAACCCTGTTTGGTCTCGCACCTTGCGCCTGCGGCTTCCCTCCCGAAAATGCTGAGAGCGCGTCGTTCGTGTGGATTCTAAATCGAAATCGAACAGCGGCTAAACCACCAGCGCTGGCTGGCCGGCCACTGTCGTGTGTTTTGTTGCTGTATATTTACGTTAATGTCTAGTTTTGATTGAAATATTATTGTTTGAATGAGATTTACCGTGTTGTTCGTTCGCGTGCGCCGTTTCATTCACCTTTAAGTTTAAGGAGCTAAAGTGTGGGGACTATTTCAAAGAATGTTACGGGGTTGCGTTGCTATCGTTGTACCACTACACTCGGTGCCCGATCTTGGCCCGGCCGCCGGCCGGCCGTGTTTGTAATATTTTGATTCCAAGTGGCGCGCAGAGGTTGTAATTGAAGTTTTGCTCATTTTGAATAGTTTGCCCGTTTGCTCGACAGCTAGTGAGTGTTTTCCTGCTCTAAATATATTTTAGTCGTTAGTTGTGTGTAAGTATAGTAGTTGCTGTGTGTGTTTGTTGCGTTAGAGAGAGGTTGATTCACTTATCGGTATCGGCATATATAGCGTGAGGGTGACGCATGGGGAAAAAGGCCAAATTGTAAGGAAGAGTTTCGTAGGATCCGAGATTTTTACGACTTCGCGCGCTTATGTCCTTCGCAACCCTCTTCGGCGTATCCTGTGTTTTAAGCTGCGGCTAAACTTGAAGCTTTTCAACTCGAGAAAAGTGCGGATTGTTCTATTGCTTCTACGCATACGATGGCGCATATTGAGGGTTACCGTTTTCGTGATTCGTGTGCTCCCTCTGTCTCTGCCGTTGGGTGTCAGTAATCGTTAAGATCAAAATGAATAGTATAGCTGTATAGTAAATCGCCTTTTACGCCTTTCGGTTGTGTGTCTGCCCGTGGATTACGTGAATATTTAGTGAACAGCGGCGCGCTCGCGTGCGTGAGAAAAGTTCGATTATTCTCGGACCCTATATTCGTTTTCCGCCCCCTTCCTGCTCTATTCTACATTAGACTAGAAAATAGTGTTTCGTTTAGGCCACCTGCTAGAGCTAGAGCCTGCCACTGCCACCGTCAGCGATCGCGGCGCAGCGATCATCAGTACTGAGGGAACCTACGTTAGTTTCGAGTTAAAGAAAGAGACGATCGGCTAAAAGGGCGACTTGACTTGAGAACCGATTTCTTATCGGACACACGCGCAAGTAGTTAAAGATCAAGTTTTAGTTGAATTATTCTACACGCCACGGAACGTGATCGCCCCTCGCCCCACCAGTGGATTGATTGTTTTGTGAATCAGCCAAAGAAAAACGTTGTAAACACGTCAGCTTGAGTGAACGTTACTCGGAGCGCAAGAAGTCGGACCGATCGTGTCTCAGTTCCCAATGCGTCCCTACCCTGCTGCTTCAATATCATTATTCCAATCGCTACCATAGAGTATACATTTCACTACGTCCTTATTCGCCCCGGAACGATGAAGACTAAAATTTATGTTTCAGGCATTCAACCTGAGGCTGAGAATTCTAAACTTAAAAGTCCAGAAAAGGTGCCACTGTGTCTCCCGCTTCTTAAGTCACTTCCTTACACGTTCCTTACGAGCCGAACGCCGCTGCTCTGTCCCTGTTATCTAATCCTTGTCCACAGCAAACACTAGCGTCCACCCTGCGTGAACCGCGCCCGTCCGCTGCTTATCTTAATCGTTGCATTATCGTAAAATACGTCTACGAATTGGGTTGATTATAATAATGATTCCGAATAACAAATTCACTCCGAATTGATTCACACACACACACGCTGTACCGAAAAAAGGGTGTGTTTTGCTACATTTAACTACCGACCGATTATTGATTATTTGGGACCCTCTGCGGTCGCACTTCAATCACCTGTTCCCGAGTGCGCCTTTCGCCTTCCTGGGGGGTGATCGTTTTACTACCTTTGCCTGCTCTAAGTACGTGCCCGTTTGGGGAGAGAGTAGTGCCTTTGCCCGTTTCGTCCGATCGTGTCTTTGGCTTTGGATGGTGGGCGCCGCTCGTAATCCTCGGTGGCGCCCGGGATGTTCGTCACAGCACGGGCTCAATTCCGTCGCCGGTACCGCCGTCGGCTACTGGTGCCGTACGGATTGGTAGCTTCCGGTGACCAGCGGGCCCGACCCTAGGCGAGCTGCATTTTCTTGCAGTTGCACAGCCACTTGATGATGCGGGCATTGCGCTCGATGATCGACGGCGGTTCGCTGGTGCGGTACAGGGCACCCCCGGGCCCCGTTCCCGCACCCGGTGCCACTGCTCCGTTCGCTCCGGGCGCTCCGACCAGCATTCCGCCGACGTCGATGGGCTGTCCGGGAGGAGCACCGACCGCCGGTCCGCCTGCTCCGGTCACGCCCACCACCGTTGTTTGGTCCGTAGTGCTGTCGGGCAGTTTGGTCGAATCGATCGTCGACACGTCCGAAAAGAAGACCGCACTCGATTCGTCCGAATCGGCTCCCTGGCCGCCGCTGGTACAGTCATCCGACAGTCGGTGGCTATCGGACGAAGCGGAAGTGCTATGATGGTAGCTACCCGACGAACGGCGGTGATGCTGCTGCTGCCCCTGGCCCTTGGGGACCAAGCCCGGCGCAATGTAGCGATCGTACGTTTCCTCGTCCAGACCCAACCGATCGAAGAAACGCTCGAGCTGCGTTAGGCTGTCAGAGCGCGATCGTTGCTTTTCCAACTGCTTGCTGTGCTGCTCCCGATCACGATCACGCTCACGGTCGCGTCTTTCGGTGCGGTGACCGTCTCCGATCAAGGTGCCGCCGCCGCCGCCGCTTCCGTCGCGTTCCTGCGGTGGCTGACTGCGGTTCCAGTAGCGATCGCTAATGTCACTCTTCGAGCGCAGAATCGGCCGACGGTCGTCGTCTTCCACTTGGCCTCCGCCCGCGCTGGCACTGCCACCACCACCAGGCCCACATCGGCGATCACCGGAAGCGGATGGGTTGCTGACGGCCGACTGTCGCCCGCTGCGGTTCTTGAAGCGCAAACATTTTTGCCGCTTAAACGTTCCCAGCGGAGGGCTCAGATCGAGCTGCGGCTGGTCGGGCGGAGAAAGTGGGGCCACCGGCGACAGGGGCGACATCGGCGGACCGGGACTTTTGTAGTACTTTCGGCTACCACCGCCGCCGTTGCCGGAACGATCGTCGTACGAGTACTTTTGATGGTGCTTTTGCTGCTGCAGCTGCTGCTGTTTCTCGCTGTAGCCATCCTGGAACGCTTCCGGCACCTCGGGCGTCGGGAAGTTCAGCAAACAGTCCGCTTCCTCGCGTATCTTGGCACGGCACTCGATGCAGTCGTACCGCAGCGGAGGAATACCGTACGCGTAGTACGAGTTGCCACTGTGCTGCGTCGAGGAGCCACTGTCCCGCCGATAGTCGCCCAGCATCATCATGCACGACGGATCGTTTGGCTGTTGCGAGCCCGGTTGCGAGTGGTGTTGTTGCTGTTGCTGTTGCTGCTGCTGCTGCGGGTGATAGTGCTGCTGATGTTGCAGCAAGTGTTGCTGGTGCTGCATCATCATCATCTGTTGCTGTTGGTGTTGCTGCTGTTGCTGCTGGTGTTGTTGCTGTTGCTGCTGCTGCGCCAGCTGCTGCTTGCAGCACGGTTCACTGTGGTGCGTGTAATGGCCAGAGGAACCCCCGGAGTCACGGTTGAACGAGCTGCCGGAGCGGTTCGAGCGATTGCCGCGGCTGCAGCAGCTGAGGGCTTCGGAGTGCGGCGAGTGGCGACTGCTCTGCGAGTGCAGATCCGGCAGCGATTTGTGGCTGTTGATATTGTACGATTGCGTCGGCGAGTAGTCGGACTCGTCGGTCGGATGGTGGCCGGACGAGGTGACCACCGCCTGCGAGTGCGAGTACGATCGTTGATAATTGTAGCGGCTGCAAAGGAAAAATGTCACATTAAAAGGCTTCTGCTGACGACGATCGGTCACAGGACACTTACCCATGGCCACCGCCGCCGCCGCCACCGGAGTGTTTGTTTTCGGGTGAACCACCGTGGCCACCGTGCTCGGCGTACTCCGCCGGTGGACTGATGGCACGGTAATCGTCGGTCAGCACCAGACTGTCGTGCAACCCGCCGTACAGATAGAGATCGTCATCTCCGCCAGGATGCGGCGGGAGCGACTGGGGCGACAGAAACGCACTCGGGAAGAACACGGATACGTCGCTCGGCTGCTCCGGATGAACGGTCAGCTGCTGCTGGTAGTTCTTCGGCGGCTGAATGTACCCGATGTCATCGAGGCCGCCGCCGCCGACCATCCCCGTTCCGATGTAGCTCGTTTCGAGCGGTTGGCCGTATTTAGAATTGATTATTCCCACGTCCGTGGGCGACATTATTGTCTCTTTGCTGTCGGAGGCGTTGAGCAGCTTGCGGAGCTTGGTTTGCAGCAGATCGGACCCGGACGAGGCGCTACGGCGGCTCGCGGGTCGTTGCTGTTGCTGCTGTTGTTGCTGCTGTACATGTTGCTGCAGTTGCAGCGATTGACTGACCGTGGACGATGGCAGCGTTCTTGAGGGTGATACCATATCTGTAGGGAAATAAAAATGTATTTACATTAAAAAGTTAATGAAAAGAAAAGTTGGGTTGCATCGGCCGGGAATCGAACCCGGGCCGCCCGCGTGGCAGGCGAGCATTCTACCACTGAACCACCGATGCTTCGTGCGGGGAGTGCTCCAAGAGGCCATCGGACGACTGGGCTGCTGCTAGGAGTGCAACGAACCGTATCGATCTTCAAATGCCTCATCCACAATCTAATTCAAGCTCATTTGAATCAGTTCTTTGATGAAACGCACAGAGTCACGGTTATCCAATTCTCCCCCATGTTCTTATACGTTAATAGAGCACCTCCCTGCCGACTGTTTCCGTGGTGTAGTGGTTATCACATCCGCCTAACACGCGGAAGGCCCCCGGTTCGATCCCGGGCGGAAACAGATGAATTTTTTTGCGCGTTTTTACGCAATATTTGGCGCGCTGCTCCTGTACTTACACGATCCACTTAACGTAGCAGATCCTCCACCATCTCCACCGCCACTAACCGTTCCCGCGGTACCACCGCCGGCGCCGCGCTTGTTCATTAGCTGCTGCTGTCGATCGAGAACCGTTTCCGATTTCACGTAGAATGGTTTACTTTCGGCCAGCAGCTCGACGGCCGACTTCCGCTTCGAGCTGCGCAGCTGATGGTAGCTGCTGAGCGTTTGCGAGTGCTGCGGCGGAAGCGACGCGGACTGTGCGTGGTGGTAGTACAGTGAGACGGGAGATGCTTGTTGCTGCTGCTGTTGTTGTTGCTGCTGTTGCTGTTGCTGCTGTTGCGATGAAATGGCGGTGGTGGCCGACGAGAGGTACGAGGTCGGCGGAGTGATGATTTGGGACGGTGGAGACGAATGATGATGGACTGGAGGTGGTGGCAGTGAGTGATGCTGCGACACTGTCTGCTGCACCGAAGACTGCGAATGGTACGGCGAGTGCTGCGACAGGAGGTGACCCTAGGACAACGGGAAAGGATATCGGTGTGAGCCGAATGGGTCCGAAGCCCGAGTGGCCGCTTGTCGCTCCCTACCTGATGGTGCCGGCTGCTGTGCCGAGGACTGTTCCCATATACTACGGCCGCCATGATGCGATCAGTTGACGAACGAGGACACTTTGCAATTTGAAGTTTTACTGTTTATCACACACGCACCCACGGGTGCAATCTAGACTATCTACGATTTTTTCTTTCTCTTTCTAGCAATTGTTTCGCGAAACGATCACGTCCGCCATACTAAATTCCTTTGGATCAGTGCACCGTTTATGACGATGTTACCAGAGGCGCATCCAACCAATGGGCTACTCGCTTAGTTATGGTTCTGCAAATAAAAAGGAAAAGTAAACGATTATTAGGAACAGTTACGGGTAAAAAATATAATAGAAAAGAATAAAAAGTTAAAAAAACTTCTTTGCATCGGCCGGGAATCGAACCCGGGCCGCCCGCGTGGGAGGCGAGCATTCTACCACTAAACCACCGATGCTTAACAAGAGAAGCGCTGCCAAAGCGTACCGATCGAATGATCACCGCACGAGTTTCACTGACCGGCGATTGGTTGCCAACAGAACCGGAGGAAATCCTGCCCAAATATGGGGCATTCTGACGCACTTTAACGTAGTAAAACGAACGGTCAACAACACCGCTGGGGTTTACAGTGGAGGGTGTGCGAATTAGTAGTCCTTCGGCTTCACCTTGGCGCCATGATGCTACTGCAGGAACCGTGCGTACGTCGTCGTGGGTCGCCCTCCGAAGAAGGTTTGACAGCGAACGCGACAAGAAACATTTCGGTAACATTATCACACTTAAGGCTATCGTTCTGTGTGCGTTGAAAACAATAAAACAAAACCGCTGTTTTTTGCCGCACGGCGTCTTGTGTTCCATCGTACGATTCCGGCTGGCGTGCGCCTATTGGTCACATTACAATGTGGGGGTTTTGTGTTTTTCAATAAGCGTTGTCGTCAGCACAAAGCACGTTTTTTTTGGCTGGGCGAAGTATGCCCCACCAACCCACTTCTTCCGCGCGGGCTGGTCAACGGACTGGCGGCTAGAGAGGATCGGAAGGACGCTGGCCAACGGGGCTACGGGGGCTTGGCTTGTGGGGGGCCAAAAAGCGGTGACAAATATGTTTTTTTCTTTCTATTTGGATAAGAACCCGTTGGCAACTGGCCCCCCCCAGGGCTAGAGCAAAAATGGTGGTCAAGCATTTTTGGCAAGAAAAAAGAAACTTCACCAAATATGATGTCACGGCGGCACGACCGGCCAACCGTATTTGGTCGACTGTCACAGTTCGAGAGCCTGTGTTTTTTCGCTTGCCTAAATAATCGTACGATCGGTACGGTTGACGAATTAAAAAGCAGGATTGCCACATCGATTAATTGACCCCGCGGTGTTGACAGAAATTATTTTACTCCAAGCGACCAAAATGCCCTCACCCCCCGGAGAGTCGGACAAATGGTCACCCGCAAGATGCAATCACAGAGCAGCGCAAGATGAAGAAAGAGGCGCGCACCAGGGTGTAACCGACGGACAGGGCAGTTGCAAGAAACAAAGTGAAGGTTGTAAGACGATAACGATTAGCGACCCATTGCGCCACGATTTGTCATCGTTTAAATTATCGCCTTTTGCTATCTAAAAGAGATATTTTTAAATGTTTTATGAACTAATTATGGATTCGTTTCGACCAACCCGACCAAGCGTCAAATCGATTGAGCTAATAGTGAAAATAAGAGCAGCCAACCAACACAATGTAGCGTGTGTGCTCGCTGGTTATGCAATTGGCGGCGGCCCCCGATGCAGTCAGCTGTGAAAATGGTCCCCGGTGGCGCCGATGCTATTATGTTCGGATTCCGTATCCACCGCTCGCAACGGTTGCGGCGCAGCGAAGATCGATCAAGAAATTGGGGACATCAAGCGGCATCGAATCGGTTCGGTTCCAGTTGGGCTACGACGACGACGCACGACGCTCTCATACACGGATGTTTACACGGGCATTCGGGCTCATTGTTGGGCCACCGACCAGTAACGCCAGAAGTTCCGGAAGTGCGTCAGGTGTGGCGCCATTTTCAATTGGAACGTCTCGTCGGCATGACGCGAAGTATGTCACCGCGAAAATTGCGTGTGACAACTGTGTACCGATACGATCAACAGTGATCGCACCGCCGATAATGTGCCATGGCGTCGTGATTTGCACAATTCGTTCGCGTCGATGAGCAACAACAAAAGTGAAAAGGCACCCGCCGACGGGGAGGAAAACAACGGAAAAAAACTCACCCAATTGTTTCCAGTTGGGGAGCCGCCTTCACATAATTCGACAAATCTATGACCTCTATTGGTGTCATGACACTCACTGTCTGTCTGTGTCCAATGGTAAAATCGGCAGTTGTTTGGCGAGGGGCTGGAGATGATGAAGCCACTTCCGGTTGGGCAGCAAACGGCGTTAAGGGGGGTGAACTTGACCACAACCCGAGGTCTGACACGCAAAAAATGCAGAACCCCCCTCTTTTTACACAGATTTTCATGCAAAATACGCCACAACTGAAATGGAAAACCAAAATTTGACACCAACACATCACCACTAACTCGGTGTGGCCGACGCTAAAAGCGAAAACAATCCGAACATTACACGGACCGTGGCGGGCCCTTTAATTTTTTGAGGTTAGAATGCACTCTCTTACATGCGAATTCGGCGTTGAAGGCATCACTTCCGCTTTCTGCTTAGTGGCACAATAACGCGAGACACGATTGTTTTTCTATCAGGTATGCCACTAACTTTCAAAATGGACAAAGGAACTTCCTCTGACTGCTTTGGGTTAGAACGAGGAACCGCGCTTCAATGGCATCAATGAGTACTTGATCCGTTATCTCGCTCGTCTCATGTGTTTCACCGCCATCTACGATTTTCACTTACAGTCCTTTCCAAGTAGAAACTGTCAAAATTTAGTTCCTATCCGAAGATGGTTCCCGAGTTCTAGGAGACTTTAAAGAGACTTTAAACAACGCGCTTAGAAGAGACACCCGTACTCGGAGTCACAACATGCAACCGTTGGGTGGCATTCTTCGTGTGTCATTCTACACCGATCGCTGCACCGGTTCTCGGCGGGACAGAAGACAGGAAGACACACGGCGTAGTTTGCAGCAGCACCCCGTTCTGGGTACCGTTGCACGCGCCGAGTATCTCACCCGATGGTGGAAGGGCCCCCGTAGCCCTTCAGCTATGTCCCTCCAACCCGAACACTATACTTCCGAGAGCGCACGGGAGACCTAAAGGGTCCGTTTTTGCACCGGTACCGGATCGACAGGCGGCGGTTCTGAGGCCAGACGGCCTCTGGTGTGGTGGTGTGAGGCTCATTAAAGTTTAAGTTATGAAAAAACGAGTCATCGAACGGAGGCGCACCAACACACACACATGGCCGCAAATGTGTGTCTACGCGTCATGAATTATTAATCGGTTCACTTGTGGTTTTTATTGCGTCACCCACATTTGGCGACACTGCCCATAATATCATCTTACCGCCCCATGAGTCGTAACCAACCGTGGGCATCTTTGGCTAAATTTGGAACTTGGCCGATGGAGAACTTTCCACTTGGCCATTCGAGGCCGATCCGAGAGGGCCAGTAACAATGGCGTCGTATTGGCACGTATTTTGGGTGGTCGTTCTGAAGTGGCCCTACGGTGAGGGCTCCTTTCGCTTATGGAAAGACAGGAACCGCAAGACAACCCGGCCGAAAGGCCGCCGCGCTACTTGGGGAGTGATAGATGTTCCGGTTGTCCGGTTCCGCGAGGGGAACAACCGGTGCTGCACAGCGTTTAATTCAATTTAACCAAGGGACCCCCGCCTGGGGACGATCAGAGGGTCGATTGCTGTAGGTCACGGGGCAGCCGGTTGGTGTTAATTTTGCCATGTTCCCTCAGCATTGGGACGATATGGTTGAAAGCGAAATAGGAACAGAGAAGAGCGGCCATGCAAATGCCGGAAGTTTGGCAGGCCGCGCCCCCGGAAAAAGGGTCTCTTTCCCCAAAACACAGACACATGTCAAGAACTAGGTCACAGTCAATGTTACTAGACTATCGTTTGGGCTGACCCCGTTCCTAGGGTGTTCCATTTCTTTTGGGGTTGTTTGAAAACTAGATTTGCCATTTCGCGCACCTGAATTTCGGCACGTTCGGCACGCACGCTCAAAGAGTGTGTCCACAAAAAGCCACGCAGAATGTGTGTGTAAAAAACAAAAATACCGAACACAGGCCACCGGGCATGGCTACGTGTCAAGTCGAGAACCATTCGAAGCGACCACAACTTCAACCAAGCTGTTCCGTACGTGGCGAACGAAGATGTCCGCCGCTCCCCGTAGGGAAATATTGTGGTTTTCTATTCCCATAACCGGATCATGTTACAAAGAATTAATCGAAGACTGTGGTCTCCCTCTCCGCGGATCCGATCGATTCGATGCAGCTAACTTTGTAAGGGATGCGGCACCCTTTTTGGCCAACGAGAGACTCCAGAACCAATCTCAAGTCACACCGCACCGCCATTTGTGGTTTACGCCTCGAGTTCTAGTTCTTCTTGCGTGCACGGTAGTAAATAAAATCACCCCGCAGAGCGCGAAACAGACAACAAATCAGTAATAAGCGATAATTCGTGCGATTACTTTCCTTTGCCGCCGAACCGCCCGATACGATCCGGTAGTCGGTAGTCGGCGGCCGTGTCGGGGCCACCGCATCGTGTGCCATTGGTTATTTATTTAAACACTCGTACTGGAGCCGGCAGATCTGCGACCCTGGGGGGGAGGGCCACCGCTGCAACGCGACACGCGATGCTGTTTACGCAGGCTGTGGGCCGATGCCGGGACGCTGATAAGCCCAGCCCAGACCTTACGACGGAATCAGGCCTCCAGGAGGTAACAATTGCATCCCGGAGATTCTCTTAAGAGCATCCGTTAACTCACGGTCACGAATGGTGCTTCCGGTTCTGCGCCGGTTCGGAGATCGGAACGTGAGATGTCACCCGGTGTAACTGTATAATCCTTTTCGTTCGTTGCCCTCGTCCCTTTCGCTCTGTGTTGACACACGCGCCAAAAGTGATATCCGCCGTGCCGGCGGCCGTGAAGATATGATGTTCTCCGGTCAATAATTACCAGCCCTAGCCGAGGGCAACCGCGTCCTTCAAGCGTTCCGATGACCCGCGCGTGTGTGGTGAACGGATCCAGCCAAGGGACTTTCAACTTCAACGCCACAAGATACTTGGCCGCTTCTCGATATATTGATTGTGCTGCGACTGGACATTATGTTCATAAAAGGACCCACCCAAGGTGGAGGTCACCGGTGGGTTAACGCCTTCATAAGGGCCTTCTGATGTGAGTCTATGCTCAGTATGGCGCTCTCGATGATAGATTAATAGGAATGTCAAATAATCACCATAGCGCATAGTGAACTCATAATGGCCACCGAATGCTGGTCGCCCCACGTAACACCGGGTGGAGGAAACAAAACAACCGAACGACCGAGCGATTGGGCACGATCTTGCCTAATGAACCGCCAGCAGCATAATGCTTCGCGTGTTGAGTGTGGTGATGACCGTTGACCCAAACTCCGAACGTCCCCCTAAATTAAGTGGTTCTCTGCGGCCGATGAGTTCTTATGTTTATCAATAAACTGTTAAAACACTTCAAAAACATGCCTCTAAGAGAGCAATAATTCTGATTTTTTTGAGTTAAGACGGATGCGTTGGTGTTCCTGCTTTCATTCCCGGAGACCGAAGCTTGGACAGCCGAAGCAGCCGAAGGCATGACGTCAAATCAACGTTCTGAAGTCGCGCTTTTTCCTGATTTCATTCTCCTTACTGCCTCTCCGCTTTTGGGGCCAACCTGTGGGTGGTTTTGCTGGACGACTTCCACTTCTAACCGGGACACACCCCCGGATTGATAACCCACCGATAGATCCCGTCGGATAGAAGAACCCTGCCGTAAGTGTTTGTTTTTACGAACGATCTTCGGCCGATCCTCAGAAGAGAAATTGGAAAGTTGTGTTCAAACCGGCGGCGCACCGGGCAACCTATAAACTGTCGCATGATGCGCTCCGGACCTCCGGATCTCATTCACGCGAGCCGCGAGATGGCAAGTTGTTGGGGAAGAATTCACAGAACTCGGCTTCACGGCGAATTCACGGCGGACGAATCTCGGCGATAAACAAGCTGCCAGCCAGCGAAACAAGCTGCCAAACGGCACTCTACACCACACCGTGGTGGTGCATGTTCACATGTCAGCCCCATTCACCAGCAGCAGCCGAAGGAAGGTGTCTCCGAGCGAGCTGGCCCAAACAGGTTTCGTGGCGCAGGTTCCCTCCTACGGCCAGCCAGGAGGTCAGACCTGGAGATTGTGCGTCACGGAGCTCTGCAGCGTCCCGTTAGTCCCCATCGTGCTCTCTCTATCTCTCTGTCTCTATAGCTGGGGCACAACTTCAACAAACATTAGGGGGGGCACTTAGGATCGGGGAGGACTTAGGACGCTCTCTCGCTCTGTCTGTCTCGGGCGGGGATCTACGGGATCTCGGGGGGGCGCTCCTTTTCATTCATTAAACGAGAAAAAAGAGTCAGAGTGAAGTCAAGCTAAAACTTCACCACCACAACACAGAACGAACGCCGTCTCGCCGATCGCGCAGCGTTGGCAGCGCGCGGATCGAAGCGTAACCACTTTCAAGCCCCGTGTCCGAAACGGTCGACCGACGCGGGGATCGGTTCTTTTGAAGATCTTCTCAGCGTCTCAGCGTACGAGGCACCCCACACTCCGCCGGTGGTCAGTGCAAACAGTGCGCCATTCGGCTGGTGGCGGTGGTCCAGCCTGGTCCCGGGGCGGCTCTCCCGGATACGGGCTCCAATAAGGGCTGGTTGATCAATGGTTCCTCCCCTCTGGGCTCGTTCCGAATGACGGATCGGCTGTGTCGGAGGCGATTTACCGATGGCGGTTAGATTATGACGATGATGCACGGCTTTCATTAGTGTACTCCTGTGCTGCCTGGGTCCTCCGACACCTGAACCGATTGAAATCGGTTTGATCTCTGCTTGTGAAACGAAATAAGAGGCACTCTCGGAGCTAAGAGGGCACACCAAAAACCGCGGTGATCGCTAGAGTTGAGAGTGTAAGATCGGTGCGATCAGTTTTATGACGCACTCTGTGTGAGAGCGTGAGATCGCCGACCGAAGTTTGCAAAAACGGCCTCCCAAACCGCAAACTGCTCTGGGTAAGTCGGAAAAACGGTCCCGAATGTGCGCTTTCCCAGCACCGGCTGTAAGAAATAAAATTAAAACTTTCACTGCTCCGTTGGGCTAAATGTCTTCCCGAGCCACCTGTTCCGAACGGGGGTCCAAGCAAGACATTACTCTCGTCTCTTGATCGGGTGCCCTTTACCAAGTAAGAAGAGGTACAATATTTGTCCAACAATGTATTACACCACCGCCCCGAGGGGGCGCTCTCGGGACGATAAAACACACCGATACTGATCGATGAGTGGGTTTTCTCGAGCTGCTGCATCGCGTAAGCCGTTCACATGGCCCCACGGTCCACCGAAAGGAGTTCTGCAGTTCTTCGGGGCTGCTTTGTGCTGTGTGTATCACAGTGATTTAACTATTGTGCGCCGCGCGCCGGTTGCGAATATGAGCGCGAATAGGGGAACTATAATCACCCGCCAGTCAGGCAGCCAGCGTGGCCTGTTAGGCCGAACAAGCGCGCGTAATGTGAGGAGGTCATCTTCCGTAACAAGATAATGAGGCACGTGGGGCACACCGTCCGCCGGCGCATAGATTATATGCGTTTGGTGGACCCTTGGACCCGTGCGTGCTGGACTATAATGATTGGAGCAAAATTGAGCTTCGTTCTTCTTGTTGTGTACTCTCTCTCCCGCAGCATTATCGTCATTTGCAGACACCGAGGGGCATGCGATGCAAATTTCTGCTGCTGCTGCAGGTCGACATAATCATAAAGCAAGTGTCGGCGCCCCAATCGTTGACTGCCCTCCTGACACGGCGATCGATTGAATAACACAATGCGTTGAATTACAACTACCTTACGCGGGTTAAGTGATGAGTCTCAGGACGGTCAACAGGACTCGCCGCTATCGTTGAAGCAATCGAAATCATCGAAAAGCTCATCCTTGTTGAGCAGACTTTCTGCAAAACTTTGTGTGCACAAAAATTACCACCAAACTGGAAGCCGGATCGCGCTAGGATTGCTGATAATGAAAGTGAAACTTGACTTCGTGCAGTTTCTGCGCCCCAAGAAACGGCACCTTGGCGTGGCGTGTGCGTAGATTGGCAGAGTTGGCAAAAATGTGCGTGCTTGCGCGCGTGGTGGCCACACGAAGGCCGTTCAATCAACCGCAGCAGCACCAGTCGACGAACCGCGGGCACACCCGCGGGAAGGATACTCGACGCGGCGACGCCGTCGGTGAAATGAAATTTACCAAAAAGAAAGTGAACATGGTCGCCCGCACGCGGCCAGACGCGCGCGAAACGGCCGCCGCCGCAGAGCAAAATCTGTGTTATGTAAAACATTAAATTGAAGCCAAATGGCCGAACCGCAATCGGGATTGATCGATTTTGATCGATTTCGATGGCGCGATGGCGATCGGGCGCCAAATCGATTGAAGACCGAGGCGAGGTCGGCGCGATAAAAAATGAGCCTGTGGTGGCGCGTGCGAGACTCTCGGCCGGAAAATGAGTGAAAAATTGTCCATAATTTTTTTTCTCACTCGTCTGGCCGTAACAGGGAGGGTGAACTTTCAATTATCGCTGATTTACTAGCGCCAGCGTCGCGGACCGCACGAACGATTCGGGCATGTAACGCACCGGACGATGCGGTGCGATGATTTTCTTTTTTATGTTTGTTTGCGGCTCCGCATAACGAGAGTGCGGCCACGGAGCGAGTTTTCCGACACGTACCATTTATTGACTTCATTCTCCGATTAGCGGCTTCCCGTGGGTCATAAGCGGCCACCATTCTCATCAATCCGAACGAAGGTGTCGGCTGCCTGTCTATTCCGGATCCCGGACTGCTTTTTACATAACACGGACGCGATCGCACCTGGCGAGAGGCCCATGAGATGCAGACGACCTTTTGCTAACCGATCGACCGAGAACACCCAGACAGAACGACGGTTCGGTCACGATTTGAACCTTCACCACCCAAATTGATCCGCCAGCCAGCCGGTCCCTAATCGTGGATATCGAACCGAAAGGGGGCGTAATGTTGCACAAATCGATCTACAGACCCTCCTTCGCATAATGGCGGCAATTTATTGCAAACGAAGCGCTTTTCGGGAACGGCTTACGACACGAAAACGACTGTGGAACAAACAGTAGCAGTAAATGCGGATGATGCGTACTGATCGCGACCGATCGGTTAACTCTAGTTCGGGCTGAAGTCGTTCTGATTGAGCGATGTCTGGCGCACCGTGCAACGGACCAGCGTTCTCTTGATGGACAGAAGCGGACGAAAACGAGTAGGATGTGTGCGGCCAGATCTTGTGGTGGGGTCCGTCGACAGTAACAGAAACACTTCTGCAACGCCCACCACCAGCCAGGTGGAAGGCTTCAACCGACGCGAAGGCGATCGCCGCCGACGAGCGACTTCCTTTCATTTCTCGTTCTCGTCGATCAACCTGCGCGCCCTGGCGGTGCGGGGGGGCAGAGAGGGAGCGCAGAACCAGCTCCAAAAACCGGACCGTGAGAAAAGAAGTTGTGAGTCGCAATTTCATAATATGGGACCCGTCGTCGCCCGCCCGGGTGGGACCGGCCACACCGCAGCATCTTTCTCTCTGTGTCTCAGAGACGAGGATCTCCAGGAGGATGGTCTCGTCCGCGCTTTGCGTGTTGTTTTTACCAATGTCCCACCATACCCCGGCCCGGGCGTTGTAGTTTTCTTGGAACCACGTCCAACAGCCAGAGCCAGGGCCAAGCATTGGAGTTCTCGAAGATTCGCGACTCGGTGAGAAGCTCACAAGAAGAGCGTGGAACGCTTCTTGGGCTTCTCGAGGCTCCGGGGGTATTGTTTCGAGGGCCGGCACTCCTTATAAAGTCAGACACAGAGTCAAACTGGCACCGCGCCAGGTAGAGGAGTTGTGGGGATTCGCCTGACCTCAATTCTGTGCGGCGCGATCCTAATGAGTTTGGTGTGCCTTTCGGAACACACCAAATGAAATTAATGTTTCCACTAATAAAGTTAGCTGGATCGTTACCTTGCGGGAAGCTGCGATCACGTAACACACACACACACGGAGCGTAGGGACAGGTCACCTGCCTGTCCGACGACGGGGGTAAAGAAGCTTAAAATTCAATTAGGAGCCTGCAGCCTTTTATCACTTCGGCAAACAGGTCACGATCGTCACCAGCGCACTAGACACGACCTGCGCCAGGTAACACACGCGGCACCTGGTACGATCCTTCGAGAAGATCGGCATCACTTCTGGCCACGCCGAGATACCTTCGGTAGGGTGCTGCACCCCGACACACCAGGTGTCACGATCGGCCACACCGAAACCGAAGTTTCCCTTTCGTTGCCCGGGACACAAACACACGCACGGCACGGCACGGCACTTGGCATTTGGCACACTTTGGCACCGGGCTGCAGATTTAAGATAGCGGAGCCCCCACCGCGGCACGGAGCCCTCAGAAGCGCGGCTGGGACAGAGCCCCCGAGCGCGGGGTGTCCTGTCACTTTCCCGAAAACCCCATCCAAGCAACCAGCCACAGCATCAGATCCAATGATCCTACAGATCCACAGAGGGAAATCTCGACGACGACAATCCGCGCGATCCTGTTCGATCGACAACCGCTGAACAACTAAAAGCCAAGAGAGAGAGAGAACGAGCCACAACAAACCACCCTTCACCGAGTGCTGTAGTGGTGTTGGTGCTTGTGGCCTCAACACCTCTCTGTCTGTCTCGTGTGCGCCGTCCCACTCTCTCCCGCAACAACATTTATTCTGTGTGTGTGCTGTCTCCTGCATGCACACCCACACACACCGAGATCCGTGGTTATGCTAATTCCCTCACTCTATGCTGTTTTTATGCTGCCTCTATGCTGTTATCTTCCTTCGCACGCTTCGGCCGCTAAGCGCCACACACATCGACGGGCGGGCGCCGGTGATCCATAACACACGCCAATTCCTCTTCATTTCTGCAAACGGAAAACACATTTTTAATAATTTATCGATCAAAAACACCAGAGTGTGTGTGTGTGCGGCCGCCAGTTATTGCAGATTTTTTATGCGCAGGAAACTTATGAGAAGCTGGCTGGCTCCCCCGACTGGGGCAGGTTGTTGGGCAGTGGTCAGTGTCCGCGCCTGCCTCTGGTGTTTACCACCCCGTGACCGGGCCCTGTGTGTGTGTGTGCTGCTGCTGAACGCTTCGCTAGGCACCGCGGAGGGGCACCGCTTACCGTGTTATTATTGTTATTGTGCCCCGCGTGGCCGCCGCGGATTACCTCCGAACGAACGCAGGGCGGATGCTGCCTCCTTTTGCGACCGTTCGCTTCTATTCTTGATCGCAGCACCCCGCGCATCTATTTCATATGCGCTCATTTTAACCCATCTTCTGCTTGCCGTTCCGGTAAAGCACACCTCTCTTTATGGGTTGCCCGCCGTGTTGCCCCTTTATGGTGCGGTGTTTCTCCCTCTGCCGGTTTCTTCGGGACTAGAGAACCGCCGTCTTCGGTTCCAGTAACTCGCTGCCACATCCAGGATCTTACGTATTTGCCTTTCTCCTTACGATGATGGCTTCTTTCTGCTCACCGTACCTGCGTGATTGCTCTCTTTGTCGACGGGGGGCCTCCATATGCCGTGTCTCGTCCGTGGTCCGTGAGGTCAGAGCAAACAAGAACATTTGAGACACACACGACACCACCACACCGGACAGCAATGGAACTTGCCAATGCTGCAAATGGGAGCAAAAAAACAGACGGATCTACGCATCTGTCCACTTCCAGCCGGGCGATGGGTGCTGAGGATGGTGCTTTGTTGTGGCAGCATATTCTCGTTACAAATATGGCAGAAAGAATGACGAGCAGCTGGCTGGCTTTGCCTTCGGTTTCCTTGGTTACCCCTTGATGAAAGTGTTGGGTTCGCTTATGAACCCCGACATGGCGGCTCTAAATTTGAACAACAAATACCACTCCAAGATCTATTTCGTGTCGCTGATTTATGTTATTTTTTTCCGAGGGGAATTTGTTGTGAAAATCGTAAGCATGGATGATCGAATCAATGGAAGTTTTAATTAATGGTGCACCTTTGCTGGAGACAGCCCGCACGGACTCATATTCCACGCGGTTCCTTAACGACTCCCGAGATTGCTTCCGTGGCGCAAGTGTCGCAACAAGACGGCGGGTGTGATCTACTTCGGTTCGGGGTGACGCGTTTCCTAACCGATGACAAACTAGAAGCGGACTAGAAAATGAAATTATTCTTTACCGCCGCGTTAAAGTCACGCGGCATCGACACGTGTGTAAGGCAGGCAGAGGCGAACTGCAACATGTCACCCGCTTGGCGCATGTGATTGATTTACGCATCCCGACGACGCCGACCGGACAGGCAATAGATCTGCCTTATTCGACACGCTCTCGTCGCCCGGTCGAAGTTCGAATCAGGTCACACAAACACACATTCGGTCTAGGAGTTTCTTCGATTGAGTGGCCACGACAAGCGGAACGCAGGCGGAAACAGTTACAAAACACAGTTGTGTTTGCGCGTTCTGCTCCACGGCGGCGGGTGAGTGTGGTGATGGGTTTTTAAGTCGCCAAATTTGGGGATGTTCGTCCGTTACGCCCAGCTGCAGCTTGGTAAGTGATTTGTGTCGGGTGCATTTGGAAGTCGAGTTCCGAGCGCGCATTTTAACCCGGGAGAGACGCTTCAGAGCACACACACGCGCTTAGTGGTTGTACGGAATCGGGTCAACCGAATCATAATTTCTAAGATGGGCGACTAACTGGACGGACGGAACCGGTGCGAATGAATTAGTTAATTACTAGTTATCTTTTCGCACACCCAAATCTTAAGCACCCCATGTGGAAGGAGACCATTCAATCCAGGAGTTATCCAATAACTGTGGAACCCGGCACGACCTTTGGACAAACCCACCACCCAAACATAATGGCTAATGTTTTGCCAGCTTGAACATAAGGTTAATTGTGCGGCGATCGGTGAGAAAATTTGCTGCAACAAGAAGGGGTTTGGCCGCCGGTTTATGGCGTATCGACACGAATATAGGTGTGCTAAAGACGATTATGAGGAGGGAACCCCCAAGAACGGCTAACGGCCAAGAAATTATAGCGCACGGCAGGAGACCCGTCCGCCAGGCGACGGTACCTTCGACAAATAGGTCAGCAAAATCAGCGAGAATGGTCTTAAGGAAACCGCTCAGCCACGCTGAAGTACACATAGTTTGGCGGAGTCGTTACAACGGACACCACCACATGACTTCGGTTGGTGTAAATTGGTGTCCTCAATCGGATGGGAACCATTTTTCACTTGACAGCAGGGCGTGGAACGGGCCGGGCCACGCATTAGGATGGAAGGAAGCCACAGTGACACAGTTCTTTTTGCCAACGAATCGATGCCCTACATTGCGGCGCGTAAATATGATAAACTGGCAAAACAAATACGGCAAGAGCAGATAGTTCGGAAGCTACGACGACGATCGTTGCAGCAGCGGAATAAACACCCTCCCGAAAGAGGTCGCGGTGAACCAGATTGCGATGCAGCGAGCAGTTTATTTAGACAGAACTCAGCTACGGCCGTCCGGCCACCGGAGTCGCGGGCTGCATATGCAATATTTGCATACCCCGTGACCGTGTGGTGCTCCCACTCTGACCGTACAGTTGAACAAATAAAGATCGAACGGCCGGGAGCGAGCTTCTTCGGGCGGCGGCCGTTCTTCTGGAGCTCGAGAGACAGTTTCACCATCGAAATCATACGATACTTTGTTTATTTTATCCCCAGGCCGGCCCAGCTCATATTACGTCCCAAATTTCGGAGGGCCAGCTCTGCCTTTGGCCTTGTGTTTGGCCTTTGGCCGAGCAGCCAGAGTGTCCCTACGTGTGTCGTTTTGCAGCGTCGTCGTGCTGTGATCCTTGAACGCAGGGCCCATTTTTGTATACATTCGGTGTGTATGTGTTCTCGATCGATTCTGACGAGTTAAACACAGACCGATCCGGACTGTCTGCACAGCCGGCAGACATATGCGGAGCAGCAGTTGCCCTCCCGGGGCGACATCGGTGACACTCCGCCGGGGGGCATGCTAATCTTGCAGCATAAAGGACAATCGCAGACGATCGCAGACGATCGTTACGCAAAGAGGACGGACGGATGACATAATTTACGATCACGCCGAAGAGCCCTCAGCTAGAGCCGATTGCCAGTGCGCAGTGAGAAAACAGAAAACCAGACAAAAAAGAGCAGCATTTGGTTGCTTTCGGTGGTCCGTTATCAAATTCTAAGCCCAGGATTGCCCCTGATTGGTTTGCTACATGCAATTTATAGTGCAATTCCCGTCAATCGATCGCCTAGTTTCATCACCGATAATCCAACAGCGATCGAATTATCTAAGAACCGATTGACCCACCGATCGCGCCGGATGGCAAGTAAAATTGCTCGAAGGAGGTCGAAGGGTCCGCTCTGCAGCTCTCCTTTCGTACCGACCGATTTAAGAAGCGCATCGACGGACGGGGCCACTATCAAACTCGAAAGCGTGGTGTGGTGTAATAGCCGGTGATCGACGACGACGACGACAGCGAGACGTCTTAAGCTTAAACGTGGGGCGCCGCCGATGATACGGCCCAGGCTCAAGAGAAGGCAGCGTCAGACCCTAAACCGGGCAAAAGCGGGTGAAAGTGTTTGGAGCTGCCTTTAAACCCTTCCTGGTGGGGTTTGCCCATTTCCGAGGCTGGTGCGCCAACACCTTGGCCGTGATGCCGGTGGCCAGCCAACCGACCCGCCAAACCGGCCAAGCATGGCCTACCGGGTGGGCTGGAAGAGCGTCCACCGGCGTTCCGTGCCACTGAAGGTCTCCACGACGGCGGCGAGAAACACTCAAACCGAGCGAGTGAGCCACCGGACTATTAACCTGTTCCGTCGATGACTTTCTTTCGTGCGCCCCTCACACGCTAATCGCAATTCCGTACCCGACCGAAGGGGCGCAGCCCTCAATCTAGAGGGGGCCAACCCTTGCGGTCTGATAGCGAAAGCGACCGAAAGCGTATTGCGTAAGACCTTCCACCGTCATTGGCGTGTCATTGGCAGGACACGCGGACTAGTTAAAAACCGCGGTAAGGAAGTCCGGTGGTAATGGAAGGAAATGCAAAGGAATCACTTCCACTGGACTTCCGCTTCATTTCCTTCCAATGGCGCAGACACAGACAACCAGGCGCATGTCCCGTTAGTGTATGGGGATTAAAATGGACACACTCTGCCCGAAAGGTCACAGTTCACTGGAAATGGCTGACCATATTGGTCGTGATAAAAGCAACGACAGACGACAGGCATCGACGTCGATAACGCCGACACAAAGGACCCGAGTCCGAGACGAGCGAGTTCTTCCGACAAGGCCACCGGAGCGAAACCTCCCCCCCTATGAAGGTCACCACCACCGGCAGCAGCGGCAAAGGAGCACACTGATGAAAATTCCGATCCGTGCCGACGACGTCGGCGGGTGCTGCAGGACGCGTTGCATACCTTTCAGGCGGCAACACAGAACAGCTGCTGGCCTTTGGACGGTAACCTGTGACCTTTCGCGAGCGCGTACGACCGTGCCGAAGGCGCGCACCAGATGAAGTTTCACTGTTAAATGATAATTTGTGGCACACTTTTAATGACAATCGCCGTCGCCTGTGTCGTTTTTTTGCGCGCCTTTTATTAATGCAATGCTCCTGTTTTTAGGCTCCAGGACGTTACACACCACACCCGGGGGGCAAAGTTTTCCCGGGGCTAGCGAGGCGGCGGCGGCCGTAGTACTTTCCGGGTTGGCCCATTTCGGGGTGGCTTTTATGATTTATTGCAACCGGAAAGTTTGTGGGGTTTGCTCTCTCGTGGTCCGACGCCACGCTGCGTGGACGACGGTGCCATTTGGGTCCTGGTGTCTCGAATTGGAGAAAAGCTGGCAAAGGTGTACCGGTCCGGTAGCGAGGCGCGATTAGTGTTTTACGATTTCCATAACAAAACAGACCGCATGGTTCGCATGCCACACGAGTTCAAGGACACACACCGCATATTACGGGGCCAGGACGTGCACGCCAGCTAACGAAGATTTGTGAAGGCTCAGACCTCTGCCAGTAGGCTGCGAGTGGAAACTGTCAAAAAAGGAAAAGCCTCAAAAACAAACCACAAACACCACACACTCTGGGCGGCGGCCATCTTCGATTCGCTTCCTGCGAGCGGTTGACAACTGTATACGACGCCGCCTGCTATGGATGGGAAAACACATTCGCTTCTTTTGATTAAACTCCACCATATTGGGCCGGCGGCGGTCGCAGTTGGAAGTAAATTGATTATTCTATTTTTGGCCCCCGCCAATCGAACAGCTCTCGCACCCCCCATTGCCCTGCGTTTGCCCTCTGCTATCTGGTTTCCGGTACGCGTTGGTGGCCATTTTATTTCGCGCTACACGCCACAATTCGGGCCCCGATACGCGGTTTGTTTGCACAGGCTTTGATCGATGGCGTGCGACGATGACGTACCATCGCAACGAATCCTTCGTGTGGTGTTTAATGGACGGGATTCTCTTTTCTTTTACGTTCGTCCGTGGCCTTTGACCGAAACAGTCGTCCTGGTATCGATCGGGTTCATTAAGACACACATCCGGAGAGCGGCGTGCGTCCGAATTTTATGCAAATTATGGCACAATAAATCAAATTTATGTCGCGCGTCGGCGACACCGCAATTAGAGTTACCCGAACTCCCCGAAGGCTTCTCGTAGCACCCGCCGCGCTCGTATTGACACACAAATTAATGGCCACCATGGGTCCCCCGGCAACTTAATTGAAGCTGTGGGGTACGAGATGTGGTCGGGTTATTGAACGCCCGCGGGCACGCGATGTGACCCTTCCGCCGCCGTAGCGGCGGAACGGATTCGATTTTCAGTTCGAAAGCACAGGTGCACTTACATGCAATTTTCTACACGCCAACCGGGGCCGCTTCCGGGGAGTTCCACTGTTGCCTGTTGAAGCACCGGCCGCCCGCGAGCGTTGTTCTATGCGCGAGAGTTCCCTGTGTGCTTTATGCTGTGGCTTCGGGGCTTTCGCCGGTTGATTGCATGACTGACGGGTTGCACCGGAAGGAACCTGCAACGAGCCGGGGAGTAGATGTGTGGACAAAACTAAATTACCGTAACACGCGAACGGAAATTGATTCGAGGGGCGTTCTCTGCCGGTGGAGGTGGACCCCAAAAGACCAGGTTCGAAGTCTTGCAAGTTCTCGGAAGCATACAGCACCGCCAAGAAGGTAGCTCGGATAGTAATCCCTCAATGCGCCATCCTTGGCACGTAAGGGACGGACCACCAGCGCCAGCTGAAACAATCAACAGGACCGGGCAATGGGGCAAAGAAAAGGCTTAAAAAGCCGAAGGCCGCCCCATTCGAGGGCAATATGTTTGCGATTTACGAAACGGCATCACGCAACAACAGGAAGCGGAGGTCAGGGCGTTCCGGGACCGAGTGCGCGCGTGGTTGGGCATTACGTTGTGGAACGGAACGTGTTATCCACTCTCAAGGATTGTGTGAGGTGGTCCGGTTCTCGTTCCTGCGCGAGTTGCAAAAAGGGATCCACGGACATAGTGGCGCAAAGTATTAGAAATGCAGGGGGGTTTGCATAATGTGGAACACGTTGTGAGAAGAGTTGGTTATTTTTAAACACGTTTTTAATGCACTTTGGAAAGGCGCCAACAAGTCAAGCCCGGCGTTGGCTGAAGGGAGGTGTCTGCTGATGCGTTGTGACGTGTCGCTTTCTGTTGCTGCTGCTATGGCTCGGTTCAGCCCGTCAGCGACCCCAAAATCAATCTTCACCACGACGGCGCAAAGGTTGAGTGTATCATGTTTAACGTTTCGACACACGAGCGCACCGGGGTGTGACGACGGAAGGTATGCACAACCCATCGCAAGATCTTCCACTGTGATCCACCGTGCGCAGAACCTCGTGTAAACAATTCTGCAACGATCGCCCCTTGGCGAGGGAACCGATCGGAGAGGCTGCGATCTAATGATGTTTACTTTCACTGCGCCGAGGGACCACCAGAGCACCACCTTTCTGGATAACATCGAACCACTCTAATGCATATTTCAACGCGTGGTGTGGTCGGGATAGGGAACTAGGGGTAAAACACAACCTCCACCACGACAGGGCCGAGGCCCAGAGGGAGATTAGGGCAATCTCGGAAATTCGATACTCTCGCCCTGCTGGTGGCTTCGAGAGCCCGATTCGAGACCCGGGGAAAGGTTACTCGGTGATGGGAGTTTTCGTTTCGTTTTTTGGGAAGATTAGTCCCGACGACAAGGGCGGATCCACCGAACCGAGGGGGGGCGACCCGAGAGAAAGGAGAGATAGTCGGCTTCATTGCACGGGGAGGACAGTTGGTTCTAATCTTAAGAGCGTGCGCGTTCGAAAGTGTGGCCCTCGCGTTTCTCGGTGATTTATTTTGGGAGACGCTGCTCCATTCATTCCCCCGCGTTCCCACAGACCATCACGGAGGGAGGGACGCTAGATGCCCGTGCCTGTTTTTATTTCATTCAAGCGGTCACATGATGATCTTTCTTCGCGGAGCGCGATCCGTGTGCGATCGCGCCCCGGGCCGAAGACCGATGTTTAATGAGCGCATTTATGTTGCGCTTGATTGCACGGGCAACATAACCGACCGATGGATGGCTCTCTTGGGAGGGAAGTTTCGTTTTTTTCGGCCCGTCCCCGACGATCGTTAAGCCCGTGACCACCGATTGCGGGGATCACTTCCTAACGCGGGCGGATGTTGAGCCGGAATGTGTCAACTAATTTCGTATCGCACTCGGCTAGATCGGTTCTCTAGAGACCGTATGGCGCCGCCGGGCCGGCCGTTTGGTGCGGTGGTGATTGAAAAAAAAGGTAAACCACTTACCGACAAACGGTGCAACGGTGGCAAAATAATGATAGTAATTACAGCAAACGGTAGAAACGATCGTGGACGACCGGACCGACCGACCGACGGACACATCGGTGATCGATCGGTGAAGAGTCGTGACTAGCCGGGCCCCGGGCTGCCAGTTTCAGCATCGCAGCCTGCCGTCGGAGGGTTTTCTTATCCTTTCGACGGTGCCTCCGATCCGAAACCGAAGAGCGGCACCGAGTGTGGTGCAACACATGTTCCGAAAAACACACTTCAATGTCACTGGCAATAAGTGAGCGGCGGCGCGACGCTGGTGGCAATGATATTTAAAACGTCGCCAATGATGGTGATGATGATGCGAAGGCAAGCGCATTCGAAAGAAGCGGTAATTACGGGCCCTGTGTGACGGCGACGGTCCGACGGCGCGGGTAATGGGCACGTTTCGGAACCGTTTTTCAAGTTTTATCTCGCAGGAAGTGCACGATTGTGGATCGGCACATGTGTGTGCCGCCGCGATGCGAGTCTGGCCACGGCCGACCCGCTTCACTTCTGGGTCGTCACCTACGGGCCCGTGAGCCATGGGTAATTGTGTTTTCTGTGCTGCTGGCCTCCGGTGCTCCAGTTCTCGTGCTCCGGGGGCCTCCGAGATTTTCGGGGGCCTCCGCGTCAGCATGTGTGTGTGGCAGAAGAAGATCGCTCCGAGACGCGTTGCGCCGACACAATTATCTTTGCTCGGGTCGGTGGGAAAGCGACCGCGGTGCGTTTAGCAACGGTTTTCCGACGACACCACCACGGCGTGTGAAAGAGAGAGTGTGCCGTGCGTGCGTGTTTTTGCGCATTTGCCATATGCCTCCCTCAACTCAATTACACACACACACACACGCTGCATAAAACCGACAGCCCCTAAGGAGCGGCAAGTAAATAAAAGTTACTAAACGAAACGGCAGGAAACAATAGTGAACTTTCTAATGCGTTTTGGGCGGCCCGGTTCGTCTTCTTTTCGGTGATCAAATGTGATCAATTGCAAGCGAATTATGCTGGTGTCGGCGAGTCTCGTACATTCACCTGGCGCAGTAAACCGCTCGACTTGACGTGCGACCCCGATTTAGGGGTCGGAAGACGTGCGTGATTCGTGCGACGGGCCTATCGTGGTTGGATGAGGGTCATGCAACCCGTAGTAGAGAAAGCAAAACTGCATGCAAAGCGACCTTTCACCCGCCGTTTCGCTGATATTCTTTCAAAAATCCAGCCACTGAATTCACTAAACGCTGTCCCATTCGGTGGCAACATTCACTTCGGAGAAGCATAAGTTTCCACGCGATGCACTTCCACGCGGAAGCTAGGGCGCTCTCGCTCTCTCTCTCTCTCTCAGCGATGGGATTGCGTTTATGTTTTATGCAAATTTATTGGCACCGCTCTCAGCATCTCCCGGCCAGCAGAAGCACCGGTCGGCGGGAGGGGAATGCACCCGCCGCTGATGATGACGTTAGCGCCTTGCACCGCCGCCCGCGACACGGTGCTCGTTAGAGAGTATACCGGAAGTGCACCTGCTGCAGTTGGCACGTAAAGAGATGCGATTCGAAAGCGAAAAAGCGATTCGCGAGCCACGCGAAGAAAGTGAACGAGCCGCGTGAGAAAGGAGCGAGAGCAAACGTCAGAGTCAGTGAGAGCTGCAGCGCATGAGATGTTGTGAGTCGTGAGAGTATCGAGAGATGATCAGCTGTGTGTAACGAGGAAAGCTTCTCACCGCACATGGAGAGGAAAAACTCACCACCTCCTTTCGAGCTGGGCGAGCCCGTCGCCACCGCCTGCTGCGACGACGAGATGACACTCCAGCCGTCTCAGTGTGTGTGTGTGTGTGTGTGTGTGTGTGTGGGGAGAAAACTTCCCGTGACGGAGCAAGCGCTGCGCATTCCAGCGAAGTCGCCCTTCGCCGTTTCGAGGGGCGAACGACGAAAAACGCGTCCCTTCCAGACAGGAGCGGAAAGCGGGGTGCTCCACCAGCTAGACGGAAAAGTGAGTGACGGACGGGACGGACCGAGGACCGATAACACCCACCCATCATCTCCCGTGACCTGATTTCGACCGCCGCCCGAAGAGGTTCTTGGGCGCTATGACGTCATTGGCGACTGGGACGCTGCTAGTCAGACTGGCGACTATGGCGGAAGCCCCTCCACCGTCGCCGCGCACTGCACCGCAGATGCAGCGTGCAGCGTTATGCAACTCACACCGAACGCCAATCCTTCCAATCGTTTGGCGCGGATGCCGTGCCGATTGGCGTCATCGTTATGTTGGTGGCGCAAAAAAACAAACAAAACGAGGCCACCGTCATCATCGACCGCCGCCATTATAGAGGTGGCCGCCGGGGCGTGTTGCGTTGTAAAAATACCTTCAGTTTAATCCAATTATCGGCCGGCCGATTGGGGTGAGGTAACTTTCTCCGACACTTCCACACGCGGCCGGTCGGTCAGCTATTGGAGGTGCTTCTATATTTAGATTGCGCCAAAATGCATTCCGCCCTGGTGGGCGGAATTCTGATGGGTCTTGCGGGTCGGTCTTAGTGCGCGAAACCTGGGGATTGCCAGACAGACGGGGAGGCCATCGAATGGGTTGTGCGAAATGTGAGATCCAGAGGACCCCTTCAATCGCTGTGTTCGATCCCCGGGGCCTCCCGATTCAGATACGGTAGCAAAAAGCGAAAAAAGGCGCTCAGTCGCGCAGGAAATTGGATCCCGAATGATCCGGTGTGTGACACACGATGCAAGTGGTGCACTTTTTCCCGCCCCTCTACGGCAATTGCAGCCGGCGTGCAAAAATCGTATTGACGTGCCCGCCGAACACTAAAACACCAACCCAACACCCCCTTGGGGTTGTGGCGAAAAAATGCATCGACCACGTGAACTCGAGATCCGTTATGGAAATGTGCACCGAAAGCGGTGTGTGACGTGATCCGTGGGAGTGAAGCTTCATTTACCGCCGCCGCCGACCTGCCGGGGGTGTGTAATGGCTACACCGCGCGGTAACCACAAGGGAACGTGATCGTCAGGACGGTCGAACACCTTCTCGGCACCTCCGGGCGGCGGTTCGACACGTGATGGACAGTGTGCGCTAGGCTGGGCGAAATTGAGAAGTTGACGCGAATGCCGTTAGATGGGAAAACTATGGCCACAGACCTGTGTGCAGCAACTCTGCAGTCCTCTGCAGGCCACAAAAACACACCAACGCTGACGTCAGATCGTCTGGCGTTTCGGTGTGTCCGAAACTCCGGAGAGTCCGGAACCGTAAAAAATCCCGATGTGACACGATGGTGTTAATTAGAGCGACGTCCGACCCGTCTGTGGCCTGGCGCAATGAAGGCAAATTAGTTGAGTCGTATGTGCAAAAACAAGACCCAGATTGGCCGGAGCCGGAGAACCGGAAAGGCTCACTCAACGTCGGACGTCGGCCTAGTGAAGCCGATTGGTCTCATAAACCGGATGGCGTTGGCGGATGAGATAATAAATTGAAACACTTCGGGGGACCAGCAGCGCCGGTCAGGACGAAAGAAGAAGGCCCTCCGCTATTGCCGATGATGGCGACGGTGGCCTCTCAAAATGCCAAACCGCACACATTAACACCCCTCGGGGCTCGGAAGATCATGTCCAAAGAGGCGCTCTATGGATGAGCCGACGTCACACGTCTTGCGCTTGGAGTTTGTCTTTATTTTGCAGACCACCAGACGTTTGCCAGATTATCCTGGATCCTCATTGGAAGCGACGTAATAGAAAAAGCCACACATTTCTAGAGGGAAGCCAGATTGTTAAAACGGGCCAGTCTTTATTGAGCGCTCCCGTCTGTTTATACGACAACAGAGTGCTGAAAAGAAAGCTAGCTCCTGAATGGGGCCGAGCCGATTTGTAGAGCAGCTACTCCACGACAACTTGGCACCGGCGCCACCAGACCCTTAGGCAAAGCGGCGGCGAACTCCGCCATCATTAGCACACTTTGGCCGCGAACCGAGAAAGGAGCAACCGGGGACAGACCGTTTGAGTTCGTCCCCGGTCGTCGTCGTCGTCGCTCTCTCTCGAGACTGAAGAGTAGTAGTAATTGAGGTTCCCCTTTTTTCGCTTCGTCCTTTCGTGCGGACCACAAACTCAGGGCGCGGCATTCGAAGCCGCGGCCTCGGATGATTGGGACACGGCAACCAACCAACACCCAGCCCATGGTGTCACTGCCCTGAAACTGGAACGCATTTGCGCCGTGATGAAGAAGGCGCTCGTTTGTCATTCGACGACGAGGACGACGACGAACGGCGATGTCCTGGGTGCGACATCACATGTGACACCCTCTGCGCGGAGTGGGAGGCTAAGAAAGGGTTGCCGGCTCACATAATGATCGCCCGGCCGTCTGACCTAACGCACAAATTCTTGGCTTTTAAAAGGGACATACTGCAGCGCGCTTATCGCATTAGAGCGAAAGATGGCCGGTTGCTGGTGTCGTTGATCTTTGAAGTGAGTAATTTATGGACCAATGGGAGGGTCGCTTGACGGGTGCCCGGTTCCAAATTCTCTTTTCGTCTTGTGCAGCCGTTGCTCCAGCATCCCATCACTCGCATGAGTCACGACCTCTCGGGAAGGAAAGCGGAAAGCGAGCAGGTCAACAATTACATCCTGATCCTTCTTCCTATGCTCGATTCGGGTCATTCATCGGATGATTAAGCGCTCCGTCGGTTGGGTTATGTAACATAGACCACTAGAGAGCACGGACATAGCGTAGTTTTACTGATTATAGGCAATAACAAACCCAGGCTGGCGTTAGAAATGGCGGCCTGATGAATCGATTTAGTAACAGCCATTCAAAGCACACAAAACGAAGGAACGAAGTGGAAGAGCATACAATGCATGGCGCTCTATGATTGCCCGCGATCCACAACACTCATCACGTTTCGAATCGGGACCAATTGTGCGCGGTCAATGCATTAGTTGACCGGACGACCGTTGGCCTCCGTCCCGATGCGACGATGACGATGGTTGCAAGTTGCATTTGAAAAATAAAAAAAAGGTTGGCCCGTTGTCTCAATCAAGCACAAAGTGTATGAGGAGTGTTCCCATAAAAAAAACCCAGTATTTCAGGCGCTATTGGCGTCTGTCAGTTGCCATTCACAACATTGTCGAGTGCGCGGCCTGCTGGGCCTATACACACAAACGGTATGTTTTATTCATGGCGCATCCGCCACCAAAGCGAAAACTGCTTTTCACATTTTCACCCGGCACAGGATTTGAAACAGCAATTAAAAAGGACGCAAACGGATGCACACGGATTTCGAAACACAAATTTTCCCTCCTTTATCGTGCAAAAACATTAATGGCGCACCCGCGGCGGCTTTGTTTTAATTTGTTGGCTCTCTCTGGCCGCTAGAGACCGCTCGATCGTTGATTTAGGATCCTGGTCCGGGCCCCCAGACGATGATTTTTCAGCTCGGCCGCTGATTAATCGCGCCCAGTTCGCCCTCACTGCAAGTGCACTCGAGGCGGATGCACACCGATGCACGGACGATGCAAATGCAACGTTCATTCACTTTTGGTTCAGAGGGCCTACGGGGCCACGTTAGGGTGGCATCCCTCCGCTAAACGGTGCATAGCTCTTCGCTAGAGAGCACACACAGAGAGATTACACACGGTCTGGTGCATCTTTTCGGTCACCCCTTTCGATGGTCGATGACGAAAGGGTCCCCCCGGGGCACGGGGGTTTGTCTGGAGTCCCGTGGCCCGTCTGACGGGATCGACCATCGAACGGATGTTGGCAGCGCCTGGCAGACGCGAAAGAAGTGCAAAATAAATTTGCCTTTGCCGTCAGCGTAACTCCCGGTGCCAGCGGAGCAAAACTAACACAAGAAGAAATTATGCAAACCCGTCCCGGCTACACGGACACGGTGTCGTCAAACTGACGAAAAGTATCGATTCGGTGCCCGGCCGGTGGTGTGTTCATTTTATGCCCACACTTTTATGCATTTCAACGCGGCCCATCACGGCGTGGCCCATGATGCGGCAGCATCATTCGTTTCATACCGGTTTAACTTCATTCTGTCGGATTGCCACCAGCACACGCAGCCGCTCGCCCGGCGATTCCCTTTTTAAATTAAAAGCCAAAGCACCGTCGAGATCTGGTTGCCTGCCGCGCCACTTCAAGCCAGACACACACAGACGCGCTGTGTCGCGCTCCTTTCGGCCTTTGTGGTATCCTTTTTCCCGGGCGTAATTCAAACTTCCGCCCGACTGCTCCGGCCGACGGGGTGACTCACACAAAGGCGCTCTCAACCAGACAGAAAGGGGGGTAGTACCGGGCCCGAAAACCCGAAGCCCTGGCAACATCATGTGATGGATGAAGCATGCAAAACGCTTCACCGGCCGGCCGGAGAGCTGAAGAGCGATCGATAGAACGCTTTGCTGCGTGTGTGTGTCGACGCGCACCGTCGGAGAATCGGATTTCTACGGCCCGAGACGAGACGCTGAGAAGATGCTGCAACGCAAATTGGACCTCAGAATTGGGCTTCTTATTTCCTGCGACCGCACCCCGGGCGAAATTGGAATTAAAAAGGCACAAGAGAAAGACCAGAGATGGGCGAGAATAATCGACTCAGCGCGGGCGCATTAGAGTTCGTGAATAGTGTGTAAACAATTTGCGTGTGGAACCGAATCCCACCCGATCCAGAGTTCTCCCCCCGATAGGGCAGGAAGCGACTTAAAGATAATGTGGTGGTGGCTGGCAGCACAGATAATAAAACCATCCCCTGGATTTGGAAGGAACTGGATTAATGGCTGATTTGGGCTACGGACCCTGGGCTATCGAATCTATTACGCCGACCGACCGGAACGGAAGCAGCGTTCGATTCTGGTAATGGACTCCCCGCTCGGTGCGATCGGCTACTTCAGACGGCCAGGCCGGCCAGGCAGCAACCCCGCGGGTGGGATTTCCTTTCTCCCAAAAACCTATTATTTTGCGTGTTTTCACTTTTATCGTTTCCACGGCCGCGGATCGCTCCCGCGGGTGGCCGTTCACCGGCAGCATAGAATATGCGCTCGGCGGCGGACGAACCATTCGGAGGATATCAATTTGCCTAATATCACTTCCCATTGGATAGTGAAAGAATCCAATTCTTCGTTTTTAATGTTTCCACCAAAAGGCGCAAAATGTCGTCGAAAGTTAATTGAGAACCCCAAAGAGCCGAGCGGATCGGTAGGTCACCAACAACTATTCATCACCATTTTGTGCTGCGGTGCTTTTCCCCACAAGAGGACGGTGCATTCATCGAAAAGGCCGCCCCGAGACCCATAAAAATGCAATTTAAAACAAAACTTACCGAGCAGCGCAGATAGAGCAGCGCCGCCCGCAATCAGGTCCTCGGTCGCCCTCCATTAAGCGATCGACCACCGGGACCGCAAAAGACCATTTCCTTAAGTCGGTCGCAGCACTATCAGCCGCCGGGGAAGCAACATAACCGCCGACGCCGCCGTGCCGGAGTGTCCATAAACGCCAGCACAACTAGGGTGTGACGCGGCGGACTGATGGCCACGGCAAGAAGGTTGGAGCAAGTGACGAAAGTGAGAGCTACGCGGAAGATAGTTCCCAGTTTTGAAAGGGAGAACGGTTTACGATCATTCTTATTGATCTCTCCATTGACCGGAAACCGGATGAGAGCAGAGCAACAGACCCGGTCCAGTGAAAACAAACTAAATCCACAACATCCGGAGCGAGCGATTGGAATACCCTTTCGTCATAACGCATCAATAAATATTTAGAACCGCACACATCAACAATGGCCAGCATTATTGCGTTCGTACGAATCGAAAGTAAATGCTCTTCTCTCTTGAACGGGCGAGAATTGAATGGAAAAGAAACCAAATTACTTGCGCCCCTCGAAGTGGTGATTGTTCCGCGGCACCAGCGTCTAGACTAGGGCGCAATTATGTCGCCCCCCGAGGAAAAACTTTGGTGGGGCATGAAAATTGTGCTCCATATTCGATCAGTCGGAGCATACGAGAGCTATGCACGCCGCGCACGTTGTTGTTGGCCAATTTATGGCTCCGAAAGCATAATTTTCCAACGTACCTGCCGCCACGATAGCTGGACGATAAATTGGTCCGATAGAAAAAGGTAAAACTGGGAATGTAAATGGAATGGATTGAATAAAAAAGGGAACAACAAATTGCATTAGTTCGACACCTTCTGAGTCTGAGAGTGATGTAATTGTATCCCATCATCGAACGACTTTGCCAGCGGAGGGCCCCACCGTCGGGAGAATACTTCTTACGACCCCATTTTTGCTGCGCAGAAACAAGAGAAATGTCTAACATTCTTCCTGCCTTTGTAAGTCGCAACACACGCACCGTCAGTTGAACCAGAACCGTTGTTTGTTGCCGTTTCGAAATGTGGATGGCATTACGAGGCCGGCGTCACAAATAATTAAACTAATTCCGAACCGAAGAAAATCAGCAGCCTGCCACCGTCGTGTTCTCATGATCATTATCGCGAGCGCGATCCTCACGGGCGATCTTCTCACTCATCGTAATCACTTCTCACCACTCGTCGGCGCGCCCTGGGTTCTCTTCATCGACACACGTGTGTGGCCCCGTTCGCGCGGGTCATAATGCCAATTATATAAAACAATCCATTAAAGTGCACTCGCTCCATTGGCCTGTGTTATGGGGGGGCGGCGGTATTGCTATTTCTGACGCACTACCCCCCTTTGGACCGGGTCAGTCTTTTCCCAACAACAGATCAGATGGCGGCAGCGGCGGTGGTTCATGTATCATCTGTTACGCCGCATGTGATCTTCTGCGGCTGCCGCCGTTTGGTTACGCTCGTGTGTCGTGGGCGCGGTCTATGAGATCACCGGATTTCGGCCACCGGCAGCGAGGTCAGACAGATTTTCTGGCCAAACTAATGGAACACAAGCGGCGAGTGTGTTTGCCAAAAAACGTACGAAGAATATTGAAATAATTAAAATAATGGCACACACAGTGAGAAAGAGACCCCGGGGGGGTGCGGCCTCATAATATGCTCCACTCTACGTCTTTTTTATGCAATTGCCCGCCGCTAGGCGTGCCAAATTGCCCCGTGAGCTCCAGAACGGGGTTCGGGGTTTGTTGTAGCGGAAAACGAAGTAGATTTAATTTGCTGCGAGGTCACTGGCCACCTATCCTGGCACATCCTGGTCATGGCGGAGGGGGGCGGACAAACGTGTGTGTGTGTGACCTCCGGCACGTGGAATATCATACCCGAGATGCAACGGACCCGACCCACGGTGCAGCAACTTCTGGATTCAAGAAAAAGGCGATAAATCCTTAAGCCCCTAAAAGTGCCCTCCCCGGTAACCCAAATCGTGCCAACCGATCCATCAGGCTCTGTGCCGTGCCGTGTGGATTTCATTTCCGGCGACACAAAATGGATTCAGAGTCATCATTTTCTCGTCCTTCCGATCGTTCGATTTACGTCGAATAGTAGAACCCCCGGCCGTTAACAGAACCGGAGGATAACATATTGTAAATCCGAATCCGAGGGAGAAGAAAAACGCCACCAACCAAAAGCTGCATTGAAAGAGTTGAAATAAATGTCTGCGTCACAAACTGGTTGGTCCGAACCCTCGCCGGGAAGGGTCTTGGTGCCCGGTGCCAAAGTGCCAAAGGAAACGATGAATGATTGGAGGGATTGGAGCAGGACATTGATTTATGGGTCTTCGCCGGTCGCCACCGCCGTCGTCGCTTTGGGTCACGCGGCACAAAGTTGCTGAATGAAGATATTAATCTAATTACCGGAATGACTCGATGATTCGCCAGCGCTCGCCGTCAGCGTCAGCAGTCGTCAAGTTAGTTTAAGTTTCCCCACTTGTTTCGTTGTTCTTGCTGTTGCCGCTGGCGGGCCAGAAGGATAACGATCCGGGAAATTCAGTTTCAGCCGGAGGCGAGAGAAGCGGACAACCGCCACCGCTTTCGGTGCGTATCCTTGAACTACTTTCAACCGAGCCACACGCGGCTCGGTGAGGTGTTGCTTTTCCTGTTTTCGTGTTTTTTTTATCAACTTCTCTTGGGGAAATTTTTACCCCGAAAAAGTGGCCGGCCAGAGTCGCGAGAGAGCCCAGGCGAGAGAGCCCCGCAGAACGTGTCACCAGTTTTAAAGTTCTATAAAACACAAGCGAAATGGAGTTGCCAAACTCTTACCTGTTTTGTGGGACAGCCCACAGCTGGTCAATTTGCTGGCCGAGTATCCGGTTGTTGCGCGGTCTCCTGGTCTTGTTGTTTACTTAGAATTTAATTTAGAATTTCAAAACGTTCGCAAGCAAAGTTGCACCGCGTCGAGCGGATTTTGGCAGTATTTGTAGGGAGGAAATAATGAATTTCTTTCGCAGCTCCTCGCTGCTGGCGCGTCGTGGAATTCTTTTTCGGACAACACACACGCACGCACACGCACACACGCAGACACCAACTTCACGCACCACACCAGCGCACCGCACCAGAGCACGCCAGAGCCCCGTGTGTCTCGAACTAAACACACCCACTATGGGGCGACCAATTTTCCGCGGCGGTCGTGATGACGCTCTCACCACGCGCTACGTAGTCTCAGGACTTTCCGCCAGCCGGGTGGGAAAATCGGAAAAGCTCGCATACACTCTCCGAGCATTCTCTCCGAGCTATAGTGACACTCTCACTCACGCTCACTCACTGAGTCGAACTTTTCTCACTCGCAGGAGCACGCCGCGAGGAAGCTCATCTCGCGCGCTTGCGGACGCCTCTCTCAGAGGATGGGGCTGCTGCGTGTGGGGACCGTCGAGAAAAGGGATCAAGTTGAAAACGGTGGTGGAACGGACACGAGGGCGAAGAACGTCTTCAAGCCGTCCCTAGCAACTAACAAAGGCCTATGGACCGCGATGCGAAGACAGCTGTCACATTGGTCAAGGGCTGCAAAAAACGCTCCCGACTTTAATGTGTGTGGGCTTTGGGCTTCTTTTGCTAGTGGCCAGCGCTATCAGCGCTCGCTGTGGTAACGGATTTTTTACCTTTTCAACGCTCCAACACGGCCATAGGTTTGCCACACCGAAGCGAAAAAGACGTTACCATCAACGGTAAGCGCACAAAAGAGGTGCCAGCACGCACGCAAATATTCTATTGTCCAACTCGGACACCCGGGAGGGCTAGCTTCCTGTCGGCACCTGTCGTAGAGGGCGAATGGGAAAGATTTTCAACCTATCGACTGGAGCACCAACCGCGCCTGTAACGTTCAGCACACACGCAAGCTCACGTCCCCACGTTGCTGTTACTGTGCGCCACCACCGAAAGCGGAGCAATTTGCAGGAGGTCCCACCAGCCACTACACACTCTACTACCACAAGCAACCGACACGGGGACCCGTACGGGTTAAGACCGCATCCTACCGACACGACGATCACGACGAAACTGAATTCACGCTCACGGAATCGAGCATCAAAGCTTGAGACTTTGTGGCGTGCGATAATGTGAAATGTGCTCACTCTCTTACCGGGCAGCAGCAGCAAGTTTGCTCACTTCGTGTGCGGTTTTGTCAAAAGCGTTCGCCACAGAGCTTTCGCGTCGCTAGAGTCCGACTGGCCAGCAGGGTCACCATTGCGGGAGGGCTTGAATTGAATATTAAATTGAATAATTCGCTACGAGGTTTTTGTTGAACAATATATATTATTAGAAGAATGTTTCGCATCGTGCCACCATAGCTTACTGAGATGCCTTCAACAGAAACAATTAAAGACTAACTGTACGGCGTAACGTTAACGTTATATATTTGAATTTGGCTCTAAACACGAATACATTGAACGGGCCTATTGGTTCTAGGTTGTGTCGCGAAACGGCTGTGCCATCGTAATCCGGTCCGGTGATCGCCTCCATTGTCCATCCGGCCGACGGGGGGCTTAGTAGGAACACAGACGCCACAACGGATGGGCTGCGGAATCGAGCGGAACGGCCAGGTTGAAACGAAAGGAAAGAAGTTACACATTTTAGTTTTGAGAACATATGCGAATGAAAGGGTCGCTTTAATACGGATTCGGAAGGTTCATAGGTTCGAGGAGTGAGGGACAAAGTTGAAGCGCGTTATTACACTCACAAAACGGTGGGGGCCGAGCGGTGATCAAGGACGACCGACATAAGAGGGACCCGTCAGGATCGTTGCGCAATCAACGCGTACCGAAACCGAATTCCGTAATGGAATTGTGTGATGATGATGAAAATGAACTGGTGGTGGTCGCTCGAAAGAAAGTGCAAATCATCAAATAATGATTACGTGAGGGGTTTGCGATTTCCCTTTCCTTGGTCTGCCCCTTGGTGGGCATTCCGAACTGACTGAAGTACTGAAAACCGAAAATAAATAAAAACTATTTTAACATAACTAACCAAACAGAACTGAATGCGGAAGATGTCCTTCAATCCCGGATCAATCCCGACGAATACAGAAAGCGCCAAGAAGCTGTGTTTACCGTTTGTTTTAGTATTTTACCTCTGTTTTATTAATTACTCAATAATAATAATAATAATCGTAATCATAATAATCCATTACTTATTAAAAAGTGTTATATCAATCATCATCATATCATATTCTTTCATCTCTAGTTGCATTCTCGCGCCCTGTCTCTCTCGCACTTCATCGTCTAACGGATCCCTTTTCTGATCAAAAGCTTCCGGGTTTTTTTGTTTCACGATTAAAGAAGGTCCAACGACGCACTTTCTTAGTGTCCTTCCTTTTCCCCGATAGAATGTCTGCCCATATATATATGTTTTTGGAGGGAAACAGGAACAGATGAACAGATGGGCTATATAATGATTCAACATTGCCAATTTTCGTTCTGCTTCTCTCTGTCATCACCGTCATCGTGTTTGTCGTTTTGCTATAGTCTCTACTCCCTACCAGCATTTGGGGTCACTATTTAAAATACAATTTCGAAAGCACACCGCGCATTCACCAGGACGCACTCCGACGTGACTCTTGTTTGATTGTGTGTGGCAGCCAGTGTCGCGTGTGTGACGTTTGGAATACCTCCTTGCGCCACCTTTGCTTGTGGGTGTGTGGGCGCTTTTGGGGTCACTACTAGGGCCGTTGCCACCGATGTGCGTTTGATGTGTATCTCTTTTTGAGGGGAGTCGCCGCTGGTCGTCTCTGATATTCTCGTGTATCCTTCTTGTTCTTCTGGAGAAAGGTTTAGGGCGCGCGCATCGGAATCAAGTTATTGTTTCTCGGGTTTCTCTCTTTCTCTTTCCCATCGGTTAGTTTTTTGAAAACAAAAACGCAGGAAAAGCGCACGCATGTCTCGCAGGCCTACCTAATATTAATATGCATTACACTTTGTTATAAAGTTTCTATTTTTTTTAAAGTTCCACCACATACCTTTCCTCGATAAGGATGATGTGTGTTAGCTATAATGCACATTGCAAACATCCCTACCGAAAAGATACGATCATTTATTTAGGTTTTCGATTCCTATATTTCTTTCTCTCTCACTGTTACATCTATTTGGTTACGGATTTTTTCGCCTTTTTTACGAGTTAGAGCGATTCTCTGTGTTTTCCGTTGCGTTCCGCTCGTGCACAAACGGTCATCGCAACGCTTCCACGCGTAGCCGCGCAAAGCTAACGGAAAGGGCCTCCCCGCCAGAGGCCGTGCTTTCTTAGCCGGAACGTAACGAAATGCACACATTTACAGAAAAAGCGCATTTTCTCAGAGACAACAAAACATCTATACACTTTTACACAGCGACAAAAAAAACAGATGAATAATAGTTATTACGAACGGGGGACGATCTGTTTGTAACACTCTCCCCTACGCGTTCTCTCTTATTGCTCAAACGGAAGCCAACTGAATGTAGTTTATCGATTCTAAACCAGCGTTTGTTTATGCTCAGGTGAGGGGTGATGCCGGAAAACGTAAACGTATGGAACAACGGAACGGAACCGCGTGCGTAAGTTTGTCGCGGGACGAGGCACAACAAATCAGTGTGATTGCAGCATGATAACTAACGCAGGGATAGGTGCCGAGCGCGCGCACAGCGAAGCAATAGCTATCGTTTCGTGTGTGTAAATTAGAAAAAAAACGACCACAAATTGGTGGCACTTTTACCGCAAAAAAAGCAAAGCGCGAGTGGTTCATATTCGCAATAAATGGCACACAGCCCTGCTACCTCCTTTCCCAGCCACACACACACACAGGCAGCACGATTGGCCAAGCACTTCTGCACCCTGCACCGTGGTCCCGTTGTTCCACGTGTCCGCGTTTCTCCCATTATCGACGTATCGAGTTCGAGCGGTTCGAGTTCGAGTTGACTGACGATATTTCGTGTACTTCTGCCTCGCTACACACCTATCTTACATAGTTTGTTTGATTTTGGGTTTGTTTTGTATATTCTCCTCATTTCGCGCTTGCTTTCATTCCGTTTGTTGCAAAGAGCCGGGCCTTGACACTAAGAACTATTACCTTTTTTTCTCTACTCCCGCCAATCGGTCTCCTGGTTTTTTGTTTTTATGTGATCCCCCTCGATCCCGCTCCCGTTTCTTCTCCCTGTTAATCGCAGCCTTATATAGCGGAAGAAACCTACCCTCCCTCTGTGTCGTCCTCCCCGTGTGCGACCTTTTATCTTCTTTGAGAAGAATTCTGCAAGGCTCTCCTCGACTCCCAACTTCTCCCAACGACTCCGTATGTTTTGGAATTTTTGTGCAACCAATTGCCGGCATAGATTTGACAATATTAGAAATATAAAGAAAGAAAAGCATAGAAGAATAGTAATGAATAAAAAAGCGCTCGGCGCCGGATGATAGTTCCTTCAAATCTCCAATAACTTAAGATGTATTAACGAGTAAGAAAAAAAAAACAGTTCCCTCATGACTTCCTTTGTCGGGGGGCTCATTACTGACATTGTGATTCCAAATTGCATTTCATACCCTTGAGAAACGACAGGGACATTTCATGACAAAAATGATATGCCTAACTTTCACCTAGTTTGAACGGAGATGTAAAAGAATATTGAATGAAACTTTGGGACATTGCGCAACGAAACATGGTTACCGGTTCGCTAATGTGTATGTGCGTGCATGATGTGTAGATGTGGTGGGACAATTCTTCGCTTAAGTCTACGCCAATTCTTTGAGGAGCTGAAATGCAGTGTGATCGATACAAATGTTTCCGATCGCCGTGACGTAGCCATCATCCTTTCCCGGTGGTCATCATCATCTTCAACATGGCAACATTTTGGGCCAATTTTGGTGGAGGTTTGCCAATCTTTAGGTTGATTTTGATGAACGCAAATCTGAAAAGGAGAAACAGAGAAACAAAACATAAGTTCCGATTCAATTGATTCAAAGCAATGAGAGACAGTGTACAGATTAACGTTCCGCCTGCAGCGAAACATTCAACAAATTGTTAGTTAATAAAGACGAACTTGAATTTATCAAATTTAGTTAAGAAAGAGCAAATTCAGTGAACCGGTTGAAGGTTGGTTGTTGAGATCGTAGTTACCTTTGTGAATGAATCAATCGCGTGTTGCTGGGTCCGACTGTGCGTGAGAGATGATAAACGCACACTCGTCGATAGTGTCGGGTTAAAACTAGAGCGCCTTTCTCTCTGTAGCTGTTTGTCTGTTCACGTTGAAGATGATGATGTTCCAAAGGAATTCGGAAGATATTTCAATTCTAATATCTACACAAACACAAACACAAGCACACACCCACACACACACACTCATTGCGCAATCCGTACCATCAAAACAAGAAACGACGGTGGTAAGGCACCGGACAATTCCGATCCGTTAAATCCGGTGACCGTGCGGATTGGTCGCTCGTTCATTAACGAGACTTATGTTTGAAAAAACAACCCATAGGAGCATGCGCCTGTGGGTCTGGAAAAAAAAGGACAGCAAGCCCAACCATTCCCCGATCGGTTCACATCCATCCGGCGCCGATTGTGGATCCCAAAAGGGTGAAAACAAAACGTCATGGAAATGTGATGGTCACGGCGTTGATGATTGATAACGATGCGTGGAGAATTTTGCCAAATTTTTTAATATGCGTTTTGCGTCGTCATTTCCTGGAGTGTCGTTTCGTGTCCCTTTCGACCGATCGTTTCTCGCGCCCTTGTCCTTCTGCTCCACTCTGGTTGGTTGCGCGCGAGCAGAAGGAGCAATCCGCGCGCTTTTTGGGCGCGTTATGTCGTCGTCGTTTGTGCACACCGGTAGGAAAGGGTCACTCCAAATCGGTCACTTTCGTGGGGAGAAGTTTTCAAGGGAGGGAGAGTTGCAGACAGGCAGGCGGCAGTAAGGTTCAGAGAGAGAGAGAGTCAGAGAGTGAGCGAGAGAGAGAGGTTGTGGTGTAGGTTTGGTGGCTACACGCGCGGCTTAAACGAAAGGAAGAAGGACGATCTTTAGAGGATGTTACACTTGGGTTTTTTCTTGGGTGGTATCATCGGACACAGCACCGCCCGGATCGCCTCATCGAACACCGTCTTGAGGCCCTTCTGCGTGAGGGCTGAGCACTCGAGGTACTTGACCGCTCCGATCTCCTTCGCCATGGCCAACCCCTGCGGGTAGGTGATTGGCGACAGCTTCTTGTCGCGCAGCTTGTCCACCGTGCCCTTGTCGTCCCGTAGATCGAGCTTGGTGCCGACCAATATGATTGGTATGTTGGGGCAGTGGTGGCGCACCTCCGGATACCACTTCGCCCGCACGTTCTCGAACGAGGCCGGATTGACGAGCGAGAAGCAGATGAGAAAGACGTCCGTCTGCGGGTAGGACAGGGGCCGTAGCCGATCGTAATCCTCCTGGCCGGCCGTGTCCCACAGCCCGAGATTGATCGGTTTGCTGTCGACCATCACGTTTGCCGAGTAGTTGTCGAACACGGTCGGTATGTATTCGCCCGGGAACGCGTTCGTGGTGTAGCTGATCAGCAGACACGTCTTACCGACCGCACCGTCACCGACGACGACACATTTGATGGCTTGCATGGTATTGCGTTCGGGCTGGCGAAACGGCGATCACGGCGTGGCAAGCTCACTTCTCACGCACCGGAAACCGGAGCACCACCTGTTATCAAGGTTCCGTGTCGCACTGAGCGCGCGTTTGTCTTGCGATTACTGTTGCTGTCGCTGCCTCGCTTGGCCAACAGGGGCAGGGGTGCCGTTTTTGGAAAAAAGTGGCAGTAGAATAATCTGGAAAGAGTGAAAAGATATTACATTAGCAATGGGCTAATAATTTTCATTTCGACAGCGCAACAAAGTATGCAATGAACACTTGGATGAGTTACGGGAAGGAAGGACCAACGAAAGCGGCGTTTTGTATCATTGTATTCGCTCTATCAGCGAATGCGTGCGTGACTTTCGAGAACCACCGTCGAAGTTGGCGACGCACACAAAGATTTGCACTATCTGCGCCGCGTTCCTTTGATTTAGCTGCATGTCACACATTCATTTTTATCCACAACAAAACATACGAAACTGGCCACGGAACCATGTTTTGGGTCGTCATTTATCCGTCCGCACTGCACCTCGAGAACCTTATCGGTAGCGATACCCACAGCGAAACGGGGGCTAGAAAATAAAACGGATCGCTTACCAAAAAAGGTCAGCCCGCGGCGCACACATACACCACAGTCTGAGTCTTTCCGTAAATTTTGCAACCAGATAACAAGCATCTTGTTTTTTCTCCGATTTCACCGTATTCTGGCCCGGTTATCAGATAGCCCATATCGACAGATAAGCATATACGGGGTGGGGGGGAGGAGAGGGAGAACTTGATATTAACGGGAACACGGACCGAACCGAAGCCAAGGGAAGCAAATGACTTGCACTCCCATGTGACGCGCGCGGTCCTGGGATAGTTTTCCGATTTTCTACTGTGAGACCGACCAAAATTCTCTCCACCGAGCGTCCTCCAAAAATAGGCCAGCCCGAGCTAAAGTAAACACAAATCGCACGCACGGTGCACGTTTAGTGCGCGCAGGTGGTGGCCGAAGCAAACCATACTCCGAAACTGGATCTGGCATCATTGTTAAGATGGTCCTATTCCGGACGGATACGACGCGATTGCGTGTGTTCGTTGATCAATTGACGAAAATTAGCTTCCCCTTTAGTGTCGGCTTCGTTCCGCCGTATTCGTCTTTGACCTCCGGAAGGTACTTTGAACCTTCTGTTGAACGGGCGATCATGTTTAATCAACGTTTTTTTTATGTTATGTTATAATCAATCCGTCCCCGAAGCACGTTCCTGAGTGCATCTGAATGTGGACGGATCAACAATATGATTCAACGGCACACACAACCGATTTTGATGATGAATCATTACTTCCAACCCGTCGATGATGGTGGTGGTGGTGCTGGCGGCGGCCACCGTTATTGTCGCGCCAGCCAGCTAGCTCTCGCGAGGGTCCTGGGAGCGTGCACAACCCACATCGTAATCCTCGCACACGCGGACCGGGGCCACGCACAAAATGGGGTTCGGCCGTGGCGCTCTTCGCTGCATCTAATCAGAGCGGATAGAAATCATCCGCCGGTGGGGCGGAAGTGAAAGTGCGGCGGGGATTTCAAGCATCGTCCCGCATCGTCTCCCCGCGTTTGCCGTTTGAATGTCGCTTTCACACCATCAGGCAGTCGATTTTGTGTCTGCTCGCTGGCAAAGGGTGCGTTGAGTTGGCGCGCGGATATGCGTGTGCTACCCACCACCGAGAGAGGTGCCCACCATCGTGCAAATTATGGACGTTGTTTCCCTTTTCCCTCTTATCCCCATCAAAGCAACCTTCGCTTCGTGACGGTCGTCGTCCCACTTGAAACCATGCCACGGATGCTTCAAATCCCGTGTGTTGTTGCTCCGTCCTAGTCCAACCTCGGAGGTTCGATGGATTTGCTGCTGACTCAACTGACCCATTAGCATCATAAAACACATCCAAACACACACGCACACACAGGCAGTCGCGGTGCACACGCATATGCTGCTCACTGGGCATGCAAACTGGATGAGTTGCATTTCGCGTTGGCGATCGTCTTCTTAATGCGAGCGCTCATGGTGAACTAGATTCGTGGTGGTGCAAAATCCCAACACGCTGGATCACGTCACACATCGACACTCAAGGATTGACGGCGATCATCGCACGCGGAGCAAAAAATAAATCTTTGATTTTTTTTTATCAAGAACAAAACACCCACACAAACGCTCTCTGGTCTCTGGTCGCCCGTCTGATTGAATGTGAACGACGCCCGCGTTTTTCCGACCAACCAACAACAACAGCAGCATCCACAGCATCAGCACAAACACACACAAATACACGCACGCACGGTTCTGGCGCTCTGTCCGCGTGGTTTTGGTATTCCGTCATCGGCCATATACGGGGGCGCCCTCGCCAATGCCTCGCCTCCGGACCGACGTAAACTGATCGCCAGCTGCCAGAACGAGACCTTGAAAGACCGGAACTGCGGCGGAATGTGTTGGATGGCGGTGGCGGGCGCTCGGGTGTTGTAGAATGGAACAGGTCAGGATCGTGCGCGATCGGAACCGCGGGCAGCCGCCACCCTCCAACCCACCGTGCGTGACTCCACCGAGCGATTCACAGCCATCTCTGACAGCGGACGTGCACAAATACCAGCGCAGCGCAACCGTCATCATCATCATCATCAGAGTCACGAGTACGTAGAAGGCGAAATCTCAATTGCCAAATGGTCCGCGGCGCTGTTACTACACCCCCTCGGCGCGGCAGCACCCCCTGGTTCTGTTCCGGAACGCGAAAACCTTGGGGACCGCTCGCGCGCTCCGGCCGCCGCCGCCGCGTTCGTGCGTGCGTGTGCGTTTGCGAGTGTATGGGTTATTGGATGGCCAGCAACAGCGGCGGCGGCGGCGGCAAACCTTGCGTTGTGTTTCACTTCCACCGTGGCCGTTTGTCACCGCACCACCGCACCCCCCGCGCACTTGGCCGTGATGCTTTCATCAATCGGACGAAGAAAAGAGGCAAGAAAAAAAACACTCACTCACTTTGCTTCTTTCTTCGCTGCGGTGGTTGCTACGATTACACACTCGCTCTCTCGCTCTCGCGCTTTCGCGGTGGTTCTTCTTTTTTCCTATCGCGATACTGGTGCACCACAATAAAAGTGCCACACCGTGGTGCTGCACGGGACCCCCCGCGTCTTGGCCCACGACCGATTTTAACGCACCCCGCACCGACGGATTATGATGACGACGATGATGAATGTGTGTTGATTTGTGTTCCGTTCCGACGGATCCGACCGAAAATAGCAAAACGCGCACCGCCGGAGAGAGAGAGATCGGGCGTGCCTTATCTTGCGGGGGGAAGAGGGTGCGCTTTTGACGCACCGTTCTGGCGACGGACGAATGGGCGCACCGCGTTAATGGTGGCCCCGAAACTCACAACTCGTCGCGTTACTCACAATTTGTCGGATACAGGATATCGCAGCAGCCGCCCGTTTTCCCGTTTCCGTCCCAGCGTGCACAGACTGGCCACACTCTACACACACGGGTTCAGGGAGCTCCTCTTCTTCTTGGCTTCTTCTTCTTTTGAACACGGCAAAATGACTGACAATCGGCGAAACCCGTGAGGCGTAAGTCTTTCGCCGGGTGCGAAAGAGCCGGCGCGCTCCATTGCTGCGCTGTGCGCCCGAGCAGGATGGGAGACAGGAAAAAGACTATGGCTTTCAGTTGACACTTCGCCAGCTCGATTCCTCGACGACGCAACGAAGTGCGAATGCTCGATCAAGTATCGAGCAGCAACCCTTCGCTCCGAAAAACCATTCACAGCCCGAAGTGTTTTTTAAAGCTATACAACAACAACAACAAAATTCATGTTTGTGTTTAGGTAAATGAAAGAAGCCCAAAAGATGTACAATTTATCGGGAGAAACGATGGGATTTGAAATTTCGAAGGGCGACAGCACTGACAGCAATCGATTCAGATTTGAATGTTGCTCTGACAATCGAACAACTGACAGCACCTCTCGTTGACGAAGAGAATTCTCGCGCTAAGAGAATCAACAACAAACATTGTTAGGATACAAACATTGAATGAAATTTTTAATGTTTCATGTTTTAATTTAGAATGAAGAAAGCCAGGCCTTGCTGTGTTCCGTTGTGCAAAGGGGAGAAGTTCCCGCTGGTCCACAAGTTCCCGGCGGACAACGATCGCGCCGAGCAGTGGAAAAAGGTGTTGAACTTGTCCGAATTTATAGCCGTACCGCTCGATATCATCCGAAAACGATACTTTGTGTGTTCGCGACATTTTCGTGATTCGGATTACAAAAACAAGGCCTCCAGGAGCATCAACATGACTGCAATTCCATCGTTGAATCTACACGCCCTGACCGATGCTGAAGGTTTGACGCGAATCATACCGCCGGCGATGCAACCACCCGATGCGCCGCCGCCAGTCCGAGCCACCCTTGCGCCGCAGCCGCTCCTGGATGAGCCCCTGTCGAAGTCGGGTGACGAGATGATACCGATCGTTCAAATTCCGCTAGCCGTGGATCCGATGGCCGATAAGGCGGACTCTACCAAGTACCAGCTAATCGATTTTATCGAAGAAACGTTCGCCAGCAAATCTCCGCCGAGGATGGACACGACGCCCGCCACGGTTACGGTCGTTAGCAAGCCGAGAGGGAGCAGCAGCTTGCTGGTTCCATGTTCGCCCAACGTCCAACCGATCGAGCTGGCGGCGTCTGACATACGGAGAGTGTTAGTCCAGAAACGCCGTGAAACGGTTAACGCCTCGCAGGCCCCGGTTATGCCCGCGGAGAAAATTCGCAAACTCTCGACGACGGTGGCCAGGGAACCGATCGTGCTGCAAAGGGTTAAATCATTGCCGCCGCTGGCGATACGAAAGTGTTCCACCAGCACGGCGATGACGCAAACGGAGTCGGAGGACGATCGGCTACTAGCTGCTGATAAGCAAATCGACCAGGATGAAACGGGCGACGGCGACGAGCCGACGAGCGGCAGTGGGACGACCAAAGTGTTGGCGCTTCTCGAATGCACCTCGGAGAACCTGCAGCGATTGCAGCGCAAGCTTCAGGAGCAAGGAGGTGTCTTCTCGCTCGACGAGCGATTGCTGCGGCTGGACGACGAACCGGACAAGGCCGGCGATGATAATGGTCAGTTCTGCGAAAGCGACGATGAGTCGTGCGTTCCCCCCGTGACCCGACAGTATCTCGTGCTTTCCGCTTATCAATCATTAAATAATTTCCATGACATACTGCGAGGGGGGCTAATATTAGCTCCGCTTCAATTGGCAAGCTTTACGATCCGGTTAAAGTCCGTGCCCCTTTTCTGCCTTCGCTCAGATTCTTCTCGGTCGATCGGGGTGTCGACATAATCTGTTTTCCACTTGTGACCACTTACAGACATGGGCTTGACTAAGGCGGACGATTCGAGCAAATTTCTGACGATCCGGAACTCGGACACGCAGGAAACGGTGCGGGTTAGCTACGTATGGTTGCGCGATCATTGCCGCTGCCCGGAGTGCTACAATGGAACCACCTTTCAGCGATCGTACTCCATTCTCGATCTGCCGGTGGACATTGAACCCCTTAGCAGTGACATCAACGATAACCAGGTCGAAGTTACGTGTAAGTAACGCTGAAGAGGGGGGAAAAGGCCTGTCTTATCGCAAAACGGTTTCCATTTCCTCATCGCCAGGGTCCGATGGCCATCACTCGTCGTACGATTTGACGGAAGTGTTCGACAATCAACTCGAGGTCTACCGCAGGCAGCTTAACGAGCGACGGTCACAGCTGGTTCTGTGGGATCGAGCGCTGATCGAGAATCGATGCTCGCAGGGCAGCGACGGGTATGCTCGCGTTGCTCTGAACGATCTGCTCTGCGAAGACGGGGTCATGCACCAGATCGTGCGCAGCTTGGTGACGTACGGGTTTGCCTTCATCACCAGGGTGCCACCGAATCAGCAGAGCACGGAGATGGCCATTAAGCGGCTTTTCCCGGTGCAGAAAACACTGTTCGGTGAAATGTGGACGTTCAGCGAGAGCAAAATGGACCACAGTGATACGGCTTACACAAACGAGTTCCTGGGACCGCACACGGACAACACGTACTTTAACGATGCGGCCGGTCTGCAGGTACTGCACTGCATCCAGTTCAACGGCACCGGAGCGGAAACGATTCTGGTTGATGGTTTTCGGGCCACCGAAAAGCTACGCGAAGCGGACGAGCCTGCATTCGATCGGCTGTGCGAGTATCCGCTCGAGGCGGAGTACATCGAGGAGGATAAACACCATCGCTACTTGGCGCCCGTCATCAAGCGGCACTGCTTGACGCGTTCGGTCGAACAGATACGCTTCAATCCGTCCGATCGTGCTGCACTGAAAACGCTGCCGACGGACATGGTGCCCCAATTCTACGAAGATTACCAGCGGCTGGCTCAGGTGCTGTACAGCAAGGAGATGCAGTGGCAGTTCCAGCTTACGCCTGGGACCGTGCTGATCTTTGACAATTGGCGCGTTCTTCACGGCAGGATGGCGTACACCGGGAAGCGTGTGATGACCGGATGCTATGTGGCACGCACCGAATATCAGAGCGTCGCTCGCACGATGGGTCTTATCGCTTGATCGAGTCTACGGGCCCGGAAGGGAAGAAACACACGGCGGAGTACAAATGGGCTCACAATGAGGGACACAGTTTTGCATGGAAATAAAATTAATACAAAAAATAGCACTTTCTTTATTTCCCCACACAGACACACTCACGCTCGCACACGATGTTTAGAATAAACCTGCGCTCCAACAGAAGCCAGCAACCACCACCACCATTATGCCGGATTTTAACGCGGAAGATGAAGAGGTAAGATCGAAGAACTGTACCTGAACGAAGATCGGCACCCGTATATCCTCCTCCTGACGGAATCGTAAATTTACGCGTGGTCCAAACACGATCTCCGCCTCGTGTACGATCGCCTGGAAGCGTACTTTTCGCACCCGCTCTACGGCATAGTAGATCCGATAGTCCACGTTGATGTGCATGTTGCTGCAGCTGAAAAACTCATCCGATGATTGTGTTGTTTCCGCGACGGTCTGCGCTTCGCTTCTCACGTTCACCGTGCGGACACGAACCCACTCGGAGGTCCGATTAACCGGATTGCCGTACTTCGAGACGTACAGATTGAGGTTTTCGTAGAGGCGACCCTCACCATCCGATCGCACGCCGTGCAGAAGATGAGAGTAGATACTTTCCTGCAGTTTGCCACAGAACCGAGTGTAATTGCGGCCGCCCGTCGTCGTGTTGGTGAGCCCCTCGGACGGTATGAAGTTGCAGCGGTGCCAGGAATCGACACCAAAGTTGATCGTTTCGTCGCTGGACAGGTGGCATCGGTTGCGTCTGCTAGCGGGTAACCGGAGGCGGAAAGATTCATCGGGCCGACGGGTTCCGTTCGTGAAGTAAGTCAACATCGTTTTTGGGGGGCCTGTTTCGGGGGTTCCACCATTGTGTGTTGTGGTACTATTCGGGGGCACTTCCAGAGGCGTTACGAGCAAAGGTTTGCCCTGAAGGTAGCCAAGATTGCCGCTCGTGTGGTAGGTTACGTTATGCTTTGGGCTAACGGGTGCTACAAACTTCACGGTGATTCGTTGCCACGCGTACTCCGAATCGTCACCGGTGCCTGTGTCCATTCGCTGGCAGAGTAGTTTCGCTTCGATCTTGAGGAGATTCGTGAAGTTGTGATTGAACTTTAGCACGATCGTGGGGCAGGACGTGTCGTAATCCTCATCCGAAAGCTCCACCAATCCTGCCGCAGTCGAGGTTGAATTCTGCGTGCAATTCCAGTCGCCCTCCTCAATCGCCGTGTAGCACACGGTGTACGTGACATTGAGGCAATCATCCGCCATGCAAGGATGCTCGGTGGCGGCGGATTTTTTGGGGGAACGGAAGAACCGACCGGTGGTGGACAGTTGATGCAGAAACTGACTGTTGAGAGTGGTTAGGTCGTCCGCCCGTCGACGGCAGCGATTGGAACGATCGCGCAGAAACTGCACCGGCTGATCGATCTGACAAGCACCGTTGGTGAGTGAATACGGAAGCGCTGGGGAGAGGACGCATTTTAAACCGGAAAAGAATACCATATCGAAACATTGAACCCTTACCAAATGTTTCCACGGTCTCACTGGTCTCGTTGTAGAAGTGAATCAGGTCATCGACACGATAGTGATCCAATCTTGCCTCTTCCGGCGGCACGGTGAGGTCAAGCGGAAACACATCCTTCCACTGGTGCTTCGTAGCATCCGCTTTCTGGTTTGGGTCGTAGTGCTGGAAGTAAGGTCCATTGTGAAGCATGTCGTCGTTTGTGGCATCCTTAGGTCTCTCACCCGTTCATCGCCTTCCTCGTGGATAGGCTCGACAAGGCACAGCAGCCCACCCTGAACCCGGCAGGATTGCAGTCCTTCGTCGTGATGATACTCTTCTGTGTGCAGTTGTTCCTGGTCGCAGTTGAATACCTTGAGGATGGCCTCACTGCAATCGATGTCGCAGCAGCAATTTACATCGCAAACGTTGATCTGAAAAGGGACTTTTATTAGATTCTCTTCGCTGGAAGTCTACACGCTGCCATCAACCTTCAAATCACACCGACAGTAGTATCCGGAAGGGATCAACTTTGCTGCCCGGCCTTGCAGCGGAACTTGGGGATATAAATCGATCGGTTGCACCGTCTCCGTTGCTGCCGTCGTCGTGGTGGCGGCACTCGGTGTAGAAGGACTGCTCGTAGTACTTTCGGTAGCCTTAGTTCCTGAAGTCAGGGTACTGGAACTGATGGTAGCCGCTGCCGTTGTCTCTACGGTGGTGGTGGTTGCCTCCGGTGTCGAAACGGTCACGTTGGGTGTCTCGGTTGTATTTATTTGATTTATTTTCGATACATCAATTTTGACGAAGCTTTGCACATTTCGATCACCGTTTTCCGGTCGACTGGGGGTCACGTAAGTCGCGGGCCCCAGAAAAGCCAGACACCCGACCACGGCCACTAGTGCGCTAGCGTAGCTCGACCCCATACTCGGTGAAGTTTTTGAAGATCAGCATCAACTCCAGCTCGACGGTGCCGGCCGTTTTCGTGAGCAGTTTGTAGCGCTCGATACCGGAAAACGCGATATCGCTCTTGGCCAGCGAGAAACCGCCGGTGTGAAACTTTTCGCGCAACGTATCGGCCAAACGTGGCGATGAGACCTTCCACGTGGTAATGCAAAGCTGCTGGGGACCGGGATGGGGTGGAACGAAGGCAAACCCGTATCCCACGGGCCAATATTGCTGGAGAGCGTTTACGGCGTACACCTCGACCTGCAACTTTGGCCAACCCTGGAGGCCGCGGCACGCCAGGTGTAGGTCGATTGGGGTACAGAAATCCGACCGCTGGTCGATTCGTGCCGTACTACAGCACGTCTGCCCCTCGGCGTGACCCTCGATCAGTTTCCAGCTCGAACCGTACTGGACACTCCAGCGACAGAAGAGGTTTGGTTCGTCAAAGTCAGCTGCCGATCGTAGCTCGCCAATTATGTGTATCTCCGCCATCAAATGGCCATCGCCTCACTGCGCCGTGTTGTAATCCGGAACTGAGTATTCATCAGGATGGTTTAAAATACGTCCCATCGACCATTGGGTCGCTAGGCGCAGACCAAACATACCGTCACCATGGAAACCATCACCGCCCGCCAGGTGTGGCTGCCATTTTGACACCGTTGGAGCGGAACAGAACGTTTAAATAAAAATGACAAACTCGAGGTAGATTTTTTGTAATTTATTTTCAGTTTTGCTTAGCGCTTGTTCGAGATTGATTCACTTTTCTCTGTCTAAGATGGGTTTTGTCTGTAGCAATATTGTGGGGAACATGTTTTGTTGTGATCGGTCGCCGGCGCGTGTCCCGTCGCCGGCCGTTTGAATGAAATTTTGAACTACACAATTACGTTTGGGCGATAAAAAGTGCTGTCTCTTGCGTTTGGTATTTGCTTTGCTTTCGCTGTTTTTGCTTCGCTGTTGTCTTATCCGTGTAAAGTTGAGATTATGTTTAGATGATTCTGAAGAATGTATAAAAATATATGATTCTTTGTCGCGTTTCAGACACTCTGTCACTATCTCCGTTAAGCGCGTTCCGATGGCGTATTTCCGACGGCGAGACCGACTGCAGAGTGGCTGTTGGTTTCTTTTAGTGAGTTTGCGCCAAGTCACACCACCGCCCCTTTAGTACTTTCTCATCTCCCGACCGAATACAGTTTAGAACAATTCACTCTAATTTGTTGATTGTATATTAAATACGATTTTGCTTTGCTATACCACATGGATTCGTCAGATTGTAGGCCTCAGACCGGGCCACCGTGGTTTGGTTGTTTCACTTGCACTCGTCGCTTCACTAGCTCGTACTTCACTAGCATCACGTTATTTACAAAACACACCTAACTTATGCATACACCGTGTTCCATCATTGTGCTACAGATTTCGGGGGTAGTGATGTTCGTCAACGGTCCCTCCTTTTGGTTGCAAAGGGAGTGCGTGCGCGAGCGCGCGGCACCGATGAGTATTGCAGGGTATACACATTATACATGATAGGACAAATCTTTTATGAGACTCCAGTAGGTTCTAATGTTGAAGGTTTAACGTGTTAGCTACCATCACCTACCACTGTTACCCGAAGAAAATATCGTGCACTTTGTACAGGGCCCTCTTAAAAGTCTGCTATTGCTCGTTAGATTCGGTAGAATTTGAGTGAGAGTTTTTTTTTCACACAGCACACGCACACACAGTATTTGCTCCCACGATTACACTTTAAATTATATTTATACTTCAATTCGTCAGTTAGTCAGTTCTAAATGCCCGTTTGAGATTGCTACAAACAACCGGTCGGGATGATGGGTTTACTTTACGCAGTCAATCCGCAGTTAAATCCGACCATCACTAGAGCGAAAATTCCTCTTTTTCATTGCCCACAATTCACCGTGTTCCGCGCTGCTGCTCAATTACTTTGAATGGAATTGTGAAGCGCCTCTTCACTTCGACAGTTATGAGAAAAGAATCGATCAGTCAGTCCAGTGGCCACTACAAGGAAAAGGCATGGTAGTAGTAACGAAAGAAACTCGGATGCCCTCGGATTGGGTGCGCCTGGTGGTCCCGACTTGGCCCTAATACAGTTATCTCCTCAAAGACCGACCACAAATGACTAGGGGCTGGGGGTTACGTTATTTACATCCGCAAACGGAGTTTTCGGCTTGCGGCGGCCGTTTCGGGTTTGGCACTCTGCTGGGCCGCAGCTCTGCAGTTTCGCGTACCTCCATTCACAGTCGAATCTCAGTGGAATGACACGGCAAGCCAGAGAAACTTCCACAACCGGGCAACACCGATCGGACAACTGATCAGGATCAGGAATGTTATTGGCCACGATCCACGATCTGTGTGGATCGCAGAATAATAGATCAATACTCAACTAAAGTACGATTCTTTACCCCTCGCTCTCTCCCTCTCTCTTTCTCTCTCTTTCTCTCTTTGAGGCCTAGCTAGCTAATCAACTGAAACACTCTTTCGCTTCTCAGTAAGGAACTAAAGTAAAGCTTCATTTGATGAAAGGATAATAATGTTATCCGTACACGCACACCAAACACACCCGTATGGTCACGCTCAATGATCCTACACAATCTTTTAATGATCTTCTAACTATGGCCCATTCCAAGGCCGCAGCACACGATACAAGCAAGTGTGATTGCTGATCGCTTGAATTTAGAGACATTATTTACAGTTCGGTCACTTTCGGATAATCCACCCCGTTTTGTTCCTGCACCTCTCTATCCAATATCTGTACGTTGACACGTATTGCCATGCCCTACACTCGATAACCCGGTTCCGGACTCCGGTGCCTAGTAATGATTGTGTAGAGTCCGGCGGTTCCGCAGGTCTTTCGCGCGATATGAACGAAGGCTTTCAGCGGACGCTCCCCTCAACCGCCGCCACTTTTGCTCACAAACTCGTGCAGGATGTCGCACGCCATTTCGATGTTGTTGCGCGAGATCCCGAGTGCCGTGATGACGTTCTCCTTTGAGTAGCCCTCCTGCATGAGGCGCGCTATATACTCGAGGTTGATATTTTCGTACGGCACGTTCGAGTTGTTATTGTTGTTGATCGGATAGGACCGGGCCCCGGCGGCGGCGGTACTACCCTCCATCACCATTATGGCCCCGGCGCCAAGCCCTGGCGATGACGAGAGGCTGGAAAGATGATTGTTGTTACTTTTGCTCTTGCTATTTGCGGCCACCGTAGAGGGCAGCCCGTCCCCGCCGTCCGTCGCCGTCGTTGCTAGGCAAACGTTTTCGTACAGCAACGGTTTGCTTCCGCCAGCGGATGCGGACAGCTGCGAGGAGGTGATCGATTTACAGGGTGGCGGATGCGGTAGGATCTTTGCGGCTCCGATGCCGCCACCGCCGTTTGCCGGTAGCGACTGGTGCCGCTGGTGGTTGTTCACGGGCTGGGACACTGCGGCGGAGGACGCTTGCGACGAAGGTTGGTACTGGGTGCGTGGCTGGGGCTGCGGTTGCCGCTGGGGCGTCGGTTGTGGTTGTGCCGGGGCCGGTTTGAACACAACCGTCGTCGTTGTCGTCGTTGTTGCGCTGCCCCCGGGAGCGAGTTCCGTGCTGGTGCCGCTGGTTTGTACCGTTACGAGCCCATTCAGGTTGCTGCTGCTGACCGAGGCCGTCGGTTTGAACTGGTACACGTTGTTCGGCGTAAGGGCCGCCGTCAGGATGAGGCTTTGGTCGGACTTTTCGTCCACCTTCAGGATGATCGGATGGCGCGCTTCCGGTGGCCGCGTGTCGATGATACCGACGATCGTTTCCGCGGGACCCACGATCACCTTGTCGATGGCACTGTCACCCCCAAACGGGTCCAGCGGGTTCGTTCCACCGCCGGGAAGCGCATTGGCACTCGAACAAGGGCAACCGCCGCCACCGCCACCACCGCCTGTTGATCGATCGCTGCTGATGGCAATGTTTTGATGCTTCGGAACCGGCGGTGGAACGGGATGCTGAATGCTGGGTGCTTCCGGTGCGGGAACACCGTCCTTTGGCGCTAGGCGCGCCGCAAGCAACGAGAGGTTCTCCGAGCTGCGGCTCAGATTGAGTCCGCTGGTGATCTGGTTCGATAGGTTGCACAAGCTCGAGGCAGTTGCAATGATCTGGTTGTTGTTGCGGGACGTCGCTTGAAGCAGCGCTTGCGTCGTGGCCGTTGGTGGTGGGCATCCGCGGTTCACGGAGGATTTCTGCAACCGATTGTCACAGGCATTGGCGCACTGGGAACTACCGCTGGCCAAGATCCCCGGTGAGGACTTTCGCGGTGGCAGCGGCGGTGGCGTCGTGGTGCACTGTCTCTGGTGCGCCGCGTGCTGGTAGATCGACTCCAGCGAGCTGGATGAGGTCGTCTCGCTCGAGAGGGCTTTGTTGAAGGCCTTCAGGATCAGGTAGCTGCTCGGCGACGGGCTCCCGGAAGTGGGCCCACTGGCGCAGCTCACCGATGCGACCGGTGCGCTGAGACGGTTCAGCTGTTGCGCCGTCACCACCGACTGCTGCTGCTGCTGCTGCTGTTGGTGGTGGTGATGATGGCTTCCGCACGGCAGCGCCGCCACACCGCCACCGCCAGTCTGCGGTAGAAGGGAAGAGGATGAGGATTTGTTACACTTGACCAGATTGTTGTGGTGTCCGCCGCTGCTGCTGCTGCTACTGCTGTTGCTACTGTTGCTGTTGCTGTTGCTGCTGATGCCGGAGGAGCCAGTGCCGTTTGCGTTAAGCGAGATGTTAGTGTGCGTGGCCACCAGATTGCCGTTGACCGTGTGGGACACGGTGGCCGTCGGAGGCGGTGGCGCAGAGGCGGCCACAGCAGCCGCCTGTGCGGCCGGTGAGCTTAACACCGGAAGCACGGTTCCGGCGGCACCCGCGGCAGATGAAGAAGTCGTCGACGTGGCGGACGATGATGACGAGGTGGTGGAGGAGGAAGAGGAAGAAGATGACGATGACGATGAGGATGATGAGGAAGAGGACGATGACGAGGAGGACGAGTTTGCGGGTGAAGCGGAGGCCGGATTGAGCACGGAACCGGCCACCGCTGGGATCGCGGGCGCAACGCCACTCGCTCCGCCGGCACACGATTGCTGAGGCGGAGCCGACGGTTGGTGGTGACCCATGCCCCCCATGGCCGAGGGACCGCCCGCGTAAATATCGCTATTGCTTAACACCGGTGCCGAGGGCTGCTGTGGGCCAACCGTCGCCGCCGTCGTCGTCGGCGTCGAGTTTGTCGTTTGCTGGCGGCGTGGCAAGCGAGGCGATGAGTGCGGGCTTTGCTTTTCGTTGTTGTTGCGTGCCAGGGTCATACTATTGCTTAGCGCGTGCAGGGATGAGGTGGCAATGTTGAAGTCATCCTGTACATCCCGTGTGTATGTGTGTGTTGTTGGTTTTGTTTGTTCCCCGCCGGATCCGATTCCGAGGTGATTCCGGTGGAACAAGCACGCATCGGCCCCCCAAAAACCACACAAACGCCATGGCCATCAGCGATGACCCGGTGGGGGGGGACACAACCGATCGACACATCGAAAGAGAAAGGAGATAGAAAGAGAGAGAGAGAGTGGAGAGAGAGAACGACAAGAAAATGAGACTCACGGCATCCGAAAACCACAATTTTGGAGGAAACAAATTGACAATTTTGAAGGATTTGCGTGCATAGGCGTGCTAACAAATGGCGTGCTGAGGGAAGTGTGTTGATAACGTTACACGCCACACGTGAACAAAGTGATAAAAACACGTAGACACAAACACAAACAGAATTGCAAAACATGCAAAGGATGGAAAAATGTGCGAAAATTAAAAAGGGTGGTTTAAAACCAATAATTGACTGGCACGAGCATTTGAATGTCCCACTTCGCGCGTGCTAATATTCAACGGGAGAACATCATCAACATCTGATTGGACGCCACACGCCCCTCGCCGGGTGTTCATTAATGAGAAGATTGAAAGGATGCCATTTTTCAATCATTGCCCCAACGCCATAATCAATTCGGAAATGATAAACTCCCGGGCGGTGGGCAGACTTGAAAGTCCTGCCATGCCATGAAAAGGGGATTATTTAACATATTTTGCGTTTCAATTTCCGAACTCCCGCCCCGGAGCACGAAAGCTCCGACATGTGGCGTGTCATGATGGGTAGAGCGCGCGATGGGTTGGCCCTAGGCCCCAGAGGAGCACATGAGATTAATGGTGTCCCGTTTTTCATCGCTTGATCATTCTGCATTTTCTCCCGTCGTTTGGCTGTCGGCCGCATTTTCTGGAAAACGAATGCGCCTAAGTGGGGCAACCGGCGAAGGATTGTAGTAAGGCCTGTCCGGCATGTAAGGCCCTTAAAAAACACCGTTTCAGTGCAAAATACTTTACAACCAGTCCAGCTGATGGCGATTTTTTTTTTGGGTCTACCCAACCACAGCCTACTCAGCAACTCAGCAGTTTGATCGATCCCTTTTTAAAGACCCCGTTGTACTAAATAGCCTGCGTACTTAGAAGCGAACCATTAAATACGATCGCATTTTTCCGTTTTTTCCCTCACGTGTGGCGATAAAAATGGTGACGGGCGTTATCCTTGATAATCCTTTTTTCCTTGCCACCATCCTTTACGGTGCGGCGCAGATACCAATGAACCGCGGAGCGTTGCCGGTCGTGTATATAACACAGACACATGATGTATTATGTGCCCTGCCCTGTACGCCTCTCGCCAGAAGGTTTTGCATGATTTATTACACTTTCTGCTGTTTGGTGCTCTCAACCGTTGTTGATAGAGGTTTTTTTTTCGTTTCGTCTCCCCAATCGGCACTCTCTCTGTCCTGGAGCAAATGTGTTTCGTTCTACTGTTTCTGCTGACTGGGCACAAAAAATGAGCTTTTTGTTTTTTGCCCCCCCGTTCGGCTCGGTTATTGGCAAAGGGTTTTTTTTTGTGCCGGAAAAAGGAATTGCAATCAAGCGGGATGCCGGTTGACCTCTTAAAACACACAAATAATGGTGGCATTTGCAACACGTTAATGTTTTCGAGCACATTTCGAGTTGCAGCTGACATTTCGCCAGGAAAAAGGGTTACTATGATCAGATTTGGATGTTCCCTTTGGAAGTTGAACTGGTGAGTCCCGATCTTACTGCTCGAAAAACTTAATATTTAATCCTATTAATGGTCACGCAAAAATACACTTAACAACGGCAACTGCATGCAAGTGAAATACATTCCTTTCGCAGGTGACAAGCAAGGACCTCAGAACGTGAACGTGAAAAAGTGACTAACTACAGGGAAGAAAGATCCGGAATCGAATCTTGGACGAAATAATGAGGCGCGATTGGGTGAATTTTTGAGGGATGATGATATCGAAATCATCGGAATTGATTTATTTCGTTCTATTTCAACGCTTTCTTTTTTATTGCTTCAACTTACTTGCTCTTAATATTCGAAAAATTGTATCTACCTAATTTCGTTTGCCTCCAAACGTTTGCAGTTCAAACGTTTAACCTATACGCACTAGAGGCTTATTGCGTTATAATAAAACAAAAAACACAGGATTTCGTTGATTGGTCGGGGCGGTGTGCGTTTTGCGAGTTAAGATTAAGAGGACGGCGGCAAATAACCGGGCTCTTCCGGGAGAGTAGCAAATAAATACCTTATAGCGCTAACAAAAAACTGGGAAAAATGGTTGGCATTGGTGGAGCAGTGTTAATACACACCTGTACATAGTTTAACTCAAATGGCAGTCGGCAAAAGTTGTGATCGAAGGGGTAATTTTGCTAACGTTTGAAAGCCGATATTGCTGATGATCAGGGAAGAGTGAAGAGGGAGTGTAAAACAAAATTACCTAACTTACGAGAACGCATTCACAAGCAGCAAATGGCCAATTTCTTCCAAAGAACAATAGCTTTTTTTTGTTTTTGAACTTAACTACGCTACTGCTACGAACTACACGGGAGACTCTTACTTAACCGGACTATGGTCCTATCTTTCTCCCAACGCGGTGCTATCGTACTAATCGTATCCTTCTAATCATCACAAGAATTTTAAGCACTTGTTTTCTTATCCAGTTCCCTCGTGTCGGCTTCCGAACATTTTCTTTTCGATTGTTTTAACTAACTTATTTACCAGCTCTCCCTCGCCATTCGCCATCCAGGTTCGTATGTACACTATTGTTTGAACAGTTTTTCCCTACTCTTGCGCGCCACGATCGGTAGCCTCTGTCCAGCAGCTGTGTTAGCAGGGGAAAGTGTATACTATTCAACGGAGTATTTTATTCGATTATGCTGAGTACTTTGCTTAGATTGAAGTATGTAGATTGAAATACTTATTTGGTACTACACAAGTGAACGGGGAGAAGCAGATGAGATACTATAAAAATAACTGCTCTTTTGTCGTATTCTGCTCCGGCCGAGACGTGGCTCGGGTTCGATTGATATCGGATTTTCCGATTGCTTCGAATTACAATGTTACTATCAAATTATTGATAATGATTACCTCCATTATACGTTATTCTATGTCACTGTGTCGAGCCGAAATCGACTCACGTGTGGCTTGGGAGTATCGTTACTAATAGTCGCTCCTGTTAACGGCGCATAATGGGTTCTCTGCCAACGGATGGACGCTACACCTCAAAATAATAAACAATTTGGCTAAACAGAGCGACACACACTGCACGTAGAGAGTGTGTCGTAAAATGGAAAACTGGCGTGTAACTGAATACCTATTGAGTGTGTTTGCTGCTATGAGTTCTTTCGGGCGCAAATAGTGAAACGATGATAAAAAGCTTTGTCAGCAGAACATGGAGCTTTACGTTCGGGACGTTCACGAAATGGCTCACAAAGATTGTCGTATGATGAGAGTGTGAAAGAAAAAGGGAAACTGGATCAGGAAAAAGCGGACTCGTGTGTTGGCATCTCTTAATTGTTGTTACCGAGCACATTACTGCATTCTACGCTACGGGAGCTTGAACTAAAAGGGAACGATGGGAAAAACACTGATGCTTCAGACAAGTGGACCAACATTACAAAAACCCATTAACTAGCATTGCATGAAGAAAAGAAAAACAAACGATTGATGCAAAGATGATGCTGGTGAAGGGATGACCGCTAAGAAAAACGCGTCTCTCTGCTGGCTTGGGCACCCCGCAGGGGAGCTTAACGAAAACAATAACACACACAGAGAACACACAAAGGAGCGAGTGCGAATTGTTGTGCTATTTGTGGAAGGATCTTACAGACACATACAGGCACAACGGGGGCATGTTGGTTTCATGTTGTTTCATGTGGCGGAGGTTTGACTCGGGATTGGGGGAACCAAACTGGGCTAATGGTGATGGTGGTGATGAGAGTGTGTGTGTGTGTAGTGACATGGAGCGAGCGAGCGGGCAGGCGGACGGGCGGGCGGGCAGGCAGGCAGGGCGAGAACGAGCGTATAAGACTAACACTGTGTCTCACAGTACCTCCGTATCGTCGTCGTGATCGTCGTTCTGGAGCTGCTGGCGACCGTTGGCCGAGTTGCGATTGTGCTGCCGCTTCGGATCGAACGCGTCCACCACGATCTGTTCCGTTCCCTTGATTTCTGCCCTACAGAACGGACAGCCCTGCGGGAGAGAGTAAACGAAACAATGGTGCCCCGTTACAATGCTGCCAAGTGATCTTTTTCCAATTCGCTGAGGCTTTTTCCAATTCGCAATAAGTTTTTCCGACATTCCGAAGGTCACCCCACCACCAAAGGGACCCTTTTCATTGTCAAAAGCACAGGCACAGTGGCTTGGTCTTACCTGTCCTTCCGAATCCACCTGCCAGGCCGTTAGGCACGGCGTACACAGGAGATGGCCGCACGGTTCGATGCGAATGTCCTTATCGTTTTCGGCACAGATTTTGCACAACTGAAAGGTGCTCCCTGTGGTGAAGAGAGATGTGGTAATGATGGTAAGAAATCCACAACCCACCAGCAGCCGCGTGGCGTGTTACGTACCCATTTCACAGTACAGCTCGTACTGTTCCTGTGTCACAGTGATATGATCCTCGAGTGGACTTTGCACGGCAAACGATAGGTCCGGATTGTTTGGTTTGCCGTCGGGGAACAGATAGAACCCTTCCCTGTGAAAAGAACGCGAGACGCATCGTAAAGGTTGCTCGTAGAAGAGGTGGAAGCAGAAGGAGACCCCCCTTACCTATGGCCGTCTAGTAAAGCTTGACATAATGACTTATTCTGTGGGATCGTCTGCAGGATTTCGCCTTCTTGCGTCACGTAACCTATCGCCCACTGCCCTAACCGTGTGCAGGATAATCTGGATAATCGCGGAGGACGAAACAAACATTAATTGTGTGGCCCCGGGGGGGAGGGTTGGTTGTGATTGGGTGGGATCACGACGTGCTTACCTGAAAACATAACTACCAGCCTTATTGATATACTTTTGTAAGCGGGCTTTGACTTCGTCGTAGGTTAGGAAAGCTACGTAGCCTGGGTGAGTCACAGCAAGGATTTGCCAATTTCTCAGCAACGTATTCCAGGGTTGAAACAGCCTGCAAGCCAAAAAAAACGGTACGCTTAGCACACGATCTGGGGGCAACGACTCACCGATCCGGTCTCACCTTGTAAACACATCAAATTCAAAATTTGATATATAATCATTGCACGTTAAGTCTATGGTGGTTTTAAGCGCCATCGCTTCCAGCCCGGAGGAGATCGGATGCACCTGGGACAGCTCTTGCCGGAACAGTTTCCACGGTACGAGCGTGCTGCGAAAGTAGAGATAGAAGAAGAGGCATGATTAATGGGTGATTGTAGTTTTCCGTCACAGATTTGTTGGCGTTTAAAGGCGCCTGAAATCAAGTCAGTCGCTTCGTCAAACGTAGTGGGGTCTCGTGAATAAACGAAGGAGCCACCTTGAACTTGCACTTCCCCTTTCACTCGCTCTCTGTTAGACCTTAATTATTTAACCCAACCCAGTGTGGGCCCGATAAAGGGACCTTCCATAGTGTGCCTTCAGCTCGCGGTAGCTCCCCGGCTCAAAAGTAATTAGACAGTGCGTCGTGAATAATTACAGATTACACGAAGAAACGAATCAATTTCTCATTAAATTACCATCGCCGCGCGGAACCGCCGCGGCGCTACGGTGCTTCGTAGCGCGCTTCGACCCTCGTCGGCCCACAGCAACGCTCTTGGCCGCGGCGTCGTTATACTTGAATTTAATGATGGCAGCAGCCACCACAGAGACCCGGGCAGGAAGTTTTCATCATTAAAAACTCATCCCATATGCCGGGTCGCCGGTGAACGATAGGCGAAGGTCTCTGCTCACCGACTACGACGCCTTCTTCGGTGGATCAGCGGATGACTTTTCATTCACCGGCCCCGGCCGTCGTCGTGACTATCGTGTGGAACTGGTTCGATCTTTATTTCATGAGAAGAAGGCGAAAAACAAAACTGGAATCCTTTTCATTCGGGTCGACGGCGTTTTTGCTGATGATAGAAAATTTAATGGAGAGCCCAAAGTCTCGTCGGGGCTCGGATCGGGATTACCGGGAAGGATCCCGCACCGGCCGGTGAAGTGTGTGTACCTGTGCACACAGCAGGATAATGGCGGTATAATGGCCGTGGTGTCTGCAAGTCCCGTGTAGCAGATCCAAGCGGCCATCTTCAGAACCTTCTCTCGGTGGGCATCGCCTTCTGCGATGTTTAAAGAGCCTGTGTGACGTTATGAAAACGTTCTTCGAACTGCATGAAAGGTGTCGTCATTCATTTATCGATGTGTGAAACTGTACCCGTAGGCACGTTGTTGCACATTTGAAAACACTTTGCGCTCTCGGGAAGGGCTTTTAATTTGTCAGACCCATTCGTTGGGTGAGTGGGCGCACAAACCGACGGCATCGCAGGATAGCACGGGAAGACACCGTGCACCGCTGGTGACGAGGCAACAAAGTTCTACGTGTTTTGTCAGGAAAAGGAAGTGGATGGGAGTCCCACGGCAAATGCTTTTTGCACTGATTGTAGCCTTCCCGGAAAGCGGCGAACGGCAGCTGGGGAAAGATGAAAATGGCATGAAACCATGCTATTTCTTGCCCGAGGTAAAAATAGAATCGCTTCCTTCCTTCAAGGCGTTTGGTGGCCGCTAACGCACCGCACCGAGAAACAGGTGCTACCAGGGTCCTTGTGCGCCGCGCCCTTGGCACAGGCTGTGTGCTATGCAGAAGTAATCTCGTTTAATTCACTCTGCAGGCGGCGGCGTTAATGGATGTGCTTTTCCCGTTTGAAGCGCCTACTACGCGCGCCTGTCAGTCAGTCACAGTTGGCGGCTGGAAGTTGCTCACTTCGTTCCGAGCCTGCTTTGCCCGGTGTGGGTTTTGTGCACTTTTATCGCACACTCCGCGCGAACGAAGGACCGTACGCGGTGGTGGCCCTTTAAAAATCAAGGGAAAACAATCGCCTCAACCCTTGACGGCCGCCGTGGCCGTGGCGAAGACGTCCGGGCGGCCGCGGGCCGCCTTTCTTTTAATTAAACGGATGTGTGTGTGTTGGGGATAGCGAGTGGAAGTGTATAAATCAATTAATGTGGATTGTTTTTCCCTAGCCGTTCGTCCGCCATCGGTAACCGGTTCTCGCGAGCAGAACCGGGAGAGCGTGTTTGTGCTGTGGTTAGTGTGGACGGATAAGATGAATCGGTTGTGTGTGCTGCACAGGATGATGAGAAAGCGATGCTCAACACTAAAAGGACTCTGCGCGTTCTATTCATTTCCTGCCCGGGCCACCTTATTGCCGGCGCTGCCGACGATGCAACGAAATTAATGGAACCAGCGCCGTGGAAAGATAGACGATAATGATCTAGTTTTCTTCCTGGGTTTCATCCGCCGGCCGAGCATGCATGCCGGCCAAGGGTCGGAAAAATCAATCCGAAAGCGAGTCCGTTAATTTGCCTTCGTGCAGTCTTGGTGCATACCTTCGGTATGGTTTGGGACGACAGCGCGATGCTATCGGGATCGAATAATGTCTTCAGACCCGAAATTCTCACCCGTCCACCGGCTTTCGGTTACTGGGCTAATCACATAGTTTTGACCACCCGGAGGGACACGTTTTCGTATCTAGGGGATGTGTGAGAGCACCCAAAACGAATGGCCGCAGTTTAAAGAGAAACATTTCAATCATGCAACGCGCTTTAGTGTCGATAATTTGATTAATGAAACGAAGATCTGATTTGTTCTCATAAAAATAAACGCTTAGAAATTCTTTCAAAAGCATAACTTAATGCAGGTCTATTACTGGTTGGATTTTGATCGAAAACGAAGCGTACATTTATCATAACTTAAACGTTTGTTAACGGATTAACAGAACCGCAAATTATTATATATTTAAGTCCTTTAAATCCTGGCTGGTAAATCGTAACGTATGGTGGCATAACAAGATGCAGAACTAGTCTTTTCCGAGCTTATTTATAGCACCGTAAAACTTGCTGTAAGTGACATAAACCACTCGCTTCGGCGAGATTGATTTAAAACGGTTATCACCGCGTGCCCACCCGTGTAAGTGCATGTTGCAATCGAATAAACAAGGGCATCATCGAATGCAACATCCTCTCCAGTAGTCGTTGCCGCGGTGTGCAGTGTTTGGGAGGTCCTCCTTCTCGTCGTTGTCGTCTAACCACCGAACACACACACATTAAATTCGTTTCACTTCCGTCGCAAGGACTTCATTTTTGCCACCGAGAGCACAAACCGAGGAAAGGTAACGCTGGGCGCAGCCACTGAAAGTTCGCTCGTCTTTGCTGTTGATTTTTAGAAACAATTCTCAACTCCTCCCGCGACTGGGAAGCTTTATATTTACTGTGTGTGTGTGGTGGCCCTGGAAGGCGGATTGATTTACGACATACAGGCAGCAGCAGCAGCAAACGTTCCGGTTAAAAGTGAGCACTCTGCACACCACCCGGAAGCAGACACTCCACGACGAAGAAAGTTGCTTATAGGTTGGCAATGAGGACTTCTCCTGGCGGCACTGTTGGGAAGCATTCGCCGAAGAATGTCATTCAGGGAAGTGTTTGTGGGAGGTAAAAACTTGGTTCCACCGTGTACTTCAGGCTCCAAGGACGTGAATAAAATGCAGTCAACCTTCTCAAGATGCCGGGGCGCGCCACGGGACGCATGGGAAGCCGGGAGGGGGAACGCCATAAAAGTAATTTTTCAGTAACTTCAACCATACTTGATCTTGACTGATGTCGGCTGCAGGTCCCCGCCCGCCCGCAGGACGCCACGGCCATGGTGGGGCCAGCTTCTCACTTTGTGTCCACAAGTTGCGAAATGGGGCAGACCATTTTCAGGCAGATAAATCCTCGACGGAGGACCGGGAAGCGCTACAAAGGTTACACGTGCTAACGGGCGTAACACAATCATAGTGCTGCGCTGCGCTCCTGGTTTCTCCCGTCGCTGGCGGAATTGAAAGCGGACTTTACGAGCAAGTTTAGCACAAATTCAATAGCCGAGCTCACGGCACGGTAAAGTTTGCGCCTCAGCCCCCGCGTACGAGGCACGTGGAGTCGGACGGAAATTTCCGCAAAGGACATCTTGTTCCTCCGCTCGGCAAATGGAAGCCACCGTGGCAGAGGCGGCACAAGCCTGCTGGGGCCACGTGTGAGAAATCTGAGAAGGATAAGCTTTTATGGGCACATTTTAATCACACTTCGATGGCGGTCTCAATTAAGGGTGCATCATTATCACAGAGTGATAACAGAATTAACGGGGGCCCTAATTTTTATTTGCCCCAGGGATTTGCCTAGACAGCCGTCGGACTCGGACTCCGCTTTCCTCGCTTTCGAGCTGGCCCCTGTTGATTTACACGGCACCGGAAGTGCAATAAAAATCCATAAAAAATTGTATCATCAAGATGGGGTCGTCAATTTGGTCTCTCGAGGCCTATCGCTCTTTTCTCCTCACTCTAGGCCACCCCCCACTTGACACTTAGCCCGGGCCGGCAAGAGGAACGGATAAACATTTTATGGCCGCCCCCCCGCCGTCATCGTAATAATCGTCAGATTGCTTCTTTATCTTCCGGAACCGGATGGGAAAGGGGCCCGACCGGTGATAGCACGAAACGATGGACACGACGTCAACGCGACGTCGTGCATTGTCGCCGCCGGTCGTAAAGTTGTGAAAAAGTAATCTCGAGCTTCGTTGCCGAGACTCAACCAACAGCTCCCCGGTCACCGGCCGCAGAGCTCGGATGGATGGATTGAGAGATCTCGATCAATCCATCTCGGACAGAGCTGGCGTTCAATCACTTTCGAGGACCTCCACAATGGTGGCAGGTCCTCCGCCTAGGGCGGGCTAAATGAAAAGCCCAACAATCGGTTTCATGAATATTTTCCTAACCCGCAAAACTTGGGCGCTCCCGAACCGAGCATCCTTTGCCCTGGCCCTTGACTGGCTGCCGAAAGGGTGGCAAGTGAAATCCATCAAATATTACACCATCCTCGGGATCACGGTCACCGAACCTTCCCAAGTGTGTGACGAGAACTAGGTGTCAACGGGTGTGTTTGAGGTGCGAAGACACCGCACACTGGACCGGCGATATGATTAATGGCGATATATTGCAAAATCGCTGTTTACTTTTTGCCCGTTTTAATCCATCATGAATGTGATGCTCTCGCTCCCGAGTGTGCCATCTCCTCGTGATACCCCTTTTTTCGGTGTGTGAGCTACAGCATGGATCGTGTGTCCCGCGACGGCCTCCCCGGATGTTCAGCATCCGCAATCGCAGACTCGCTGCTCTGTGCACGAAGCCGGAAACGATGGCGTAGCAGCAGCACTCGACTCGGCTCGGTTGCGCTGAATTGGATGGGACACACACTTCAAAGGCAGGGCCCTGTGCCTCTGTGGATGGCCACCCCATCACGTTGTAAGACATCGGACAGTGAGTGAGATCAGCAAAAAGCTGGACCAAAAAATCAGATATCATATTTCAGCTCGGGTCCACCCGCTCGGGGCGTCCGCTAATAATTTGAAGATCCACAGGGCGCGACGCGTGCAAACAAACCGAAACCGTCGCCGGCTAGAAACTGTCGAGGTCGGCGAGATTTGTGTCCTCCCGCCGCACCGATCAGTTATGTGTCTGCTTTTTGTTTTATCTTAGGGCGATTTTTTGCGGGTCAGCTCTGCAGAATCTCTATCGTTCTTCTAAGAATCGGTCCTTCTGGGACCATGAAAAAAGGAGGTCCCAGCGAAAATCTGAAGATGGGCTGAGAAGGTTTTGGGAGGGGCGAAAGGGCGCCCTGAATGAAATCAAACCGCTGTGTGTCAACGTGCCCGGGTCCCGGAGCAGATAGCCCCGGCGTGAGGCTCCACTCATCCGTGTGTGTGTGTGTGTGTGCGTGTGTGTATATATTACCAGTGTGTCCACAGATCAGTGGAGCATCAGCGGAAGAGGTCACGCGAGAGGTCTGACCCGCCGCGCGCGCTTCCAAACTCATTTGTCGTTTCCGCTGATTGTGTCACTCGCGGGGCGACCGGCACAACATTCGCAGCAGCACGCCCCATCATCACAGCACAGACGATTTATTCCGCTTTTTTTTTTTTTTTGAACGATGTTTTGCCGATCATCCCAATCTGTGTTGGGCTCGCTCCGGTGGTGATGCTACGTAATCAGACAGGGGGGCAGCGGGAAAAAGAAAACATTATGCGTCTCTGTCGAAACCAGACGATTGGCAGCACCTTCGCCGAAAGGCTACACAATCTTGATTGATGGTACTCAAACACCCCTATCAGGGGCCGCACACGGATTGTGGATTGTGTTGTGGTCAAGGGCTGCAAGCCACATTTAACTCCTTCGCCCGACCCCGGCCCCGGCAGTCACTATCGGAAAGGTCCGAGGGAACATCGTTATCGATTTGGGGAGCCCCTAATGGATTCAATAAGCACCAACAAGCGCAATGTTGATCGATGGTATGCTTCTGGGGAGCTCGAAATAAATAATTGATATGATTTCGATTGTAGCGCAATAGGTACAGTTCAATTATAGAATGCAATTTTAATCGGTTGTTTGATTAACGAGTTAACGGTAGAAGTTGAAGGCAGTTTGAATTTTGACGTTGGGTCTGTCACAGCACATCAACAAAGGGATCATAGTAGACATCGAGATGCGCATTCCAAAGTCGTTACGAGTGAAACCGAGCGAACCGAGCGAGGTACATACTTTGACAATCAATATTGAATACGGTTTGCGTTGCGATTTTGATGGCACAAATCGGGTGAGTAGTCGCTTAGTGGCGTATAACCTCGAAAAGGAGTGCAACTATCATGACCATTGAAACAAACCCATTCACAGTGCTCATCGCCACCGCATCCGTGGTGCAGTAGCTGGAGCAATGCGGACTCTCCCTTTCGTTCTGATGACCAATAAGTGGGACCATACTCGACAAGCGAACCATCGGAGGCACCGCCGCACAGCTTCCGACCATCCAACCCAGCCCAGTCCAGCCGGTCGCCGACACGGGACACGCAATACTTGCGCCGCCGCGCGCTTCAGTGTCAGTGTCAGAGTGTGCACCAATCGACGACCGGAAGACGACTTCCGATTGCGTCGAGCGCGCCGGCGGGTCGGTTGCTATGTCGCTGCTGTTCACATGAAATCAGTTGGGAACAACGATTGCAATGGTCGGAGTCGAATGGGCACTAAAACACTGATGGCGACCGGTGACTGGTCCGTTCCCGAGCGAGCTTCAGAGATAGCTGCGTAACGGCCAGTCTTTTCGTTGTGCACTTCCGACTTCTATTGGATATGGGAATAGTTTGGTCGTAATGTGTGCTCGTCGCTGGTGTGTCTGCGCCGGACATCGGAAACAGAGACTACTTGGACCATACAAAAACATGCCCGGAGTAATAGAGCCGTAGTCCATCGGAGGAGCTGCTTTCGGAATTCAATCCAAGTAAACATGAATGTAGAATGTGAAATGCTCAACAGAGCTGTCGCCACCGAAGAATGTTATAACCCAATTTGATTTACGATCTGGCAATGTTCCTCTCCCGTCCGGGGTTGGACACCCGGGGAAAAGGTATTTGCATGATTTATCATGTTTTAAATATGTTTTCACCCGGCAGCCCCGGGACGATTTTATTGCCTTGTCAGATCAGCCACCGCTGCGCTTTCTTCAACTTAACTCCAAGCGTCGTGCAGGCAGCAAATGGAGCAATTTCCAATTTTCAAATATTGTCCCCATCTTCATCTGGCTCCGCTTTTGTCCGACCGCTGACAAGGTGCTTCCGAGCCGGAGAACCTTTGGCGGTCGATGGGAAACATTAAACAAGACGCTTAGACCGTTGCCGGTCTGCCATTCTCGTTCTCGGAAGCCCGCGCCTGGGCCCCAGACGACACGCTAATGCAATGATGGCCAGTTTATGTGCTGCGTGTGGTCCTGGTGTACTGTTTTGTACTGTAAGAACCTGGTTCGAAGAAGATGACCCCCAACGGAAGCATAAAATCACGCGCGCGATGCGCGCACGCTGCGAAAGGAGAGAGCTTGTGCTTTCTTTGTTGCCGTTGTGTCCCTTTCACGGAACGCGACGTTCGAGAGACACAACACTTTCACTTACGGCCCAGCCCGGGAGACCCGGGTCCACTTCACACCACCGCGGAGACTAGAAAAAACGGCAACGACTTTCTAGAAACGACGCTTGGTCGCTTCCCATGGACACACCAACATTATATGGCCATCGCAAGTTTCGTCGACGACTGTCGCACGGACGCCGCTTGTTTCACTACCTTTTCCGTTCCGTCCCGGTCCCGGACATTTCCGGGGCCTCGCCGGTTGCTAAATCCGTCGTGCCTGTCATCTTGGGATTATAGAGACCCCCCGCTTCTCTCTCCCTCTTGGTGTGTGTGTGTTTGCAACAAATTGGGAAACTGAGGTCTTTTAGTGGCGCGTTTTTTTGGCTTCTTCTGTTTGGCGGACTCATCTTGATTAAATCGTTTAATCGATTTTTCAGCTTTCAAGGCAACGTTTGGAGAAGAAACCCTGAGCGGCCATATTTACAACAACCCCGCCGCAAACACGGGTTGCCGCCGGGAATACATAAATGCCGTTCGTTCTGAGGGTCTCGTTGGTCGCAGAGAGCTTCTTGGGGTTAATACTGTTGGCACGATTTATGGATTTATATTTTACCCCGTAATCTCCTGCGAAATCCCCATACTTCGAACGATGTCCTACTTTTACAGTTAATCCGACGAAATAAAGAGTTATTGCGATTCATTTTGGGGTCTCTTACAATTCGAAGGGTGACGAGCGGAGATGATTTGCAAGGTCGATAGCACCCTTTTCGATTTGGAACAAGACTAATTTCGACTCACGATTTTTGTTTGACCTCTGCATGAATCCCATCTTTGGCATTCGATTAGGGCAGGCCGTCACCAAGGAAACCCCACGCCTGCTCAAACCTCTCATCATTCGACGGTTTCATAGAAGAACCGGCTGTGCGTAGTTTAAAAGCCTTCCGGTCGCGGTGCGTGATCACCTTGCGGCGGGGACACGATGTACTTCCCAATCGAGGTTGCACAAGGCCATAGGCCACCATCGGCGGCCGTCGATCACCGTCCGTAGCGAATCGAATCAAAATTTAATAACATTCACAATATCCGGCCACAGGGCCACGCAGCCGCAGGAGCCGCTCGGTTGAAAGCCTTCGCCCGGCCGGTGACAGCTCAAGATGATGCACGATGCTCCGTAACTTCATCGAGCGATCTCTGAAGGCTCCGGCCCGGGCCCGGACCGAGAAAAAACAGAAACCTAACAACGGACGAAAAACAGCGCCGCGAAACTTTAGCGCGAAAAAACCAAAAGTCAATTATGCCAAAGACCGAAAGTTTGACAGAAGACCGAATAATGAATCTTTGTGTGGGCTCCTCGACGAAGTGTTTTGAAAATGTTCCGAAACAATAGGAGGAGTTTAATCTTACGTACGCACCTCCCCCCTTAATTATGCACGTTGTCCTTTTGCGTGGGGTTTGAATTTTGCCACAGTGCAAGCGCCGGGAGAAGGCAGAAAACCCTTGTTGTGATCCGCGGCGACCGAGTTGCGTGTGCGCGAAAAAGGGTCAATTATTAATTATCAAAACAAAGTTTTGGGTCCTTCGGGTTCGCGAACCATGAGAGACCCCGCCGGACACACACACACACACTCGCACAGCTGGGATTAATTCTACACTTTGTCTCATTATCGCGGATTGTAACGGGTTAGTGAAGCTGGCGCTAATTAGTAGAAAGAAAAGAAACAAGTTAGTTAAAGTAAGTGAAAAACTTTAACCGGGTTGGCGAAAACATGGCGAGAAAGTGTAACACTCCTCGCAGCAACTACAAGAAAGTAAGCTGGAAACGACTTTCTTCCAGTTCTATCTTAATTTGTGACACTAAAGTTTAGCCACCGAAGCAGCGCTCATTTGCCGTCCACGACAAACCCCCAAGCCAGATGGGAGCGAAATAATTACTAAACTTTTTTATCTTTCGCTCTCTGCTACTTTTGCCACGGAAGGAAAATTATTCACATTTTCCAACCACCATTAAGAGTCGACAGAACGAAGGACCGTTGTGCGAACTTTTCTGTGTTACGCTTCGGCCATTTAAATTATGCTCTGCGCGCCGACAATTGTAAGCTCAACTTTCCAAGGTACGCCCGGCGCCGACGAGTTCTGCGCCCCACAATTGCGCCACGACACGCATTTTCCGGAACAAGCGAATTAAGGGTAAAAAGTCCGAAACACGGTTTCTTGGCGCACGCGAGTAACAATTGGCGAATTGCTAAAGAGTCTGGTGGTTCAGGGTCTGGGCGCTGCATGCAACAGCAGAGTTGCATTTTTCCACGGCCTGGGAGCATCCATTGGAGTTCTCCGCCATTTCGTGCGTGCGACGACGCGGCCAGGAGTTGGATAAAAACCCTCGCACGCTCCGGCGGTTCACCACCACCACTGCGGCCCTGGGGCCACCGTGCACGACACGACGTGACGCGGCTGGTGATGCAATTCTGGGTGTTGCTGGCTGGCGCAGTGTGCAGTGGCGGTGTTATTGCAGAGACCTAGATAACAACGCCCCAGCGCCGTTGCCAAAGCGCTGAAAACCTAGTTTTCTCACTTTAACATGGTGTCGGTGCGCAACAAACCTCGGAACAATCGCCGTTCATTGTGCCACCACCAGCACAACCACCAATGTGCGGCATTATCAGGGGGTGTTCTGAGTTCTGATTATACGCGCGCGGTTGTGGTCCATGTTGGTCCCGTTGACATTCTGATACGAGGCCGAAAGAGGTTGAACCGAATCCAGAGCAGCGAAATGTGAGACGTCCCCTTTAAGAAGGGAGCAGCAGCGTGCGGTTTCGGGAAGCAATTTAAAGGCAAACTTTAACGAATTAAAGTGCGTCCCCCCAATTGAAACCCCATGGCCATGCGAAGTGCATTAGGAAGGGTTTTGTTTGGTTGGCCACCGGTAAACCGAAACCTTGCGTGGTTGAAATCTTTTTCTCCTTCCTTCCGAAAACAGGGGGCTGCCGATGTCGAAGTTTCTTTAAAGGATTAGAGAAGCGGTTTTGGAACCGGAGAACCGACCTTAGGGTTCGACGTTCGGTCCGTCGTGGGCGAAACTGGCGAAGCTTTTAATGATTTAATAGGTAAACCGAACAGATGAATATAATTGCAAAAGAAATAAAGTTAGAAGCAGGATCTTATGTTCCAACTGAAGTGGTAGACAGCATACAGATTTCTCGCCGCATTAAATCAAATACGGTTGAGCCCACGTGACGGCCGCTAAGATCCCGGCGAACGGCGAAAGAACGTGAAGCGCGGCGAGCGCTACTTCAGAAGGTACGAAAGGCAGCAGAAGGCAACCTCTTGGGCCACCGGCACAAAAAAAAAACGGGGCCGGGCTAATCAAGATCATTTGCGTAAGGAGCGTGGACATGTTGGCGGGCGCAAGCGAAAGCGGAACGGAAACGGCAAAAAGGTGAAGTTGCAGCTGAAGATCGTACTTCCGGGCGGGCGTACGGATTTGGCGACGTTTGTTTTCGTTTTTATTTTGCACTCAGCTCTCTCGGAGGCCGCGACGATGATTAATGAGCATAATTAGCGACAATCGGACATTTTTTCTTTTATTTTATTCTCTTTTTTTTCGAAAACCCCGTCGGCCACGGAATAATCTCGTTCGTTCGTCGTCCTCCACTGATAAGGAGTTGTTTTTTCGCTTCCTTGCCCCAGTGGCAAATCCTAACCGTAACCGGCCGCAACCGCCCGACCGACCGGAAGTCCGGACTAGTGCCGTCGTCGTCGTCGTCGTCGTCGTGTCGTGGGCAAACCTCCCCGTTTATCAGGCGCTGACCGATTACGGCCTCCGGCGTACGCGCGGTACGAAGAAATTACGAAATGCGCTCTCGCGTGTTTGCCTTCCGGCGGACAAAGTTCCGTGTGCCAGTTGAAGTTGTTTCTTATCACGCCCCGGACCGCCACCGCCGGATGGCGGGATTGATTAGAGGCAGCAACAGGGCGGCGAGCGCGCGCGCGATTGTTGGGTTCGTCCCGATCGCATTTGAGCATTGAGAAATGACTGTGCCCGGGCCCCCCGGGGGACAGTCGTTGTTAGCGGAAGGTAAACAAATTAACAACGCCCTCCGCTAAACATTTAGCCCAATTTGGTAGCAAACAATAGTTCAGTTGCTAAGCTTTCAACTCAGCGACTCGGTTCGAGCACTCGGCTTGGTGAAAGCACTCTCGATCGCTGGCGATCTGTCAAAAGCGTACCGGAACGTGCCGGAGAATATGTTTGCAGAATCGGAAGAGCGGCTCGACTCTTTAAAGGGCCAGGCGTGCCACAACGAGCGTCTTCTTGTTATGCTCCTCTCATCCTGATATGCAAAGAGACGACTGCCGGGGCCGCTGCTCCGTCCGAACGACCGTTTGTTTGTACTGGGGAAAGGGTTGTTCAGATTCATTTACCCGAAGGTCATGTCATTTAATGCCCCGGAGAGTAGCTACAGTGGCGAAGGTCGGCGCGGCGCATCCTCCATCGAATTGCGGAGCAAGGAAAGTTCCTCGTAATAATATTTTCTGAAGATGGCCAACATAAATTGTGCTCTTTTTAGTGCCTCACTTTTCACTCCATTCTGGGGGATGACGACGAACGATCGGACAATAAAGTCCCGATCCGGCACACGTCAATCACTTTAAGGACAACTCTGGTGCCGTAAAGAACGTGCAGCACGTTGCAACGACGATGCTCACGGTACGATTTGATTTATGAACCGAACCGACAGCCATCACGAAACACTCTTTGTCAACGGCGGAACGATTGATTTGCGATTTATGAATCGGCCGGTTCCCCTCTCTTACGCCGCGAACTCCGCTTTGGGCGATTAGACTTATCGTGTATTGATTTTGTGTTCCCTATCGTTCGTTGCCTTTTTGCCTCCTTTTAGAATGGCCGGAAAAGTCGGAAACCCCAGAGGTGTGGTGAACCATATTTTTACGATGTGTTTGCGGAAGACGGTCAATGTCCGGGGCTGGGCGGGCAAACACCACTTTTAGCACCAGCATTTTCTCGGAAGCGGAAGAAAGTCGCAAGCAAACGTAAGTTGTTGGAAAATGGCCGTTTTTATTCTTCCCGGAAAACCCCTAATGGACGTCTTTTCTTCGTGCGGTGGGTGTTTTTTTTTGCCCCGTTCATTCTGCGCCGTTCACATGCCACATCCTAGTTGAGTGACCTGCCACAGACAGGAGAGAGAGAGACCCCGGAATGGACGGAATGGAGCACAGCCCACAACGGCGCGGGTGGCCTGGGGGTAATTGCGTGGAAATGCAGTTTTTCCCACCTCGATAACCGGCAAACAATAAGTGGATGGTGGTGGTGTTGCCAATGCTGGAGGTGGCCTTGTCTGGAGCACGTTACACATTACAAAGTTCCCAAGTTCTCGCCCAACCCGGGGGGGTGCGCCCAGAGTTCCAGTTAAAGAAAGTACCAGCATCGCGTCGTGAATGCGAACGGGACCCACGAGACACGGTGGGGAGCTAATGGGGCCCCCGTGTTATAGCTTGTATCATGCGTGGCACGGTTTTATGTTGGCAATTTTCCTTAACAGCGCGCGGCCACCATTGCTACAACCGATTAAGATTCCGACAACGAAGCTGGCGGGACGAAGGACTCGCTACGCGCGTTTACGATCGCTTAACACAGCAGATAAGTTTGTCCGTTTCTGGGCCAAGTATAGTTCGACCTTCAGTTTCAGCCTCGAACCCGAAAAGCGTTTGCGTTGGTCCGTATATAATGAAATATATCTTTCGACGGAGCAAGTTTGCAAAACAAAATAAATCGTTCGCCGAAGAAAGACACCGGAAGGCGCACGGCGTAAACTTTTATCGCGGGGCCCTGAAAATTCTGACCGGAAAATTATGCAAACGAGGCAGCGAGAGAAATGGAGAGATCGGCTACAGGACGCCACGCCATAAACGCGGTCAACACCGACCCAAGCAGCTATTTCTGGAGGCTGCCGCTGCCTCCCGCTGGAACCGAGACTGGTCGTCGCCGGTCCGCCTCCCGTCAGTTTGTTGAATTTTCCCAAACGTGTGTGCGCCGTTAATGGGAAGAAGCCAAATTTTCGGACAAAAAAGGACACGGCCCAGGCGAAAGCATGCGAATGATGATTCCTTTCGGTCGCCGGAACCGTTGTTTGTCCGACAAGAAAGAGGCGCGTGGGTGATTGACGATGTAAGGCGAGACTCGCGGCGTCTTGCAGTGAAAGGGCCACATAGAACATCGAACTGCCGGCGGCGACCTGTGCGCGCTGTGGTGCTAATTGTTTCGACCGAGGCGGAGAGCGGCGGAATGACGGGCCACGCGCCATTCATTTGGGCTCATTAATTTGCAGCCGTGTGCTAAATGCGTCAAAGAAGGTGAAGAAAATTTCCCAGACGAGGTCCTGGGACACGCCGCCCGAAGCTAGGCGGCGGATTGGATCGCGTTGAATACAAATTACGGTAAGTAAATTAGTGTGTACCCTCGCTTTCGCCCTCCGGGTCTGGCAGGTGTCTGGCCATCAAGGATCCGCTTTCCACCTAGCCATGGAGCGGAGACGATGGTGCAAATTTTTATACGCATCGAAGTAATTCAATTAACATCCCAGCCGGCGAGAGCGAAGCAAAGTTTAACTGCGCGCCACGGACCCGATGAAGATGCTTCCCGAGAGATATTCATTTTCCACTGGCCGCGGCACACAGAGGAGCCCGGGGACGGGGACCATCATCGCGTAGGGCGCAAGTGAGAACCGACGACTAAAAAGCACGAATCGCGCAAATGCAATCAAAATTATTTGATGTTTATATTCATGCTGGCGCGCGCCGTGGGTTGGGCTCGACGATGCCTGCCTGGCTTGGCACGGGCTCGACCGGGCCGGGCCGGGCTAGTGATAAGATATTGATGATGATGAGCGCTGTGATTATGCACCGTAACAAGGTCAGCACATAATATAGTATGGGCCAATAAATCAACCATCACGACCGCTGGGCCACCCGTTTGTGGGGGGGTCGAGAGTCAATGCTGAGTCAACAGAAAAATATGGCCACCGCTTTACTAGACCGTTTTTATGATCTTTTGGTCAGAGAGTATGTTGGGCATCCACATAAATTTGCATTTTGTGCTGTTTTTTTTTAAACATTTTACACAATTTGCATGCTTTTGTTGCCTTTTTATGGTAGTTTGGTAAGCCCAAAGCCTCCGTGGATCGCCCAGGGCTGCGAACTCGAACCGGTAAAACGAACGGTTTGAACCGGTTTAACTCGAAACCGGTTAAGGACTAAAGTGTATCTCTTTGATGTAGTATTTAGCTCGTTTTTGTTCTTTCACAAAATGTAGGAAAGAAAATCTTTTGAAACAATTACCAGCAATGATTCTGCGGAGACAAATTGCTTGCAGCTCAGAGTGTTGACCGGTTAGAATGTAACGAAACGACGATGCGGGTGAGGAACGAGCACCGAGACCGTTGTACAAGGTTGTAAAGATGGCCCCAATGTTGACAATTCTGCCCCCAGAAAGGGACTATCACAAGCCAACGTTCCCCACGCCGGTATATTCGTGGAAACGGTACAGAACATCGCTACAAAAGATGGCAAACGACGCACGTGTAGATCCGATCCACGGTGGACAAATAGAGAAAGAGTGTGTGTCATTTTTACTTGCGCTTGGGAAATGTAATTACAAAAGGCTTACAAGGTAGCAAGCACGGGAGCACGATGATGATGATGATGTGTTGTCCGTCGCCGCAAGGACCTTTCGGTGGGTCACAAGAGACACGCAAGATTGGACGCGGTGTTCAGTGTTCAGGTTTGTTCAGTAAACAGAGCAAACTCCCGGGAGGAGGAAAGGAAAAGCCAACGTCGCCGCGCCGCACTGGGCGGATGGAAAATAAAATTGCGAAAAGAGCAGTACTTTCCAGGTTTCACAAGCTGACGCCACACAACGGAGGAGTATGGCTTTCGAACCGACCAACGCCGTCAATAGTTCCCACTCGACGCCCTAAGTAGGTCATAAAATTATACAAAACTCGTCAACCAACTCGTTGTGGGAGTCAGTCGTCGATTCACTGGAGCGCCGCCACACAAGGACATCGCATCGTGCCGAGCTCCTTTTTCTTCCTTACCGCAAACACGTGGTTGAGCGCCATCTTTCCACTCGCGAGCAACGTGTTGCGGTGGGTCGTGTGAGGTTAAAATAATAGCACCACGGAAAACACGGCTCACAGAGACGGAGCCGGTTGAGCGAATGGTGGAAAAATCGCACCTCACCGACCTGCCGCTGTCCCCTGGCCGGTGACGAGAGCGAAGACGTAATAAAATTGCAAAACTCCCACTAACCCATCACGCCAGCCATTGCGCCATTACGGCGACGAATGGGCGGATCAGTCTCAGTCCGGATCTTTCTCACTTTTAGATTTATCACCCGGCATTAAAGTGACGAGCGCAATCGACCAGCACGGGGAAGGAAGAGGAACAAACGTGTACACCAACGAGGTCACAGGACATGTACTGATGTCACTCCAGGGCAGGCACCGGCCGTGGGTCGGTGGATTGTAAGAAAAATTGCAACCCAAAGTGAATACTAATGAACGGCGTGAAGACTGCCGAAGAGTCTTCCCGGTTCTGCGTCGTCCGGGGCTTATGTAATCTCTCGAGAGGCGAACTGGGAGAGGTCCTTGCCAACCAGCGCCGGTGGTGATGAATAGTTTGTAAATTAATTTACACCACCTTTCTGCCGCGAGTGCTTCGTAAGAAGTTCGTAATCAACGCGCGCTGTACACGTGTCGCGGCCACGACCATCTCTGGCCGGTGGCGGTGTCACGTAATGACGGCTCCACCGAAAGGACACAGGGATTGCTGCGCAATAAACGCGAGCGCGCGCCTCAAGAAGGACACTCTATCGTTCCGGGGCACCCACTAATGGTATATACTTATGCTTGTGCGATCGTCACATCAAACCGTAATGGGGTGACAAACAAATAGGATGAAAAATGGCATGGCTCGGGCCAGCCATGCGCAGGACACGGCACCTCCGACGCCATCGATCGCCATGTTATTCCGCGCGTCTGATAATCCCTGGAAGAAAGTTGTCCTCCAGCGCGAGAAGAAACCATCAATAAATTTCCCATTATCGAAGGTCGTTACCAGTACGACGACGACGACGTCGACGGCCGAAATATTGACGTGTGGGAGGGTTTTTCGTGCCGCCCCGAACCGAGCGCCACCCTTGTTGATGGAGCGACTAAACGACCCCGAATCCCGTCCACCCACCGACCGACCCGAGGGGGAAGCATAATTTATTGCATACATTTCCCCTGGGGACGCTCCTTTTTTAAGCTCACCGCCCCGTAAGCCCGGAGACACAATCTGGTGTGTGTGTGCTTAATCTCATTACAAGAATGACACACTTACAACAACTACCGGAACAATAACAAATGGTGCTCTGCCGGAGGATGTCCGCTCGCCAGTGGAAGCGCCACCAGGAAAGCAGGACGCTTTGAATGAAAAATCATGGCCCGGTGCGAAGATTTTATGTTTGTGAAGGAGATAAGTGAGCCTCACAAATCGGATTATAAACGGATCGTGTTTTATTTCGACGAAAAATGGATTTTCTCCCCTGTTGGCTAATAGAAAAGTCATAACTCGAGGGGCAGGGCTTAGAACATTGGGGCACAGCCCACCACGATGTGTCTGCTGGTAACCTTAGATGGCGCTGATGGTTTCGATTCAGTTGACTTACGTTTCGATTATTTACCGAAACAGATCTCAGTAGACTTGGGGTGAACATTGTGACAATAAGTTATTCAACCATTTTAAAAGTGAAATTTTGGTGTATTTTTACGTTCAATCGAAAAACCTAAAGAGTAAGCTAATCCCAACGCAAAACCGAGTGGCAGAAACCGGTTATATCCGACTCCGGCACTTCCGGTAGCTACAAATTGAAATCGTGAGTAGAGAGTTGGCGAGAACTTGGACTAAGCCGGAACAGCCAGCCCGCGGGAAACCATCTGCCAATTCTTGCCGAAAGACCAATTCGAGCTCCTCCGGAGTGATGATGATGTCAGCGATTGCTCTCGCTCCCCGGCAGACAAAAGTAATGCGCTTTGGTGCGGGCACGGAAAAACACGGAAAGCAAATGTAACATCCGGCCCGGGTAATTGAAAGCTGAGCTGCTTCCTCCGGCTGCTGTAAGTAGCGCCTTTTGGCAGCGACGCTGGTAAGCGGATGATCGAATGCAAATTTATCATTCGTTAAAAACAGATTTATGGCCCTTTTCGGGTGCCAGCAGAAGTTTGTGGAGAAAAACAATTTTACAGTAAATGAAAATATTCGTTTTTACTATAAAAACAATCTTCATGTATAGCTCCACGATTCCGCGATTTATCTCTGGCCAGGCTCTGGGCCTACACAGAAAATCGATCCCATCCTACACACACACAACAACAGCAGCAGCAGCAGCAGTACCGGCGATGCGGCCCACTCCGGCAAAGTTCGAGAGGAATGCTGCGTCCTACTCAAGTTATGTTTGCGACTGAGAGACTCTTACTTCGAATTCCCGGCCCCACAGCACATTCTGGGTAACATAACATGGCCAGGAAAGCGCAACATTTTACGAGAAAATTTACCACAGCACGTTTAATAGAAATCCTTTTTCCAGGTCCCAGAACAAATCGCTGCCAGGCTGAAACTGAAAGGTTATTTATGGTTCTGTTCTGTGGTCGGTAACGTCGGTCCCATCAGAACGGTTCCTGCTGCTGCTGCATTCTTCGCTGGGGAATTATGAAAAATGGCCCCTTCACGACCCATTGATGCCGTTTCCGCGACCGCTGCAGAGGGCCACAGCAGAAACCCAACAAGAAGCGCAATTGATTCCGTTGTCGTGACCCGGGCCACAGCAAGGCGGAACATATGGTGGCGTCGTAGACACCGCGCGCACAGGCGAGCAGCAGCAACATAATCGAAACGTTGTAATTTATGGTCATTTATTGGATTACGATCGAATTGATGATGACTAGACGGTTGGCCATCAAGAGAAGCAGCGCAATAAGAGCCGAGTGGCTTCAAGGATCTTCACTCATGGCCACCGCGTAAGAAATGATGGCCGCTTGCAAAAGGCAAATACTCTGTCAACGAACGATTGGCGTGCTATCGATCTTTGCATCGAGGAGAATAATTGCCTTCGGAGCAACGCAGCGGCTGCAACGCGAGCGAGTCCGGAGCGGCGTTTAACAACGCCCTCCAATCGACCCCCACGTTATTTCGGGGCCAAAATCACGTGGGGGCCCACCAAACTCCGACGCTGTCGGAAAATCCCGAAAAGGTTGGCCAATTCCCAGGACTCGCACGCACGTGGGAGCATAGCGGTCTCGCTCTCTCTCTCTCTCTCGTGCCTCGTGCCTCGTGCGTTTGTTCTCCCGCCGATTCAGCAGATAACACAATTATACATCATCGTGGATCGTGGGACTTCCGAGAAGTTAGCTTCGCAATCGCGCCCGGGATGCTGTCCTTTTTATTTACTGCTCCAGCCACAGTTGTCGGTGCCCCTGTGTCACATGTTCGGTCCATTTCCGGTGTGCTTCGGGACACCGCTCGGGCTCTGCCGGGCGAGGAACCGGTCGTCCGGATGTCATCAGGAGCAGGCAGGAAAAAGAAAGGAGTACAGAACACCTCAAGTTAATTATCCTTTCGTAATTAAAAAGGCTGACCCTTACGAAGAGCTGGTGGCGGTGGCCGAGGTGGCCAGTTGGACAGGTCAGCGAACTTTTGCCGGATGCCCGTGAAGGAGAGTAAAATATTCAGCGCACTTCGTCTTCCGCTCTAATTGGGTTTTAGCCGGCCTCAAGGAGATCACCTCCGATTACATGGCACATTTCCGGACATTGACGATTCCAGACAGGTCCCGGCCAACGGGTCGCCCACGTTCACGGGACTGGGTTTTATTAAATTGTTTAAATACGGCTCGCTTTTCCAACGAAACCTCTCGCTCTTCGGCGAATTCTTAGGCGGCCTCCACGTAGGCCGTCATCCTTCAGCCGAACAAATCGGATACAAAATCGGCCTTCAGCACACCGCACACAGGGTGGTGCAAATTACTTTCCACTTCTGCCGACGTTCATCAAATTAGTGAAACAATTTCGTCAACCTGCGGTGCGGTTAAAAGGACCTCCGCGGCGCGTACTCTGTGACTCGAGAACACATTTCTCTTCGATTAAACAAATCGACTCTGCGTGGCCGCACAAGAAGAAGTCCTTCTTGTTGGTGGCGGGTGATTGAGATTGATGATCGCAATAACGGCAAACGGTAACGGCCAGCGGTGCCAGCGGTGCCAGCAAACAGGGCTAGGGCCTCCTCGAACAATTTACATGACAGATTGATACGTTTCGGCGACACAGCAACCGAGCGAGCCGAGCAAATAAACTCCTGCGAATGTTCACAGCTGCGTGGCAACCGGGAAGGATTCACCCGGCCAGCCGACAGGTAGGTAGGTGTTGTTGGTTTAATTGAGTTAGTAAACTTAAGCCGGCCTCCGCATCGCCCCAACCCACCCGAAGAACCGCCTGCGTGCTGAAACCCGGTCGCTGGAAGAGGTTGGGATTTTTGCAACAACCACAAGCAACGAAAAAGGGCCACGGCCACGGCCCGGTGGTGGGTAGACAATTAGGCGTTTTATGTACCCTTCCCGGTAGCCTTGCCGTTTTTTGTGCGGGGCCACCAAATGGATAAATAGAACCGTCCGTACGTCCGTCCGTGGTCCATCTCCGGTCCGGTTCTAGGATGATGAAACATAATCCATTAACATGCCAGGGCCCGTGAGTTAATCGATTTGTGTCACGCGTTCGGAGCTTCTTTCGGTATGATATCACGCACACAGTCCGTGGGCGCACGGCGAAAAAGTTGGTCCCATCCTGTTTCATCGACCCACCGCTTCGACCGCGACCCACGGCCATTAATATCGCGCGGAGTGAAAAACTAAATTATCGTTCGAAGAGCGGGTCCGTAGAAAAATACGATCGCAAAACGCCCGGAAGGCAATTTAACGGCCGGCAGGACCTTTTAAATTTTCGGTCGCCCGCTCCAAGTTTTTATGTGTTCCGTGCTCAGAAATTGAAAACGTTTCGATCGTTTCGCCCCGTTGGTCCTTGGTCTTTCCTTGAACCGGTGGAGCCCGATAAAGTATTAATGGTCCTCCGAGCGTTAATTAGTTAATAGAAAAGCCGAGCCGAGGTTGAACGGGAATATTGAATCAAGCTGCGTCGCCGGAAGCAAGCTACTCAAGGATCGCGGCGTGCAGCAACCGAATCCTGTCGCGTTCGCGTTGTGGCAAAAACATGATGTCTTTCAACGCGCCCGACACCGAGGACCGGATCTCGGTTTAAAAAATGTCCGAAACCGAAACTGAATGGGACAGGTTTATCAATGAAAGCAGGTTGTTGGGTGCGCGCGCGGCAGAAAAAAAGCGAAACTATTTTTGGCACCCGGCACCAGCCGGGCCACCCGTGTCAACTAAAGGGCGTCGGCGCATAAGGAACAACGACGACAGCGCGGGTTGTTTCTTGAAAGTTGGTGAAAAGTTAAATTGGTAGTCAACGTCAACGTCAGCACCAGAGCGGTAGAGGGCGCACCTTGAACTTGTTGGTGGGTGTTGGCCGGCGGAGGCGGTCGATTCTTCGCCGAAAGGGCCCCGCACACACACACACACACACACAGAGCCGTGTGGCTGCAGCTGATTGCCGCGCCGTGGGCTGTTCTACTTGTAAAGTTCCGTTTAAGTTGGGGCCGCGCGGCAAGTGGCACGCGGCGATGTTGTAACGAAACAACGTTGAGATACAGCACAAATGAGAAACCATTCGACGGAAGAAGAACTTTTATTGCGCGGAGCGCGAGAGTTTCGGAACAGCGGGATTAAGCCAAAGCAGTGCACAACACCATCGCCGGCTCGGTGCGCCATGTGGCCCCAGCAGGGTATAAAATGCAGCAAAAGGAGCGAGAAATCGAATAAAATGCCAACCGAAGTGTTTGGTGCTAATGATGGCCGGGCACTCGAATGGGGCTCGGAAAAGATCGGATTGTGATGATTATGCAACAGTGTCAGTCGCAAAGATCACGACGCCATTCACACACTTCACGCGCTGGCACTCCCGTAAGGTTGCCCGTAACTCCTTCGGCACCCCGTGACGGAGTCTCTCCACCTGAAGGTTGATTTATGTGGACTTTCAGGTTTTATTTTGCCATCGGCCTATATTTTGTCATCAATCGTGCCGAGAGTTGAAATGAGGCTTCAGATTGGTTGTTGGACAAAGAAATCAATATTTTAGGCAATCGAGAACATTATTTATTACTGTCACAAGAAGGTGATCGCTTTATAATTTACTACACAAAAAGGATAAAAAATAACAACAACGTTTAAAATAACGATAAAAGCATCAAAGGCATACTAACAGAAGCCCTGCGAAAGAAGCTAATTAAGATCTCCAAGATCTCGAGAAGATGAAACCGTCGTCGCCGTCGGACCGGGCCTATTTACTGCGGTGTAACGGATTCTTCAAGCCATCAACCCAGCCCCAGAGCGCACAGAGTGTTTTATGAATGAAACTGCAATAAACGCTTCCTGTCCGGCCGTGGCCACCGCACACACACACACGCACGCGCACTTGGACCCGAATCCGGGCCCGGCGTTCAGTTCAGTAGCACCACCAAGACACAAGGACGGCCATCGCCGGCGATGAAGAGGTGTTCCTCGCTTGCGGAGGATGCACTCCCCGCGTCAAACAGCTGTTCCTCTCGCTGACTAACTGACTGACTGGCACACACACTAACGGTCGGGACACACAGGAACGGCGGCGAACCACTTGCGCACACCGTGTGTTGTTGCGTTGTTGTTTCGGGACGGACGAGCGAAGGCCACCCGTCATCAACCGGCCCCAACACGGTCCCCCCACCCCGTTCCGGCGGCCACAGGTACAAAGATCGGCTTTATAGAGTGTGTCGGTGGCGATGAAAATAGAACACACCGATGATCCGGTGGTGGTGGTTGGCCGGCTGACGGCTGCGCTGCCTACGCCAGCGGCAAAATTACAACCTCCGGTTTGCGTCATCTGCGGGTTTTGTTTGCGCGTGAATACGCGCACCGCAGGAACCGAGGAGGTAGAGTGCGACGAGAGTGTGTCGTGATCACGAAAAAAGGGGTTCCACTTCCGGCCACCGGTGGCGCACGTACGAAACGGAGTGGCCGTCTCTCCCGAGGCCACAGCATCGGGAGTGGTGCCAAAAACGGCAATCCGGAATGCTCCACGCGAGAGGCCAATCGGCAGCAGCCTCGATTCCTGCGAGACAACCGATTGATGACCGTGGGGACTCTGGGACCCTCAGCCCAACAACCAACCGGGTGTGTGGGTCCGATTCAGACGCAAATAGACAACTGCTTTGAAGGCCATTTTATGTCGGAAGCGGTCTACCTGATGAAAGAGCCGCTGGGCTTCGTGTTTCCAGTTGACTACGCAATAACTTACGGCGGTCATTAACTGACACTAATCATGCACAAACGCGTGCCCGGCAACTCCCATGACGGCCCGCGCTTCCGACGAGACGACGAGACCCGTGGGGGATTAAACTTTAATTATCATTAACTTGCGCCACGTACTTGGGAAAAACGCACGCACCCAAAGAATCGCCGTGCCGGGGCACACAATGGCGCACGCACACCCCTTCGATGCCACGTGGAGCGAATGGAGCGCGGCGCTCCGTTTTGGGGGCCGTCTCCCGTCGCCATGTGTGGTTGTGTTTAATCAACTCACTTCCGCACAACAACCGCTCCCGAAACGGATGTGCAAACTACGGAGCAAGAAACTGGACGATGAATCCGATCTAATCCGATGATTCAACGACAAGGCGGATGTTTGCGACGGAAAACGGGAGCCCTTCTTTCGGATATTAACACATCTTGAGCCACTTCACGCCGCCCGTACACTTGTCGGACATGAAACTGTGCCCCAAACTGGAACTGGGAGCCACTGTACTAATAACCTACGACCCATTGCAACATCATGTCGTACAATCCCCTGGATTGCCGGAATGTGTGTTCCAGTTATTGCCACGAACAAATTGCGTGCCAGGTCGGGACGGCAGACCCGGACCCGGATCCGGACCGGGAAGCCGTCGGAAAGTTTTCGAGCACTGGATTACAAAAGGATTACCATCCGGCTTAATCGTAGCACCAAAGAGACCCTCGGAGATGCGAACACGGTGTGGGACGACGAGTCTAGTTCCTAGTTCTTGCTTCCGGCACGGATTGCCGGAATCCTTTCCTGCGGCATTAACACGACACGCGTTCAATTACTCCCCACGTTGCTTCTTAACAGACGATGACTTCATCACCTCATCCGAGGGCGCCATCTTGGGGCCTGAACAAAAGTATGTCGAGATCGAGATCGTGTAATTGATCACTGGCCGCGCCGCTTGGTTTATAAATACACGCTGCTGCCCCGGGGGGGGGCAACAGACAAACGATCATCAAGAGTAATGTGACCCAAATCCTGCCCATAAATACGGGGCGATTGTTCTGCGACGTTCCAGCCGGCGGGGTCCGGCCAAATGACGTGGCGCCAGTTCCGTCTTAAGACAAGCGCGCGTCATCGCTCCGGATTGCCGCGCACTCCGCATTCATTCATGCCACGCTCGCAGGATGCCCATTCATTCAATCGTGGCCAGTCCCCGGGTCCGAGAACTTTTGTCGGGTCCCGTTGTCGGGGGACCAATTAAGCGAGGCGTGGGTTAATCATTCCGCTACATTCCGTCGTCGCCGCCGCCGCCGCCGCCGCCGCCGCCGCCGCCGCCGCCGCCGCCGCCTGGTGGCGGCCAACTCATTGAGAATATCGTTCAAAATTTATGGTTTTCTTATTTTTTATGGCACCCACTTCCGGTCCCGTCGGCAGCGTTCCCTCCTCCCCGTGGCCAGCAGCGCTCGGCACGTTCGTGAGTTTATTTTGGTTATGCCCATGTGTCGGTGTGTCGGCGATCGTAAATGCGTCTCGGCGATCAGATTTTGCTACCACACACACACAGAAGAGGGGGCTGACGTGACGTGAGATCGTGAAGTGATCGTCGTTTCGATTCAATGTAGATTTTTCTCGTTGCCTTCGGAACTGCGACTCAGAAAGGCCATCGGAAGCACGCAGCTGGGTCTCCGTCGCGTCAAGGTCTCCTCCCTTTATCGTGTTGCTGTGGCCCATTATGGGCCGCTTGAAGAAAATATGGACCGGGACGAGCGGCGAACAATTTATGGCGATTATCACGCTACGCCGGCTACCTTTTTCGCCGGCCAGAGGAACTCACGGAACAACCATAAATTCCCGTGAATGGCGCTGATGAAAGGTTGCGGCGGCCAACGTCTGTTTAGCACGCCCGGCCCGTAGGAAAACTTTCTTCCGACCCGCCGCCGGGCCAATATGTGGTGAAACCTCTTCTTAACATCCAATTAAAGAACCGGGCGGGGGACAAACCTCGGGGGTGGAATTTTCGGCAACCCGATACCCGCCGCTTTGACGCAATTTTATCGCGCAAACGGGCGGCGGCGGCGGCGGATTACGTACGCGATGATCGTTGGCCGTGCGTGTTTTAATATTTGCGCAATAGACACAAACCACCATGACGTCGTCGGGGGGGGCCAATGTTGTTGTTTTACACATTGGCCGGCACCCCACGAAATAGCCGTGGCTTCAGGGCAGATTACGACGCCCCGTCTTACGCGCAACCGTCGGTTGATTAAATTATGGGCTTTCTTTTCGGGTTACGACAGACTTTATGCAATTTTATTGCCTTTTTTGGGTGGCGGCCGCCCGTGAAATATTCTACCGACATGCCGCGTGGCGCACAATCAGAATGCCGCGCAGTTCGCACGAAAGTAGAGTGGCATGTAATCCCTCGCAAGGCGAAAGAGTATCCCCGTAAATCCTTCGCCCCATCGCTCCTCGAGTAAAGTAGTATTTATTTGATCCACACGAAGGACGGTATCATTAGCGCACGGGTTCTCTTACGAGGGATACGAAAGAACGCTCAATCGCTCGAAACTCCTTCTTGGCACAAATCCCTGGGCCGCGGGAAAAAACGATAATCCGGTCGCTTCCGGTCCGAGAATCTGACACTGCAGGTTAGGGGGGCCACCAAAATTGGCAGCTTTCTCCCGTCGCGGCACTCGGTTTGCATAAAACATGTTCGAATAGCGCAAAAAAACGCTGTCATCTGACACCCTCTGTGGCTCTCCCCAGGGCCGATGGCCGATTTATTCATCCTTCTCGAGTCATGGTGGTGGTCTCCGGTATTGTTGCCACCATGTGTGGCGCGTTTGATTGTGCTCCGTTCGTTCGATTCGATTCTTCATCCGGCGCCGCGCGACGCGAAGGATAAGAATTCGAGACGACGCCGGGAGCCGGATTTTCCGGATCAATACGCGGCGTGTGAGTTTTGCTTCACTGCGACTCTGGGGGGAGGAACCAAAAACCGCGCCACAAATATTGACGTTTGTGCAAATAATCGTGGTTCGCTGGTGCTTCGGGTGGCCACCACATGAAAGGAGCACAAGCAGGAGGAGCAGGAAAAAAAACGATGGGAACGGATGGGCCATTCTCGTAGGTTATTTCCTACGTTCCGATTTGGCACGCATTGGAACTCACCATTTGGGCGAAGGAAAATCGAATGAAATGTCTCCGCCGGTTTTCCACAACACAATTATTAAGCCAATTCCCGGGAAAGAAAACAAGAGTCAGCCCACGAGCTACCCACCACTCGGAGTCGGGTCCGCTCCGTTGACCTCCGGTGGTCGTGTAAACAGAGTGCAAAGTTTTACTTCCTGCCCGACATTGGCCAACGCACGCACGCACGCACGCGGCAGTGCGTCAGAAGGCTCAGAGCGAATTTATCAGCATGATTTATGTACGAAACAAATACAGATCTTAGCCGCGCTTAGGTTCCCCGGCGTTTTATTTCTTCACCGAAAGTAATAAACCTAATACTAGACGACCGGACGGACCACGGGACGCAACGTGGGCGAGGAAAGCTTCGTTCCAAACTTTATTTCTTCCAAATCCGGGGCCGTGGTAATCAAATTTGTATTTAATTCGTTTACTTTCTATCGAGAATGCAGCTCCGGTCTCCGGGCGTTCCCGGATTCTACGGGTAAATCTGTCGAAAACTCTTCCATTTGGGACCCCTCCGAGCTCCGAGCAGAGAATGGAGGAAGCAGATTATGCTGCGCGCCGCATTTACCATAAACTCGCCGGAGGCGGCTGCGTCGGTTCCCGGGGTACCGGTTTTCCTGGACCGTGGGCTTCCTCCCGTTCGGCCGCTTCCTCTCTGCGTGTTGAGGGTGGAAAGCAGCGGATGAAAATTAAATTAATTCTAATTTTTCTGATCTCCCCGACAGAACCCGGACCGGACCGGACCCTCCGGGACCGATCGGAGCCTTATAATCGATGATGATGGTGAGACGCGATCACAGGAAGACTGTCGGAAAAGAAGCTTTAACGATAGGGCCGCCGACACACCGAGGCCCCTCCGAACAGAGCTATTACTTTAATCAACAGACGCCAATTAATCCTCAAAATCGGCGTTTCGATTGAAGCAAAATATGCCACACTGAGGGCCACATCGATCTGTGCACTTAAACTTCAAACAGGGCCAACTGAAAGGCTACGGTAACCGTCGTCAATTACAATGACCTCCCATGCAACCCGAACCGGGGCCTTTAGGCAAAAGGTAATTTATGTTCCACACGATGAGGGGTCACCCGTTTGGGGCGTAAATCATTGTGTTTTAAACTCATCTCGGTATTCGGTATTAAAAAGGGCTTAATACGAAGTTTTCAGATTGTGTTTAAAATGCAAATAAGAAGAGTTTTTCGGCCGAAAATAACACTCCGATGGGAGGGTTGATAAAAAACAACGCCGACGACGACGACGGCGGAACACAAAATGGTGTTCCAAATGGCGGAGCGACCGGAAAACGCCCCGTTCGTCGCAAAATAGCAACCTTCCCGTCCCCTACAACAGCTGGTCGCGAATTAAAATTCAACGCGAGCCAGCCAACCAACCAAACACAGAGTTGCCGCCGCGCGCGGTGGCCCCAAACTGGCATCGTGACGCGAGACAGCATCGTGTGTGCGGAAGCATGCATCGGAGGCAACGCCGTTTGGCGACAAACAAAAAAACGCATAATATTGCAACCGGCGAGGCGAAGCCAGGCCGGGGGGCCGGGTGAGCGCGGTGCACATCCGGGAGGCCCCGAGTGTGTGCGCCGAAGGAAATGTGTCACCGAAACAGTGAACGCAACCGCTGACGCTTTTTGGCAGTGGGCCTGCCTGCCCCCCGCCGTGCCGTGTTGCAGAATGGTAATTAGTTGGCCAGCAATTTTCGGAACCCGACCGCGGGTCCCCCCGGGCCCGCAGAAAGGGCGGTTTGACGCGATGACGAATGGTTTGCGAGCCGAACGAGGGCGCGAATGAAAGCTGCATCCCCGGTAAAACCGCAAAAAAGGGCACGTCGAGGGCACGTTTCGTATGGGGACGGGGGCGGGTGTGCAATAAAAATGGCCGGCACATTCCCTTCCTGAATTCTGGCCACAACAGAGAGCCCGACGCTGGCGCTGTAACGAGGGCGATGGCAACGATGTAACGTTCACTGGCCTGTGTCTTTCTGCGCCAAATTGAAATGCATCTGCAAAATGGTCTAACGAAAGGGGACAGGCCAGCCCAGGCCCCCGGTGCACTTTGCACACGATACGGGTCAAACGGCAAACGGCAACGGCCGATCGAGAGAGAGAGGGAGAGACCGCTCGCTGGCTCGTTTCGAAACTCGCGCACCAGCAACGACGTCACGTTCCGTTCGCGCACACCACGTGCTCGTGAAGCGCGCAAAACGCAAATATGACGCGCGAAGAGTAACGAAGCGCAACTATTTGGCCCGCGGCCCGCCGGCGGCCAGGTGTCGGGTATCTTTGTGCAAACATCTACCCGTTCGCGGGTAGCTAACGCGGCCTCGTTTTGTGAGGCCCCCCCCCCAAAGAGCAGCATTAAAAAGCGGAACCCATATTTCGCTCTCTTTCCGTGGCCGCGCCGAAACCGATCGCCGGATCCTTCGAAACATGCCGGCAAGATGATCTCTCGCATATCTGGTCCATCTTCTTCGGCAGTGAGATAATGCGAGCCGCGTCTTCGTTTGATGAAGTTTAAATTGATTGTTGCGTGGCCGTTTTGGACACTGAAAAGCGGCTTAGGGGGTGCACCCGGCACAATGGTGATGGATGTGCAATTAATTGAAATCGACGGCGGCGGGTAGAGTGGCATTTTCGTAAGCTTCGTTATGCCCGCGAGCAGCAGGTCAAAGTGGGCTTGGCATGCTTTCCGTAGCCTGCTCCGTCCGAAAGTGTATGCTTCTAACGTCATTTTGTCATTCGATGATTCAATTGACGGTATGGTTACCACGCCGGTCACCGGCCAGGCCACTGAACCGGTGACGAACGGCGATGGAAATCGATTTACCACACTCGTTAACCTTTTGGCCAGATGCTTGTGCCCTCGCCACCCATTAACACCACGAGCGGGCGCGCGCACCCCTTCGTCCCCGTACGCTTTTGGCGCTCCACCGGCGGCGGCGGCGGGCTATTTTCGTCTTGGAGCACCAATCTTTTCCATTCATGAAACGCGCTCCTCTCGCGGTCGGGTTCGGCGGTTTGCGATCCATCCGATTACGAAAATCCATTTCTGCGAACCGTGTGGCAAATAAACCGCAAGCTTTTCGGGGCCCGTTTTTCGGCGATATTCGTGCGCGTTCGATCGCGAAAGTTTGTAAACACGCAAGCAACGTAGCAGCTGCAAAAAGGGCAAACGAAACCTGTGCGCTGGTTTCGGAGAACTTCGACCATCAGAATCGGTGCCCAAACGTTGGTGCGGTTCATTTCACCTTCTTAGAGACCCTTTTTTCCTCCGATTCGAACCGTGCTATCTTCGATGCCAGCGCCTTCTTCGACCGTGCGAACACGTCATAAAAAGGGCAACCCCACAGACGGTATTGAATCTGGCGCGGCAGTCGGCTGAATTAGCCCTTTTTTCGGGCCAAATAGCACAAATCGAAGGCCTAAAAAGGTGGCCTTCGGTTCGAATGATACGGGCGCGGCGCCAGGAACTTCGATTGCGTCCCCCCGGGCACTGTTCTTTGATGGGGATGGGGACCGTTTCTCAGAACGACACATATCCCGCCGCCGCCGCCGTGCTGACGAAGAAAAGATAACACAGAAGTTGAGACGGGCGAAATGAAACCCCGCCAACGTTGATGATACGCGGTTGGCGGCCTACTCGATTGCCTACAGCGTTTTCCAGAAAACATGAATGAAATTGGCAAGCGAGCTTCAGCAGGCCGAACGGTAGCTATCCATTAGGCGCGCGGCACCATATCTGATGACATCGCGGACGGGTCACAGGTTTTCGCAGAAACCAAGGCAACGAATGGGTGGTAACGTACCTGCTACCGAAGCGGGTCTTCCAGAAGTCGGCCGCGTCCGCCTTGGTGATGCGAAATTGATCGCCGGCAAAGAGGCCGTTCGGAAAGATCGCCTTCAGCTCGCTCAGCATGTGCGAAAACACCAGACTCAGCTTGGTCAGGTTGCGGCGGTAGTGCGAGTTCTCGTCGAACATCTTCTCCTTGCCCTCCTTGAACAGCTTGATCGCTTGCTTGCACTTGCGCATCAGGTTGTTGATGAAGATGTTGTAGTGCTCGTTCGAGTGCAGCAAGTGCATCTGATCCTCGTACTTCGAGTAGATCAGGTGCAACCGCTGGTAGGTGTCGGGCAGAATATCCAGTATGAACGGGGGACTGTTCTTGAGGTTCATCTTCGACTGCTGGCACAGCTTCACCACCTTGTCCATCAGTTTCCACGTTTTCTCCAGCGTCTTCTTGTCGGTGAGGAACTTTTGCTGGGCGCAAGCGTCGCTGATCTTGCCCTGAATCTTCGAGAAGAACGAAATGTTGGCGCGGGGCGGCGGCCGTGCCCGATTGGTGGCCGCCATTTTCACCAACCCCCCACTCCCCGCGGCTTCACGGAAGGGCCGGCGAAGGAGCGGCACGGAATACCGGTTTGCGTACCGGAGCCAACCGTTTGTGTGCCCTCCCCAATAGTTAAGGTTAAAGGTGGCCCTTGGTTTGCCTTTCACTTCTATTACGTTTTTAACTTGGCGCGAGTTGGCGGCAACTATTTACTATAAACAAACGACCGCACTAGTCACCTAAACGGTGATGGCCACTACACACTCACACGCACACATCCACCGTCAGGGGACACACATGGTGGCAAAATTGAATTTCGCACTTTTCATCGGCCACCACAATTTTACACCTCAGTGGTGTACGCCAAGGGATCAGCAGGGATCGCTTTCCGTTCCGTTTCCCCCGTTGCTATGGTTGCCTCTTTATTCTTCACTTCCACATGTTTGCTTAAACGCCAACCACACGATTTGCCCTGCGGAGAACGGGGGGCTCAACAAAGCTCACTTAACGCGGAAACGCACACACACACACACATAACCGCGCGAGTACACCACACCAAACCTGTGCACAGCTTTCTTTGATCTTTCTTCCCGCAGCAGCACGGGGCCTTGTTTCTGTGGCTTTTTCTTCTTTGTTCACTTTGCCCTCCTTTCTTGCCTTTCTTTATTTTTCTGCCAGCAGCGCTGGTCGTCGCCTCCCGAGACGACGCTCTCTACTCGACCGTACTTTCTTCTCACATCCTTCTTCCAGCGGCCGCAGCATCGGAGCTTTCGGAGCTACGGTACGGGACACGGCGGCTCAGCGCACCATCCGGGGTCCGGTTTCTTCCGTTTCTGTGCTCGTTCCCTTGGCCCTTGGGTCTTCTTTTTCGTTTCGCCGACTATCCGCCGGGACGCCAGTGGTTCATCAAATCAATATTTGCCTATTAATGCTGCTCGATGTGAAAGGGCACGCCTCCGCGCTCGATTATGCATCACGATTTGTGTTACGACGACGTCGGCTTTGTGGGAAACGCCGTCTTCAGCGGATGCAACATTCTGAAAGATAGAGAACACGGGAAAACACCATAAGCCAACATGCACAGCCACGGGGCCAACATCGTTAAACTCGTCGAGTTGTTTCTGCTTTCAATCGAACAACACACACCGCGAACGTAAACCCCGCGAGCGAGCGAACGAATCCTGCAAGACGCAGCCTCCTGTGTCTGTTTTGGAAGGACGATGGACCGTGGGCCTGCTGCTGCTGGGTTCGGGAAAAGAAAAACAATAACTTTGTCCGGGCGGCCCAAACTTGAAACATAAACATGCTCGCTCTTGTGTGGTACCTTCCAGCACTTGTTTTATTTTTCTCGGGTTTTGGAAAATGATGTTTCCGTTTTTTTAACTCTGTCTTTCGTTCTCAGCAACCCAGCAGAGCAAACTATACACACACACACACACACACGCTTTCCGGGGCCAGAAATCTCACCTCGCGAGAACGGGGAGGAAGAGGATAAAAGTTTATAAACAAAAACGTTCCAGCACGAAAGCGGGGTGGGCAACGACGAAAGCACACGGTCCGCGGCGCGGTGCGGCAAAGAAAAACAATTCAATTTTACCACCCGAAATCCCACGACGGCGACGACGACGCCAACGAAGACGACGAAGAAGCACGAGCAGCTCACGTCTCACTCTGGCTCACTGCTCACAAGTCCCGGCTCACGCTAGAGAGGCTGAGAAATAAAAAAAACACTCGCATCCCTCGCAAAAGTGACACCAATACCGGCACACAACGTCTGTGCGTAGCATGAGCGTGTGCGTGAGAACGTGATGATGCGACCATTCGATGACGGACCGTGGAAACGAAGGAGAAAAAAACACACTCGCAGTGCACACAATCAAAGCAAAATTAAACTTCTTCGCTTCCTTCACCGCGTTTCCGCTCACTGCCGTGTCCAACAACGCGCTCCACACACACACTTCCTTTGCTCCACTTCTTGTGCTCACCCTTTTGATGCCTCACTTTCTCACCACCGTTTGCGATTAAAAACTGAACATTCATTTCGCTGAACCCCCAACGTTTGACCTTACGGTTGTGCTTTATCCTTCACCTATCCATGTTTGGTGTTGCACACGGATCAGTCGTTGGTGGGCGAATATGAGTACATCTCGGCGCAACTGCCTATTGCTTTAGCGATGTCCAGCTTCTGACACTCTTTTGGATGAAAAGATAACTGTTGTTCGACCGACGGCCACACATCTGCCATCCCGTTCCCGTGCCCGAGGCTTTTATCCCGTGAACTCATCTGCCGTCCCTGTCGGGTCACCACCACCACTCACCTGCTCGATGCGATGCGGCGTCTCGCTCACTTGATCCGGAGCTGGCTTTCCTCTTCAACCCTACCAGAGGTTTCGGACGTTTAGCCTGGAAATTAGTGACACCACCGCCGTCGGACGCAAAAATACACCGCCGATGGGTTTTCTCAATTTTTGGCACGATCCTCACGAACACACGAAACGCACGCACGGTCGCACACACGCACACTGGACACGAAACGCAATTGCTGTTCTCGGACTCCGGTGTCGCCCTTTTTCGGATTCACACGAATCGACGGACCACTAAAATCTCAACCCGGGATGGCTGCGCCAACGTAACAACCTAACAACACAACATAACATAAAACGTTACATTTTCCGCACATCGGACGTTGTTAATCGAACATTTTACGTTGGGACGTACGTTACAAAACACATCCAACTCGTGGCACTTCTTCTCACCTCACTTCTCACTCCATCGAAACAGCACGCAAATAAAGAGGCCGAACGAGAGAAACACAACCGCACGCTTGAATGTTTTTTTCGAAACAACTCTTTCTCTGTCTTTCTGAGCATCTGTCTGTTTCTGTTTTTTTTTTAACTAGAAGAATTCAAAAATGACGTTTGAACCTTACCTTTCTTAACCGAAACTGACCATAGCGAGATTTCTCTTTTCTCTCTCGTTTATCTGCGCTCTCTATGTTTTTTCGAACCTGACTTTCGAACATGACTCGAGACTGTGTTCCCGAATTTCGGGAAAATGCGGCTCACACATTCGAACTAACTTGTCAAAAAACATTATCATTTTAGCGTTAAAACAAGCCTAAACTTGAAACTGAAGATTTTTTAAGATAAATTGATTTAGTTTTTTCTCATTTTTCCTTTTTTTTCCTTTGTTTACTATTATTAGTTTAGTTTGATTTTAGTTTGATTTTAGTTTGATTTTAGTTTGTTCCCGAATTTAGTTCGGCGAAATCATCATCACCCTGTAAGCTGTCAAAATCTGCTACCCTGTCAAAAGTGGCGTCAAACAACATTTGTTTTTACTAACCATCCAACAATTCACAGCATAGAATTGCTGATTGTGTTTGTTTGCCTTGCTGATAGTGTGATAATGTCCGCACCGCCCAAATTTCCCGGGACCGGCTTGGAGGAAGTGAATGTGCCGGGCCAGAGTTTCCTGCGTGAAGCGTATGTTTCCGTGTTCGATTCGGCGGAACCCGATCTGCTGCTAATCCATATTCTCTTCTAACAGGTTGTCCTGCTGCGATGACCCTCTGAAGGCGATCGAAAACTTCCAGCTCGAAAACGGCATCCTGTTGCCATCGTTGCGCCCGATGCTGCCGTTGCTGGATTTGCACGGTGTGCGGAGGTTGGACTTTCACACGTCCGTGTTGGAGGAACTGCGCGATAAGCTGATTGCACACATCAACGAGGTGGGAGCGAAGGAGGGCCGCGAGAGGGACCGTAAACTGAAGGAGCTGCTGGTGAAGAGCTTCCCCGTGGTGCGCGTGAAAGCCCTGCGTCCGGTGGTGATGTGTATCCTGCGCAACACGCCCCACATCGACGACAAGTACCTGCGCATTCTGGTGCGCGATCGGGAGCTGTATCAGGACACGGACACGGAAGTGAAGCGGCAAATTTGGCGCGACAATCAGTCGCTGTTTGGCGACGAGGTGTCGCCCCTGCTGTCGCAATACATCCGCGAGAAAGAGCACATTCTGTTCGACCACCTGAACCTCACGAACCTGTTCTTCACGCCCACCCCGAAGGTGCGCCGGCAGGGTGAGGTGGTGCAAAAGCTGGCTCACATGATCGGCAACAGCGTGAAGCTGTACGACATGGTGCTGCAGTTTCTGCGGACGCTGTTTCTACGCACGCGAAACGTGCACTACTGTACGCTGCGGGCGGAGCTGCTGATGGCGCTGCACGATCTGGAAGTGCAGGACATCATCTCGGTGGACCCGTGCCACAAGTTTACGTGGTGCTTGGATGCGTGCATCCGCGAGAAGAACGTCGACATTAAGCGATCGCGCGAGCTGCAAGGGTTCCTGGACAACATCAAGCGCGGCCAGGAGCAGGTGCTGGGCGATCTGTCGATGACACTGTGCGATCCGTACGCGATCAACTTCCTGGCCACGTCGGCCATCAAGATTCTGCAGCACCTGATCAACAACGAGGGTCTGCCGCGCGAAAACACGATCCTCATCCTGTTGCTGCGCATGCTGGCGCTGGGCCTTTCGGCGTGGATTATGATCGATTCGCAGGACTTTAAGGAACCCAAGCTGGACAGTCAGGTGGTGACGAAATTCTTGCCCGCCCTCATGTCCCTGATGGTGGACGATCAGGTGCGAAACTTGCACTCGAAGTTTCCGCCGGACGAGCGCGAAAGTGCCATCACGATCATCGAACATTCCGGACCGGCGCCCGACGCTGTCGAGGCGTACATTCAGGAGAGCGCGGTGGCTTCGATTCTGGCCATGTACTACACGTTGCACACGGCCCGCCAGAAGGATCGTGTGGGAATACTGCGCGTCATGGCGATACTGTCGTCGTGCAAGGACGATCGGGCGTACGAGGATCCGTTCCTGCACTCGCTGATCGCGCTCATCATTCCGATGTCGGACGAGTTTGCGAACGAAGACTTTTGCACCGGACTGTTCGATGAGTTTCTGTTCGCTGGGCTTACGCGTGACAACGTGACGCGCCACATGCTGAAGCTGCTCTGGTACATCCACCAGAAGCTGCCGCAGGCCCGACTGATGACGCTGATGAAGGCGCTGCAACCGACGGCCCAGCATCACGAGAGCGTTCACAAGCTGTACGAGAATCTGCAGAAACGGGTCGGAGCACTGCACCAGGAGCCGGCGCCCGAACCGATGGAGACGGATTTCGATTCACCGTTGAAGAGTGTCCCCACACCGGGGCCACACTACGTTAGCTAACGGGAAGGGCGGGAATCAGAGAAATAAAAATGCACGGACGGAGTGAGGCAAAGCTTAAATTTGTTCCTTTCTTCTTTATTGGCAAACAAAACACATTTTCGAAATGTTCCATTCATTACACCGAGAACCGAACGATCGATCGGAGTGTGAAATGTTGACGAATGACGCGTTACGATCCTGTGTCTGTGTGTGGTAGGCACGCTCGCTGACTAACGCTCCGAGTTCTGATAACTTTCCCTATGCTGCTGCTGTACGTTTGATCGCCGTTTGATCGCCGCTGCTGATATGTGTAACTCTAGTTTTAGTAAGATATAAGTTAGCGCCCACATTTCGGTGTTCGGCCGCGCCCAATCACACCGGCACCGGGCCCGCTCCCCGGCCGTTCGGGCTCGCTCCACGCACGGCACACGGCAGACAATCCTCGGCAGACCACATAAATTACACAAACATCTTGTAATCGTTTTCCTTTTAATATTACTTTTGTTAATATTCTTTTAAAATCACGTGACCAGAGAGAGAAAGGAAGAGAGAGGAAAGTGGCTGAGACAGTCTGGTAGCGGAACCGGAAGGGACTCCAGGTTTGCGGTGTAAAAGTTGTCCAAAAAAGGCTCCCGACCGATCGGTGCCATCGGCGGCTGGCTATTGCATGGAAGGCGCAGTGTGGCAGTCTCGTGTTTCGTGTTCCGGATCGGACGGTGTCCACCGGTCACCGGTAGGAGAGTGTGTGAAGACGAGAATGGCCGAGAGAAAGTGGTTCCTTTTGGCCGGGCGCGGGATTTAAGTTAACTTATCTACGAACTACACACTACTGTTGGGGAGGGAGAGAGCGGGTTTGGGTCACTAACTTTACTTGGGTACTCTTAAGTCTACAACTTAGCTACAAGAAACGAGAGGACAGGACAGCGGGCGAGTTGGAGGGCGATGTAGATTCGGTAGATATCGGGGTGGCCCATAGCTGGCCGGAAACAAACGGACAGCGCAATGGCAGTGTGTGAAGGAGGTGTGCGGAATGTTCGGATGGGGTCGCCGCTGCTGCATTAGTAGAGATAGTTGTGCGAGGGTTCCTCGGGCCGGCCGCAGGGTCCGACGTGTTTCTTCTGCACCATCGACCGCGACCGGCAGTTTTCGATGCTGAGGAAGCACTCGTTCGAGTACGTCTTGCCGTCGGTACCACACACCGGCTCGAACTCCTGCGGACAGATCTTTGAGCAGCCCTTGAAGGTGAACGCGGCCAGGCAGCGCTTCAGGGGCACGAGGAACATGTGGCGGCCGCAGTTTTCCCGCCGCATGTGGCACTCGTTCGGGTACAGCTTGTTGTCCGAGCCGCACACGTAGCTGGTCGGCTGCTTCTCGCAGTTGGCCTGGCACAGCGCCGTCGTGGCGCAATTCTTCAGCGACACCGGCACCACGCGCAGCCCGCACGTCGTTTGCTTCATTTCGCAGCGCGATTTATACGTGTTGCCATCGGAGCCGCACACCGGGCCGGTCTGTTCCTCGTCGTACGTGCAACTGGTGCAATCGGTAACGTCCACCTTCGACTTGAGTTGCGTGCAGGGTCCGATGTGCGCCAGTTGCACTCCGCGGCTGAAATGAAACACGGACACGCGAAGATACGATCAACATCGGATATGGGCGCCGCGCGCAACTTTGTTGCCACCTACAGGCAAGTGGCCCGCGCTAGCTCGCAGTCGTTGCTGTACGTCTTCGAGTCCGTGCCGCAAAGCATGTCCTTCTGGTCGCCGAAGAAGCTGGCCCCGTTCTTCGAGTGTTGCTTGCAGGCGGGCAGCGACTTGCAGCGGTTCATTTTCTGCTTGCACCGGTCCAGTGTCAGGGCTTGGATTTTCTTCTTCTGCCTACAAAGAGAGACAGAGCAAGAGAGAGAGCGGGATCGTTCTGTGTTGTGCACTTCGGGGATCCGGGGCTCCCCGGGGTCGCCCGACTTACCCGCAGTTTAGCATCTTCAGTTCGCACGTCGAGGTGTAGATGTTGCCGTCACTGCCACAGATCATTTGCTGGGCATCCTTTGGGCACTCGGTGGGGCAGTCCTCGATCTTATTGCTGGCACTGTGCGAGCTGCCGCCGGCTCGTTCCTGCGACATGCAGTAGGAGATCGGAACCTCGAACACGTGTTTGCCACAGTTGGAGGCGCGCATCTTGCAGGCACTGGCGTAAAGCCGCCCATCGGAACCGCACGTTGGACGGGCCACACGCCAGCAGGACTCGCGGCAGTTGCGTGTACTTTGGCAGTGTTTCCGGCTCGTCCGTACCTAGGCAAATGGACCGCCCCGCCGTCGGCGTCAGTGATGGTTATCGGAGAGAGAGAGCGATGCACACTTACCACACCCTGGCCGCAGGTAATGAGCTTCATCTGACAGGTTGAGTTGTACACGTTGCCATCCGAGGCGCACACGGGACCATCCTGCGGCGCACTGTTGCAGTCCACGGGGCACGATTCGCGGATCACGCTCCCGTTGGCGCACGGGCCTACGTGAGCCAGCGAAACGGCGGCCGTTCCGACCCGGCAAGCCTGCACACGCAGCATACACCGGTTCAGATACGTCCGGCCGTCGGTGCCACACACTAGGTCCTTCTCGGTCGGACAGCGGTGGTTGCACTGCGAGCCCTTGGACCGCTCGCAACCGACCTTATCCTCCGAAACCGCGTTCGGTGACGCCTTGCTGCAGGTTTTCTTCTTCATCTCGCACAGATTAGCGTAGATCAGTCCGTCGGTGCCGCAGACCGCGTCCTGGGGCGTACTTTGGACCGGGCAGGACCGAGGGCAGTGCGTCGAGACGGCCTTACTTTGTCGGCTGCCAGCCGAGGGCTCTGTGTCGATCACCGATGGGACGGATTCTGGAAAGGTGGAGTAAATCGATTAGAGTGCATCGGGTCAGATATCCCGACCCGAGACGCGCGGTGCCAATCTGGATGAATATGCCGTTTTGCGGCCGATCGGTCACGGTCTGAATGGAGTCCATTAGCGCTAGAAATTGGGTTGCAGGCGACGCGTTAGGAGAGCCCGGAATCGGGTCGCGAGCAGACTTGCGAATAAAAAAGGACATTTTATGAGATGGTATCGGACAGACAGCATCCAAGGTAGGCCAAGATAAGCTAATGAAGGTGTGGTTCCTTTTTACAGCAAACGCCGAGTTCCAGACCCCGTTGCTTTTACCGATCTTATCGTCCCATCTAACTCTGTGAATGGGTTTCCGATCGCTTGTGGGCGACACTCTTCACAGACCACCTCTTCAGCTGACACCAGGTTGTGTAAGGCGATTGTGGTATCATGAGCTGCTTAAAATTCAAATCGTATTCAGATTTGCCAATGGAACACCTCTCCGATCAGCGATAAAAGATCTTTCGTTTTAGGGTTTCTGGAACTCCGGCTTCCATTCCAAACTTCAACTTCAAGTTGGGACTCTTATCGGCGATTATGCCCGTCGACCCGAGACCAACAGACTGTGTGAAGACTTCATCTTCTTCCGGCGAACGATAACGAGGGTGCCCTAACCCGGCGAACGGATGCCTTAGAGCTTGTGTTGGCACCTCGTTGGTCTGGGGGCGGTAATGATTTAATTGACGTTCCACATTCTCTCCAACATCGGGTGGCCGGCGGCATTGGCACACTGTTCCGTGCCGAGCCGAGCCACAGGGGGCGATCGCTAACTGGGTGCGGTCGCGTGCGAAACAATCGCGCGCCACGCCACGCCACGATCACAATTGAACAACTCGGGCCGGCTTCAACTTCTGGTTATGTAAATTTCCCTGAAGGAAATTAAAGGCATAGGGCTGCAGATAATGGGAGGGAATCGGCACCTCGGGAGGGTCGGGATGCGCGCCCGGCACGATGGGGAGGACCACCCTCAAGGGCAGGGCTGCACTCGTGCCCTCCTGACACGACTCATGAGCCGCGGGTCCGCCCACCGCCCGCAGTGGTGCACCCATTGCACCACTGATCCCATTCGCGGGGCGTCGATTGGGATCGCGTGCGAAACGCGATCATTATTGTTAGCCCTCCTGTTAGCCGTCGCCCGGCGTACCGTGTCGTTTTGTTTCGTCGATTCTCCCACTCCCATGCTCCGGTGCCGGACCCCCTCATCAGCGCCGGCCGGCCCTGACGGTTCGACGCTGGCCCGATTGATTGCCTCCGCGCCCACGGGAATCAGGGCCCAGCCCGCCGTGGGCCGTGGGCCACCCCGGGGGGGGAGGGAAGAGAAACAATTCAATCCCTTCCCAAGCGATAAGCATAAATCAGCGAGCCTTGTCGGGCGCGGGGGGGTGCGCGCAAAAGAAACCGCAAAATTGCACACCCTTGCCGCGGTGGTGGTGGGCTGGAAGGGACTCTTTTGTGCGGAGGGTCTATCACCGGCAGCGCCAGGGTCACGCTGGGGATGGTCCGCCAGGGCGTTGGCGGACGAGTGCGCGCGCTCGCGCGCCTCCAATCAGCGCCGTCTTGTGCGCCGGTTTGACCCATTTCTCGGCCCGATCCGATCCGGCGGGCTGCTGCCCTCCCGAGGAAGGCGGTTTGAAATATGGAGCACGCGGAGCATTCAATGGTCGCTGCCGCCGCAGCAGCAGCAGAAGGAGCGAAAACAAAAATGGCACACATCATTTATTGTAATTATTATGCACCCTTGAACCCCATTCCTTGCGGCGGGGACGCCCGCGCCCTGGGGTCCGGTGCATCGGCGCATTCTTTTGAGTCCCCAGGGGGGAGGCCCAGGCAGGTTGATAACGCGCCCGTAACACGATATTAGGTTGTTTAAGGGCTTCGCAACGCCCTCAAAGGGCTCAGGAATGCCACCGGCGACGATCGCTAGCGAGTGTACGATCGGCTTTGGGGTCCTTTCGTGGAAATTATTTCTTTTTACAACGATCAGTACAAGATTCTGTTGCGGTCTAGTTACCTTGTGCTACGTTACCGAAGGGCAACTGTCATTCGCCTTCTACATTTCCTAACCTATAAATAAATCTTCGCTTTTCTTTGTTTAGCTTCAACAGATTCATTCTCTTTGGTGATCTTCCTTCGCAATGCATGCCGAGATCTTCGCAAATGAGACTGATCACCACTCGACTCCTTTTCATTAGCATGTAGCTATGAAGCCGGCCTGGGACGTGATAAAAGACCGCAATGTTGTCCAGCCACGCCGCAGAATGGGGCCGACCACGACCAGAGAGCGCACTAAAAGGACCTGCGGCCGGCCGGCGCTCAAACAGGAAAGTCTTCCAATGGCGGGGCGCACCATTTGGGGCCATCGAAAGTGAACACACAGCTGCACTAAGAAGAAGGTCTAAGGCCAGCTGCGGTGATGCGGCTTTCTACCGTCGGCTACTTTGTACCGGGGGCCACCATTTCACGCCCTGCCAATTTGCATGCGACGCGTGCCGAGGTGGGTCATTCAGGCTCACGGCTGCCAAATGTCGCTCGAATTTTCGTTCGTCGTGGGGTTTCGTTTCCAGTTTACCTACCTTTTGATGTGGCGAATTGGCCCGTGTTTGGTGACAGCCGGCACAGAACCTGTCACGGGGGGGGGGGGCCCGCGGCGATCTCCCAAACACTCGGGCGACTCCAACATAAATCATCGTGCCGCCGGGAGGGAGTGCAGCCTGGCGCGATGCCGAAGAGAAAGTGAACCTTCGTGGCGTACGAATGTAAATAATTCCTCGAAGTTGCCTGGTCCGGGATCGGAGGGAAAACGAGGCTGGATTACGGAGTCGGATGGGGTCAACTGGCCACACGGTGCGGAAATGTGCGTATCTAACGGGCCCGTAATGAGTGCGCAAAATGCACCTCTCGCACACACGTGCGCGCGGTTTATGATGCGGCTGGCCACGGCGGACCACGGGTGGGTTAACGAGCACGCGGAGGACACAAAAAAGAGAAAATCCATTTCCCTCCGGCCCGGGGGAGAGGATGAGCCCGCGGATGCGCGGTGCGCTGAACGGTTGTCGTTTACTTTCTGTTTGGCGCGGAAGGGTCTCGGGCGCGCGCGCGCCTGCTACCCATTTCGGTGTCATGGCCACGGCCGGAAGGGCTCGATTTCACGTAAAATACATCATGAGGCTGCACATTCGTACCGGCGCGCACCGGTGCGAAGGTTTCTTCATCGACAGCGAGTGGAAGTGGATCGTGTAGTGGCCGCCACCGCCACAGCGCGAGCTCTCTTACGGTGTCCTCCTTTTGTTTTTCCGTGCGCCATAGCCTCGTTTGCCCGCCCGATGGCCACCATTACGCGATGGTATTTTTCCGTGGCCGTGAGTTTTCCTCCCGTTTTCCATCCCTCGTAATCAAAACGAGCACCGAGAATTCCAGCCCACCGGGCGTACGATCATCGCCCGCGCTGATGATCATCATCAGCTGGCACGCCTCGATAACGCCCAAAATACGAGCCACGAGGCTCGGGCTAAGAAAATCGGAAAGCACAACGCGGACGTCGGAATGTGGCGGGAAATCCCACCGAGCGGGGGGGGGCGGCCGGTAGTGTACCGGTTTTCTGCTTCGCCGGTGTTTGACAAATGAGCCCTCCCCACCGAAGTTTCCGGATGCCCGAAGGCCAGACAAGGTGTTTTATTGGCATTTTCATTTAACACCGTGCACCGTGAGAGGCGCCATTTCTCTTCGCGGCACGCCCTGGGCGCCACGTGGGCGCGCCCCCCTCCGCAGGTTGGGGAAAAGCTGTTAGAATTGGAGCTAATAAATCTTGGACGGTGAAATGTGAAAGTGTGCTTGTGTGGTGGCGCGGCGCGGCGCGAGGTGACAAACAATAGTGCAATAGTGGCGTTCGGTTTTTTTTTGTTGGTCGACGAAGGAATGGTTTGTTATTTTCGTTTAATGAATTGGAATTTTATGGAATAAATTTCCCACTGACCGGAACCCCGTGACCGTGTCAAAGACCGGGATTCGCGGGCTTGGGGTCATTATTTAAATAATGGCTATTGAGCTCCTTTGCGGTGAGCGGCGAGGTTTATTAGTGAGAAACTGCATCTCACTGTGCAATTACTACTGAGCCGCTATTAGTCGATGAACCAACCATCGTTTGCGAGTGATGAGCTGTTTGTAGCATTACTTCCAAGTAGCAGGAAGTAAGGCAAACAACTGCTTGTTCGAACCATTGTTTCGTTCTACAAAACGGTTTTAGGGTTTGTCACGCTGAGAGTCTCATCATTCACGCTTTTATTCCTTTTCGGTAGTGACGCTCATCGGTGAGAACGCTCATCTCACTGCATTGAATGAGATTCTTCTTATTCGGTTAAATCACGACAAGCGTTATCACGCAGCTGGCCATGCGATCGACGAACGTATTTTTGGTACAACATAAAATAATGGCGATTATTTTAACTCCAAAGATTATTAAAGCTGTGATTATTCGAACTCCAAATCCAACACACCGAACCGAACGATCAGGTTTAAATCATTCTGAGGGTGGCTTTTAACCGATCGGACTGCGCCGATGACCCAGCTTCCTGCGCGAAAGTCCCGAAAATATAGCTTCCTGTTGCCTGCGGACTAATGCATTCGACTGCAGGACCACTGATAAGCAAAGCTGTAATGAAGTGGGCAAAATAGCCTCCGACACTTACGCAACCCATTCACGGTCTAAATGGCGACCAAAAGGAAATATGTGAGACGGATGAGGTGGCGATTAAGGCGAAAGCCCCTGAGCCCCCCCTGAGGGCGCACCAAATAGATGTGCATTAATTTGTGCGATAATTTTCGGTTCCTCTCGTATCTTTGGACCCCCCTACACACACACACACACACACACACAAACTGAGAACTCGTTTCCCGTGTGGGTCATACAGCTGTGGCGGGAAATCGAATGTTGGCGCGATGGCGGATAGAACGAAGCGCAACGGCGTTCTGGCGTTGCCCAGCGAACTGGAGTAGAAACGAACAGGAACTGGAACACCACATGTGGGAAGGCGAGGGTCTGCCGTGGCGATAAAACCGGGCGAGGGACGGTCCGATAAACGAACCAACGAAAGGGACGTGCCGGGCTGGGCAGAGCTGGGTTTCATTTTCGTTGCCGGCCGGCTGGACCCAGCCCACGGCCGAGCTGCAACCGGGTGGCGGGTCGTTAACCTCAATTACATGGTGCAAATTGAAGGAAAATGAAAAATCGGGGAAACCGAAATAAAAATGATCCCGAGTGGGAAGCGAATCTTCGACCACAGGTGGTGGGTTCCGCCGGCGGGGGCGATCAGCGGGGTGTTCCGGCCGGCGTGACAACCGCGAAGACGCGACCCACCGCCGGAGACCGCGAAAAGGGTTATGTAATTTGTGCGATGTGCGATAATTTATCTTGTTGCCTCTTGGTCTTCGGTTTTCCCGATCCGCCCGCCCCGATCGGGTTCGCACGTTCGCGCGTCCGGCTACCGTCCACTCCAGCCCGCTTCGCCTCATTACCGGGCGTTGCAGTCTCTTGCAGCCCCCGGGATCCCTTCGAGGGCGGGAACGCTCGGGAGGACGTGATCAATTTACATAACTGTGGCACGCCTGCGGTCAGGCCGCGGCGGCCTAGCGGAATCCGAAATCTTCCCTCGGGCAGGGACGCGAGCAGGAAGATCCGGGCCACCGGGAGGCGGTTCCGGCCTTCGTCCGCCGTGCGCAAAAAATGCCACGCAAACCAAATTAGCTAATTGATTTAGCTGCTAATGAAGCGCCCTGGTGTCGGTTTCACATTCCCAGACCCCAGTCTGCCAGAGATCGAGAGGCAAAGATCGAGAGAGAGAGAGAGAGAGTGAACGGAAAGGCCACGAAGGTTAAGATGCGCAGGGCGCGCTTACTGTGCGACGTCTTGCGGTTCTTTAGGCAGACAGGCGTTCTTGGCTTCTTGGGGTTCCTGCTCGGCAAAGTAACTGTACCTTCTGCGCTGTGCGTTCTGTCCCCCGCTGTTTTGCTCTGCCTTGGCGCACCGTGCGTGCGTTTGGTCGTGCGTGAGATTTCGCAATGACAACCGTTTTAATAACCGTCGACCCGCGGGCTTGCGTAATCGGAAACCTGGGCCCGGGTTGTTCCGTAGCGTGACAGTCGCCCTAAACTGGCAATTAGCGGACCGCAACTGGTGCGACAGTGTTGCCGTGTTCCGTCGGGCGCATGGAATGCCCGGTTCAAGAGTGAGCTATTGGCAATCGTCTTCCGGAGAGCGCTACTCACCTTTCAACATACAATTTGTTCATGTCACTGGGACTGAACACGATGGGGTTTGGGTTCTAAAATATGACCCCAAGAGCAAGAAGTAGAACATTCCTTGCAAAGCTATTGGACCCTACCGATGGGCATAAATCAGAAACGGGAACGGCAACCGAGCCGGTCAGTGCCTCGTGTCGATTTGTTGAGGCCTTCCCATCGACCGCGGTCGATCCATGTTACGCAACTCGCCGGCGCTGCGAAGGAAGGAAGCACCGAAGACGGATTGTCGTGCAATAAATCATCATCTCTGGCGTCCGTAGCGGGATGCACCTTGCGCCTGGCCCGGGACGGTTGCATCTTTGATACGTGGCGGCGGCGTCCTCTTCGTCCCGGCTCGTCGTCGTGGTGCACATAAATCCAATAAAAATCAAAGTCAGTGCCCCGGAGTGGGCCGCCGGGGACAGTGAAAATCAATTTAAAATGTAAATAATGGCCTTCGCCCTGCGGACAGGATGGCGGGGCACTCCGTCCTGTTGCGCGTTGTGCCGTTTTTGGGGGTCAAAAAAACCACTACTTTGCGCGATTTATTGCCCCGTGTCTTGGCAATTCCCGAAGTGCATGAGCTGATGTGCTGAGAAATTGATTTTTTTCCGTCCCCCGGCCCCGTTCATTCACAAAATGTCCGTTAACTGCATTCCATTACTCAACCCGAGCGGCGCTGGAACCATGGCTCGTTGCCAAGAACTCACGACATGGGGCATTTGTTTTGAAAGTAAGAAACAAAAACAGGAACACCTTCTTCGTGATTGCGTACGCCACGCCAAGGGCAAGCCGTTCCGTCGTTGTGCTGTGTGTTTTATGGAAAGCTCACGTTCTGGGGGTCCAAAAACCACTGGCCAACCGGTGCAACTGCCTGGTGCCCCGTTATCGCTTGTCACGTTCGGATAAGGAAAGGCGCCGCGGTTCGGATCAAGCGGATTTCGGTGGAACTTTGCGTGGACGTTAAAACTTCATTGTTGGCCGTAATAAATCACGGCCCACCGGGAGCTATGGGCGATAACATGATTAATTATGATACAATCTGATCTAGCTCACCAATAAAGCTTAACTAATTCACACCACCGTCTTTCTTTTTGGCGGCCCGATCTCAATCTCCGTCGCGAGACGTGGGAAAAATGGCGACCATAAACTGACCGTTTTATGATACACCACGATTAGGGGAACGGCTTCTGGAGCAGGGTTCCTTCCCAGGAAGCGCAAACAAGCAACGGACGGGCATCATTACAAACCTGTAAAAAAACGAAAGAAGAGAAAAAACTCAATAAGTATCTCTCCGAGTGATGAAAAATTGGTAATAAAATTGAAAACTAAAACACTCTAATTGGCAACAGCAGCATTGGAGGGTTGTAAATCAGTCCGTTTCTTGCCAATCCCAATGGGAAGGAAAGCTGAATGGATATCGGCAACCGACGGGCAAAATAAAGATCATAAACATGCGAAAAAGATCACCGCGCCAGGCAGCATAATAAAACAGATTACCATTCCAAGCGAGACTGCAGTAAAAGTTTTGACAAATGTTCCGGGGCCCTATAGACCCCATAGCTTGGCGCCGGCTTCGTCGTTTTGCACGTGTCGAGTTTGTCAATGTTTCGACTTGGTCCGGGTTATGATAGGTCGCATGCCCGGTTGACTCACTGGACGATAAACATCGTTGGCGGCATCAGCATCGAACGGGTTTTTTTTACTTCTGGTCGGCTTGCGTCCCGGATGGGGAGTTCGGCTGCCAGCTGACCTTAGGCCGTGGGTTACAGTTTGATGCACCACAACCGTCGTCCGTCGTGTCCGCCGCCGCGGGTTTGTTGATGGTGCGCAAATGTGCGCACCGGAACGGCACGTGTGTGCAACTAAAACAAAAATACGTTACGTTGGGGAAGCTCGACGCGGAAGCTTTTAAATTGGGTGGCCGCCGTCCTTCGCGCAGCATTTCGTTTAATTAGTTCGTCCGGTTGGTGTTGGTCCGCTGCGAATGCAGGCGTGTCGACGATGATGAAGGTACAACGACCGCTCTCGTTGCTAGTGTTCGAGGTGACCGTGATCGTGCTGCTGATGCTGGGCTTCGGAACGACCGACGCGGTGGCGCAGGTGAACCACTGGCATCATCCGAGCGCTGGCCACGCGGACATGTACCAGGCGTGCCTCAGTGACTACCCGTGTGAGCCGAGTTATTTGTGCGACTTTTACGAGTGCGACGAGGACGAAGATTCGGAGCAAGCCTGTAGTTCAGAAGAAAACGAGTCAACCACAACCAGCAGCGAAGAGTGCGGTGAAACGACGGAAACCACGACGGAAACCACGACTTCCCCTGCAACAACTTCTACAACGACTGACCCTACAACAACTTCTACAACAACTGACCCTACAACAACGACCTTAACCAAAACTAGTTCAACAACGGAAAGACCAACATCTACGTCCACTGAACCTACAACCAAAACGACACCAACGACACCTGAATCAACGACACGCAGATCGAGGAAAAAACACAAACATCAGTTTTCTAAGCACACCACTAAGCCTACTTCACCGGCGGTAACTGAGCCTAGTACGACCAGCTCTGTGACGACTGAACCGGCTGGATCTGACTCTTCGGACTCACCGGAATCCAATGAGCATACCACACCTCGGAGAAAACACAAACATCGGTCTTCTAAGCACACCACAAACGACGGAACTAAGTCTACTTCGCCGGGGGTGACTGAGTCTACTACGTCCAGTTCTGTGACGACTGAACCTGCTGGATCCGACTCTTCGGACTCACCGGAATCCAATGAGCATACCACACCTCGGAGAAAACACAAACATCGGTTTTCTAAGCACACCACAAACGACGGAACTAAGTCTACTTCGCCGGGGGTGACTAAGTCTACTACGTCCAGTTCTTTGACGACTAAACCGGCTGGAACCGACTCGTCGGAGTCACCAGAATCCAATGAGCATACCACACCTCGAAGAAAACACAAACCGTGGAGATCCACTAAACATGCTGATGCCTCTGATGAATCGGTCGAGTCCAGAAGGTCAGCCAAACATTCTAAAGCAAACTCTATGAAATCGTCAACAACCACAAGGAAAGAGGGACTTTCTACCAAAGACTCCGATAAATCTAAGACTGATAGGCCTTTTAAAACGACTAAACCGGGTGGACCCGACTCGCCGGAGTCATCGGAGTCCAATGAGCATACCACACGTCGGAGAAAACACAAACCGTGGAGATCCACTAAGCCTGCTGATGCTTCTGATGAGTCTAAATTCGATTCAGCCGAGTCCAGAAACTCAGCCGAACGTGCTAGAGCAGACTCTACGAAATCGCCAGCAACCAGATGGAAAAAGGGGCTTTCTGCCAAAGAGTCCGATAAACCTAAGACGGACACTTCCGCAGAGGGTTCTGGGCCCTCTAAGCCTGCTACGTCCAGCTCTTTTACAACGGATAAAACGGACTCATCGGAGTCCGATAAGTCTACAAAACCTCCAAAACGCAAGCCGTCGAAGCCCGGCAAACCTACTGTAGCGTCTGATGAGTCCAAACTCGCTTCGGTTGAGTCCAAACGGTCTGCCAAAGAGGCTGAAGCAGAGTCTAAGAAATCTGCAGCAAAGGATTTCAAAGACTCCGACAAAGCGGACACTTCCGCCGATAGTTCTGGCCTCACCGTCCTCATCAAGCTACCCGACTCGCACAAAAGTGTATGTGATTGGTGTTCGGAAAAATGTTGTCAGAAGAAGGACGTATTCTCGGTATCTAACACCACAAAGCAACCGGTACGAAGACGACCGTTACCGAGAAACGACAGGCAGGACGTTTACGGGCGCATCCAGAGGAAGTTGAAGAAGTTTTCAATCCTTTCTCCGAAAGACGCTCAAACGTCTGTCAGTGAGACTACATCGGTGCCATCAGCGAGTACTACTGATGCTCCCACTACTAGTACTGCACCGAGTTCCGTGCCGGACTGTAAGATCGGTGGGTTCCGAAAGCTCTGGAAACCGAAACCTAGGCACTTGAATCGAATTCTTCAGAACAGACGCACCCCCGAGGAGGTGAATTGTTTGCTGGAGGATTACATGGCGCCCCTGGAACGGGTGCGCAGCATGGCCAAGACGGCCTCCAAGCAGGAGCGAGTCTCGGCAAAGGATTCCCCCTCGCTGGTCCACTACCAGCAGGAGCTCGAGTGCCTGCTGAGGCCCTGGTCACGCAAGTGTAAACATTGGAAGTCTCTCCAGGGACGAGACAATCGTGTGTAGTTTTAGACGTAGTGTCTCCTATGGATGCCATTACACGCGTTCGTTACGCGTGCCCCTATTGCGCTAGTGTATGTTAAGCCCGTTTTTGTTACGTTCAAAATTGTCAATAAACCTACCACCCTGGGCTATGGTTTCTGCATGGGGCGGCCAGTAGCCAACGGTAAACAGGAAGACGGGTTCATTGATGAGCCAATTTGTGCCTCTACTAACACGCACTCCGGTGCCGGCGCACACGAGCCTCGCTGTGCCCGCGGCACCGGGCACCGCTATTAGCATAAATGACGCCGAGAGTCGCCGGCAACAACAGTTACTGCGCCACCCGATCGCCAAAGGGCAAGATTGGGTTCCACCACCCGGGTCGTCCCGGTGGCTACCACACCCGCCGCTAGCCGCCTAATGAAGGTGTGCCCGCACGCCGATAACGATATCGCGAGAACTTTCTTCGCGAAACCGTTCAGGAAGCGGACTTCGGCGGTGGCCACACCGAGAGCGGGCCTCGTTGTGGATGAAGATTTATGGGCCGCCGACGAGATTGAATTCTGATCTTTTTTTGCGCCCGTGTTCTAGGAAAACCCAGCACCCTGGCGATGCCGCTACTCGGAAACGGCAGCGAGATATTCCAACGGGACCTACCACGGCCCCTACGGGCCGCTCAGAGCGAATCAATATTTTTAGACAAATTATCGAGTGGGGTACAGTTATTTGTTCTCGCGCGGGGCCCACCGGGTTGTGCCCTCCGAACCGTCCGGGCGGCGCCCGGGGTCGTGAGAAGCTGGGCCCGTGTTTGCTTTTTATTACTAGTGCCCCTTTGACTCCGAGTGGTCGTGGCTGGAGTTCATCAATTAATATTGATGTTCGTCCGCTTTTATGCCACCAACATGCAGCACGAAACACACCTCGTAAGATCGTAGCGTAGGTGCAAACCACGTACCTTCGTACCGCGAGCCGTAGGTTTAATTTGGAGGAACCGCACCACCAACGCCAACGATGATGTTGGCGGTTCCTGTGTTATAAATGTTTCGCCCGACCCGGCCAGGGAAGATTTATCTCTCGCTGAGGTTTAATTGCAAGCTGTGTCATAAATTAGAGCAACGCGCCCGATGCACCGCACCCGGACGTCCTTTTCTGACAGCCCTCTGGCGCTGAGGTGCCCCGAACGGGTTCACGGGCTCATTCGCTTCGACGGGACTACAATTTGTTCCGCCGCCTCCAGCGGGCATCTTGAAGCTGCTGCTGTTGCTGCTGCTCGAGAATGCCGATAACATAAACGATTAGTCGTGGGCCGCTGCACTGCAGCTACTTCCGGTGCGTGGGCCTTCCGGCACGCAAAGTCATCGCTTTGTCATCGGCTGTCAAGCCTCCGATTTGGGCTCAGCTACGCGGAAAGACGATAATTAATTCCGAAGCGAAGGCATCGGGGCCTTCGCTTCGGTGCAACGGCAATGGCGTTGTCCCCGACCCCGACTTTCTGATTGATTTTCCTCCATCCTTGTGTGTGTGTGTGTGCCAGGGTGTTTAATTTATTTCAATTTCGAACGGCCAGCTTCAAAGGCCAGCCAGAGACGCGCCAGATATTAGCATGTTTAATGTCCCGGTTTGCTCCGGTTTATCGAGCCCAAAAGGGAGCACCGAATAATGGAACACTCCCAAATATGGAATGCAGGGGTCCAGAAAAGAACGCCAAAGATGCACTTTCTCCCCCCGCCCCGGCCGAGCCGAGTCGAGCAAAGTCCCGTTGAAGGGTGCGCGCTCCACTTCACTTCGATGGACCGGTCCAGACGTCCGGGGTGTCCGGGCTATCAATTTCGGCCGGGTGCGAAGCGACCCGGGAATGCGCGCCCACCCGCTCCCATGGGGTGGGTGTGCTCCGATTTTGCCCAGCGTCATGCTAATTAATGAAGGGAAGACGCCTCCGCAGCTCCGATGGCTTTCAGGTCCGACACTGGACGTATCGGTTATCGATACGCTCCGCTAGGGAACCGCCTAACATGGGGACGGACTATGATTAGCGCCCATTTTTGTCTTTACGGCCTGCTACGGCCCGGATCGTTGAGTGCGTTTCGCCGACAGCAATCCTCTGTCCTGGCATCGGCCTCATATTGCCACCGGAGTCGCTACGGGTCTATTAATAATACCGCGCGCGCTCGGCGAATGGAACGTGTCGACAGCGGACTGCGTTCGGGAATTTAAAGCATATGCATATTCGGTGGCTTTTTATAACCACCCCCCACCCCGGATCGGGTTGCCGGCCCGCCGCCCGGTGATCGACCTGAAGCCAGGGATGTTCTCGGAGTGTCGTAAGATATCGTAATGGACCCCTTCGAACGGTGAAGATGAAGATGTGTCAAGCGATATCTGCTTAATTGGTTTTTCGGTGGCTCCTTACGCCCGGAAGACGGACTCGGAGCAGAAGAAGAAGCACCAATTCTTGGTCGACACTTAAGAGTACGCCGTCTGGGGCCTCGCAACTCGCAAATCGACTCAGTCCGAACAACGTTACCCGAAAGTGCGAGTCGAGAGCTTTTGGCGACCCTCTGTCGCATTGTGCAATTGTGCGCAGCGGAACTTGCCTCGCGGAACCTATCTCCGCGGGGCCCGTTGCGCCACTTGTACCGAATTCTGGTTTTACAGTTATAATTTTCCGTGGCTTCACTTCCCGCAGGCCGCCACCGCCGCCACCGCCAGTCCCGGAACAGCAGTTTTGTGGGTTAAAAGGTTTCTGGCCGCGGGTTCTGACGGCCTCGAGAGTCGTGCTCTCGCTCTCCGCCGCTCATGTTTTTGTTCTACGGAACCGATTGCTCTCTGTTCCGCTTCACTTCTCGGTGCGTTGTTTCTAACGTATTTTCTTCTGGCAGACAAGGCGAGGGAGGCTCGGTAAATTGGGCACTTTGAGGGGGGCTGAAGATTTCTGCAGCGTCCCGAGAATTCGGGCCACAACGTTCGGGCCAACCGTGCGGAGCGTAGCTATTATTGCAGCATTATGAGGATCGTTTACCGATCGGTCGATCGTTCAGCGGGGGCCTCATCTCCGGCGTGGCCTGCATCCGGCGTGTGTTCTCGGCGGCGTAACAGTACAGTGGGGTCCCATCCAGGTCCCGTTCGGAGCGACCTTGGCGACGACGGTAATCAACGACCGCCACGAATGATGCCGTCAACATCTTCCGGTAATTATTAATTATTACCAACCTCCCAAAACACGCCACAGTCGGGACACTGGGGCGCGATCCGTTAGGTTGTCAAGTGAGAAGCGAGAAAAGTTTCATTCTTGGCGCCTCGCGATGTTTTTCTTTAGCTAATGGAGTCATTTTCGGAAGCCGTCAGTCGGCTTGCGCCTTTCGAGGGTGTTCTCGTGTTTGGAGTGTCAATTAATTGTCTGGCGCCTTCGTGCCGTAACCCTTAGCTACCATAACGTATATAACTCAGCTTTAAACGCATCCGAATCCGGCACGTCGGAGTTTAATGATTTTCAATTCGCACGCCAAGAAGTTACTCAGCCCAGTTATTTTAGCGCTTGAAGGATGGGCCATATTTACGGCCAAAGTTCGCTCGTGACCTACACTCGTGTCCAACTGCAGCACATCCGGAGCAGCACCGATACAGAACGACCGGCACCGAGCCACGCCGAGCCCCGCCGGGCTCCAGTTAATCGTTTCGATTTCAGTGAACTATATAATTTCGAAGAAGTTTAATTAATTTTCCTCGCACCGACCACACCGTGTCTGGGCCTGTCGGGGCCATTTGCTGCACCGTGCACCCTTCGAGGGAAGAATGCGTTTAATGTTTGCGAACTGGCGCAGTGGAGCCGTGTTGTGAAGTGGAAAATTGCGCCACCAAATGCAGGAAGAACGCAACCCATTACGGGACAGTTATTCAATGAGATTTCAGCAAACAGACGACGACGACGACGGGTTGGATTCGTAAAAAAGGATGTGCACGCCCGAGGGTGGGGCACGATGCACTCCCAGCACTTTGCCAATCTAAAGTTAGTCGGAAACAATTAAAAGTTTGGTAACGCGAACGCGCACAAAGTGTTTGCACAAGCCCGCTGGCACCGTGTGAATTCTTACGAATTCAGACTTCCCGAGTGTCGTACGGGACTCCGTACTCGAAACGGCGCTATTAACAGTCCAAACGAAGTCGCTCCGGTGCCGGGTGCCGGTGGCGCCTACGTTTGGGCTAATAGCCACTAATTATTTCGAGTAGAGCAACTGCAACCCGTTATTATGCGTCTTCTTTACGGTTGCACATAAATCGCCAGAATGGCCCGACTCGGGGCCCTGTGTCGATCAAAATAAAGCATACAGCCATCTCCCAGTCGCTCACAATTCACTTTCCGTTCGTCTCGTTCTCACACGCCAGATTTCGGAACGATCGGTTATGCTGCAGTCTGGCTGTGGCTCACATACATTTTAATGCCGTACTGAAGAGTTCACTGAACGGTGCCGCGGGCGCGTGGTGGCGGCGTTGACCTCCGGGCGGGTCGGTCCGGTGTTGGATTTGTGTTTAGATCTTTAATTAAATTCATTCCTTCGTCGCGGTCGGAGGCTTATCCGAGCCTGAACGGAGCTCCATTCTGACCGGTAACAGCTGCGTTGACGCCTCCTGCAGCTCAGCTGCAGAGCTTACTGAGCTCCGGCGATGATGCCCGCGGTCGGATGATTTGACAAAAACCGACGTCGAAGCAACCGACGCCTTTTCTTTTCGCTCGTTTTTTTACGCCTCACTTTCGATCCACCCGCCTGCGGACAATGGCCGAGGGGCTTACATCGGGCCGAAAAAGCGCTTACAGAATTGATCCACTACCACTGGAGATCATGTGCGACCATCACCATTGGCTTATGGTTCCGCTGCGCGCGCGAGACAACGGGCCCCCTGTCAGAAGACGAACCCGGGGACGGGCCGGGTTTGACGATGATGATCTTCGGCCTGATTGCATGGTGGCGTAATAATAGTAGTTTACAGACACGCGTATAGCGTAAAACAAGACATCAGATAATCTACTGCCACCGGCGGGATACCGGTTCCCGACCGGACCAGGGACGCGTTGGTGCAAATGTTTGCTCAAGATCATTTCAACATCGGTTTTAATTACCAACGAACGGCCACGGCAAGAAGTTCCCGGGCCGCAAGAAAGAAGGCACCGGTGGGTTCTACGGGGGCATCAGTTTTATGATTTGCGCCAGTACTGCGGGCAGAGCCATTCGGCTAATGTTCTCTCGTTAAGACGCTCACGTCCCTGCATATCCTGTGAACGGTGAACTTAATTAGCGTCGCGAGTCCGCGCCGTTCCCGTGCGACGGAACATACGCTCGGAGTTTGTTTTAGAGAACTGGTCCTTCTCCGGTCGTCATCAGCAGCATCAGCAGATTAACAAAGCATTAAAAACATTAACATTCACACACACACACACGGTGCGGTGTCGCGAAAAGCGGCATCATTCGTGGCCATTCCGGGAAATAATGATTTGCTCATTGGCACGTTTGCGCCGCGCGATAAAGGGTGTTAATGGCGTTTCTGCGTGGTGCGATCGTTGTTTTGCTCGGTGCTCGGTTTTAGTGCACCCGGCGAGATGCATAATAATTTGCACCTTCAATTCGCATCGGACGTAGAGTGGACTGATGTTTACGATAGGCGAACGAACGGGTTGTAGAACCTGCAGTAAACCGGAGAACACGAAATAATTCACGAATGCGTGCCCGGTGCGCACTTGCACTATCATTACCGAGGGCAGGAACCGAGCGCAGGAAAGTCACTTTCCTTCGCCGCATTTTACGCACCGACCATCGGAGGCCACGTTCGCGTAAAAGGGGAACCCGCCATTACGGGACCGGTGAAAGTTATAATGACAGAAGAGGCGCACCGCTCGGTCCGCGGTCGCTGCGGCATATCGATAAAAATTGATTTGATAATCGATCCGACCGCCTGAGAACACCTGCTGTTCCCGTTCGAAAGTCGCGCGTTTTTCGCACGACCGCACCGGACCCCTTGTAGGCTAATCGAAATTTAATCGAACGAATCAATCGATGCACGGCCGATCTCGTGCTGCGCGCGTAGAGACTAAATTATTTTTTCTTCGTTCCGGGTCCGCGGCCCTCTCACAACCCGGCACAACCCGGGCCGGCTTCGGCTTCGAATAATCGATTAGGCCGGCGAGTGGTGTAAGCGCGCGTCGGCGAATGGGAGCACTGAAAATCGGGACCCAAAATCGGGTCGAATCCGGGTCGCCGTTCACCGCTGCTGGTTCTCATGGAGCAGGGGAGTAGGGGAGCATAAACATCGACCGATCGCGCACCGCATTTTGTCTCGTCGATCTCGCGCCCCAACGGTTTGATATGCTTAAATAAATAACAATTAATGAGAAAACGGGTTCGTGGCTTGCGAACGCCACAAGTCTTTCGTATCGCATCGCCCGTGCGTCGGACTGATCGAACGGATAGCGAAGAAGGGGCGTACGGCACGATAAAAAACGACCAATGCACCGGCATTCGGGAATTACCGATAATGATCATAGACGTGTGCCGCCTCCTGGGCCGCCCGGCTTCTGGTATGCAGCGCCCCCCGCAACGGACAAACCGTTTAGCACAGAATGGAACGGGCGAACGGCCGACCGTTCCCGGAGGTAATGAAAAATAAAACAAAATCGGTAAATGCTCTGTGTAAATGTAATGCATACCGGAAGGCGTTGCTTCTTCACCGTCGAGCACCGCGTGGCTTATATATTTTTATCCCAAAATAGCTCCCGCGAACACGTGTTTCTAATTATCTCGTTATTAGATACACGCAATAGGCCCGGTCGGCGTTTCTTTCTTCTATGCACCGCACCGGGAGCCGTTTAGCTTACCCGCTATGGTCCGGATTTTTTTGCGGAAGCCCACCATTTAATGGCGAAAGAAAAACGAATGCGCAAAGATATCGATCTCACGCGGATCGTTACTCAATGGCAGAGCTGATCGGTTCTGGTAGGTAGGTGAGAATCATGGGCATGATGCACGATGATGATCGTCGGTGACTTGACGGACGGAAACGCTATGTAACGGACTCGTGCTCCAATCATCAGAAACGATCCGAGTGGCCACGAAGACAATGGTGGTGAGCCGATCCATCTTCTAATGCTTGCCCATGATTCAGGAATGACAAATTTCCTCTCATCAGAATCATAATAAATTTGCGTCAGCTTCTCAGCAGCAGCAGCGGTCCGCTAATAAGAATCTTCCATCTGGATCTTCGGAAAGTCCGGCAGTGCGCCCAGTTGATCGATGGTCAGGTGTCGTATTTGCGGCGCTTCACCCATTCACGGTTTCGCATCATTAGCGTGGCCAGATGTGCTTAGCGTATGGGTTCCCCGGAGTTTGCGCGGAACACGGCCAGACAGTATCGGCCGGATCTCGGGCCGACTGGGGCGGGCAAATTGGCAAAGCAACCACCGCATTAGTGTAATGATTAATTGGTGCGCGAACCGCCACGATCACAATTTCGGACCGCGTGGTTACGGTGGTAACAAGCTGATGATAGGGAGCGCGGGAGAGGGGTCGGCTTCCGAATGGCGAACTATTTTTAAATTTGACACGGAACGGAACTTTGATCCAGCTGCCTGGCGGAGTCGTGACAGGAGTAGCAAGCCGATGGAAGATAATTTAGGCCCCGACCGGCCTGTCATTGGTGGTGGATTCTCCCCGCCGTAACGAGCTCCCGATGTGCACACCGGAGCCCGAGGAAGCCCGATCCGGATCCGGCGAAGAACGGGACACCGGCTACACCGTTTCGCTGCCCTTTTGTTTCAACTCGCGCGGCGTGGAAGAAGAAGTCGTCTCCGTTCGCGGTTCAGCCCTTTCCCGGTTTGCGGAAGCCGTCGAGAGAATTGAAAAAAGGCGATCGACCAACAGACGAGACAGGTCGGCAAATAATTGACGTAGTTAACATGGGCGTCTAGCGGCATCGGTGCGTGGCGAATTGTCGTTAAGGCGCAGCTTTTAACGGTTGTCGTCACGGGCGCACGGAGAACGCTTTCTCCCGTGTGTGTGTGGACCCCCCGAGTTGACGCCAACCCGCCATTAGTAGGTTCTGGACACTCGAAGGTGGCGGTAAGAACCAAACGGCTAACGGTCCGCGGGCGCTACTTGCGATAATCCGTGGAAACTAATTTTACTTTCACGGCCTCCTTTTCCGGCGGCCGTTGGTGGTCGCGAATTGCATTAGCGAATGCACGGCGGTTCCACCGAGGGAATAAAAACCTCATCGGCGAGGAAAAAGAAAACTTTCGCTTCATAACGGGCGCTTTGCGGTCGAAGATGATGTCGGGCACCGTGAACCGTTTCTCTCGCGTCACACTAATGGTCCGGTTGGCCGGGGGTTTCGATCTGATCCATTCCAAGAATTGCGCCGCGCCGCGAACGTGACGTAACCGGGTCGGCTCTAACTGTTTCGCGGGAAAACAATTAGCTACAGAACTGTAAAAGTGCTATAAAATCGCCGCATGCCGGGAATTGGCCCGATGGCCGTCTTCTTGGACACTAAGACGGATCCGGTGGTGACACCTGGATTTGATCCGGGGCCGGATTAGGGATCGGTACGAATTCGAATCGGTATTAATATTTGTCACTTGCCCGCAGCTGGCTTCGTTGCCCAGGGCAACGGGAAGATGTTCGGCTCAGTGGTGGCGTGCGCAGAAACCGGCTTACGACTGGCCTCCTACGACGCGCCGCCAGAGTACCGTTACATGTCGGCCGAGAATGGTCGCTGCATCGTCCCCGGTCGGGTCTGTTGACGGCTTTATTATGGCCGGTGGCCCGCACGCAATTAAAAGGGCATTTCCATGCGTCTTGGCCGGTACGGTGGCGTGTGTGTGACGCACAGGGATTAGAAGCCGCTGACGGCGACGACCGACGACGTACCAAGAAACCGACTTTACGGCTCATCAAACGTCCGACGGACCGGTCCGCATTCGCTATTGTTCGCTCCGAAAACGCCGTGACAACACTTACGGCGCTCTGGCGGACAATAAAGTCTGGTGACAACGGCAACTGGATCGGGGCGGATTGTTGGATTGAGAAATAAAAACAGCCCGCGGCAGAGTCTGTGTCGTCTGACGCCACCAACCGCAAACAAGCGGCGGCCGCCGCCGAAAGAGCGACATCCTTCGGGTACGCGAAGATTACGAAGAAATATTGCCCACACGCCGACGACGACGACGGAGACCACGTCCGAGAGGAGCGTTCAACCTTTTGCAAAATGCCGCCACGCAATGGTCGTTTTTTCTCTCCTCTCTCTGTATCGTTTTAGTGATACACGTTTTAATCCCTTTGTGTCCAGGGTCGCTGGCTCCGGCATTCCTGCGTGTCCCCAACTGTCACCGACAGCTGGCGCACCGAAGCCGGGCCACTGGCAGCGGGCCAATGATGGATGCGGCCAGCGAGCGAGAGAGAGAGAGAGCGAAGAATGAAATTACCGACATTCATTTGTCACTTTACTGACTCGGCGAAGTGAAATAACTTCATGTTCTGGTTGTGCGCCGGGGATGCACCACCGCCGCCCCGGAGTCGAGAATTCCCGGGACCCGTGTTCCGTGTGGTGTTTCACAACTGGTTCACCGCACGGCAGACGACCCCGAGTGTCCGGACTCGGGACCGCGCATTGTTATTCCCAGGAACCGCGTGGAACCGCGATTGTGACATCCACGATCCACGGGGACATAACCTTACTGAGGCAGACGTGTTTTAACTTGCTTTAAGTTACGTGTGCGGACCGGCACATAGCTGTCGACAAGCGTGGCACATTATCAGTCTGCAGCCGTATGTGGTCTTCCTCTCTGGCGCTGGAAGAATAATGAGCCCGCCGGACGGGACGATGATGATGTTTGGTCTAGATAAAATCTGCCATTTTCACCTCATGGCCGCGAAAGATGCCGTGTGTCGTTATTGTACCATGCGGATTGTGTGTCTGGAGGAGTTGTTACTTTTTGTGCGGACCAGAGATTGCCCGTGTGAGTCTGAGATCTCAACTTGTTGGTCGGGCCATTATTTTGGATCAGTATGGCGTCGAGGACTATCAGTTGGCTGATAAGCTAATATCGATCTAATCATCCGGACGATCTACTTACTCGCTACGTTATGTAGGTCAAGGTCATTCAACAAACGCCTTTCGGTCGTGAGAACAATTCTCGGTGCACTACGCTACCAAGGTCTGTCACTGTCATGAGTCTCACCTGTAGAGGAAGAGCAGAAGGAATTCAATCATTAGATCTTGTGGTACTGGGAAAACGGGCCCGTAATTGGACCCACTGACAGATAGCAGATATGGTTTCAACTATGCTTTGTCCGAAGATCGCCTGATCTTCCTGATCGAGGCCACGAGGAAAGAATTCACATCCTATCCGCCAAGACCGCCCACGGGCTGTACGGGTACTTTCTATCGCCCACCCGGGGGCGACTAATGGCGACGATTAGGCTCCGCTTAAGGGCCCATAACGCCCAGTGGAACCCCGGTGAAAGATGCGAAAGGAAAGGCCACTGCCACCGGGGTCTATCTGTTCTTCGTGGCTCCGCGCATTCCGGACCCGCGGACCTGACTCGCGGGCTGACACATCGACTTTCCGACTGTTTGCTGACACCACCTCCCGGAACTAAACGCGGGTGGCGCAAGATTTTCCGCAAATCAACGCCATCGCGTTCGAAAGCTGCCCACCAGCAACGGCAGTCACGTTTAGTGGTGCCAGTTTTTGCCCAGCCCCCCTCCGGTGGTCGGCCAGGCTTTCCCCGACCAGCAATAATGGACCCCGGGATGCCGGAAATGGGAGCGATGATGATGATGATGATTGCCTTAGACCAGGCGCAGTAAGTGGCGGATAAGAGTAGAAAAACAAAGTAGATTATCGACGGCGCCGCCAGGTCCGGGCCGGGATGTTGGAAATCAATTGCCTGGAAAAAACGCACATCCGTGCTGATTGCTGTAAAATGTCTGCAATTGCATAACAATGGCGGGCGGCCGTGCTGAATGTATGATTGCGCACCGGGTGTCGGCACCGGGAGGCAGCCGGAGAGTCCGTCGCCGCGGCGATGACACAACGCCCGGAACAATTGCTCCACTTTCGCGCTCCGGTCCGCGGTGTTCCGCTCCGGTTTGATTGCGCTTCGCAGGGCTTCTTTTCGGTGCGATCTGGGTTAGTCGCAGATCGCAGACGAAGGAGATCCTTTTCGCTATCCCCCTGCGAGCGCTCCGGAATGAAGATCATGAATATGTTAAATTAATTGCACATCACGAGTGTGTCATTTTAACGACACGGAACGGCGCGGATTAATGAGTGAGCATGTGTGTGGTGGTTGGTTTCGCATAATGTTGGTCGCACGCCAACGAGGGTGGTGGCACTGGCACCACCACCCCCTTAATCAACATTAATGTTGAACGGCGGCGCTCATCATTAACCGCGGCCACTGCGCGCTGATAACACACATTACCAGTGTTTGGTTTAGTTTTTCCTACGCGCCATCGTTTTCTCTTCCCGTTTTCCACGGCTTGGTTTCCGAGGGGTGGTCCTGGGATTGTTGGTTTTTGTGTTGAGCACCGTTCGCCGCAAAGTGTCGAATCATGTCGGATTCCGGCGGAAAGAGTTCCCAGCGGGCGCCCGGTTCGATATGGCGCCGAGCTCCCCCGGCCACGAGAGTTGTTTTCTATTGGTTCCGGTACCGAGTTACAACTTCCGGGGCCGGAGTTTCGCCACGTTCTCGCCTCGGCGCGGTACGCTGGCTATGCGCTCATTACGATGTCTCATTCGTTGCTCCATTTTTTATGCTCTGCGGGTGGCGCGACGGTGGCGCTAATTGAGCAACAAGCGCGTCCCAAAGCGTCACTAATCGGCCTGCCCAAATACGTGTGTGTGTGTGTCCACGGTCCAAAAGCACCGTGAATGCCGTTGGTCGTCCGTTTTCTTCCGCCCAAGAATGGAAGCTGGAAAGAATTATGCTGGTAGAGGTGGCGCGCGTTCGGGTGGAAAAAGCAATCGGCAAACAAATCGAACTCGGGCCCGGAACCCGGATGAAGAGCTGGATGAGAAGAGCCCAATTCGATCACGGGCCACTCGGATTGTTTCTTCACTTCGTTGCCTATTTGTTTGCCTCCCAGCGCGCAATGTTTGCATGGTTTTCATTAGCCGATCTCAGACCCCACGGGAGTCGGTTCGTTTTTCGAATCCGATACCCGGCCTACATCGGGTGGGTGGGCGTCCTGATGGGGCTCCGTTTTCTTCCGTTCGGCAACATAATTCGGCACAACACTGTTGCAACTTTGCTGCATGCGGGGCATTTTATGGGTTTCTTTTATCTGTTTTTTTATGCTCGCTGATCGATCGATCATCGACGGTTTTAATCGGATTGTTGGATTCCGGGCGCCGCGGTTGTGTTGCGCAACCTGCATCCGTTGATTGGCGGAAAACTGTCGGTCAGAAAACGGGCAGGCCAGTGCTTCGAAGCGCATCAGTTAATCTGGCACCAGCAAGTTCTTGCCTCTGGCGAACAGAATACAAGTTCCTGTGGGCTTATGGTCAAACCTCCAGTTTTAGGTCTACTTTGGGGTGTGCCTATTAGGGGCTTAAGCAGGGGTATTAGCATTTTCACGCCGTCACCTTTACTGGAGCACGTAACGGGACGGCATTAGCAGCGGATGAGGGTCGCAAGATGCTTTTTTTCTTATGCTGCCCCGAAAAGGTTGTGCGTCGTAAGCAGTGAAAAAAACAAAATCAATTCGCGTAGTGTTTGAGCCTTTTTCGCGAAAACTAGACTGGAACCGGCGCAAAACTGGAAGCTGCGGCATTGAATGGATAATGTAACATAATTTTGTATTAGGAGCACATTTCAGAAGCACTATTGTGGGCAAAAATATCGGTAATTTGCTTACAGACTATCATTTACGTTTATTGTTGATTCTCGTAGATCTACATTGGTTCCAATTTGCGAAACAATCCGTAGCATTCTTCATTAAAAACAATCTTCGTTACAGCTTCCATCTCAACTGTTGACTGTAAACGGTGTCAATGAAGCGTTTGCGGTGCAATATGAAGCGTTCCAAACCAAGCGTGACTAAGTGGCCAAAAGTCACTTGGCGCTAATGTTTACCGAAGGATATGGATCGAGTTTCCACAAATCTGCTCTTATTTGATGCACATAATTACGCAAAAGACGCAAGACACCCAAATAGTATTCTTTGTTGACAGTTTGGTCGATTTTCAAGGAATTTACGATGCACCACCACCACCAGCAATCAAAGCAACCGGTTCCCCTCGCTCGTTTTTGGTCACAGTAGTAGAAGCCATTTTGAGCCATTCTGAAGCTAAAAACCATATTTAATTATGCGCGAGCATTTAATATGCCCATAATAGGTTAAGAACACAAGCCCGGCCCATGTTTGTCCCGTCACACCTCGAACCCGGAATCCGGTTTTTAGGTTGTCCCCAATTCACGAGCTCTACTTACTCTACGGACCACGACCCGGCGCAGTTCACATGAGCCTCCCCGGTGCCTCGTCACCTGCTGTTTGTGTTGAACCGTTTTTTTTTGTTTCATGCTTTGCGTTTTTTTCGCGAGTCAGAGCCGTGCAATTTCCTCATGACTTACGAGAAATGGCTGAAGTGGTTGGCCCCATCGACCTAGAAGAACGCTCTGTATGCTCCGGCGGTTTGCGTGTGGCCCGCGGATGCTCCCGTCGACATCTGGAGCCACCGTAACTGGCACACACACACACACACACACACTGGGAGTTCCGGTGGTCGTCGAGGCGAGTTTTTTGTTTTTTGGCCCCGGCGTCGCTTCCGAAGCGCGCACTGTTGAATATTCAAATCACTTCGACACTTCGTCAGTACCGCGGCCCCTCGGTCCGCGATGGGCTGTTTTAACTGTTTTACACGTCCACACGTTCCAAAATCGGGTTAAGAGGAAACTTTCCGTTCCGTCTGAGCGGCCCCCGACGGGCCGGTGGCTACGCTCCCGAGCTCATAAACTGTCAACCGGCGGATGAGCCGGCCGTTTTCTGTCCGCAGTGAGCTTTCGAGTGCGCGCCCATTCTTCGCCCGTTTCGGGACCGGAATGGTGATGATTACAATTTTGATCTCCGGCCGGCGCGGGTCACGACGCACCTTCCGTTGCGCGGAATCGTGAGAAGTGGTGCGGTGGCCCACCCACCGACCTCTCATTCTCATTTTACTTTTCGTTTTTCGAAGCCCTTCGCGGAACCGGGGGTTGCGCAGCGTCACTGTGAAGGATCTGAGGCTGCGTCGACGACGACGACGACGACGGGGACGTCTCGTCACCAGGGGTAGCCCCCGGGGTAATTATATCGCTCCGAGGCGATCGGTCGGCCGGCCGGCCGGGAGCGCCACGGGATGTGGAAGCATAAAAAGCAACACATCGCTAAATAGAACATCGCCGAGACAAGCATCGTCGTCGCTTATCGCTTGCCATCGCTCCGTGCGCCGTCGCCGACGGAGCGGGGGGATAATTTATACGTGCCATCGTGCGGTGGGGAACCCGCTCCGGACAAGCGGTTCTACCGGATTCTGTCGGCGTTTGTCACCGGAGTCATTGTACCGGGGCGCTCGAATCCGGGCTTTCGGATGCGGACGAGGAATCCAGCAAACGATCAGCCAAGCACCTGGACACTCGGTTGGCGGGAAGGGAGAAGAAATTAGCGATACCGATGAGCAGATATGCCAGGTAGGCAATAGAACTTCTGCCGGGTGACACTTTTCCGGTTGTCGCGCGCATTCACACGATATTGGTTTCACTCGCGCGGTCCGACGTTCCGATCCGATCCAGGTCCGAAACGGATCGGGAACAACCCTGCGGTTTGCGGACCAATTTAATGGAATGCTAGTTTGGCCATCAGACGTGGTAAGCGCGAAAGTAAAAGCAATCAAGAGACGCCAACGCACAGCGGCGCAGCGGCTAATCGGCCACCGGCTCCGAAGGAAGTGGCCAACACACGGAACACCACATGTCCTAACCGTTGGCCATAAAAGTTAACGAGCGCGTAAATTTATGAATTTACCACCGCGCTTTGGCCGGACCGGGCGTCGCGAAGAAGTCCGCGAATGAAGAACGGGCGTGGTTCGGAAAAAACGGTCCGGTTCCCAGCGAACGAATTTCCCGCGGCCGCCCCGATAGGCGATAGATGTTGGGCCCCCAGAACTTTGAAAGATGTCCGCCAGTTTCTAGCCGTAAATCATCGGCCGGGCCGGGACTGGCGAATTTGGCGAGGGTTCACAGCGGGTCCGGGCAGGAAGTTCCCGTGGTCACCGTGCGCGCACCAGGGAATGGACATGCGCAAATCATGCTGCGCCGGCGATGATATCTTATCCCGGGTGTTTCCGTGCCGCACCACGAACCGGTCCAGCGTCCGGTTCGGTGGAACGCCCATTCGGCCGCACGGCATTAGAGAAGAGATTTGATTTAATTGAATTATTACAATCAGCGGCCGCTGGGGTTGGGAGCACCTTCATAAGCACCTCGTAATCGCCAACGCACCGTGACGGGTGCGAAAATTATGGCCACCGCATCGACAATCAAGATACTCGCGAGGTGAAGAAGTGGATCAACAACCTGCGATACTGCCAATCGGTTGAAGTAGCCCTCGCCGCGGGTCCTAGATCCGAATTTTATCACAAAACGAACGCGCGGATGACTCGAAAAGGGTGCAAACCGCCGGTCCACGCCCGGTTCCACCACTAGACACCGGCCTAGCCAAGTTGGGCTCCGACCGCGCGGGTTCAGAGACCCCCAGAGAGACCGGCCACCGTTGTCGTTTTCATCGTTTATCGCCCTCGATCTGGCGGCTCGATCGGGCGGAGATCTCAATCTTGGGCGCAGGAGTGCTCCTCTTTCGGAAGAATGGAGTATCGGGCCGTAAGAATCGAATCTAAGCGCGGGCGCGGGCGTCGACCAGCAAGGAGTGGTTAATTGATATCTACCGCCACCGGCGGCGGCACATTCAAAGGATCTTAAAGGCCTGTGGCCTGCGCACGCTAATCGAGCTTGATTAAAGTCGGAAATCTTCGGCCTACAAATGCCGTTGTTTGCCGTTCTTGTTGATGCTTGCGCTGCTTGTGTTTTATTTGGCCGATTGTTTGCCTTCCGATTAGCTTGCGGTGCTCGTGGGTTTTCGCGAAAAGTACGTTGAACGAAACGGTATCACGCGGTCAAAGACCGGTCGGACCCGATGCAGTGATCGTGCTCGTCGGCAGGTCGTTGGTTGAATTCCTGGCCGTCGGTGACGGAATTTAATGAATCAATTTCAATTCGGAATCCTAGCCACCGTGTGGCACACGATACTTTCCTTTTTTGCTCGGACGTCGTGAACCTTTATGGGACTCTATTTTGTGCATCCGACGGCCCCACGCCTTATGGATCGCTTCGCACATTCGCGAGACATGAAGCCCATTTCGCCCGGAGCGACCGTAACGATTAAGTTTTATTTGATTTCCAGGACGGGTCGGCTGGCAGGCCAGCGGTGGTCCAGCCAGCGTAAGGTCAACAAGTTGTGCAAAGATCCTGCTTGATCTCGGTGCTCGGTGCCGGTGCGTTACCGACCGACTGGTAGACGGCCCCCCGGCCGTGATGGGAAGCCGAGTGTGCTGAGCAAATATGTTTATGCTGCCGCACATTAAAGCAGCGCCGAGCCGGCCGGCCGGAGCCACCCTGCAAAGGGTTGCCGGGAAAATGAACTCGGCTGATGACTCGTCGCCGCAGAACGCCACCACGAGACACGAGGATTGCCCCCCGGCCCGCCTCGAGTGGGCCAAGGGAACCGTGAAATGGAAAGTGAAATTCACCGAAACGTGCAACCGGCCGGCGGTGCTTTCTCCTGTCAGTTGGGTTGCGCCGGAGTTTTGGCACATCCGCCCGCTTATCCGGCCCGGACTGTTGGCTCCTCCATTTGTTTTGCGAGGATTTCTTTTTTTTCTGCTATCGCTCGCTCTCACATTTGCCAGGCAGTCGGCAGTTCTTGTTCACGGGGGCCAAATCACGGTTGCGGTTGCGAAAGGCAAAAATAATCATCCAAAATATCCGTTTGCCGCCCAGGTGAAAACGCCGGAGCGACACCGGTTGATGAGCGGAAAAGCGGAGACTGCTGACTGCCGAGGGAGCGCTGAGCACCGTCCGTGGCCCGGCCAAGCGCGAAAACCCGGCCCGCAACGCAATGCTCCAGCACGCAAAAAAAATTCCACGTCTGGGATGTGGGAAACGGGAAACGGTTCCTCCGGACTCCCAGCCAGCCAGCCGGATCCGTTCCCAGGATCCGTCCGTCTGTTCGAATCATCGTCAGTGTCGAAGGACGAATGAAAACGAAAAAAAACCCGACGAAAGAGAACCTCACCGGGGGCCGGAAGCAGGTCGTCGGTCGTCGGTCTCTCGAGGAAGTCGTGCCCGACAAATGGGGGATACCCGGCCGGGGTGCATCGGGGATGAATGTTTGCTGGAATGCGAAATGATTTCGAATTTGGATTGGGGTTTTTGTGCGCCCGGTGCGCCGGCAAATAACTCCAGCAGGCCCGGCCCAAGTAAGCGGGCACTTTCAAGTGGAGTTTTGTGGATTCAAATTCGGGATTCGGGGCGAAGTTTTAATTACTGACAATCCGACAACCGACGATGACCTCAATTAAACTGATGTGCGGCTGTTCGGGGCAGAATTCGGGACTCGTAACGCTATGCTAATCGGTGGCCGGGACATTGTTTGAAATTAATTTAAATCGACCACCCTTAGGCGCTGGTGCTCACCTTTTGCGAAGCTGGCCTCCAGCGCGAACAGCACCGCTAGCAGCACCGTCATTAGTTTCCACATGGTTGCAGGCTGACTGTGGCACGGGGAAAAGTCCTGGCACGGGGAACTGGTACTAACAGCACTTCTGAGTCACTTCACACAATTTAACGTATTTTTCAAACTTCACCAACTGGTTTCTCCTGCAGACCACAAACAGAATGTGAAACGATCAATGATGAGTTACCAAACTTAATGAAGAGCTTAAAATACTGGGAAAAGGGAATTGCTAAAGAAAAATGAGCGACATAAAATCCACTTTCGGAATCAATTTGTATTACAGAGCCTCAACTTTAAAAACGTGATTTAAAAATTAATGAAGACAGCGGCGATCGTGAGTACAAATTTCTCTGCCAATTAGCTAACACGCAGCATTTCTGATCGACCAATGAATTAATCCATTCCGCCCGTGGGGTTCTCGAAACGACCCGATCTTCACCCCGCGTGGTGCACCAGCACTACGACGGAACGCCGGCACAATTTGCACACACAACCGGAACCCGCAACACGGGGCGGCCCCCTTCGTGGGTTGCCGTTTTGCGGTTTGTAACATAATTTGTTCATCCAGCCGTGTCATGCTGCCCACGTAGAGCGCGCGCGCCTTCGCGGCGACACGCAAATGCACCAACCCCGATCGTCCGAGACAGTCCATGCACCGGGGCGGCCGCCGGATCGCGCACTGGGCCGCCCAGATTCACCCGGCCCGAAGTGGGAGTATTAATTGCATCAATCCGATCTTTCGCGCAGTGCACCGTTTGCTCCTTTTTTGGTGCGTAGGAATACTAATTACTGCTTAAGCAAACGAACGAACGATCAAACTCGGTGTTCGGGTGCATCACACTGCACTCAGAATCCGCACAACGCACGTGTCACGAAACGCACTCACGACGGGAAAATATGCACCTTCACACTCGGGCACCGGCCGTCGGGAACTGCGTCGCGTGAGGTGGTCGAAAGCACTCGCCAGCAGCGAACGGCAGCAACAGCATCAGCAGGAGGGATCGCTCCGTAACGCCGCCGGGTTCAAGAAACTGGTCCAAGTCCAAGGAGAAATAAATCGAGAATGAATTTTCAATGCCAAGGCTTACGGAATTTATAGAGAAAGCCGCGATAGGACGCTACGCGTCGACCGGACAGTGCCTCTCCGGTGCTCCGTAGTTCCCTTCTGTGTGTGTGTGTATGTGTGGGGTTGCGAGAGGTTTGTTTGCTTTTCCTCTTTCTTGCGCCCCATTGGGGAAAGGGAGCCATCCGTCGCGCGGCGTGTGGCGCCCCGCGAGATGCTGAGATTGCGGCCCGAAGTTCGTCGCTCTCGCGCGCAACTGTTGCTACCCGTTTCACTCACTCTCGCTTCCGGATGCTGCGGAGCGACTGAAAGAGAAAAAGGGAAAAATAGAGACAGAGAGAGAGAGAGAGAGAGTGAGCGTGAGAGAGCGTTGATCGCCGTCGAGAGAAGGTGGAGAAATAAGACCGAGCGAGTGAGCGAGAGACCGAGAGAGGGAGTGAGTGCGAGTGAGAGCGAGATGGCAGAGAGAAAGTGCATTGTACAGACAGATGCTGGCGTTGCACTCTCGGGGCGCGAGAACTGCACCACCTCGCGAGTGCAGCAACGGTCATTGTAGTTGGGCACACTGTCTGCCGGGCGTGGATGGCGTTGGTCAAAAGTGGGATCAGTTTTGAACACTTTTGGAAATGTCCGTTTCTTGGACATGGAACATAGGACATATGAAGTAACTTGGACTTTTAATGAAAGAATTAAATTTTATTTACAAATTTCGAATGCAATAAAATTAAACTTAATTGAATTATATTAAAACTACAAACAGTAATTCCTGAATTATCTCACAAATAGAGCAAAGAAATTATCCTGGCAAGGAACTGGACTATGGACTGACCGTCTGGAGCTACCCCTGTTTACAGGAGCAGAGGTTACTGTGATCGGAAGTTGCAATCATTTTCTAGAAACCAACGCGTTCTTTTTAATGGTCAGCTAACTGAGGCAACTTCACCACTGCATTCAGCATCGGTGTCTCTACGAAACAAACTTTTTATTGTTGTTTCTGATGGAGTAGAGTCCTTATAACACATTTCAAGCCACGTCTGCAGTCGCTACGTTTCGCTGTCATCTATCGCAGCAGTCGCGAAAATTGAAGTAGAAAATCGAGTTGAAGAAATTACGCTAATCTGCGGCTGATTTTGAATAGCAAAGTAAGGGGCTCGTCCCTGAACCGGCACCGATCGAGCCCTCGTACGGGGGTAACCTTCAGCATCCGTTCGGTGACAGCGAACCGTTAGGCCGTTCGGCGAACAAGTCAACCGAATACACGGCCCTGGCTCAAGGAAGGTAAGTGCCAGTAGCTCCATGAAGCTCCATGCCCGCCGTGTAACGTTTCTGGAACCTTTGTGAGATGATTTATGATTCACTCTCTCTCTGTACTGCCCCCTCTGGTACACAGCCTCCTCGAGAGGGCCTCGCTGGGGCTGATTGCGAGCAGCCACGAATCCAGGCCATCGTGATCGAAACCGAGAGCGACTCCTCAAGCCGGGTAGTCCGGAGGCTCACCTTACCAGCTTAAATAGCTAAACAAACAAACAAACAAACAAACGGAAGAAAAACACCGACACGACAGATGACCCTTTCTGGTGGGCGCCGAGCCGGGTTGCGGCGGCAACTTTCCCTCCTGTCATATTATGTTGGTTTATATGCGCGCACCCAGTGCGCGTTATGTTTATGCATAACGAGGCGCGCGATCTACGATTGATATCGCGCAGAGAACGACTCCGGCCCGGGTTCGCCGACTCCGAGTTAATTGCGTTTCGAAACGATCTTCAACGGCTTCAAATCACACCGTGGCTACTGCACACGCGAACCGGTGGAGGGAGGGAGAACTACCAAATTGGCGATCCTCGATCCTCGGCTCGATCGTCACGACGAGGAGGCCCGTTGTGACCGGTTCGGTCTGTATCGTGTTACCAGGGGCAAAGGTATGAGCCATCGAGTGTTCTAGTACGCGTGTGTGTTCGAGCCAGGCCGGTCGGTCTCGGGGAGTCCATCGGGACTTCTGCAGTCCCGATGGCCCAGCCGATGCACATTTCTCGTTGCACTTTCCCGCAGCGGCGGCGGTTCATTGCACCCACCCGAGACACCGTTTGACAGCTGATCACGTTTGGTGGTTCGCCCTTTTCTGGACCTGAGAGCGGTTCCCGTTGGGTACGCCAAGTTTCACTTTCCATCGCACTCGGTTCCATATTGGAGTGTGGCCGTTCCCGGGCGAGTGTTTGCGGGTGCTACAGGGTGCATCCGAAGTGGCTTAATCCCTGATGGAATTTGAATAGTAAAATCCTCCATCATCGTCACCAACCGGTTGTTAGTCTTTCAATCCCACAGCTCCAACTAGTGGGGTCAGAATAGGATTTCATAAATGTTTAGGCATCATGCGGCGAAGGCCACCCTATGCTCGGTTCCCGATCTGGGAGCATCTGGCGGTGGACGAAATGAATAAAATGCAAGCGATCGGAATCACGTGGGCAGAATGCAATGCGTACGGACGCCAATGCTTGCGCCACGAGTAGGGAGAAAGTGCTGCAAGCAGTGGGCCGAAGGGCACAGCATCGCAACGAGGACTAACGGCAAGTACAGCGGCTCGGTCGTGTCGCGAGTCTGGTTGCGTTTTTTTCCATTGAATTGAACGTCCCGGGTCGTGCTGCATCCCGGGAAGCTGAATAATTAACCAGATGTGGCCAGCGTGTAGAACTTTCTTCAATCATCCGCTCCGCTCGGATGAGTTTGGACTGCCGGGACTGCTCATTGACGTTCAATCAGCGCGCTGCCATCGCGGTTCTGTCTCGGTAATTAGTTTCCCGTTCCGAAGGGGCGCACAGTGATTCCCGATTCCGGAGAAAGTTTCCAGAAAGCGCTGGAAATGCACTCGACACACCACAATGTTCATTAGACGACACACGCGCCGTGCGTTGTGTGTCCGCCGTTGTTTGTAATGGCCTCTCGGGGACCCCCGGGCCACAGAAGGGTCCGCCGGTCGACAGCATAATCGGTGGAGTCCAAAGGGTATTGCCCTCGCCAGGGCGTCGGGAGTGACGTTTCGCAGCACCAGCACCGGGGATTGGGATTGTGAACATTTTCGGACCGCCGTCATGACGGCGCAAAACGCGATCGCGATCGCGTCGCCGCGATATGGGCGCTTCGAAGAAGTCGAAAGTTAATCATAAAATTGCTGAGAAATTGGGCTACAATAGAAAAAACAAAAGCAATCCCGAAAAAGGCTGGGCTTAGCCATCGTCGGAGCAGCCTTGGGCAAGCACCGATGCCTTCGAATTGGTTGTTCGTTTCGTGTCTCTGGTTCATTAGATTTATTTAAAGACTCAATTTGCCACCTTTGGTTCGCGAGGAAACACTTTCAATTTCAACCTATTTGATGGCCAATCCACAATCGATCATCTGCCAGATGATTGTTCGCTCGATTTGTTGTCCGTTGTTTGTGCCGTAATTAGGTGAATGGACTCAACAAAAAAAACGCAAACTGCATACGCCTAAGGACGTAAAATTGTTGATTTTACTGAGCGCATTGATAAATCGTTAAATTTTTCCCTATTGTGACTGTGGAAGCTGCTTTTTATGGTGCGTTGTGTTTTGCTGCATCGGACCCATGGACGATCTATTAAAAAATCGATTTATTTTCCCGAATCGGTCGACGAAGAAGAATCCGATTTGTGGTCCGGGTGCGACTGTCCGGAGCACTGCGATGGCGGATGGCGGTTTGTTTTCTGATTATCTCTCCCCTATTTCACGGTTCGAAGATTAATCGAGCTATGCAAAGGTGTTGAAACGTCAATTAAGATTAACCGACGATAAGTGAATTAATCGTTTCGTGGCTGCAAGCCGTGGTTTCGGGAAGCTTTCGTTTCGAGGCCGAAACACTGTGTCTCTCGCATCCTGTGTGTGTGTCGCGAGCGCATCGTAATTTCCCCGAAAGTAGCCATTTGGCAGCCGGAAGCCCCGAAGCCGTTAGGATAAGAGAAAATGTTTAATGCCTCCCAGCTTTTTTGTCTATATTATGAAGAGCCCGACGACCGGCTAAGCAAAAGGGTGAAACCAATTTTGCGAGCTCGAAAATTAATTGATCCTCACAAGCAGGCCATGTCGGCGCGTGTGAGGTATGCAAATGTGGCAGCTGATGGCTAAATCGCTCCCTCGTTGGGATGTTGTTTTGGGAATCGGTGCCTTAATTTTATGATTATGGTTGACCCCCACGTCGGGCACATCTTTCACTTCTGATTAACGGAAGAAGGCACGGAACCAGAGTACGTGTGTCCGCTCCAAGCTTTCGAGCGCGAAGACGATGCAACACCTTAAATCAGCGCTCCAAAAGGGAAAAGTTTTCTTTATTTTCTCGGCCACCGGCCACTTCCTGCCAGTATTGCATGCGAAGGATGAATTTTTGCATAGCAATTCCTGATTTTTATAAATTGCGTTTTCTAGCGAAGTATTTTTCCGGGTTTCTAATGGCCTCGGGATCGCTTCGGGATTTCCGGTGCAGCTCCGGCGACGACGCTGCGGGTGCCAATTGGCGATAAATATCCGCCCGAGGGGGGCGGCGGTTGTCTTGTTCCTCTTCCTTCAACCCACCATTAGAGTGGCTGGTGGAGAAACAAAAGCCACCCGGGGACCTTCGGTTTCACCGGGGCCACAATTAGATTTGTGCCCAGCAGAGATTCCGAGTCCCAACCGGGGAAGGGGGGAAAATCGTAAGAAAAAGGTTAGCTCGGTATATAATAGGTATTATCAGCGATCCGCAGGGACCGGACCGAGCGGAGCATCATTAAAGGTTACAATAGGGACGGTTTAGGTTTTTCGGAACGCACACGCTGCAAGTAACGAGGTCCGCGGTCCGCTCATTTCCTGCTCGTCACATGCTCGCAGGGGCTTGGGTGGCTCATTAGGTGGCCTCCCTGAACCCCAATCGCCAATGGCAACCAGATTCACTTTCTGGCGTTAAACTTTGTTGCCCCGTAAAAGGCAGCTCCTTCGCACGCCATTTGGCCCGCCGCCAACGATGCCAGTGGGCCATTTCACTTTCACCCGAACACGCATGGAGCGCGCACGAGGCGCACCGAGCCGGAGAACATCTTGTCGGCGACGACGGCGACTTCGACAAAGCCAAAGTTCGCCATTTCCCTTTTCCCTGTTGATTCCAGGCGGTGATGCGCGTACTGCCCACCGGCCCTCCGTAGGTCAAATTGATTTCCAATTCCGAAGGGCTCAAGCGAGGCCTTTCCATCTGTTGCTGGAGACCGTCTTCAAGGTGTCAGATAATCCCTTGATGGCGACGCTTGTGATGCTCGTGAAGGGAATGGTTCCTTTAATAATTATGCTGCAGATTGCTTTTTTCTTACCGATCCGCTTACAGAAGGTTTGACGAGGCTTGTCGACCGGTTTGCACGGAAACTTGAGAAGCTTCGAAAGCCAAATTTTATTTCACAAAACAAAGCCCTTCTTAGGGGAGAAATTTGAGTTGCGTAAGCTTTAGCATACCGGCTGGCGACAGCAAGACGAATTACATTGTCGCATGTGTGTGTTCTGCCGGCGGTTTACGATCCTGCGGTAGTTTCTCCTGCTTTTATAGCCGGGACAGTGTCTCTCTAAAAGCAACCATTTGGATTTACGACCGCCCAGCTGCACTGACCGACTTCGCAAGGGATTTTGAATCTGTTGATAATGTAATATTGTGACGCATAAATATTCCTGTCCCGTTTCTTAATCCTGCACTAAAGTTTAATAAATATTCATCGCAATCGGTCCACAATATTTGGTCCATTTAGGTCAATAAATGCAAAAATATGCTTAAATAGGTAGATAAGCTGACAAAAATGTGTATCGTTCCAATCCGTGCGTGAAGCACGGATGACTTTTCTCGAAAGCGACCACACTTTCGGAAGGCGGATTAGGATTCCCGGTACAGGTCTTGGCGTGGCGCGACTCACCGCACCAAAGGAGCCCTTTGTTGATCTAATGCAATCTCTGTTGGCTTAGGTTGCCAAGCGACGGCCGCCGGGTAACTTAATTGCTTGTTTGGTCACGCGCTGACCTGAGAAGATGTTGCGCTGCGTCGGTCGGGCGGGTCGGGTGCCCTTTGGCGGCGCCAGCGGTGTTTGGGTAGGAAGTGTCCAACGCCACGGAAAGGGAAATCTGGCAAAAAGTGAAACCCCATGTCCCGGGCGTGCGCCCGTGTGTGTGTTAACCTTTCGCGTGTACATATCGATTGCCGGGTTGTGTCCTCGCCGGAGCACGGGCCCCGCGTAGGCCATTGGTGCCGAAGGTGCCAATGAATGGAATGGTACAAATTGAAATTTCTCTACACCGAAATGGCCATCCTCACCGCGGACGACGGATGCGGTTTGGTGGCCCCTCGCTGTTGTTGGCGATGGCATTTATTTTCCACGAAACATGGCATAAGCTTTCCTCTCCCTTAATCCGTTCGGATCGTGGACGTCGCTCGGATGCGGTTCGTGCGAACGTTTCCCTTTCGGTACCTCGGCATCCCGGCACGGTTGCGGTTAATGAAAAGTTGCAGCAGCCCCACCACACTGGCCCCGGCCAGTGAGGAGGTTGGCTCGTTAGAGCCAAGAAGCGTCTCTCGAGACGCTCAGCCGCAGCAGTGTTCGGTGCATCGGTTCGTCGCACATCGAACCCGTTGACCCATTTTCAGGCCGCCCGCCGCGGATCCGGATCCGGCGTTGTCTGTCGGTGCATCTCGTCCGTCTCGGTTCGTTGCTCTCCGCTGACGGGGGAGGGAGGTGGTCCGGTAAAGCACACAGGTTTTCCGTCGTCATCCGGACCTAAATATAAGTTGTTTTGCTCGCCTTTTTTCGGTGGCACAGCGTCTGACATTGAAATAATAATAGATTAGCAAACAATCGATTGCGGTTAGTGGGAAATGCCCCCACCCCCAATTGTGGCCGCATTCCGGACACTGTTCAGCGCTTTAACCATCACCACTGGAAACTGGGCCGTTTTGAGGTTAAATTCAAATTCACTGGCACCTGAAGCACCTGAGTTCGGGACGGACAGCCTTCGAACCAGCGGCTGTTGGTCGGAAAAACGGAATTAAATGAATTGTTTATTTTATCGTTTTCCGCAACGGTCCAGTGCTAGGATGCAACTCAATAACTCACCTGTTTTACCTGTTTTAATGCACTGCACGCCTGAAGGTCTTACCTTCGCCAATCATCTGTGCGCAGTGCAGCGTTAATTCGCTAATACATAATTCCAAGCCATTCCGGGAGCATTAAAAACTTGTCGTCTGAGAGACAGCCTGTCTCCATGGCAACGTTGGCGCTCTATAAATCTCCTCCAGTAGGCAATTTGCTGCACTTGACAAGAGAGGATCGAACCGTTCGAGGGTTACTAATTAGTCGAGGCAACTGTTTGTAAACACTTCGAAGGGTAACTGACAGATAAATAACCTCGTAATGACGTTTCCCGGCGACGGGCCCAGTGGAAAAAGTGAAATTAAATATTGCCGTTTTACGATCGACAGTCAACGTTTTATGCCTCAGCGTGCTGGCCAATGCTTTTATGGAATGGAAATATATTGCTTACTAATTGTCGGGGATAGTGAGAGTAAAAACACAAACTGAACTCCATTACGGATACTTCGGTGGCAATAACGGTTCTCGTTTGGGGGCTTCACTAAAATCGCTAATGAATTCATTCCCGCGCTGAACTTCTAACAGACGGCTCGTTTCAAGGTGGACCCCACGGAGCATTCATTAGCCTTTCGACCGACACGACCTTGATGGCTGTAGGTTTCGCTTCAACACGAGCCACACGGGCAAACAAAACACGCAGGTTAGGTGGTACAGTATAACGGTTGAGTTTTATTGGAGCCACAGCACCGCAACACAGTCTTCTGGGGGGATGAGATAGTTTCAGGACGGACGCCACATGTTAGATCCGATCCGAAGCCGGCCATTTTGTTTCTACTCAGTCTAGCTCTTCCGGAGCGACAATCGCACGGTAGCTCGAGCCCGGTTGCTGCTGGTCCACCGAGGGTTGCCTGGCAAGCGAGGTACTCGCTCGGGTGGCCACGGCCGTTGTTGGTGGTGAAGCTGCGCTTGGTGTCTCCACCGGTGTCGCCTCCCTGGAGCGATCTTCGATGGGTTGTGCCTGGGAACCGAGCAGTACATCGCTCAGAAACTGGGAGCTTCGCTTTAGACACAGGCCCACGGTCATCAGGATGGCCTGCACGAACTGGCGTTGGGCACGCAAAATCAACTTCAACCACTCGGGCCGCTCGCGACGTGGCCTCCGGGGTCGCTCCGAGTGGCTGCTTCGATGGTGGCTCCTCCGCGAGGAGCTCGAACGGTGCGAGCTCGACGCATCCCCCGCATCCGACGATGGCCTTGGGCTGCTGCTGTCTCGGCTGCCATCGGGACTGTGACTTCGGTGATGTCTCCGGTAACCCATCACGGAATCGCCAGTTTGGCACCACAATCTCACGTTCCGACGTGTTTCACTAACCTGCGCTAGACGACGGCTACGACTGAGACTGAAACGCGCAATAAAGCAACCCTCTCGATATCGCAATTCACATCGCGGTGGGAAGTAGCCCCCCATCGGCATTGTGGAGCCGCGCTGGGTACACCATTACCAACGCACCGTTCGAGACGATCCGCGGCTACATATTAGCGTCTGCTTGTGACCGTCGTGACCCAATGGGTTACTGTTGCTGGTGTTAGTGATGGCAGACAGTGACGATCAACCTACAGAACTTCTTTGACGCCCGATGTTGTTTTGACCATGAAATTCTACAGCAAAAAAAATGAGCATTTCGAAAGCGAGAGGACCCGGACCGCAAGTTTCGAATATCTCGAGCCCCACCTGGGCGCGTGAACCGGTTTGATTAGGTTTTTTTTTCGTTTTGGGTGGTGGCAGATCGTCCGATCGAGAAGGTCAGTCGTCGGGTTCGGGTGATGTGGTGATGTCGAACGGCAAGGTTGTCACCGAAGCGGGGGGCTTCAAATAGTTGTCGGTCGATCGATTCGGTTCGATTCGCACACTCTGCGACAGTCGACAGGATATCAAAGGGTGGTAGCCTAGCCCGTTAATGCGCGCCCGGAGAAAGTCCACACATTTCGCTTTCCGTTCCTGGAGTCGGAGTCGCGGACCGACATCACATAACCATTTCCGGCATGCCATCGATTAACGGCTCGATTCGGGGAAGATATTGGAAATTAGTCCCGTTCGGAAGACATTTATCGGTTCGTTTGGAGATTTCGCCGCCGCCACCGCCGTCAAATTAAGATGTTCGTGAGGGGCGGTCGAGCACAGGAAGTTGTAAATCATGTCAATCATCCCCCTAGTAATCGGATTGACCAATCCGAACAGTGTACTGTACTGAACAGTGCACGAACAACACAATAAATGGAGATTAAAGCTAAAATAAACCCTTCAAGAATACTGCCCAACGGTGGCCAATACTTTCTCTTTCGTTTGCTCCAATTATTAGCATAGCAGAAGGGGACAAAAAACGCTTTTAAACAGCCTACTTTATGCTCGTTCGCCGACCATTTCACCGATGTGTGTGTGTGTGTTGGGATCGAATAATCAGAGCACCGTCCGTTTATGCGCTCTGACCGCGCTCCGAAAGTGGGCCCGACTCGACGCATCGGGGAATCGGCGCCATCGGCATGCCAATCCGGCGGCGCCAAACAATGGGAAAAACAAAAACATATGATTATCATTTTCACAACCCACCGTGGGCGCCCCACATAGGTCAGGGAACCGGCCGGCCGGTCGCCTCACAGTTTCCATTAGCGATTCGTTCGTAGCCGCGCTCCTGTGGTTGGCCGCCACAAAAATCAAGTCAGGAGAATGGCAAACGAGGAGCGTTTCGTGAATTTCTTTTTTCTGTTTCGTGAAGTTTCGTTTGTTTGCTTTCCTAATCGATCGGAACGAAAGTCACGCGACCGCCGTGGGGTGACTTTTGGTGATTGAAATGCGCATTAAACAATGCGCGATGATGATTCCGATTAGCGTTCCGATCCCGCTTTGATGGGTAACGTTTAACAACACAACATAAATTGCTCCGTCCTAATGACAAACTGTCCTGCACTAAAAATGATCGTAAACCGCGGTGGCCGGTTTGGTGTGTCGAGGCTGGCGCATTAAACGAGTTTTCTCAATACCGGGCGGGGGGCGAGAAAATCGTAACCGAGTGTCATTCCGGCAAATGGGAGCGATTAGGTTGCTGCAGCGTACGATCACTGGCCGAGTGGTCCATAATCCGGTACGGCCGCATGATGCTACGGCTGGGAATTTTCGCATAATTAAGCCGCTGGGTGGGCTGGGTGTACCGGCATGTACACCGATTTGCCAAGGCGTTGACAGAGCGCCCCAGCACTGTAAGGCACTCTAATTTGCATACATTACAGGGCGGTCAGAAGGCTCGTGCGGAATTTTCCGTGATCGTGAAATGGAAAGGGTGCTATCATCGCCGGTGCTTTCGCCGTTTTCTTCCGAACCGGAGGAGGGCGATGAGTGATTCGACGTTAAGTGATCGCAAATTATCGGCCATTGTGTGGCAAGGTCCTTCGACGGCTGGAGGAAATTGCCGTCCATCATTAGATTATGCTAATACTGTGTGCACGCCGATCGCTTCCCGCTCCGGCCAGCCAGCCGATCCACAATCATGGATGCGTGTTATGATTGAGCTATTAAAAGCAAATAAATAGCGGAAAAATTGTAACAATCTCGGCGATGTGTATGACACACTGTCAACATCGTCCGGCAACATTGATTAGCTTTGCATACGCTCATTGAAACATTGTGTGCCGCCCCGGTAAGGCTCCAATTAAATGGCTCTCCGAAGCGTGCGACACGCATTTGGAGGAGAAAAGTTGTTCCATATGGATGAGTCGGAGCTGTTCCGTTTGCCCCAATCAATTACCGTTGTCGGAATGTTGTATTAATAAATTAGTCGCTAAACAGTGGGCAGTAGGTGAACTTACTTGCGCACGTCCTAAAGCAGCGCTCGCAGTACTTCCCGAAGATGGTCATGGTCCAGTATCTCTACAGGGCAGGGAAAGATTGATTAATGTCTTCTTCGGGGCTTGGCCCACACGGCCTCTCGATCGCGATGGGTGCTACCGCTTGCTAGTGCCACGCCACGGCTGATGTAGTCTTAATTTTGTTTTAATTTATTAGTCCTATTAGACCCGCTGCCACTGCAGGCTGGGTGTCGTTTTTACGCCATATGACCGTATAAGCACACGCGCTGGATGTGGAATTCGCACCAGCAGCCGGCTCTTGCGTTAGGCAACCAGCAGCCGCGGCAAAGATCGTGGCCCGCATCCGATAAAACCCGTTCCGCGGTGCCGGGGCGACATTCAAACACTTTTACTTGATCTTGAAAGTTCATAAAATCCGAAAGCGAAATTTATTTTCGCTCGCCAGCCCACAGACCAGACCTGTGGCCCAACCCTGAACGCATGTGGGTTCGACCCGTTCGACCGTTTGATGGGCCGGCGGGTTTCTTCGTCTTAATTTCTTTATCAACTCCCTCCGGTGCTCCGAGGCTCGTTCGAAGAGTTTCCCTCTGCCTCGGAGGGCTGATCAGTTCAGCCTTCACGTCCGTGGACGTGAATCTGTTTGCCAACGCTGCTCACGGAAGGTAGCAGCATCACGCTTAGAAATCGTCCAGAGTAACTGTGGCCGAGAAGGAGCGGAAGCCGCGGCGGAAGAAGAAGACACAAAATTGCTTCCGAGGCTCCGCGTGAAACGCCACCCCATTGAAGTAATAATCTATTACCTTTCGGGAGCGGCGAGTGGCCGGAGCGAATTGATTAAGTCGTCGAATTTGCGACCTCTGATCCTGCGGGAAACCCCCCGCCGCGGGTTGTCCGGCGTATGACGAATGACGCAGAAACAGATTTCGGTGCCAGAAACCAACCCGATGGCCTGAATGTGATCGGCAACCGGGACGGAGCGAAAGTGAAACTTGTTTCCTTTCAATCTCCCGGGGGCGCTCCTGGCGGCCACTCTAAGGGGTGGACAGTGTAATCAATTTAAAATGTGGGGCCGGTCACTGAGACAGGTCGGAACAAGAAGCGAAACGAACGAAACAGAATCTCATCTTTAACTGGCCAACAGAACGTCAAACGGTGTGGAGTCGGGACCGAAACTTTCACAAACCGACGGGCCATGGGTTGTCGACAACCGAAAGGTAAATGCCGAAATTTATCGGCTCTGATTAGGAGAGCAGAGAGGTGCTTTGCGTTGGCCCGCGGCCTGCCTCGCGGTGCCGCTATCTCGGAGCGGGAAACGAGGTGAATTATTTTGCATACATCTCCTGGGTCACAGTGGGCAGTTCCCTCTCCGGCGGCACTTCACCACCAGGCGCTGACCTTGACCGCAATTCGAGCTGAAAGCTCGCGAGTGCCACGCGACCTTATGCTATTTCATTTAGAGTTTATTTAGTCTGGCGAGAAGCATGTAAAGTCAGTGATTTTATTGCTGTTTCTTGTCAATCGCTGATCGTTGAGGCGATCAATAATTTGAATACTGAGATTTGGCGTGTGACCCACCGAATGTCCTGTTTGACGTGGGATCTTTAGCATCTTTTAGATTAGATTGAGATGAAGAATTTCAATGTAATCTAATCGACGAATTAGACTCTTTTGGGCGTCAAGGTTGTCCTCGTCGCCTACTAAACTACAAATTAAATTCAAAGGGCCGGTTACAGTGTCCCGGATGTCGGAGATCTAGAAATCAGTATCAGACTAGAAGTGAAGGTGTAAGCCTGATGAAGTCCAACACAGCCGAAGGACCCCAGACCGAAACCCGGGAGTCCATTAGAAGGGGAGGCCCGACATTAGCATAAATAACATCTGCAACAACCAATGTGTGTCCCCCCGAGGGAGCCACGCGTGGGTGACTAAATGCTGCAAATGAGTCCAGGCTTTCGGGGAGGGGGGGGCGGGATAGCCATTCCTGTAATGTTCCTGTTCCGACCCTTTTCGCGGTGATACTTTCCAGAAGTGCAGTGGAAGCCCCCGCCGGGCTGACGATGAGGTGAAAGTAGAGATAAATCAATGCCTTGCTGCTGCCGTTGCCTGTTGCTCTAAATTGCACTTGATCCCTGGCCGGCCGGCCGGTGTTGAACGAATTCTAGTTACCTCTTAAACATTTCGGATACGTTATTCGATACGTGTGAGTATGCTGTTGGCTCGGTAAATGGTCATTACTGGAAGTGGATGCAGCCGCTGTTACTTTTTTCGTGTTCGACCGAACAACCTCCGGTTCAGCCTGGGAAAGTGACCCCTAAAAGCCTCGTGACATAGTTTTCCGGCGGAAGGTTGGCGAATCGTCGGTCTGTAGAGGCTCTCCACTATCGATGGTGAGGCAAGCAGACGGTGCAGACTGCATTATCAGCTACCAGAAATCGGGTGAAATTTATCATCGCAGTCCTATCGGGCTCATCCATCGTAACACAAACCGTGGCGCGCATCGTGTACCGCGCTGGGTGGTGGGTGGTGGGTGATGAGGCTGCGCATGAAATATGAAACGTCATGTTTATTTATCTGAATAATTTATAATCATCTCCCTTTCGCCCGGGCCCTGAACCTGGAGCTGTTCTATTTTCAGGTGCATGACAATGTGATTCGCCTGACCTGATTGGGTCATGTTCATCTGCTAATGGAGCCCGGATCCTTTACCATTCCCCGACCGACTCTTTGGAGGTCACCGGTCAAGCCGGAAGTTTTTTTTCTTAAAGGTCACCCTAGAAGCGTACCATGTTTCAAAGACCTCTCCCCATGGCCCACGAGATAATCCTTCGTAGTTTATGTATGCCATACGTTCCACCAACATTTGGCAATCGATGTCCATCCGAGGCCTGCTTGGAGCGATTTCCTAGGATGGCTTCGCGCGACGACACCGCCGTGTCAGGGTCAACAGGTGGCAATTTGGCTATGGGATGATCCACTATGGCTGTGAAATGTTGGGCAAAAAAGTGTGAGCCACAAACCGCTTTAAAGCGGGCGGTAGGCTTTCGCCAGCTGCAATAAACAAGGATCGCGAGGTTCGCCACAATCGGGTGATCCACCTTAGCATCGATCGATCGAAACCGGCGCCCACGATTGATGGCCGTGCGTGCAGCCTGGCGATGAAATGTGTCTCTCTTTTGGGGTGACCAAATTATGCGGCAAAATGGAGAAACAAGAAACCGGCTAGGCGACTCTAGGCGTTCTGTGACATTCCGCTCCGATCTGGTCTAGTATGACAGTTTTTTCGGCACTCGGCCGGCCATCCAGTGTCTCGTCTTCATCGATCGAAGCGATAGCAGGCCGCGAAGGCTTAGTGAATCGCGCATTATAATGCGGGTGCGTATTTCGCAAGCTGTTGTTTAGCTTAGTCCTTTTTTGTGCGTTTTGTCGATGAGCCTCGGCGCGGGTTGATTATATAAAACGTGTCGCGCCGGAACGTTACGGTATCAGTTGGCGGCAGGACTTTCTCATCAGCAGAGCACAGCACCGCAGCAGAGCTTCTCGAGCACCTTCCCGTTCAGTCCTCAGTCTCAATCCGAAGCGGCCGAAATGTTCCGACAGTTGGTGAGTACTCCTCCAGCGTTCCGGCGAGGATTCAGCTTGTGGCCCGCTCTACAAACCATCCGTCCCGTGGGTGACTGATTTTGTGATGAAGTAATTCGCATTTTTTCTCGCGCTCGAACCTTTTGCTAAAGAAAATGCGACTAACTTCTTCGCAAAACCTTCCTCGCAAGCAACACTTCAACCCGATGGCCACTGTTTAGGTTTAGCAAATTAAGCGAGTAACGCAGCCCGTGTTTATTGCCCCCTTTTGCAGTTCGCTGTAGCGCTTGTGGTTGCGATCGTGGCGGCAGATCCCCGATCGCCTCGTGGCGGAGGCGGCGGAGGTGGCGATGATGCTACGGCCGAAACGTTGGGCGAAAATTTCGTGATTAATCCGGACGGTTCGTATACGTACAACTACGAGACGAGCAACGGGATCAGTGCGTCGCAGGGCAGCAGCGATGGCACGAACGTGAACGGCAAGTTTGCCTATACCTCGCCAGAGGGCGAGCGGATCGAGATCGAGTACGTGGCGGACGAGAATGGCTACCAACCGCGGGGGGCCCACCTGCCGACGGAGCCACCGGCGCCCGATCACGTGATCAAAATGCTGGAGGATCTGCTGGCCAGCCCGTCGGACGGTACCGATATCCAGTCGCTCGAGGAAACCCTGAACCGGCTGCGCGCGACGCAGGGTTAAGGAGGCGGCCGGCCAGACTCGATCAGAAACTAGTTAAAATAGGTGTACAATGCTTGAACAAATAAAACCTCGCCCTATTGCGTGGCATGTGATCTAACATGGAGCGGAGCGCATCAATCGATCATCAGAAAAGGCAAGAAAAAAGGGATCTACACCATCGTTGGGCGGCGGGCTCGTCCGGGAATTGAACCCGGGACCTCTCGCACCCGAAGCGAGAATCATACCCCTAGACCAACGAGCCACACGAAACAATAGAGGGCAGCCAGCGTCCAAAGGTGGCCCGGCTGGACACGGAGCGAGATTCGAAAGCGATCGCGATCGCGCCCGAAAAAGAGTCTCCCCTCCACCGAAGGCGGATCGCTCGGTGGCCCGGTGTGAAGCAATCGTAAATTGGTTGAATTGCGGAAGGCAGTTGAAGAAGATTAATTGATAGTGATTCAGCACGAGCTCTAATCAATGTTTGTAACAGCGTAACAGTGGTAACAAAATTCTAATTGTCTACTTATTCACTACAAAACAACAGCCGATGAAGAGGATGACGATAATTTCGTGGGATGGATTCGCATGGTGATAGAATACTGCTTCTATTGCTTAGTGTTGGCGCAGTCGGGCGATCGTGGCATCGAGAGCCTCGAGGCTGAAGTCCTTCTGGTCCTTGGGCGGGTTAGCGCGGATCTGCTCCAGAGTCTGGAACACATGCTCCGGAGTAGGTGGCGGTGTCGGGAGGTGATCACCCTGTGGCCGGAAGCCACCCTCGTCGGCGACGTACGTCACACGGTACAGCACACCATCGGGTCCGGTGTACGAAAACGCTCCGTTGGCACTGTGGCCTCCGAGGCCCTCCTCGTGGGCAGCGATTCCGTTGCTCGTCTCGTAGTTCCAGTGGTAGTGGCCATCGTCCTGCAGGACATTCTCGTACTTGAGGATCGTGGCTTGAGCCTCTGGGTTCTGCTGATGATGATGATCAAGAGGGCCTGCGGCCACAGCCACAACGAGGCCTACGATGGCGATCACGAGACGGGACATGTTTTTTAATTTGTAACTCGAATGCGCCGGCCCGGTCACTAATGAATTGACGATGACGGATGATTGAGTGCAACTGATGCTGACAACTGGTCCAGTTCTCTAATTTATACCCTAAGTTGTACTGTCCGTTTGCTAGGACACACGTGTGGGCCTCCATCCTATGCCATCTCTCGATCTGCGTAACGCCCAAAGGAAACACGTGTCAGGGCCAAGGTCAAGAGCAATGGTTTTGGGCGGCAACGATCCTACAGCCTGCCGTCGATCGAGTCGATTGTGTAAACTTTGAATATCGCCTGACCTAGCGCACGTGCCGCTCGTTGCTAGGTGTTGAACTAGTTCGGGACCAGCTCGACCCCGGGTCAGACTTTCAATTCCTCCGATTGATCGGACGTTTGGCCACCAGTTTATGGTGGCAAATCCACGTCAAACACCGTTACGACTGATCGAGAGAGAATTATGTGAGCCAAATGGTGAGCTCATTTCTTTCCATGGCTCGTGTCTAATGAATCCTGACCGTTTGTTTTACGCCTGACCGACCGACCGACCGACCGAAGAAGGTGGTGGACCGGCAAATTAATGAACAGATACCGTGGCCGGTTGTTAATGCTGGCCGGAGAAAAATTTAAGGAATGCTACTTTGTTGCACGCGGTCGACGCGCTTCGCCTTGCGCACGACGGGACGTTGTTAGACATGGCGTCAATCTTCCGAGAAAGGAATAATCGTTTTATCACCATTAGAGCGACAGCTCCGGTGATATTGAGGCGATTTAAGTTATTAAGAGGTTTATGTTGTTTGTAGCCATGGACAAGGTGATTCCAGCGGTAAATGTGTCCCGACCCGGTCGTCAATTAGCAAACAAAAGAAACAATAAAGAGGTGAAATACTTTCCGAGATTGATTCAAATTGTGTGAATCCGTTATTTTAGGCAACCCACACGAGGCAGCTTTGCAGGATGATAATCGAAAAGGTAACGATGCCTTGAGCCAAATTCGAATGTGGGACTTCAGCATAATAGGAGTCGATTAAGTCGATTGTCGGCACCTCTCAACGACCATTGTTTTGATTACCCCATTTTAGAGTCCTTCAGCTGACCCCTCGAATGTGCGCGGACTTTTAAAAGTAAAGTGTCGGCAAATATATCACCAACCGTTTGACCGGCCGCCAACCCCACTAAACCAAGTGCCCGTACCTGTAGTGGCCACTGCTGGCCAATCTAATCACACCTTCAACTGCACCGTAGCCTCAAGCTAATCGCCAAAACAATCACTGCCCGAAAGTGTAACAATTTCGTCATCACCCATCGCCCTGCCAAATCTAACCTTTCGAGGTTAGCAGCATGCGGGTCATATGGTTTTGGTCAAAGCAAGCTGACTATCCTGTCTTGGACGTATGCAAAATGCCCATTCCTCGGCACGGAATTGGCACCGACCTGTGAACATGGCTGTCTAGCCCAAAAGGACCCCCACAAGAGGGTGGCTACTTCTGTCTGCGCCGGTGAAGTATAATTAAAATTCGCCAACACCTGACATTGACCCCGTTCCGCTTAACTTACTTGGCGACAGGTTTCCCGGACAGGGCAACAGCATTCGACATGCCCTGGGCTCTTTCGGGGGTTCGTCGCTTGCTCCAGCGGTCAAGTTTTTCTATTACCACGCTCAAACCCAGACAAGGCCGAAAAAGAGGAAGAACAAAGGAAAACGATTCAATGGACGTTAGGTGTCACTGTGCTGGATGTGACCCGTATTGTAGCGATTTTCGGTCGATCGCGAGAGGGAATGTTCGGGTTAGGGATCGGCCTGTCGATCGGTTACCGATCAGTCATAATCTTTTTATTGGCCACCAATCTAATGTCCTTCCCTAGCCGCAGCGACAGGGCAGCGATATGACGTAAGCGAAAATATTAAACCAATCTAGTGAGCCAATGCGGACGGTGTGTATCGGAATTGGCGTTGCTAGGTTACGACGGTGTCGACGACGGTTGCTGTTCGTGTGTCGGTGGGGACTCCCTCCTTGCGCGAAAGGAGCCCGAAGTCGAGCAAGTGTCGGCGAATGTGGGGATCAGGCCGTACGCTGATTAAAACTGACCTCGTCAATCCTTTGGTGGGTTGATCCTAAAACGCAAGTCCCACCTGATGCAATAGTAACCGACTGTTGGCCGACGTGAAGTAGCCGACTTTGGGAAGTAGCCGGTTGCTGGCTGTCAGTTGACCAATGGCGGAGTATATAAAGTGAAACGCCCATCGTAAAAAGCCATCATTCAGCAAGTGTCCACAGGTTCATTACGATCACTAGACGGTCTGTCAAATATATTGAAACGAAAATGTATCGTGCGCTGATTGCTACCATCGTCCTGATTGCTGCCGTGGCCGCCGGCCCCCTGGATCACCTGCACCAGCAGCACCCGGACGCTCATGCCTCGATCCTCAAGTACGAGAATGTCCTGCAGGACGATGGCCACTACCATTGGAACTACGAGACGAGCAACGGAATCGCTGCCCACGAGGAGGGCCTTGGTGGCCACACTGCCAACGGAGCGTTTTCGTACACCGGACCCGATGGTGTGCTGTACCGTGTGACGTATGTCGCTGACGAGGGCGGCTTCCGGCCGCAGGGCGATCACCTACCGACGCCGCCACCTACTCCGGAGCACGTGTTCCAGACTCTGGAGCAGATCCGCGCTAACCCGCCCAAGGACCAGAAGGACTTCAGCCTCGAGGCTCTCGATGCCACGATCGCCCGGCTGCGCCAACACTAAGCAATGGAAGCAGTATTCTGTCATCATGCGAATCCATCCCACGAAATCATCGTCATCCTCTTAATCGGCTGTTGTTTTGTAGTGAATAAGTAGACAATTTGAATGTTGTTATGTTTGAAGCAACCTTTCCTTTGCGTTATAAATAAACCTCACACCTTTGAAACATGGCTCATGCCGTCTTGCAGTTGCAATTTAACAGCGAGAGCATTCTGCTTCACCGCACATGGCCGCAATTAATCGAAACCACATTAATCGCCGGAAACCGTTATTCGTTTGACCGCTGATTCACTGATTTATCGGTCATCCGCCGATTCGTGGCCGATTATTTCGCTTTCTTTCGCATTAACTCCACAAAAATTCTTCCCGTTCCGCCGGCAAGGTTTAAAACAAAAAGGCCACGACCGACAAACAGCAGGCGCAAAGCCAGAAATCCGCTACTGGCGTCGATCGGTAACTGCTGCAGTGACATAACTCATTCCGTGACCCATTTCTTAGACGTTGGTTTCATTTCTGTGGCACCCCCGGCGAGATAATGGATTACTTCAATTAAGAGGAACTCGTACACACACGCACGCATGTGGCACCCGGGGTACGCGGCAATTCATTTTCGTTGTCATCGTCGCCCCACTTCGCACAAAGTTATTTTCTCGCGATGCACCGTCGTCCGAAAGAATGTCTTTCGCCGTAGCCCAAAAATTCCTTCCTTGCCAGGGCCAGTGCAGCGATCTGTCGTGAGGAAAAGGCCATTTCTTTGTCGCTTTGACTTCCGCGACCTGCGCGTAGCTTGTTAGTGCGCGCACCACGCAGCGAGAGGACCTCGTGCTGTTCCGGTTCTGGAACCGATCTGTGGGCTGCAGCTGGAACCGAGCAAGAATGCGAAATCAACGCAATATGTTTGAGCTAATTAAGGCAGGAGTGTTGTTAGAGTACTTTGTCGCTTATCACGATTAACCTATTTTTGTTGCTGAAAATTGTTTCAACTAATTGTTAGTGCGGGAGCTAATTGAAGATGACATGCTTATGGTTACATCTTTTATCTATTGTTTGATAAAATTTTAAAGGAATCAAAATCCTTACGTTGAATATATTATACAAAATATACAAAAGAATTGAATAATTGTTTGTTAAAATAGAAAATTTGAACGACTCGTAGATACGGGCGCCTAAATGTATGCAATTATCTGGCAGCCGATCATAAGGTGTAGATCCCAGCTAAATGGTTGGTCCGAACCTCTAATTAATTGATGAATTAATGAATTGAATTAATTAAAATAATGAGCGAAATCACAATAGGTGTCATTAGGAATATAAGTGGAATGTTAGTTTTAAATAATACTACATTTTAAATAGTTTTGAGATTATATTATACAGTATTTTCAATTGAATTCTAGGCGTTTGTTGGGCTAGCAACAAGCCAAACTTGCATCTAGTAGTCTACCCTCCAAAACGGGCCCTAACGAACAGAACAAACAGTCTAAAACAAATATTCTTCGCTAAATATTTGAAGAAATAATCGACCATTTTAAGAAGTGGCCCAAAAAGGACGTGTCAAACTTTGATTCCTGACGATCGGAATCGAATCTAACTTTCTTCAGAATTCGGGCCGCCATCTGTCCTATTCATCACTAGTATCAATATTGGGACAGTCGTAAATCTGGCTCGTCATCGTCCCTAAGCTACGAACGGTACGAACAAGAACCAGTTCTCTCTAAACCGCCCGCTGCGATGGTGGTGTAAAAAGGAATGCATTTTTAACGCGCTACTATATTTTGCACGGCTTCGTTCCTTTAACTGCCGTGCGGCCTTTCGAACGCGTGAAGAAGAAAAAACCGTACGGTCAATAAAACTGATTTATGCGAATCAGATCATCGGCGTCTGCTGGACGGCGTGGATTTGTTTATCGATCGAGCAAACACATCCCAGCCGCAGAGCGCATATCATAAACGTGGTGACAGAGGCAGAGAGCTGTGCGTCGCTCGTGATCGATCGGTGTGCTCAAAAACCCAATCCTCAATGCCAATTCTGCACCTAACTCGATCACGGAACTGCCGGTAGCTTGTGCCACAGATCATAATTGGGCAGACCAGGTTGGGTCTACTATGGTGCATCTGAGCGGCAAGGTCACCCCGATGCTCGTGCGACAAGTTAATTGGATCATAAAGATATTCTTTTTATATTGCGCGTGCTCAGTGACGGCCAAACGAGGCTCGAAAACGACTGTTGTTTGCCTGTTTATCTAACCGGTATCCGGTATTTTGAGCGATATTTGGCTGAGCGCTTATCGATCGATCAGTCATTTTCTCGGGGCTGGGCCAAGTACTGGCCAGTCAATCATCTTCATCTTCCTCCTTAGTTTTGGGATTTGATGGCGTTGTCTTAATCGTTTGCCTAAGCTTTTCCTGTTGATCGACAAACAGTGGGCACCAATTTTATACTCTCGCGATTTCGTGATCCCAAAGAACCGGATGTGTTCGATAAGTTCAAGGTTCGATTGTCGAGGATGATCGAACACGCGTTCGGAGTCTCACCTCGTTTTTGGAAATGTGCAAATTGTTATGTGATTGCCGACGAAGGATCAACCCTTGCATCCGTTCCGCTGCCCAACGGACGTCTCAAGATCGCCGTCAGATCTTCTTTTTGGGGTGCATACTTTGCATAATATTTTAGGCTCTCCGACATCCCAAATACTAATCAGATGCAATTAGTGCCGCTTTGGTTTCAACACGACATGACACGCCGATGGGTCGCAAGATAAGGGACAGAAGCGTGAGGAATTATCGAGGGTCGTTGCGAAGATCACTCTTTTTTGGTGTAAGCCCCAAAAAATCGAGAGCAATAAATTCGTTACATTATTGAGAACATTTCTGCTGCCAACCATCACACGGCCATTTTGGTTGCGTTTGCGCCAGGCCCTGAGGACCTGAAAGATCCTTCTTCTTGTCCCCGTAATCAACGGAAAGGCCACACACTCGCCTGTCGTTCAAAATTATGAGTTTGCCCGCCACAAATCAAACCGCCCGAAATGGGGAGGGTCGAAGATGGTTGGACGATTAATGGTTGAAATGTGGGAGCGTGAAAATAAATCCCACCCAAAACGGGGCCATTTTGTATCATCCCGACCCCAAAGGAAACACACTTCACCAATAAAATAATGAGTCCATAAAGTCGATGTTTTAATGACGAGCCACTAATCGGCGGCACATTTATTTAAATGTACTGCGCCCGGCCGGATCGGATTTCGGGGCTCCTACCGGTGACCGCGAGGGGTCCTGAGAGACCGATTCCTCGAATGGCTCGGTCAATCGGAGCACCATAAATCAGGTGTCGTCACCGCGCACAGGGATCGCTTCATCGCAACCGATCTACGGTTGTGTTTTAGGAGCTTCTATCGTGCAACCCGTGAAACTGGGCACCTTTGAGCGGTTCAAATGGAACACGACCTATGGTCGGTTCCGTGATTTACGGCCGCGTTTAATCGGTTGGCGGCTAACGAGGAATCGTTTGCGGTGGTCAGGACATAAAATCCCGACACAAGAGGGTACTTGGAAAGCTTTATTCTTAAGTTTTGATTGCAATTAGCGATTTGAGAATATTTTGCTTCATTTCAGTCGACTTTCACCAGAAATCGCCTCAAGGCCGGAGATCGAACTCCTAAACGAAAGTGAAAACTAATACGACTCTGCAGAGGAAACGAACGTGCGGCCATCCCGTCCGATGGATCGCTTCGATGGCGGAACATAGAAACCTGTGAAGTGGGCCTGCGGTTTTACGAGCAACGGAATCGGAAGGTCGACTCCATTCGTGGAAACTAGTGACCAACTAAAGGCCACCACCGGTTCGCAGCGCACCGTTGCAGATGGCCAGCAGCATTAAATGATGTGACTTCAACATTTAGCGCTTTTTGGTAAAATGTGGCGATAAAATTGTGCGGGAAACATATCGGAACCAATAAAATTCCCCTGAGACGGCAACAAGAGGGGGGAAACAATAGATTAACACCAAGGCTCTTAATCGCGGCCCCCCAGCCAAATCCAAACAACGGATCTTTATGATCGGATCGTATCGGTGTTTCGTGTCACACCTAATTCGATTAGGTTGTCGCCATCAACAAATATGAACACGCCAAATCGATCGCTCGTGAACACGATCGCGTGCCAGCTCGACGCTGAAGGGTTCCATAACCGTTTGAAAGATGGGCCCTAGTTAACGAGGATTAGCGTAGATCACTGGTGTGTGGACACTCAACACACTCGATCGATAAACACGCCTCCGATGCGTCGCCTTATTGCGTTGCAAACTCAGGCACGACCGAACCGAACCGTTTGGTGACCGCCAGGGACTTTTTGATCGTAAAAATTCGGCATAAAATAAGCGCAGCATAATCCAACCGCGAGTTGAGCTGTAAATCATATTTTGTCGGCGGATAATTTGAATCGCGCTCCAGGCCTGGCCACTTCGGTTGGCTTCGATTAAATTCATCCATCTGTGGAGCTGTGGAGCAATATCACCATCATCTGCCATATCATCTGCCGTCCTTGAGATCACGGCGCGATCCTTGGCGCGCGTTTTTTATGAGGTCACCATTGTGAGGCGGGCGCGATCGTGGGTGCCCGACGGTGGTGAAGATGAAAAATGGCGTCCACCTAACCGGGTAGCACACCCCAAAAGCGTATCCTTTATTGTCCGGCCGCCGGCGGTGTCGTCATCATCGCGCGGTTCGCCCAATAGAACCTGCCACCGATCGGAGGGACGATCAATTTGGGTTAATGAGCAGGATTCGGACCGGCCGGCTGGCCGGCTGAGTGTTTTTTGCGACTCTCCGTAGCCGGTGCTATTTATTATCCGATAGCTTCGGGTTCATCAGCCCTAGGCGCGCAAGAAATGGCACTCGCACTCGGCCCACCGGCCCGAACTGCTCGATATCAACCGCCCGGAGCCAAAGTTCAAGGCTAATTGCTGGCTAGCCTTTTCACGGTTGTTTTTATCACGAAAATTCGAACTTGTTGCCCATACTTTTATAGCCCAAGCTTGTAAAAGCTCGCGGTAAAGGCGCGAAAATTTAAATAAAGCGCCGACGAGCAACCAAAAACGGAGCCAACTCCGGAGCTCCGGTTCCGCAATCGATAGCAACGAGCATCAGGGGCAATGAAAGAATGCCAATTACGGAACAATAAATAATGGTGACAATTTCGTTTTGGTCAAAAATCGAAAGAAACAATTAAGCTGCTTGCGTAGCGCGGTGCATGATTGTGATTTATGTCGTCTTTTTACCGCGCGCCGTTCCATTCGCTCGAACCACCGATTCCGATCGTCCGGGTGTAATAATTGGAAGAAATAGCACAAATTAAGCTTCGTCGTCGTTAGTGTCTTCGGTCGCGTTTAAATTAGCGTCGTCTTAAAGTATAATGAAGGTGTTGAGAAAATGTAAAGCAAATTAACAGCACATAAACCAAATTATGAACCAATGCGGCGCTGGTGGGTGAAAATTTACGGTGCGAACTTGGGGCTGGCCCGCACGGAACGCCCTATTGTTTGTGTTATCATTCCGTTTTTCGTTGCGCTTAAAATGTGGCGACTTTGTGTGCGAAGCGTGCGCGATGATTTATGGCCCAGTTCCTAGACGGGAAGGATACATTAGCGGCCATTCGTATGACATGACAGTAAACATGTAAATTTGATTTACGGAAAATGTAAAACCCCGAGGTTTGTTCTGGGCATTCTAACAGAAGCGCGGCAGAGGGTCGCGACCCGGCCAGTCACGATTTTGTCACGATCAGATTTACGGCCCTTTTGCCGATACTTCCCCAAATGATCCTCCAAATTGCACTTTAATTAAATCATCAGGAAACGATCACCCAACGGCGCTCATTGTTAGCCGCTGGCCGTTCACCGGTTTGGGTGACCTTTTTCGGTTCAGAACTCTGCCCAATGTCGATCGGAGTGTAGCCGGGCGAAGCGATAAAAGAAAATTTACGATGAGAATTCGCGGCATTAAAGCGGCCCACAGTGTTCCTTCAATGGGCGTCCTTCAACATAAGTGAACCGAATCGCGATCGCGCCCGATCGCGCGTTGGAAAGCTTTTCCTGCGGAGTGCGGTGGCGAGTGGCGATTCAAGCTCTAATGTGACAGATCGCTCATCCTTTTTCGGGGGCGCTTCGTGTGGGACTACTAATTGTGGTCCACCCGTGTTGGGTGTAATGGATTATCTGCGCACCTACGCTACGATCGGTCGGTGAGTCTAGTCTAGTTGTTGCGTCATCCGATGGCCAGTTGGCCCGCCCCATGGGGCGAGTCCCTTCAGAATCGACTACGCCTCATCGAAATATGCAAAGTCGTCCGCTGGTCCGAAATATCAAACGTAACTGGAGCTGATCGTACCACGATCGTTCGCTTCTTCAAACATGCCGCTGCTGCTGGGGAAGGCGGTGATCATCACCACACCATACTCCGGTTGACGATCGTAAACAGTTTCAAGGGTGGGAAATTGGAACCGGGACCGGATGGCTCGGAACCTCGGATGAACCCGGCACCGCTAAACGCTAACGTTCATTCATCAGTCCCCAAAATCAGAGGCGACTTTCTTGCACACCGGCCAGCTCCTCTTCCGTGAGTTGGGCAGGATGAACCACCGCCGCCACCGGCCACCGATTGTTTTCTGTGAAGAGTTCTCTCTCTGTTTCAAACCCTGCCTGTGCTGGAGGGAGATGAGTTGTGTGCGAACTGTTTGATTGCTGGAGACGATCTTTCAAAAAAAAGGCGAGTGGGATACGATCGTTGTTGAATTTTTTGGAGTAGGTTTTTGGATCGGATCGGAACGCTTCTACTCCCAGGGGCCGATATAAAAAGATGCCTAACGCATCGTTCAGTCAGTCAGTCAGTCAACCAACAAGTCGCTTGCAGCTCCAGAACGGCACCAAACCGTTGAAGTGAAACGAATCTTTTTGGGGACAGTTTTGAAGCCGCGTTTTAGAAGCCCACCAGCAAACTGTGATTTGTTAAAAATGTTCAAAGTGGTGAGTTTGTGTTATTCAAGCAAAGCGTCTACTGTTAAATGTGATTGAGGACTCATGTTCAAAAGTGAACAGAAGTTTGATTCGAACGGAGAGACTAATATGGATTATTTGTTAACTTCAGAGAAACCCAAGGAATAGTTCTACAGAAAAAGTGGATTTAATTAGTGACCGGTTCTTTGTGTTGCAATGCCCAAAAGTGTATGAAAAGACTCCTCAAACTCTACAATTAATTTCCTTCCCAACGATGGTGCTTTAATAGGCAAACATATTGGAACATAAAACTGCTCGCTGCTGATCGTCCTTGAGTGTCCATTAGGCTTGTTAAGCCCTCGTAGTTGGTTGCAAAACAATTAGCTTAGCCGACACCCTAGGCTAGATGTAATTGAACGTCATGAAGTGACAATCTTCCAAGTACATCTCGCCGGGGATCGGACATCGGCTGTGATCATCGCAAACGTCGCCCTTTTGACACCTTGAATTACGCCGTGTAACGGCTCGGCCGCCGGTTGCTATTCAAATTAGCATTTAACGAGCACCTCTCGTTGACTTCTTCGCAGGTGATCGCTTTAATTGCTCTGGCCGCAGCAGTGGCGGTGGCCGCCCCAGCAGCGGACGATGCGTCGGCCAACATTTTGACGTACGAATCGAAGCAGGAGCCGGACGGAGCGTACTCCTACAAGTACGCCACCAGCAACGGCATCCAGGCGGAGGAAAGCGGTATCGGGGGTCAGTCGGTTCAGGGGTCGGCCTCGTGGGTCGGTGACGACGGGGTACCGATCGTGCTGACGTACACCGCGGACGAGAACGGATTCCACCCGCAGGGACTGCACCTGCCGACGCCACCGCCCATCCCGGACTACATCCTGCGGGCCCTACGGTACATCGAGGCCAAACAGGCCAGCCAGAATGGTGGTGGGAAGTGAGTCGAGTGCCGGCGACGGCGGCGGCGGCGGCGGCGGCGGCGTCGGGGTTCTGGAGCGCAATACAGACACAACAACAGCCCACAAACAGTGCATAGCTTTTCACCCAAAGTGTATTAGCCACCGATCAGAGCTCTCTTACGAACGCACGCATCATACTATCGCATTACTCTGGCCATTAGTGTGTTAATCTACGATACTCTAATTGATAAATATACCATTTTGTGTAAACACGTCGGTAGCAAATATCCTTGTGTCCTTGTGGATCGAAAACCGGTCCGTCCCAAGCACCTCGTAAAGGTTAGCCACACCGGTGGCCACTTATTAAGTTCTACAGTTTATTCGAATACGGTATCGTTTAAAACGTCCGAATATGCCACCGATCGACAATCTAAGTTATGGTTACGGGACGATCGCACCCTATCGACAGTGATCGTGGCGATTGGGTCGTGAAATTTGATCCCAAATCGTCGCGGTCGATTCGCTTCCACGCGCACAGGGCAACGGAGGCTGTTTCTCGGCGGGATGCCACGGAATGTCGATGACATTCGGCACAGCCACCGTTGCGAGGCCAGACTGTCTGTCGACGGTCGGTTGAGTGATCCGGCTCGATCCGTCAGCTCATTTTGCGGTCCATTTTGATGGATCGATGCAGTTTAAATTGGGATGCTTAACAATTCGTTGATAAATTCAATTAGTACACCGTATCGGATAGATAATATAGATTTTTGCGTTGAACAATGAGCAAATGGAAAACTTTAAGCCTTAAACGTTGAACTGCGACTTTTAAAAGGGATGTAGCAAACATCTCATATGTATTCGACGAAAGACCGCATGAGAACCGAGCGATCGTTCGTACTGGAAATGGGTCGATTTGACCTTTTGCCAAATTCTTTTGGAAACTGGAATCACGTAGAGTGATCGAGATGTTCGCCATCACACCGGAAACGATCAAACGGTTGATATTAGCAAAAAACAAACGCTTGCTAAAGTGGGTTAGCCCATCACAGATCATCGTGAGGTGGCCTAAAAAAGGTTAAACTTTAATGAGCGGCGATTAAAATGCGTTAGAGCTGCAATTTGTCAACGTTCATTTAAGGGGCACATATTAAGATATCATGTTCGTTTACTGCCACAAAAGAGGAGGTACTGATTGCGACGCTGAAAAAATTTCCGTTTTACTGATTGGGTGTAAAATATTCAGTAGCAACGATCGATTCCTTGGGTACACGTTTTTTGAGCCACGCGGCCGAAACGAAACTCAACGAAAGCTTTCTGGTCGAAAAGCTTGCTTAGTTTCAAAATAATTGATCTTCAATCGTTTGCCAAATGTTGAATGGTTTTCGGTTCGGTTTTAAAGTTGAACTCCACTCGAGAAAGCCCAAACAAATATGTTACTAACAATGAGAAAGATTAAGGATCATTCTGATAGCATTCCTTTTCTAATTGCATTTTAACATCTCCTTTTCCCAGTGTGCTTATTAGCGTAAACGCAGTGGAAATCACAGTAATTTATTGAGCCAGCGTGAAACAAAACAAATTTCAAAATTTTAAACCTATCTAATTGGGGCTCACCAAAGCTCCCCAATTTTAGAAGGGTTTCGTCCGCTAGCTAATGTTCGGCGGAATGCATAACCGACGGGCGTTTAAATCCATTCCACATTTTAACAAGTTAGAAGCACAAAACTATGAAATAAATTTAAAGGCCATCGTGTTTTGTTTTGTTTGATGGCAAACGTTAACGAAGATAAGGTTAATTAAGTTGTTTTTTTTTTCATCTAAAGTGTATTGGAGTGTATTGACCACGGTTTCGAGTTCGTTGGGCTTAATAATTCGCGTTGGCTCTGATCCGTCGCTCTGATGGCGACACTGGCGCAGGGCGGACCGGACACCGGATTGCGAAAAGTGCCGTACTGTGTGTGTGGTGAGTCCGTGAACCTTCGTTCGGCGGGGCGCACCGAGAAAGGAATGCAAGGAAATCGGCACCTCGCCGAGCCAGAGGGAAGACCAGAACTAAACGGCAGGCCCGTGGTCCGTGCGGTCTTCGGTGTGCGTTGTTGAAGTTGAACCAGGTCATCGTGACGTGATGGTGAATCTTCACTCTCTGGGATTAAACTACCGGCTGGGAGGAGGGCGCGGCAGCGTAACATGCCGTGATGAAACGCGGTAACGTACGCGCTCACTCGGCTGGTTCGGCCAAGAATCGTGAATGAATTGCTTTCGATTTCGCCCGAAACGATTTCGGCGGTGCGCTCCGCTAGAATGGTACCCCGGAGAGCTGTCGGCGTTCGATCGAAATGAAGAGCTGACCACCGTTTTCACCGGTGAAGTAGGTCACACCCCTAACCCCTGACTGAATGACCCCTTGTTGCAACATACGCCGGCGGGGTGCCTTGAACCGTGGCACCGATCGGTGTGCCGTGCACTTGGCCAAGGAGTTTGGCCGGACTCGGGCCGGAGATGGTCGTGAAATGAGCGCCAGAAAAGGAACGCAAAGAAGCAATCGATCCCATCGTCACCGGCGGAGATTCCGTGAACGAACTACGCTATGCTAATGAGCGGCGGACCCATACATTGTTGCGGGCCCTCGGTGCGCATCGTTTGATTTGACTATTTATCGCGCACACGCAAGGCGACGATGGTAATTTGTAATGCGGTCCGACCCCCACGGCTGCTGGGGGCTTGGGTGTTCGAATTGGATAATTTTGTGGACCACTGCCGGAGGGTGCCGCCGGAGGGCAAAGGACGTGTGTCGCGAGCGCAGCGAAATCATTAATCAGTAATCAGTAGGATCGAGTCCAGCGGTTGAGGTGAGCTTCTATTTTCGCTCTCTCAACTCCATTGGAAATCGTTTAACGGGGTCCTCAATTAGAAACTGAGACGGTGTCCTTCACCACTAAAGATGGCAATTTTGGCACTCTTCCGGGCGATGGAATCGATTTTCTTTTTCGGAAGCGATCGATTCGTGGGCAGACGTGCGGAAATCGTTTGCGCTTCCGATGTTCGAAAACGATTACGGTCGATGAAGGGGGGTGGGGGGGCTCCGTTTTCGGCTCATTTGCATCGCTCATTACGCGGGACATGAGTCTACTTTCGGTCCGGAGCCGGCCGGTTGAGCAAACGGCAATCTTACGCACCACTAGCTGCACCAACCCCGACGGCGCAGCTGAAAAGCGGTAGCCGAAAGGTCAAACAGCATGATTTATGTCCACACGCACACGGGTTAGAGGAGGTCGGTCGGTGCATGTTGGGGCCGCCCCGTCGTTGCGCTTTTTGGGGTCCGTTGGGGTTTTTTTGACGCAACACGCATCATTTCATAACGAGACATTTCACTGTCTCTCACTCACGACGCCCACGGGGTACAGGGATCAGCAATTTCCGCTACGACCCTGAAACCCGGACAGCACACGGATTTAGGTTGCCGCGGGACAGCCGGCAAAAAGGTCACTTTTCGTGTGCCATTTTCTCCCCGAAAATGTGCAGCTCTCTCCCTGTCTCTGTGTGCCGCACTTGACTCAACGCTGTTCCGGGGCGCGCTATTTAAATGTCAATTTTCGATTCAAGGCCACCGGACGGGCCAAGTCTTGACTCGCCACTGACGTCAACCCCAAAACGGTCAGAAGTCACCCATGAACCGATCGATGCATGTGGATGCGCCGAACCGAACCGAAATGTCAAGCAAGGCATCTGTGGCGGCCTCTTGAACCCATCCCGGGCCGGGTGGAATAGTACTGCAAGGTCGGCGCACTTGAACGTGCTAATTGCGGGCCCCAATCTATCGGGCGAGCGCTTGGAAATCTGCAAAGAGCCACCGCCCAACACGCCCAGCTCCAGGCCGGACCGACATTCTTCACGTCTCGAAATGTCATAACGCTCCACCGGAGCCCCAGCACCAATAGCTTCTGCTGCTGCAGTGATGACCTTTTCGTGCCAAAAATGACTTCCAAAAAATCCATCAATTATCTGGCCTCATCTCTCTCTCTCTCTCGCTACGCACCTGCGGGTCCCGGGGGCTCCGGCGCAGGATGATGTCAAGCTGATTTAATTTAATTTTGGCATTCGGTGATTAAAATTTCGTCCATAATGGGCAAATGGGTGTTCGCGATGATTACGATCGTCATCGAACGATCGTGATCCGCTTTCAACGGCACTCAGCAGCGACCTGATAACTTAATCGCTTTTCGATAATAATGCTTCGCTCTTCTTCGCGGCGGCGGCGGCCGGCGGCAACGCAGATGATTGACAGTAATTACGGGCGGACACAGAGTGAGCTACTTTTCGTCACCCGACCCGGTGCTGGCGATGGAGCATCCCGCTCTCGAAACCGGTGGCCGTGGCCAAAAAAAGGCCGGTGCGAGCGGGGGGCCGGGTGCGCCCGTCAGATCAGTGTTGAAAAAGGGTTCGTCGCTTGGGCTTTTCGTTCGTTCGCTTCGCTCGCCCAAGTCTTTTGATGGGCTTATTTTGAAATCGGCCGTTGGCGCACCGCACCAGGGGACGGGTATAGAAATTAAAGTTTTATTTATGCACCGTGTCCCACACTCGTGTTTCTCACACCGTTGCTTCACCCGTTGCGTGCGAATTAGCATTCTCGGGCCGAAAGCGGCCACTCGTCACCCCCGGGGAGAGAGTCCTTCTCCCGAGGTTGCCCGAAATGCACTCTGTGCGCACCAACAATTAGCGTGACGATCCGAGGCATAACCGTCCACCAACATCGATCGATCGATCGCCATCATCGCCACGGCCGCTGCTTCCTCAAACAGCTGACGTGCGCCCGAACGGACCGCCGTTACGCAACACTTCCAATCCAACCAAATATTTGTCCAACACGCGGCCAGCGTCGGAGGAAGCGAACAATGGTCGAGCACGTAGCTCGGCCACCGCATGATGAAATATTAAAATTTATTCCGAAAAATTATGATAACCACTAATGTTGGTGCTGCTGGGACGGCTGAATCCCTCAGTCAGCCGTCAGGATGGGTGACGGTGATTTTCTGACACCGCCGTCGGTGTTGGGCGGTCATTTTCGGTGATGTTCGGTGGCATTTATGACGACCTTCAACACGCGTGCGATGGCATTTCGGCATCCACATTTGCTGACCTCTGCCGGCCGAAGAAAAAGGGAGCGAAATGTCTGCCCTGACACATTAGCTGGTTGCGACAAGCTGGTTGCGCCAAGAACACCAGGAACAACAGCAAACTGCGGGCCGAGATCATCGGCTAGGTCAACGGGCAACGCAACCCTAAGACGATCGTTGCCCCCCTCCGCAGGTTGCTAGCCTTGGAAGGGTTTAGACGGTTTTTGATTTCGGTGGTTGCCGGCCGGGCGGGCGGCCGGATTAGATTACCGCCGTAGTCCCTGACGTCGGGTGGCGACGAGGGCAAGCAACCGATACGGGCCTGCAACGGCCGTAAACCACAGGCCGCCTTGGGTTGGAAATAGGTAACGCGAAGATAAACACCGATCGACCGGTTCCACCGATGATCACCGACGATAATGCCGGGTGCCGGAGCCGGGGCTGCTGATGATGCTGTTATTTTAAGGCTGTTTTCGCGCGACGCTTCGGGCGTTTGGGATTAAAAATAAATTGATTTTATCTTCCCCCGGGTGTCCCCGAATGATGGATCTTAAGAAGTTTTAATTTATTACGCACGCGTGATTAATCGATGGGCCGGAATTTTGGCGCGCATTCGTTTAGGCGCACATCCTCGAACCAATTGACCAGCTCGCCGTCAGCAGGTCGGTCGAAGCGGGGAACGAATTAACCCCCTGCTGTTAAATCCACCTGACTGACATTGATCTTGAATTTCGACGATCGCTCTCGGCTCCATCACCGGCCCATCGGCTCCATCATCGGCCACCGGTCGGTTTGTGAAAGTAAAAGGGCATCGCGCGCGAGGCTGCCTCCGAGGAAGCCTCCGAAGCCGTGAACCAAACATCCTCATTAAGCCCCATCATCATCATCAGCAGCCGCAGCAGCACTTTTGGGTTCGATCAATACATGGAAACGGTGTTTCTCGCTTTGCGGCCACATTACTTGTGGCCGACACTTGTCACTAGGTCACACGGCGGTGGCTTCTTTTCGCTCACTCGCTCGCTGAGGACCCCTCTCGGACATTCGCACGCGTCACGGAGTGGGGAACGGTCTCCCACAGGCAAGAAAATGGGTGGAAAATTTCGGTGGCTTGAAGTGGGGCGCCATCACATTTTGATGATCATCGTGGCCTTCGCGGGGGGGAGGGCATGGAAACAAGACCGTGCGTGCAGTTTGGTGATCTTCACACATGATCATTTACGTGCCGATTTTTCCCCGCAAATGCCACCGGCACGCCGCGCGGCCGGAGAAGGTGACTCTCCGGTCGGTCGTGGGGAGTGCGTGGAGTCTCTAATTTTACCGACGACAACCACAACCACCACGACGATGCCGCATGATGATCCTCTCGGGTTGTGGAAATGGTTCGCGCGAGGTGGGAACGGTGATCATCCGAGCGAGCGAGACGCACGATCGACTAGGGACGGATCCAAGGTGGCTGTGGTTGAGTGAGAGGCGCCGAGTGAAAGAGACGCGGTCGAAAGGTTGCGGTGAAGATGCCACCAAACGCGGCGGAGATGATGCTCTCGCCGGGCGCCCTTCTCTCGCGGGTCGCGGTGCTCAGTCAAGATCGCGGTGCGCGAGATCGAGCCTCACGCGCTATAAAAGCGTTCCGACGGACGATAATTGATATCAGTTCTCGAATTAGCCTTTATCAGAGCACACCTCAGCCGACGTCGCTTAGCAACCAACGCCAACCGCAACAATGTTCAAACTGGTGAGTGTCCTGTGTGCCAGTGTGCCTGCGGAAAGGAGTACCGAGTAGAAGAAGTGAACCAAACATGGACATTCTGCCGGAGAGAGCCCGCGCAGGCCTCCCGTTGCGTGACAGAGTGTGTGACAGATGTGTGACGCATTGTGTAGAGTGTGAAGTTCTAGTTCGTAACGTTCTATGCGTTCTCTGCCCGCTTTCCAGTTCGTAGTCGCCGCCCTGGTTGCTGTGGCCGCCGCCCAGAACCCGCAGGACGCGCAGGCCCAGGTGCTGGTGTCGGACTCGGCCGTCAACCCGGACGGTTCGTACAGCTACCGATACGAGACGAGCAACGGACTCAATGCGCAGGAGAGCGGCGTCGGTGGCCAGTCGGCGCAGGGTAGCTACTCGTACACCGGCGAAGACGGTGTCCAGTACCAGGTGACGTACGTGGCCGACGAGAACGGCTTCCAGCCGCAGGGTGCCCACCTGCCCGTCGATGGACCCGCTCCGGAGCACGTCCTGAAGACGCTCCAGCAGATCCGTGCCAACCCGCCGCGTGACGACCCGAACTTCAGCCTCGACGCCCTGGATGCGGCCATCGCGCGGCTGAGCGGCTAGAAATAGGTCGCCAGAAGTAGCCAGTCAGTTGCCAAGGTCTTCCAAGGTGTGTTCCAGCCACTGGAACTCAAGTCACTACCGAGCGGACTCGGGTCCCCCTCAACTAGAGAATGGAGAAGAACTACCTGACACATACTCCAGCCCGACGTTTAGGACGTTAACTCTCCTCAAATTTCCTCTCCTAACGCCTCCTACATTTCCCCACTCTGTCTATTTCTATCGAAAGCCATAAAGTCCCCTTTCTTTCTGTCCTCCACCGCCGCACAGCACGAAACGTCTGTAAATAGTCCGTTGCTAGTTTGTAAATAAAACAATCGACTTAAAAAAAACACCTTAAGCCCCGTCAACTCTTGTGCTGTGGTCCGGGATGACGCACTCCGAAATGCGGGCCAATCCGTCTCAAGGATGCGCCACTAATTGGTGTCTTTAGCCACATCGAACACCGTCTGTAGCTGGGGGGATAGATTGATTTGATCGATCATTCAGTCGTCTTCACGCTCAAGGACCTCCAGACGCTTGCTGGGACGGTCGTAAAACGTACGGCCGTTCGACGCGGCGCGTGTCTCGCTAAATGCTAAACGATCGATTAAGAGTCCGGCGGCTAGACGACCAAAAATAGCCATCCAAAAACAGCTCCCCTTCGAGGCCAACGGGCGGGGGGTCACAGATATTAATAGACTTTGCGTTCGGGGTTTTTGTTTGCCCCCCTCGCGTGAACCATAAATCGCGCGTCGGGTGCCGTTTAGCACTATCATCATGCTCTTCTTGACGAGCGCGCTTCCGAGAGGACCCCGCGAGCGGATGTAATCAAGGTCAAGGTTTCACAACACATCTCAACACGTCGCCACCTGACGTAACTGACGCAGCGGCGCATTTCCTCACACGCTGCGGATCGCTACGTGAACGTCGGGACACGAACACCACACAAAACATGACAGATGATCTCCCCGATCCCACTTTCACTTTCCAGCCGCCAGAGACAGACCGGCTCTCGTTCGGTCGGCCCGGTTACATAATCCTTCGCGACCCGGGCGGTGTGGGTCGACGTGCGCGATACCGATGATCTGCTTAAACTTTGAACTCGCCCGGACTCGTCTCGGATTTGTCGGCCATCGGCTGTTACGGTGGATAAACCACGCGGGTATTGCCCAAGTATTGCCCAACCCGAAAAAGGAGGAACGCGGCCTTTATCACGTGTGGACCCCTCTCTATCACCTGACACTTCACATCGACGCACGATTCGCTGCATTTGGGGTGGCTCGGACCAAGGAGGTTCCCCGTTTTTGGGGACCCTCAGCACATGATTGATAGTTCAGAAGTGCTTCAGAAGAGCCTTCGGTACTGACTCACGAGTTGCCGAATCGCATCGATTCGGCGATAAAAATAGAAACCTTTTAGCTGCCCTTGAGGCCACAAGGCACAAGGTTCTTCGAGGTTGGTTGGATCCTCTGCGCACTGTGTGTGTGTCGCCGTTGCTAATAATAAGCTGATCGCTTCAGATTGGGAAGCTGATCGGCAGTGTGCAGTAACACTCCGGTGCATACTCCGGACCATTGTGGCTAATGATTACTATTCGCTGCTCCATCCGACAACTCCGGCCCGGGCTGACCCCAAACAAGGTGTGGGCGCGTTAAGAATTGCGCTCTAAAAACCCGGCCACGGATTGCAGCGCTTACGGATTGCGGCCGCATCGCAAACCGCAGTGGCCGATGAATAAAGTATCGCACAAAACGAGACGGTCATCTGGGGCGATGAAGCTGCGACGCTGTAAAAGGCACACGGAATGATTAATAATAAAATATCACATATCTTCATTCCGATCTGGCACCGGAGGGGATCCGATCTGTTGAGTGATGTAACTGGCGCGGGCACTGGGTGTTGGTCATGGACCGAACCGATGCAACGGAATGGGCACCGAAAACAGATTTCGATTTTAGGGCTTCTTTTCGTGGGTCAACTCGGTGTTTTTCGAGGGTTTTAACGCGAAGCAGATCGCGCGGATCCTCAACAGTACAGCGCTGTCCCGGTGCCCGGAAATTGGCCGCCGCCATTTTTACGGTTGACTCATCAATCGTCGGTGTTGCGGTTTACCCGGCGTCGACACACGGGCCGCCGGTGGTTCTTTAGAGCTGTCGCCACCGTGCACATAACACCCGGCCCAGGGCAGCGCCTACTGCTTTCCGGCAGCTGCTCCTGGCTGGCTGGCTGGCTTCGCTCATAATTCCGAGCGTGTCCATTCGAGCGAAGTCGGGCGCTGAAGCGATCAACGCCCCAAGATTAGCTCACCTTTTCTTGACGGGCCGCCCCGGCCACAAACTGGAGTGGCTCCCGCTTAAACCCAAAACGGAGGATCATCCAGCTGGAAAGCGGCGGCTTGTATCAGTCAATCAAACCGACGACTGGGCGGATGGGCCGGGTACCGGGAGGCAGGGCTCTAGACGGCCCTGTCAAGCCGTCGTGCCATTTGCATATCCCGCGCACTGTGAGCTAATACATGCAAGTGACGGATTGTGCCGCATTGTGCCGCCAGAGAGCAAAGGGCTTCTAGGAACTGGCGCAGAGACAGTTTTGTGCATCTCGGGGTCTGGCCCAACGGCAAAGTGAACGGCTGGGCGGGTCATGTGTGGCTCAACTTCCTTGTACGGTCTCGATCTCGGGCCGGCCCCTCGAGTCTTCGGGAACCTACTAAATGGGATGCGCCCATAAACAAATGGCCGTGTTCTTTGCGATGTTTTACATTTTCTCATAAATCCGAGGTGTACCGGTAACCCCCTGATTTGGACCACCAACAGGGTTCGGTGGGGGACAAATGGAATCAATTAAAAGCTTATGCCAGCCGATTTATTGCCACCCCCCAGGGGCTCATTAAGGGGCCGCCCCCCAGTGGGAGTCCGATGTCAGATGTCAGGGCGAAGCTCCAGGTGGCACTTCTAAAATCAAGTCCTCGGTGAGTCGGCGAGGGCAAAGAACGGCCCCACCGGGGGTCGGGGGGGGGGGGGGGGGGGGGGGGGGGGCGGACCCAAGGACGAGCGACGATTGAAGTATTGGCCGTACCGTTTTTATTGATCGTTTTTGATCGCGCGCGCACATCTTCGCACAGCGAGCGAGCGTAAGAAAGACGGTCATCGTCGAATTGAAACCGGTTTCGGAGCGAAGGTGGAAAATACCGCCCCCCCCCCCACCAGAGGGGCGGCCTCGGTAATCGGATAGGCGTCACGGGGGCCGGGGCGTTGTTCACCCCGGCCCGAAAACCCGTCAACCTTTGACCGGTGTGCGCGGTACGAGATTAGACATGATCTCCCGGTCAGCCGTGCCGTGATTCTAGACGAATTTGATCGTCCGGACCCGTACCCGGAGCTTGACCGGTCCGGTGCTCGGTGTCGATGCAAATTATCGATGCATCAGGCGCAAAGTTTAAAGTTGAAAACGCTGCAATGAACGTTCGTGTTGGGCAACCCGAAAAGCGGCACAGCTGATCGTGTGGCTGCTACCGTTTGGCCGCTGCGAAGATCGATCTATGCGCTGCCGGAGCCCCGAGAGGTCATCGAGCTCCGTTCGCCGCGTAGCTTTAGCCCCGTCGTCCAGCTTATCTACGATGGGTAAAGTGATCGTCTTCGTCTTAAGCTCGCCGAGGGTCCCGAAGAAGACCTACCTGTAAGTCTGCTGCTGGCTAATGCTGGCAAATCATAAAAATCTTGCGGACGATGCTACACGAAACGAATCGGCACGCATGTTTATCTGCCGCATGTCACGTAAATCACGCCGGACGCCGGGGTGGAAAGCCCGACTTCGCAATCGGGATGGCGACACCTTTTGCGGCCATTTGCATCTTCGGCGCCGTTCTTGTTCTCAACCGACTTCAAATGCCGAGCCGATGCCGGGGGTTTCCACGGATTAATGAACCCCATCAACGCCCCATCCCCCCTCCCAGTAAAGGTCACGCAAACGATCGGGTGATGACAAATTCCAGGGCCCACCATTCTTCCTGGTATCATATTTCTCACCGGTGCCGCTGAAATCGATAAATCATGCAAGGCCGATCACGGGCAGCCCGACGCTCTCGGTTTCGGTTGGTCCCCCCGGGGCGCGGTGTCCAAAACACGGCGCCACCTCCGGCGCACGAGATCGTGCCGGACTCCGGATCCGCTTCCTCCGCGCGGCTGACATTTAGCGGAGGGCAACAATCCGATTAGCACCTCCATTACCGCGGCGCGTCCAAACTGTGGCGTTCTGATTAGAAATTACGGGTAAATTACACGCGAAAGACCAACGAGTTCGTTCTTGGTTGGTTCTTGGGCCGACCGCTTCAGAACCTTCGGTCGGTGTGCGGATCTTTCGGAGTGATCTTTTCCCCAGCCAGCAAGCCGTTCAATTATGTGGCTCCTTGGGTCGATCGGCGGGCCCCGATTCCGTTCCGTTACGGTAATTCTCGGCGACTCGGCGCTAAATATCACCGTGAGAGGTGAGAGGTGGCCGTGGGCTTACGCACCCTTAGCCACCGCCGCCGGCGGCGTCGGCGGTGACAGCGCGTCGCTTAGGATGACAGCATAATCATCCGAGACCGAACCCGGCGCGGCGTAACTGAAGATGATCGACGGCGATTGTGGCGCACACAGTCAATAACAAAGATCGGGTGGGAAATTTGAGCTGCACTGGGGGTGCCCCCGGTGTGCCAACCGACTCAACTCGAGTGACATTTCGGAGCAATTGAGGTCGGTCGGTTGCGCTGCCGGTAGCCTGCGGTGTGTGTGTGTGGGTTCTGCGGTTGGGACACCCGTGGTTGGGTGTACCGCAGTGACCTCTCTCCCTCGGGTGACTAATGTGTCGTCCCACCCTACCTGATGATCATATCGCCCATTTCCGGAACATGCACGGCAGGTCCGAGTGATGCACAATAAGGCGCCGCTAAAAAGCATGTCAAGGGTAGGATATTTTTGGAAGAACCGAAGAAGCACCGCTATGCTAGCCGATTCCAATTTTGGCCGATGAATGCGTGTTTTAGGGGACCCCACGGTGATGCTACCTTGGCGATGCTTTTTGAACGAGGAAGCAATTCCCGCAAACGGTCGCCATTGAACTTCGGCCACAGCGAAGTGGCAACGGTTTTCGGGCAAGCCCTTCCGACCGCCGGTCGATCGTGCGCCGATCGTGCACCGATCGCGGGCGACCTTGCCATTTTCAAACATCAGTCCCGTATTCGGAGCGAAGAGTTCTAGCCCCTCGGAGCCGTCGCGGTCCTGGGAATGCTCATGTAAAATTCATAAACCGGACACCGGACCTTAGCAGGTGGCATCGGTGGCACCGGAGATGGAGACCCCTGCCGAGCGAAGGACCGCACAATGTTGCGGCACATCGTGAGTGCGAAATGAAGATACAAAGTTTTCCGCTCGCGGCTCCATCTTCGTCGGGGCAGGTTTGGAGTGGATTTTTATCGTGCCATGCTTCTTACCGCCTCGCTTACGGTCCGCCAGATCATCCAATGACCAACGATCGGTTGCTTTACGAGCGACAGGTACTGATGTGACAGTCGAGTTTGTCGATGAGGCCGATGCCGAGCTTTTAGTGGTTATTTAATGGGACCCCCCCTCGAATGATCGGTGTAAATTTAGTACCGTGAGATATGGGAGGATGTACCGTGTCCTGGTTGCGAGATAGTGGGCACCCTCCGGCAGGGGGTGGTTCGCACTCGGATTAAACAATAAATAATGGCAAATGGCAAAGAAGAGCCAACCACCTGCCAACTGGCCAATGTCTGGCCAGTTTAGCAGGTTTTAACAGGCAAGGCACGGTTTTCATGTTTTCGTATTAGCAGCGCCTGAAGGTAGGCAATGCACAAGAAATTGTAACATCCCAGGGCGCCTAAAGATATGCAATAGGGTGTGGCTACATTAGCGAAGATATTTTTAAGTGCACTTTTAAAAGTTTTATTACAACGTAACAGTTTCACAGAAGGCAAACCAATAAACATTTAACGGCGCGCGTGGCATTTCAGCGCCCGAAGTGCGCAGAAATACCAAATTGATGTTGGAGCGTACTTCAACGCCACAGCACAGAGCAGCGCAGAGATTGGAATGGAGTTGATTCAGCCAGACCGCGGCCACATTGCATATGCTTGCAGTGCAGCGATGGACGTGTGCGTGACACATACAAAAAACCCAAAACGAAGAAGCACCACGCGGCCGCAGTGCACTTGTGGGGTTGAATCATATTTCAGCGCGCCTGAAAGATGTGTCCCAAGATGCCTTGCTGGGTAGCAGCCGGGGGACGGCGTTCCGAGACGCGTATGGCACAGTTTGCGCCCGGCGGGTGCTAAATGTCAACTTCATTAAATACCACGCGTCTCCATTGAGCGGAACGGTGCGCGGAACGGCGCACCGTAAGGGTTGATTCGATTGTTTCATTCACAGCCACCGATGGTGGTCAGTTGATTTTAGCGAACACTTCATAGCTCTTCGCTTATGCTAATAAAGATCGGCACTCCTGCGCGAGCCTGGCGGCTAGTGGGCAGAGATAAGATACATATTAGATTAGCGGCGACATGTCCGCCAGTGAGCCTGAAATCGATTACTCATGGCGCCGTGCGGACATCCCGAGTGGCCCAGGTTTTCCCTCCTAATGAAAATGTAATGAAAACGGAGAGGCCACCGCTTCGATTGGGAGGGAGGGCGCCTACGACTGAGACTGGAGCTCCTAGTGCGCCAGAACGGTGGCCCCGCAAAGGTCAAGGCTGGCAACATCCGGCACCGCTACCGCTGCGGTCCTGCCGGCCGGTGCACGGCGTACCAAGGCTGGTGCGAGTGAAGGGATTCGGACGGCCAGTGGGGCCAGTGTCATCGCCGGTGCGCTCTAATGTAATTAGCAGTAAAGCGGGGTGCTCCCAAGAGCGAGTGACCACCGAGCCGGTGGTGACTCCGGTGGAATGTTCATTCCAGTGCACGATTCTCTCGTGTGCGACTCCTTGTCATGGCAGCTTATGGCATAAAACATGCGGTTCATCCGTTGCTGCGATTGGCAGCTTAACATGCTCTCGTGGCCGAACATACATAATCAACGCGGGTCTGTCCTCTAGTCGGAAGTGAATCAAACGAAACCGAAGCGATCACGGACATACATCAATTGGATTTACCGGGCTCGTTCGATCGATTGATCGTGACTCTAAAACAGACAAATCCTTCGATCGCCCCTCGATGAGCAGAACGGGCCTCTAGGGGCCATCGTGTGTTTTATCGCAATAAAATGCGGCCTTTTGGCCCCTAAAAAAACGCACAACGCATTTTTGCCTTTCGATTTCGATTCGTTCTCATTTCCATTTGATGTGGAAAACGACACTCGCGCGTTCGACGAAGCGTTCAAATTAATCTTCACCACCCGTTCACTTCATTAATCAACGCTGCCTAACTCATTCTCGGCATCGACCGGCCACATTTCGGTAACACACGTGCCAGCCGCGGCCTCTATTGGGGCGAGCGTTTGATATGCTCAATAAATAAGATGAATTATGATGCATCACCCCGCAGCTCGAAACCTCAGCTGCTTATCGGCTCTATCTATTCGAGTCCCATTTCATTCATCTTCAGCCCTTACAGTGCCCCATTACCTTGCGGCCCATTAGCGATCGACTAGAGAAGTATGTGAAAGTCACATTCCCCGACGGCGGCGACGACGACGACGATTTCGCAAAACCGCGCTAAACCTTTTTGGGAACACAGAAACGCACCAATCGCTGGTGTTGGGCCGAAACCAATAAAAATGGCCTGTTGGCGTTGGCTGGCCCGAGTTTTGGAGCATCGCAAATTAAACCGCATCCGCTTCGAATCCGATCATCTAACAATCCAGCCTGAGTGAGCCTCAGCTGGCTGCCTCTTTTTTTTTGTTTTGGATGCTACGATGATCGCTGCCTGCTCGCTGAGAACATCACGATGATCGTGTGCTCGATCGCGTTTTTTTGTCTGGTTATGGATGTTTTTATTTAAGCTTAGCAATCGGAATGTCACTCAACGATCTTGACGGAACGCGACGGATTCTGGGGTGCCAGCGATCCGCCGATCTCGGAGGGCTAGGTCCGGTATCGGGCTACGGCAGCAGCAGCAGCCACAGTGGCTCATAGTTCGAGGCCGTTCGAGGTCTGCGCGTCGTGTGGTGATTCTGAGGTGTGGTGCCCTATGGGGTCCCAAACAGCGGCGCGCTGCAGGAGACCACGCTGCACTCTGCGCTGCGCCCGGAGCTCAGGATCTGTGTGCCCAATTGCGCCGGGGGTTTTGCGAAACGTTGGCGCTCGCCCGAGGATTTCGGCTCGGACCGAAACCCGTTAGCCATGGAACGGGGTACGTGCCGGAGTACTAGGCGCCCGAACCTCCTGCCGTGCCGATCGTGCAGCTACGAAACTTGACTCATCCCTTGCAATTCACCTTGGATTAATTGTAGGGTCAACCCGAAACCGGATGGGACCCGCCACGGCTGCCGACCGGCCAGGGGCGCTCTTTGGCGTGCGGTTATGCTCAGCCCAGGACGGACGACCTTTCGCTGGGTGGCCCTTGCATGATCGATTAATCGCCGTGTACCGATGACAACCGACACAGGGTTCGAGCGACACGCACCGACCGCATCGTCGACCGCCTTTTTTGTTTTCGGTGCTGTTTCGTGCCGGTCATACTCAAAGAATGATTGTTTTACCTGTCGTTAAGGCCACCAGCGTGCGATCGAGTGCGTTTGTAATTAATTTAAATGGTCTTAAAATCCCGAGCTGGCGAAGCACACTCCTTCGCGGGAGCCCACCCAACTGATGGGCACAAAACCGAGGGTTGGCCAAAGGCGTTCTTAATTCATCGATCGATTAGACGCCTCCTCAGTCTGGCTCAGCTCGGCGGCGATGGTTGCTGTTGGCGTGAAATCAAATATTTCCAATGACCTAACGAGCGCTCAAGACGGTGGCACGACGACGGCACGAGCAACATTTGCCATCATGCTCTCTTAGGTAAATAGCGCATTACGGCAGCAGCGCGACATTCACCACCATTCTGTGTCTGTGTGTTTAGCGAGGCCCATAAAAAGTGTGCCCGGGCGGCGCAAAGAGGGTGCTTCCACAATAAAACGTCTCCCCTATCGTCTGGTTTAAGGGTTTTTATTAATGATTTGCAAGACTTTTGAACTTTTCCATTGCAGACGAGGGCGAAAATGAGAAGCGCCGAGACGTGGCCCGCTGTTTGCCAACTTTATCTAATGCACGAGTAGCACGTACACGCTGGGTCCGTGTTTCGATCGCGAAGGTCCCGCGGAAGCACTGCTTCTGGAGATGGGCTGTCTACTGTTGGTAGTCCGTTTGGAGCGGTCTTGTACTTTGCGGTCTACTACACGACAGGCGACACAATGGCAGTTCAATTTTCAAAGCCAGAGCGCATACCCAACAGTGCCAGAGGACTCTTGAACTGATTATTAATCTTCATCCCGTTCTGCCATCCCGGCCATATTAATGTTTTTTCTAAGTTTGTTTACAATTCCAAATAAATTCAATGAAAATTTTCATCAACTAACTGAATCGAGGAATAGATGTGTCAAAGTCAACCGGGCACATCGCAGTAGGCCTACTACAAATCCCGATCAGAAAAGCTTATCCGTCAAATTCAAATGCTGTTGCCAAATAGGCTGGACAACGCGAATTTGGGGCCATTTTTATCACAAATATGTCATTCTGCCAAATTGTTCATGACAGCGAAGCAGTAATGACAAGCCCTGGCATAAATTAAAGCATGGCGCACAATGCTCTCCGCAGCATGGCAAAAGAAAATTCGAGAAATAAATCATATCCACAGCACAAAGCGTAATAAAACAAGCGCGTTGTGCATCTCATAAATGAATTCTGCAATCGGAATGCATTACACGGCGAAACACGGACCAAAACATTAGCCACCGGGTGACATGCCGAAAATGCGTGTCTTCTTTATCTTACAGATAGCCGGACAGCACATAGAAAGAATTCCTATTCCGAGTGCGATGAAATCAGTGCGCAATTGGTCAAACTCCGAGATCCGCCACCTCAGGAGCCAGTGGTCGAGTCCCAGCGGAATGCAATGCCACGGCGTGTCGTTGGGTGGCTGGACTCACATTATTAAACCGTCACCGACATGGCCCTCCGGCCGGCGTGTGTGAGGCAACCGTTTGCGCCGGAGCACCGGGCAGCGTCAATGGTGAGAAAATGGTTTCGCTTAAATTTGGGTACACTTCGAAGGAATTTCGGTGCGGGAAAATTCGGTGATCACACAGCGGACACAGCCCACACACACACACACCGTCGGCGCCAGACGAAACAATGGTCCGTCCGAAGCATAAAATGTGTGACCACCACCGGTGCGGCCGTTGTTTTACCATCCACACTTGGACCGTTAATTCGCATAAGTGGTCGTAAGGTTTTTGCACAATCCCTCAACTCGAGCAGTAGCGGCCATTAATGCGTTTATGATGATGAGCGTAGGGACAAAGTGTTTCAATGTCACCATTTTTCGGGTGAAGCCACCAAAACCGGGCTAGCAAAACGCAACGAATGGAACGGTCTTTTCATCAAATCCCGCACCGGGGCACTCCGGTGATCGTGCGGTGATTGAGATTGCGTTAAGAGGAATTAAAATGCATCTTATGCAAATATTGATCTTTACGACGTGCGAACGGTCGATTGTGTGCCGGTACCGACCGTAAATGTGTAGTCTTCTCGGGGCCCTCCTCCCTACCTGTTCGGATTCGAGCGTATGACGTGTGGATGGGTCGATCTTCGAGGGTGCGCGGTTGCCGTGAGCCCAGATTCCTTTTCACCGATAGTGGAACCGTATATTAATAGACAATTTCTAACTCGTTTTGCACTCGCCACCGGTAACTGGTTTGCCGTAGCCGTAAAATGACGCTACTAACAACATTGTACACACCATCGCCAGGGCTCTGAAATTGGCCTTCTCTAGGCCGTCGCGAGTGCTCGTTCTGCAACGAAGAGTCCCCCCGGGAAGGGCGCCAAGTGATTTATGGCACACCGAAAATCAATGTCTCCTAAATAGCCTCGAGCAAGGATCCCCGGTGCTCAATGGATGCCCAACGCGCCACATAATTGATTGAGATGGCAAAGTTTGTGAACTATTGGTTCACTGATTGGTTCGCAGAGCTGCGGGAGATCCAATTAAAGTTTAAATCAACGCGAAAAAGGTTCGGCAATTGTGTGCGCAGGATGTAATTAACTTTTATATGCCTCCGCGATCAGAGATCGAATCGGGCGACCCGCAGGCCGCGGTGGATGATTCTGAATGGTGTTTGCTAGTGGCCGATGTGTTATTGTTAATGTTTATTGGAGGAGGAATTCAGGAAATTGTTTGTCGCACGCGGAAGCCAGGTCACGGTTTGGCATTTGTTATGAGAGTTGGAGCCGCAGTGCAAAACGCGGCACCATTTTCAATTTCCGGAATCATTGGATGCTGTCCTAATGTCAACAAATCGTCAGCGGTCACTAGAGGCTTTTTGTCGTAACACACATTAAAATGGATGGCATAAAAAGGGATTTTTTTCCTTAACACTAACGTTCGACGCTCGACTGACCGCTTGAATAGGCAATTCAAACAGTCGATTCACTTCCCAGGAACCGGCCCTAGAATCGAGATTGGCTCCTTCTTGTTGACTCATTATTCAAAAATGGCAAACGCACGTGTCTGCCTCGCACCCCGGGCGCCATTTGCTGGACTGGAAATTGAACTTATAATTCCGTCCCTCATCGTCTTTCTAATGCCCATCATTAGCGCGCGCTCGTATGGGTGCATACCGATCGCTCGAGGAAGTAGCATCACCCCGTGCCGATCGTGCCATTTGTTAATTGAACTTCAATCGACACGGCGAGAAGCGAGGCGAAAAAATCCGGAAAACATGTGATAATAAACAACTATTGTCCGCACGTGACCTTTTCTTGTGATTGAGAAGATCGAGATCGCGAAACGATCGCCAAAATGGGGAATTTTAATGATTCGGTCGGTCGTGAAGTTGCGTGTAACTTTATACCCCAAAATTACACTTGAAGCATAAAAGCCGTCAGCATGCCGTTCATGATCTGTGGCTTGTGGCCACGGACATCGATGCGCATAGTATATCTGTGGCATTTATCGCAAATTGATTACGACTGTAACGGACGGTTTTAACGATCAGTTAAGGTAAGGAGAGCAGATTTATTGAATGCGCTTCCTCCGATCTCGTTCTTCGCGCGCGAAAAGAAAGCGTCCTCCGGAAGCGACCAACTCTGGCGATCGATCAGAGTCTTACCGCGAGCGCAACCGAATGTTGCAATATGTTGACTCGCCCATAACCGGCCCGGGTCGGTATTTTGTCATTCTTCAGTTTACTTTCCGATCGCTGCAAAGGAAAGATTGGATAACATGCGCTGAACCCGGGGCGCCCGCAAGCGAAAGGGCAAACTGGACCGAAAAATTGATGAATGAATAAACCCGGCAACCGGCGTCGGCTCGCCGAATTCCGCCGGGCCGCGGACACCGGTACGTCGGTCTTCCAAATTTGTATTTGTTGGGTACGGGAATTGCGTTGGGTCGAAATGATTGGGGAACTGAATAAAAACGAGCGGGTCACTTTCCTACGTTGTGTATTTTTTATAAGAGAGCTACTTAACAACTAAACAGCACGCGCTTTTATAGGCTAAGGGGTTAGTTAGATTACGGATCATTAGTTCATTAGTTCATTTCGGAGCGCTTCGTGAGTGGCCCTCGTGGCTCCTGTTCTCTCGCTCTACCGCGCGGTCCTTCGGGATCACTTTCTATCTTAGTATCTAACAGTATTATTTGTAGGTTGGAATGGTTCGCAAATTTATGCTCTTAAATGCGCGTTCGGTAATGGGCAGTCTCTCTCTCTCTCTCTGACCGGTGGTCGGCCGGGACACAAAGCAGAGAACAGAGGTGACCGTTGCGTAAGGGGTCATGGAAGTGTAAGTTATGATTTATGATGGCGATCGTGGCCGAACGCACGCCCTTACAGAAAACATGAACTAACCGCAAGTAACTTCCGTTTTTCGGGTCACCTTCGGTGACTTTACTGCCAATAATTGTGAAACATAATCGTGTGCGCGAAGCGATATCGGCCGAAAGTGATTTAAGACCACCAATGGCACACTAAACGGCCCCCCGAAACGGCCCAACACCACGATTAATCGTAGCCGCAGCCGCAAGAATTTCGCGTTACACGTGCAACCTCTTGACATTTCCCACACGCCGTTCGTTTGCCAAATTTTTGCAACGATCACCGAACGAACTCTCTCCCGCAGCCGAAGGTTGGGCCTGAAGAAGATCTTCGGCGATCGAATGGGCCGGGCGCCGGCGAAAGCGCGCCGGCGAGAAGATGCGTTTCGAGGACGAAGTCCCTGGCCCCAGGACATCGTTAAAAACGATGCGCGCGGTAATTTTCTGCCGGTCCCAAACGGGTGCCGGGTGGCGGCGACACAAGCGATCGTTTCGGGTTTCGGGTCAACCGCTTCACGATGGCCGCCGCCGCCGTATGAACTGGGCATTTTTACGGGTTTCGAATAGCGACAGAGAGAGAGAGAGAGAGAGAGAAGCAAACGAAGCACACTGACCGACTGACCAACCCGACGGTGGCGGCCCCCGACGGGAGCAAAGTGGCGACGAAGGTGAAGTGGCATTAATTATTTCGAGATGCATGAACTGCTACTTCAGTAACGACACAGGCAGGGGGAGAAACGACAACGCCCGACACCGGTCCGGGGACCGGTGCATCATCTTCGGCGCGTTTTTGCCCCTTTTTTCGCCCGCATATCTTGAACCCATACAAAAGAGTTCAACGGGCGGACGGACGACGAACCTCGGCAACGAACGACGGCGCGTTTGATGGGTGCGTCCATTAAAGGAACCAAAACAATGCATTTTGGGCGCGTAATGTATCGGTCGGTGGACGTTCCAACGCGGCCACTAATAAGATTAATCTAATGCGTCGGTGTGTTGCGGTCGGCCGCGGTGCTCTTGGTGCCAGAAAGGTCGAGATGTTAACGCCTGGTACTGTGAGCCCGCTGCCTACCGTTACTGACGATGATGATGGTGATCTTCGTCACTCCCATTGCGCGCCGCCACTGCTGCTGCCACTGCTGCTGCTGCCGCTAATCCTAATGTGTGTCGGATCGTTCGTGTTTAAGTAGCTTCTCTTGTGTCTGTCTGGTCTGGGAGGATTACCCCGGTGTGTGTGTTCCGTTCCGTTTGCGCCTTTTTTCTCTCCGCAGCTTGCGTGCCGTGTCGTCTTCGTGTGTGCCATCGTGTGTCCTTCCCGCGTAAACGTAAGCTCCCCTGGTCGCACCCACCCTATCCCTGAACTCCGGTGGCTGATTTTATTATTATTTGTGCGCCGTCTCGCTCTCGTGGCTGCGGTTCGATTTTGCGATCGTCGTTGCTTCTGCCACTCCGCCACGCGTGCGCTGACGACGGGCTGCCTTTTTCTTACCCTTTTGGCGACCCGCGGGGCCACACGATGAGGCTGGGGCGATGACGATCGGCGGACGGCTCGGTAGCCGAAGCGAGAGCTCGAGTAGAGCCGCGTTGAGTCCGTCTGTCTCTCCCTTCTCTCTGCCACCACAGAAGCGCACACCCGGCACGGCGCAGCATCTTCCCAGCGTCATACAGCCCTGTTGTTGTTACTGCTGCCACCCCTACCCATGGGTAGGGTGCCGTTGCCGGGAGGGTGGCAAGATTCGGTTCCTTCTCCCTCCAGCGCGGCGCGGCGTGCATGTACTAGCGCGATCGGTGATCGTACTAGTAGCGGGTGACGGTGTTGGTGGCGGGGCAGCGGGTTCTTTCTGGCTGGGCCCACCTCGCTCCTCGGCGTGACTTTCTTCGACGAGTATAAAAAGCGACGAATTGCAGCCTACGATCAGTCAGTACCGCTTGCCCACTTGGTGGTCGAATATCAGCCGTTTGCGCATCGCTCGCACACACACACACGTCGTCGCCGCCACCGCCACCGCCGCCACCGTCACCGTCACAGTTCCGATTCCTTACGCATCATCAGCATCCCAAATTAGCAACCATGTTCCGAGTGGTGAGTTTACAGGGAACCAGCATTCCAAGGATTAAAGGGCGGCAAGGATCGAGTGTCGTCGGGCCCAAAAGCCGGCCAGAGTGCTTAGAATCGGTTGTGATTGAAAGTGTTTGGTGATTTTGGGCCTGCCTTGTGTGTCCACAATTGTTTTGTCGGTGGCTTTGTTGTGTGTGCAACGGTTTTTGGGTCAAAGTAACCTTTGAGGTTGACGTTGACTGCGCTCGCTACTGTTTGGTTTGTACATAAGTAACTGTAAGACCGTTGAGTTGGGTACCTTTCATGATCACCCTAAGCAAACGGCGTGATCGACCTGAGTGCAGATTTGGCACCTGTGCACACATGCACACGCGACACTTAGCGCAGACCGTTACGGCACCATAACCTTGGCCGCCCGTATTATCTCGATCTGCTGCGCGATCGCAAGAGCAAAACGATTAGTTTGCTTACATAAAACACCCGAACAAAACACCCGAAGCCTAATTAAACGACATCGTCGCACGCCACGCGCTTCCGTGGGAGCTCCGGCCGCGAGACGGACCTGAATGGGGGTAGACTCCCATGCGCGCCCAAAATTCCCATGCGGGCGCGCGCCCCGGCGCATTATGTGGCCCATGCTTTGGTGCGAAAGTGTGTCAAAACTCTTCCCAGGACCGAGGCGCGCTATTCTTAGAACGGCTTTTGCCGGACGAGAGGATCGCCGTAAGTGATTCCTTCTTGACTGCATGACTGCTGCCCCAAGTGCCGCCTCTCGCGTTCGCACTGATTTATGGCCCCGCCATGCTCCAGGTGCTAATGTCCGAGCGACGGGGGTGGATCCCGAGAAGATCATCATCGATCACCCCACGGTGCCTACGGTACCGGAAGGCCACCGCACGCCGATCGCGATAAGCGGTTGTCAATGAAATGTCGCAATGGGGGGAGGCTGTGGTAATAAGCTTCAATTACCGCGGTCATCAAACCGATGGCCACCCCGTGTCTCGGTAGCATCCGGGTGATGTATGGACTGCGGCCCGGCTCAACTCATCTTCACGATTGCGTGCCGGTCGGAGATGATGAATCGCTCGCCGATAGCGAGGGATGACCGCTTCGGTGGCATTGAGCAGCGATCGGCAGCCTGTCAAATGCAAATCGGCGACGCTGACAGGTGGGATTGGCGTGTCGCCGGAATCGTGACGGCAAGCATTACCCGGTCAAGGATGGCAAGGAGGTGTGGCGACCCCATGCACCGTACGGTGGTGGAGGTATGTCACTGATGTTTGCTGATGTTCGGTCCGTGTTCTCTTCAACAGTTGATCATCGCTGCCCTGGCTGCGGTCGCCGTTGCCCAGAATCCGGACGCCGAGGCACAGGTCCTGAGCTCCGACAATGTCGTCAATCCGGACGGCTCGTACTCGTGGACGTTCGAGACGAGCAACGGAATCCGGGCGCAGGAGGAAGGTGTCGGGGGCCAGTCGGCGCAGGGTAGCGCCTCGTGGACGGACCGCGACGGTACGCCGATCTCGCTGACGTACGTGGCCGACGAGGGCGGCTTCCGGCCATCGGGTGCCCACCTGCCGCGCGAGGGCCCCGTCCCGGATCACGTCCTGAAGACGCTCGAGTTCATCCGCGCCAACCCGCCGAAGGACGACCCGAACTTCAACCTTCAGGCTCTGGAGGCCGAAATCGCCAGACTGCAGGCTCTGCAGTAATCTGTGGGCCTTGCGACGGGCGCGCTACCTTTCGCAAGTCATTATAGTGAGAGAGGGGGGAAAGAGAGAGAGAGGGCGACGGAGCGATAGAACGAGATTTGTTGAGGCGTTTCGCTGTGACCTGTGCCCATACTCATTACATCAGATGCATTCGCTACGCGACACAAGCTACGCAACGAAATACACAAACAGGGAGAGCGAGAGAGACAGGGAGAGAACGGAGAGACGGTAGAGAGAAAGGGATGGGGCGAAACAGCGGGGAAAAGGAAAAGTCCAACCTGAGGCAGGAAAACGGAGCCGACGCCGATCAGCGAAGAGAGGGCAAAGAAAACGAGTATCTTTTACGGTTCTTTTCTTTTCTTGTTTTGTTTTTAGTTTCCTATCGCTACCACCTACTGCAAAGCTGTAATACTTTTGTACATACTTTGGTTTAGTTCATTTACAAACAACTTTACAAAACCGACCCCATCTGCCGATCGCACTTTTACTTTTTTCCTTTCCGAGCCGATTTTGCACCCACCAACCATTTCTTTTCCGTTGCCTCCGAGCGCCGCGCTTCGAACTTAACCTTTTCCGACTCGCGCGAGTAACTTATTCAATGTGTCCATATTCAAGCAGCACGATCGAGAATGGAGCTTATCGAGATCGAGTGTCGAGTCGATCGGGTGGGGCTGCGGTCCGAAACGTTAGGCGGGCGGGCAGATCGCAGATCAGTGCGTTGAACGCAACGTGGATCGTGGTAATCTCAAGAAAGCAGAAAAAGCCCCCGAACGGGGAGGAAAAATATATTCAAATGAAAAGTCAAACGTGAGTCAAATTATGAAACGGCACCGTTTGGCGATCGGTGATAGGCGGGGAATGAACTGGGACCGCCCGAAGGTCTTCACAAAACGGTGGGAAAAGATACCGAATGTCGAGCGATGATCGTCAAATTGTGGTTGCGATCAAGCAAGCGGGTGGAGCGCCACCACTTTGGGAAGTGCACGCCCGCCCGGCACGTAGTCGGGCGATCGTGAAGAAAATCGCGAAAGCAGTCGGCAAGAAGATCGGACGAAAGGGAAATTCAGAAGGCATAACAAAACGCGGACAAGATGCAATCTCGTGACATAACGCGGCGCAGGAATGTGTCGGACTCTTTGGCTCTAAACTTACAGGGGGCCTCATTTTACTTTCTGGTCGTGGACTGATGTTCGTCTGGTTCTGTGAAAACTTTGCCACGGTCGTACGGTCACAGCATCTGAGAATATCGTTCCTTTTTTCATTTTTATACTCACGTTCCTTAAGCTTCTAATATTCGTACAAGTTTTGGCTCGATTGATGGTTCTTTGTTTTGAATAATACAAAAATAACCATTTTGATCCAGCTACTCTATTTTTGAACTGTAACGGAAATTTAAGGTTGTTTGCGTTCAACTTGTGTTTGGCAAGCCGCATAACACATGTTCGAAAAGAGGTGTTTTTCGAACATAGTTAACTGTCAACATTTCGAACACAACATATTTATCATCAATCAACAATCAACCGGTTGACCGGCTGACGGAACGTAGGAAATTTAGGCTAGATACTGATAAGGATACTGATAGCGGTGTGGCCTATCGTAAAATGTCGCCCAAAATTGGTCTCCTAACAGCGGTGCACCTGGCAACCATTTCCAAAACGTTGACCGCTACCCGCCCGTATGCGCTGAGCACGCTGTACCTCCAGTTCCATCCGCAAGTTGCCGCATCCGTAAGATGTCCGCGGGCACTAGGTCGTTTCGTGGCGAGCGTTTACCAATCGTCGGTTAGCTGGATTGGTTCTGAGGTTGACCTACGAATAATGACGGGAACGCTGAGAACGGACCCCGATGCCGGAGCGTTTTCGTTGCAGCGGAAGCGGCCACCGGTGGTGGACTATCTATTCTTCGACTACGCAGTAGCTGCCGGAGGGGACGGGGAAAAACACCTCACGGATCGTTACCCAACGGCCCAGGTAGTCGAGCTGGACACGGATGCAGATTGTAGCGTCGAGTTGCCGGCGGTGCTAGATCCGGAAGTGGACACGTTCCGCAACGTAGTGCTTGGTGGAACGTTCGATCGAATCCACGCCGGACATAAGGTGCTGCTGACGCAAGCGGTCCTCCTAGCCACGGAACGGCTAGTTGTAGGGGTCACCGATGGTGCGATGAATAAAGGTAAAAAGTTGTTCGAGTTGATCCATCCGACGGAACAGCGGATAGCGGAGGTGAACCAGTTGCTCCAGGACATTGATTCAACGTTGCGCTACGAAGTCGTCCCCATTGCGGACCCCTTCGGACCAACGGCCACCGATCCGAATATGGATGTACGTTAGCTCTCGATGCTGCGACACTGTGTCTCACCATTCTCACGTTTGTTCGATTCTTTTAACAGTTGATTGTGGTTAGCACAGAAACGGCACGCGGTGGAGCGAAGGTAAACGAACTCCGGTCGCGGAATGGATTGAATCAGCTGCAGGTGCACACGATCGACCTGCTCGACGACGAGGCCACGATCGACGATAAGGAAGACAAAATCAGTTCCAGCAATCAGCGAATGGATCTGCTCGGAAGTCGTCTGAAGCCGCGAAAACCAGCGCCAGCCAATCTACCGGCGAAACCGTACGTGATCGGGTTGGTCGGTGGGATCGCCGCGGGAAAGACTAAAATGAGGGAACGCTTCGAGATGCTCGGCGCGGGCGTGATCGACTGCGACAAGATTGGCCACCAGCTGTACGAACCTGGCGAAGAGTGCCACAAGCAGGTGGTGGCTGCGTTTGGCGCAGAAATTTTGCGCTCCGATGGAACCATAAACCGCCAAGCGCTCGGTGCGATCGTGTTCGGTGATCGGAGCAAGTTGGACCAACTGAACGCCATCATGTGGGAAGCGATCAGAAAGCGGGCGAAGGAAGTGGCTCGCAGCATGTACGAGCAGCAAGGAAAGGAGATTGTCGTGATGGAAGCGGCAGTGCTGCTTCGGGCCGGATGGCAGCAGGACTGCCACGAGGTGTGGTCATGCATCGTTCCGCGCGAAGAAGCCATCCGTCGGCTGATGGAGCGCAACCAGCTCGCGGAGAAAGAGGCGATTCGGCGTGTCGACGCACAGGTCACCAGCACCGAGGAGATCGTGAAGAGTTCGGATATTGTTTTCTGTACCCTGTGGAGCTACGAGTTCTCGCAGCGGCAGGCCGAAAAGGCCTGGGCTATCATTCAGCAAGAGCTGAAGCTCAAGCTGTAGCCGAAACACAACGCATTGTGTAGGCGCAAAGCGCCAAACTATTTTTATTGCATCTTCTTCTAAAACGGACAGGAAATAAATGGCACACATATACTCAAGGTATCACTTACAGCTTCACGGTCCACGGCCCTTTGCATTCGGGGCAGTTTGTAAACTTCCGTAAGTATTTCTTCATGCAAACCTTGTGTAGAGTGTGCGAGCAGTGCGCACAGCGAACACCCTGCGGGAATGGTAGACGAGACGTGTTAAGAGCCAATAGAACGTTAAACATATTTACAGCACGAAGCCACTTACGTAGTATATAGTGATGCTGCAGAGAGAACAGTGCTTAATCTCATCCGGAAAGTTCGTGCTGAGATACGTTTCAAACTCCGTTATGGTCCGCGGCCCCAAGTAACATTTATCCTCCAGCATCAGGAAGTAACCGTACTGCTCCCAATCAATCAGGAGGTTCTCAGCACGGGTTTTCGTGATCGGTTTGCCCCCTTTGCCAGCCGAAATGGTCGTGAAGTTCAGGCAAGCAATCGACGGGAGCTGATGGTCGGGATTCTGCACTAACTCGCGCAGCAAATAGCGGAAGTAATGCAGTTCCGGTTGGGTGTAAAAATTATGCATCTCCCGCGTTGTTGGTGTATCGATCAAATTAACAAACACCACGTAATCCATATCGGTTGGTTCGTAGTGAATGTAACATATCTTTTGGTCAAACCGAGCGATGCGGGTGTTAATCAGGGCCACCACTTCGACTACGTCTTCTTCCTTCGGTACGCTTTCGGTGCTTCCGTCTGCAAGATAGATTGTTCAACGATCGAGTCTGTGTGTGAAACTGTGTCGGAACTTACAGCGCGCATAAATATTTACGAGAATGTTATATGCCTGTTGTTTGCCAATTGTTCCATGGTTTGAACACGCTTGCAAAAATGCTCGATGAACATCCGAATATTCCGCCATGTTCAAAATACGCCACTACTTAAGAAAACGAGCCGGTGTTTTTCTAATACTGTTTAATCGCATCATTGCCATTTACCGCTTTTTTCACACGAGCGCCATTGTTTGGTAGTGGCGACAGTAGCAACTACGTACACAAATGGAACCGTTGGTGGTTGGAGTTGTTGATCTTCATGAAAATTGTTTGCCCTTCTGTTTTGAGAAGCTTTAAAACATTAAAAAACTACTTCAATGTTATTATTTGTATTTATTTTGTCAAATACTTTACTGCGAGAAGTAAACGAAATAAACAATTGAACCGCAATGTTTGTGCTGTGTGTTTCGTGTTCAACTGACAGCATGGTGCGGAATGACAGCACGAAGCGTTGTCAAAATCCGAGGGCAATTGTCAAACATCTCGCAACAAGCAAAATATTAAAACCTTCTCGTCATCGTTCCGCACTGTGAACGAAACCGTTCCGCACTTTGCTTTGTTACCCAGAGAGAAAAAGGAATAGTTATTGTGAAGAAACCGTTCGGCGATAGTGTTACACATTAAATAAAGCAATAGGTTCATAGATAAAGCATCCGGCTTCTAGAAAAATGTCGGTAAGAACCATCAACGATGAGGGCCACTTCCAGGCGGAACTATCGGCTGCCGGTGCGAAGTTGGTTGTAGTAGATTTCACTGCCACCTGGTGTGGACCTTGCCGGAACATTGCTCCCCTGTACGAGCAATTGCCGGCCAAGTACCCTAAGGCAGTGTTCCTGAAGGTGGACGTGGACAAATGCTCCGAAACTGCGTCCTCCCAGGGTGTATCTTCTATGCCTACCTTCATCTTCTACCGTGCCCGAGTAAGTTGAACAAACGGATCGAACGTCGAGCGGAGTGGACATGTTAACCGATACCTACGTTGAATACGCTTCCAGACAAAGATTGACCGATTACAGGGCGCCGACATTAATGGGCTGGAGGCCAAGATACAGAAACATTACGTTTCCAGCGTAGACGAATCTGGTGAAGATTATGGCCAGGGAATGGTAAGTAAAAGATTGTCTCCGTAATTGGTTGGCTTTGTTTGCTGAAATGACGCAATGTTGTATCTCTCGTTACGCTCAGCTTGACCTGACCACGTTTATCCAGAAGAACCAGTGCGAGTGTTTGAACGAAGCCGACGATCATCCGTTGACGAACGCTCTTAGCTCCAGCGGAGGACACCTGGCGTCGGACTGCGACGAGCAGCTCATTATTTCGGTTACTTTTAATCAAATCATCAAACTACACGCTTTGAAAATTAAAGCGCCACCGACGCACGGGCCAAAGAACATCAGGCTTTTCATCAACCAGCCACGAACGATCGACTTCGATATGGCTGACTCGCACGTTTCGATCCAGGATCTGGAGGTGGACCCGAAGGATCTGGAAACGGGAAACCCAATCAAGCTGAAATTCGTGAAATTCCAGAATGTTCAGAACATTCAGCTGTTTGTTAAAGATAACCAATCTGGCGGAGAGACGACAATCATTGATCATCTTGCCTTCATCGGACAACCGATCCAGACTACCAAAATGGACGACTTTCAGCGTGTTGCTGGTAAGAAGGGCGAAAGCCACTAGGATGTTTGCCAGTCGTATGGAAGAATCTTCGCCGGACACCAACTGAAGAGGACTGAACTGTTTGCAATGTTTTTCTTCGTTCAATTTGATTTAATAAAAATAATCTCGATTGTATGGTATTGTGCGCAGTATTAGTGGCTTGTCTATGAAACGTCCATTGAACGGATTAAGAAACAATTTGTAGATAATGGACGAACACGTTTTGAAGCGCGCTACAAGGCCTTTGATCTTGGAGGTAAACGAATGGTTTCGACAGTTTCTAGCACTTGAACAGCGTCGCTTAGTCGCATCTGTCCCATTTCTTGAACGAGTGTCTTCGCCCGGTCGCGGAGATTTTCTCGGAGCGACGGATATGGCTGCATAAATAGATCGAATTCTGTTTGGGCTGTAAAGGCAGCAAGCGAGAAAAGGTAATTCAACACAATAGGAACAATGCGAATAACCCAGAAAGTGCTTGTGAATGGAAGGCATGAAAACTGCGAGTGCTGCTCAATGCCAGTTGAGTTTCCATACTTACTCAACAGGTACAACTCGGAGGTTTCGACGGCCACCAGGTTGGGGAATTTCTGTGAACATAGTAAACAAAGGCGTAAGTTTACGGACAGAGCCTACCTCCGGGTCACTCACAACGCAGGACTCGTCCAGCAGCAGCTGAAATTCGCCAAAATGTTCACCGTCTTCCAGTTGCAGTGCCATCTTCCATCCTCTGGTAAAGATTGCTACCGTTCCGGAAACAATGAAAATCATTTTCCACTTCCCAACGGCACTTTCCCGGCCTCCGCCGTCGCAACGGGTAATGATGTCATTTTTCATGAAAATTTGAAAATCCATTACGCTCGCCAAGGCGATCATTTGCTGTTCGGAAAGCAGTTCGGCAAACAGTGGACATGCCTTGAGGAGTGGACCTACAATTTCCATTCGCACTTGGTGAAACAGCTAAAAAAAGGCATAGGCTATTGCAAAGTGGCTCTACAAGGAGGATCGTCTCGTCGTGGTACCCACCTGCTCGCCAATGGTCGATCGGATAAGCGACCAACGGCTGTAGATATTCGGGTGGCGTATATCGTAAAACTCCAGGATCTGCTTATGCAGCACAGCTGGCAGCTGCTCGTGGCGCATATAATTGTTCAGCTCGTACCGGTATTCGTGGTACTGCCAAACAAAGTTTCAGACAAACGAAACGCGAATAACCGACAAATTCAATTAGACGATATGCCGTTTACTCACTTTACTCGTGCTCGAAAACAGCATGCGAATGAAAATTAGCAGCTCCGCCAGCAGATAGACTTTCAGTAAGTAGCCACAGATGGTGAAAAGCAACGACAGGAGCATATCCTCGTAGGTCATGGATTCGCTGAAGTCATGCGTAATGTGTGTCACGGTGTACAGTATACGATAGGAGCACTCGAGGTACCGAATAACTACAAAAGAAACATTAATTTCAAAGGAATGGGAGTTTGTAAAGCACTTACACGATGATTGGTTCCAAAATGGGACTTTTTGAGTCCAAGAGCGTTCATCCACCGTAGCCGGATCCGTTCCCTGTACCAATCGGATGACGAGAAACATGATGCAGGTGCCCCAATGGAACACCGTGAGAACGGTGACCAAAATGGTCGTGAATTTGATAATGTTCCGGCGCAACTTTAGCCGTTCGCCAAATCGCCTAATGTATCTTAAGAACGTGCGAAAGCGAAAGATCTTGATCACCGATACCAGACTCCAAAGGTCCCAGACACAACCGGGATGGAACTCCAGTTTGTGCAGACAGAACAGCAGCGACTTGTCCAAGGTTGCGGGAGGAATCTAAAGCATCCAAACATCGAGTTAAAGGGGTCAAAGTGTTTCCACACTGTTGGTCAAACGTACCAGTATTGTTATGATAGGATCCGGCGCCGAGCTGATGGTATCGATCCAGAAGAACCAACCACAAAGATACTGGGACCGAATGGTGGCAAGGTTAAGTTCCACCCTCCGGTTTCTGCGATCATACGTTCCCGAGTAGCAAGACATTACCACGTCCAGCAAGCAAATGATGTCTGGTTGGGAAATTGAAGCTTAAAATTATGCGTTTAACAAAGTTTTCGTCAGCGACCTACCCGTAGCAAGCAGTATCCAGTGGAACGCCGTAAATGGGTAGTAGTCTTCGACGCGAAACATAAACACCACATCGTACGGAATCATCTGGAAGGCCATGGCAAACGTTACTATCATGAGGCATTCCCAAGCGAACCTAGCGGGCGACAGAATGGCAGTTTCGGGGGGAGCATACGCGACCCCCGGGGGTTTGCCGGCGTTAGCGTTGCTCATCTCATTAATTACATCGCGACGACGGACGGACGGGCAAGGCTCACCGAAATCGACTCAAGGGATGCACCGTGCAGGGGTAGTAGGTTAGATGGCGTGAAATTTCCCGCTTTATAGCCATATCGCTGTGCAATACTTGACGTGCCAGAGGGCTGCTTTCATCGATCAGACACAGCCGTCGCCAGCAGCGTGTGAACCTGTGCGTGTGGAGGGAATAAATTGTGGATCATGAAATTATCGTTTGTTGTGGTCATCAGCAGCACTCCGCAACCCCGGAAGCAACCCGCGGGAAATCCGTGACGGATGGACCTGGATGGCACAATGGTGCCCTCGTTTGGTCGACCGTTTCATTACCGTTTTAATGGACATCATCACCCACCGTTGTGCAGTTATCGGCCGAACGCAGAGCAAGGATCAAACGGTCCTGCGTCACGCGTTCCGTCCGCGGCCTGTGGCTTACCTGCGAAGGATGCCGTCGGCCGGGATGAACAGTTTCACCAGGTCCACATCGTGGCTGACGGTGCAATTGTGGGATGGAAAATTTCGATTCCGTTTTCCACCCAAGCCATCGGGCGTTTCGGCAGTTTTCGGAAGGCCTGCTCCGTGGGAGGACGCTTTCTCCCTCGGTGGTGGTTGCTGTTCGGTGGGCCGGGTTTGATGTTTCTTTCGGTCCATTTTACCGGGGTGGTCGTGCTTCAGGGAATTAGAAGTTCGTTCGAAATTCGACAGCGTGCCTCGGTTCCGTACGGCTGTCGGTTTTAAAGTGAATGATGGGAACGGATTTCGATATGGTTACTGAGATGGCTTCGCGTAAAGTGTGTTTGATTCGCTACTCATTTACTTATTTACTTTTTGAAGTTAAAAACAGGCATGACATGGAAATTTAACATTCTATGTGCCCCAATTTTCCGTTATCAGACCAAGAAAAAAAAGGAATATTCAAAGTGTACACTTTATCACAAATGTATCGTTAACACCATCTCATTAATCCATCTCAATCGTAGCGCTGTGTGACGTTAATTCAATTACTCGGCAAAATTTCGCGCTCGGTTGGCTCCCAGAAACACCTAGCCGGTTAATGGGTTGTACTGGAAATGGTTTTCCAAGAAGGACCTCCACGAAAGGGTTATCGAACGGAAAATTCCTCCATCTACAGGTGCGCATTTGGCGGGCGCCAGGACCCTCGAGGCCAAATTATCCAAAAAACCACAACGGAACGCCCGGGAGTCGCTCTTCCGAGAGGGAGAAAGAGAGATCGAAAGTGAGAGGTGGCTAATTAGCCTACAGGTAGTGATTTCCATCAGTCAATCTGCCAACCCGGGTCCGGGGATGGACCGCGAATGGTTAAGGAAGAAAGCTGGTGTCTTGCGAGTTGCGGCCCGAGGCAGGAAATGAAGCCAATGGGGCAGGGCGCTGACGAAGTGTTGTGCCTTTTTAAAGAACTCAATTTCCTGTGGCCCTCCATCGTTCGCTTCCGTTTTGTGAGGTGAAATTTTAATGACTGCCGTCCGGACGCTCGGACCGGCCCAGAGGTCGAAAGGTAGTTTTTCAAGCCACTCGTCGATACACTCACGAAAACGGACCAAAAAGGCAAACGATGTTGGCCATTTCTTCGCCTCCTTTTAGCGTGCTTCCGCCCGAATGCTTTGATTTCGCCGAAGGAGTCTTCGCCCACTGTGGGAGGTTCGTTTTTCGAGAAAGATATTTTCCACTCAGTGGCTCGCTAAGTGCCCGGAGGCGTGGTGGGCGGCTGGAAGTGCACTACACATTCTGTGATGTGCTGTGTGTTGCGGTTTTTCCGAATGGAGTTCGTCGGGGTGTCATTTAGCGACTCTAAACATGATGCCTATCGTTTGATGGTGAAAAAAATAATTAGCCTCATTCCACGAATACATCTCGGGTGTGGCGCCAGCAGCCACTTCTAGTGAATTACTGTGGAGCTGTGAAGCCAGAAAACGTTCAAGACTTCATTCAGAGACTGGTGTAATGAATTTTTACTTTCAACGGCCACCATATCCAAGCATCACTTCGTTCTGGGATGTAGGCGAACAGGGCTCCGATGGGATGATGTGGCCCCCGGCACTCGCGTTTAACCGTAAACCAAATCAACCGATCTCATTTCCGCTCGGTAAAGTGCGTAAAACAAAAACGACCCCTCCCACAGAGACCACAGCCACGGGGCTAGGTTCCATTAGATCGAATCTAGTGGCCCCCTGAAGGCGGACTCACCTTCTGGAGCGTGCATTACACACTTTCTGGTTAGCGTTATGTAGATTTCTTATCAACAACACATCATCATCATCATCATCATCGAGATGTTGGATGCAAACTCATGTTGGATCTTCGAATGGAGCCATTTGCAGTCCGAGCAAGGACTACAGATTCCCAGACCAGCCGGAGCACTTTGCACCATCATCGACTATCATCGGGCGTCATCGGCGGTGAACAGATGGAACATAATGATAAGTCATTTACGGCTCTCTTCTAATCCCGTGCAATATAGAACCACGCTCCTTCTGCGAGGAGAGTGAGAGCGTGCTCGAGCGAGATGAGAACCAATCGAGAGTGGAACGAATGTGGCCGTTATCAGCGTGCGGTCCCCGTCCGGTGGTGGTAGTAGTACCGCTGTTGTGGCGGCTGAAGCACCAGTTCTGTCGCGGGAACACCGAACGTCCCATGGTTTTTGGCCTTCAGCAAGTTCAATCGTCGTGTTCTCTGCAGACCAATCGTGTCCTTGATCTTCGCCTTGTGAGTGTCGCGTGTGCAATCCCGTCGCGATCGAAACACGTTATGGTGACCAACCGGTCTTGCCGCCTTAGCGATCATCGCCATGCTTCTTTGACAGTCCCAAACGTGACCGAATAGCGTTCAGTGATTAGTGCGGCTAGAGTTGATTGTGGACCCGGTTCTACGCCGTGAGATGAAGTGACCACGAAGTGAACGCGAGAGCGAGTCGCATGTCGCAATGAAGTGGCGTAGGTGTGACGATCGGCGCACCGTTCTGGAGCGATCGTACGGAGCGTTACGTAGGCGATTGCGTATTTGATTGCGAGTGTTCTATCCAGTTCGGATCCCGATCCCGTTCGGCCATAGGGCCCCTACTAAACGTGCGACGGGTTTACAAACGACAATTCTGCTCTTGATAGATTACAAGATCGGCAACATATCAGGCGAAGCACTCCACATCATCCGCGCGGCTCACGCGGGTTACGCCGCGTTGTTTGATTGATAGCAGATCGGGGCCCTGATAGCGTGGGACCGACGAGAGCCGTCCACGAAACGTGTTGCCCACTCGGAACGTGCCGTTCCCGGCCAGTGCACGGCCGCACACTTCTGTGTAAACAAGTGAAGAAAAATCAAACAACTATTATCGCACACCGGCCAGCAACGGCTGGCAGTGAACCGAAAACATCTAAATACGCGAACGCGAGCACGCCGCGATTTGTTTTAGTTTTATGCCGTACAAAACTAGACCGTAGAAAACGGCCGACCGATTTGTTTGCGCTGCGATGGCCTCTATGGGGCTGGGGTAAATTAATTTTGAATTTTATCGCCCGCCCGCCAGCGAGTCACGCGACGAGTTTATCTTGACGTTTGAACACGTTCCCCAAATATCGACATCCGGGCAGCCCCGCAGATGTTTGGCCGACGCCCCGACGGGCATCTGCAGATGGAGAGATGATGGGAGCTGATCAAAACCCCTCGGCATCCAGGGGGAGAGATAACAAAACGGGGACCGTTTAACGCACCCATAACGTATCGGGATGGGGATGTGAAAAGTAAACGCCTCGCATATCGTCAACGAGCGACGTATGTTTTGATTGGATTTTTTTGAGAAAGAGCGAAAAAAAGGAAGGCGCGTACGCAAATGTAGCGACTCCATTCGAAGTCCGCGCCACCCGGTGACGACCCTGATGACGCGTGACCCACGAGAAACGGTGTCTTGCACTGGCTGTGAGATAACAACGGTGAGCTTTGGCATTCCGTCTTTAGTTGATCGTACACGATGGACGATCGTTCCAGACGAACTTTGATCGAACACAATTCTCGTCGCACTCCCGATAAAAGATTTCTAAATCTCGCAAATTAATCAACTGTCTCATAAACGCCACGCGCCATTATCGCAATTAATTTCCACCGTCGAACGCACCGTGTGCCCTTGTAGCCAAAAAAACGCGAGGTCGTTTATCATCTTCGCGTAAAGGTGGGAAACTTGGTTGAGCAGGAAATCCTACAAGACAATGCGGTCGTCGCGGGTTCCGGAGAAGGATGAAGCGTGTGGAACGCTAGCGGTGCCATCGGTGCCGTCGAACAGCATGACTTCCGGGGGGCGAGAATAATGCGTTTATGTGACGTACTTATGGTGCCTCGGCTTCCGGCCGATCGAACGTGACGCAAATCGAATGGCGTTTAACGAGCCATAACTTACGTGACATCGTGTAACAAGTTGTTTGTAGACACCACATCAACACTTTCGACGAGAGCTCACCGTGACTCGTGATGTCACGGTAAAAGGAAAACTTTCTACCGCCACAAAATTATACAATTCAACGAACCGTACGCGTCGCTGCCGGAGGACTCCCGACTGCGGCTCAAAAGTTAATCAGAAAGAATCCCGATTTGGTGCCACCGCTTTTGATGCAGGTGAACACAATCAATATGCAAAAATGATCTTTGGAGAAAACATGCGGCGTCCTTTGCCGGGCGGTTGGCAGCCTGTTTTTCCGCAGGCCCCTCTTGGTTTGAAAGTGATATCCCAACGGAGTGGCACACCGCTAAATGAGGCTGGTGAAGTAGATTCAATCAAAAGTTTTTCCCAGCCCGAGACGAAACTTTGATTAATGTACATCACGCATTTTTCTGCCAAGACATGTCCTCATCCGTGCACAACGGCACTGTTATACTTTGCCGGGCCCCGTATGAATTCATCAAAGTTGGAACTTTCTCCTTTCGGTTTCGATACCGCCACCACCTGCTGGATCAGCAACAGCGGCAGCAGAAGTTGCAGTGTGTTTTTTTTTTGCCGTACGGCACCCGGAGGGCGGTTTATCTTACACAGAATATTCCAAGTATTCCAAGCCGGCCGAGCACCGAGTGGCACGGCCAGCCGGCCGGCCGTAGCATAATGTTTCCCCAACACGTGACGGTGGGAGCCAAAGTTTTCCCAGCGCCCCATAAAAAGAATCTGCTCCGTGTAGTGCCGGAACGGAGTGCGAGTCCCCACATCAAATATTTATCCACACAAAAATAGCTTTGTCTTGGTTCTAATTTGAATTATTTCATGCCAGACCGTGCCGTGTATCCGTGCTGGTGGGCTTTGGTTTTGCGAACCACAGGTAGTGCAAATAATCTTTTCAAATTACCATCGGCCTGTCTGCTCGTCGAGCATCATCCTTGGCTCAACGTTAACAAGGGTTAGGTTTTTGTACAATAGAAAATGGGGCAATTTTTTTAGATGACTACTAATAAGTGGAAAAGTTCTGAATTATTTGCTCTGAACATATACAGAACACGAAGCGGCCATTTGCTTTGATCACGAGCACCGACTCCACTGCTGGCGTCAATGACTGTTTTATGACCTGCTTCATACGCTGCATCTTGAATTCAACGGCGGACCTTTCACCGTGACCTACGTCACTGGCTTAGGGCGTCAGTACAATTGCTCCCCCGGAATCCAATTAATCTGTACAAACTGTTCCACTTTCTGCGCAGCCCTCGTTACGCGTTCTGTCTGCGTTTTCTCATTCCCTGATAAGCTCCGAAGACCGTAAATTAGTTCGAGAGCAAAGAGCAAACGCCGGTTTGCATTCGTCTTAAGCACGCACGACCTTTTAATGCCAATGCATTTATGGGTCTAAGCCAACCTATAGGGCGATATCGTGAATTACATCGCCCAGCCGAGCTCAATTGGTGGTTGAATTGATAAGTTATGATTGTATAGATGGCCACTGACAATGAACTATAAAATTCCCGGTTAAAATTAATCGTAAAAATCTATGATCATACTGGAAGGTCCTAATTGCTACGACACATGTCACACGATGTTTACGTGCAATCGACCGTAATGAATCGGTTGCCTATACTGGCGGAACTAATGGGTGTCATTAAATCAATATACCCCCATGTGAGTCAATAGGACCACGGTGCCCGGTCGATGTCAATCATCATTTAGGCTCATCGATGCTGCTACCATCCACGTGCCACAACTCGGTAAATTCGGGCAGCATCAAAGCCGGTCCGGGACCGTGATCCGTAAACACACATTGCCCGGGTAAACTATCTGCGATTTACTCGCGAACCGACGGCCAACCGTTATGAAACACTCGTAGGGCTAGACGCTTCTTGTCAGTTGCCCGCAGTATTTAGACACATAGAGCCGAGCCCGGCGAGGCGAACTAAGAAACGTCCGGCGTAAACAGTCGCCACTCAATCTTTCAGATGAAAGCAAGGTTTGTGGTCCATATTCTTTTCAGTGGTCTGGGGAGCATTCTTCATGACCGTTTTGGCTGATAGCATCAGTCAACCGGTCCGTGGCAGCTACGAGCGGTTCAAAGGCAAACATAGACAGTGTACGGCATAGTTTCGGATTCCGACACATTCTATTTGGTTTGCTTAACACAATTTTATGCTAAACGTTTTGTGCTAAATTTTGTAGCTTGTGCTTCAATCCTTTTCACTGGCATCCTCTTCTCGAGTTTGGCTCTATTGTTTTCTTCCAAATTAAGTTCGTGTGAAATGTTTTGTTCACGAAGCTCAAGGAAGTAGGCAGCATCAGTCGGTATGCCACTTGTTGCACGTAGATTAGAAAACCCATGTTCAGGCGCCTGGTACGTGCACTCGCACCCTCAGCGAAGAACTGGAAACGAGGTGGAAAAGATTTTCTTTTTTCCCATGCCCACAATGACTTCGCGGCAAGAAAACGGCGAGACTGTCGGGGCCATTGGCTTTTCTCCACATCGCGGCCAAGGTCCGCGTACAGAGTGGACTAATCCACCCGGAATGGGCTCCGATCTCCCGAAATCCGGGGGTCCACGCAGTAGGATATGCGAAGCAATCTTATCTGTTGTTGTTCAACCTCAAACACTGTTTATACCTATCCGGGGCACAGCATCCCGGATAATCTTGACCTCGATGATGTTTGAAGATTCCGAGCAGCGTTTTCGTTTTCTTTTTATCGCCCAAAAGCCATGGAACAGTGGCCATGGCTTCCGTCTGAACTCGCGGTGTAATGTTATAACTTCATCCACCGCCGGGGCGGGTGTTTACACACGGTAGGTATGTTTTGTGATAAGAAAATTTTACGCCAGAGACGGAGATGATAAAAAAGATGATTGCGAATAGCGTCGTCGTACGCAGTCTCAGGCTACCGCTCGTCTTGTTTGTCTTTAAAGTGAGACCCTCGGTGTTTATCTTGTTTCGTCGTTGAGCAAATTGTTTTATTTTTTTCCTTTCCCGCTTCTGAATTTCTGCCCAAACGAACAAATGGGGCTTAGCAAAACACACAATTACGTTTGGCGCCGACCAGCGAAAGGGAAGGAAAAAAACCCGAGCCGAGGTACTCATCGCGTCGTGCGCCATATTAATTATGCATTCATTTTCACTATCATAAACGACTTGCTGGCCGTTCCCAGTTTGCCTGTGGATCTGAGGCTGTGGAACTCTTTGTGTTGCTCCTTCCTTTAAATTCGAACCGGCCTTGCGTGTGGTTCCGTTTGGACAACATTCCCAATGTTGCATTCAAACAGCCTCCCTACAGCCTCCCAAAGGGGCAAATACTAAACTATAACAATGTGTCATTGTTTTGTCTCGGGATTTTAATGACGACACAGGGCTCAGGATCTAGCATCGCATTCCATAAATACACAGCACGTTCGCTTTTTGCTGACCCGCAAAATGGTACCGAGAGATAACAATTTCTCACTCACACACACACACACACACACGCAAACAAAATCCCCAAAATGAATAAACGCAGAAACCCACGGGAGGCCGCTTGCCACTGGGCAGTGCGTTTATCACAAAAACAGACCAAACGAATCACAACAGAGACAACACGGAATCGGAAACAACATAGAGCATTGACCGTGAGCTATGTTGCCCGCCACCACCGTCAGCACCGTCAGCACCGCGGGACACAGAACGAGTTCGCGGGGCCTTGTTATTGTTTGTCCTCGTTCATTATGGAGTATATTTTTATGGTTGCCCAACCGACGCTGCCAGGGCCAAACGGCCGACCTATCCTAGCGGAACATAGAACTGTTGCCCCCAGGACTCTCTCAACTCTCAGCGGCTGTTGTGACGGTTTTTCTCAACTTTCTGCGAGCCACGGAGGGCTCGGTTTGCTAGTTTTTGTTTCTGTTTTGTTTGCCGCAAAAAAAATCCAATAATAATATTTTGCTGCCCAAAGCCGCGCGCTCGCAGCCGAGCAAAAAGTGGCTATTAAAGTTGAGATTTAAATGTGTGTATTTCTGTACATTTCTTGTTGTAATAAACTTGTACAGTTTATTTTCTTACACTCTCGAGTGGAACTAATTGCTAGAAGTTACTCTCGAGTGCTGTCAAATTGTGAAGAAAATTTCGAGAAAATGGATAGCAAATTAACAAGAAATTATTAGACAAGAAAGCCATCGCCTTCGGCGCATTTGGCAGCACCACAATTTAACGAGAGCTCGTAAGTCTTAACGAAGCGCTGAAAGATGATCTGTTACCATATTCGTTCTCTTCGCTTCTTTTCGTTGCTCTCTTTTTACCGGCCCTAGAGGCCCCCTAGACCGAAAGTTTTCACGACGAGCTCGGCGGCCGTGTTACCACCGCGAAGACAAGCCAAATACCTGGGTAATAAAATTAGCATAACCGGGGAGCCGAGCCAAATGAGACTTCTCGAAAAGAGAGGTCCATTAGAGGCCGCCCCGAGCCGCCTGTGAAAAGTCCTTCGCAAGTCCTTGTCGGAGCGGTACCGAGTAATAATCATTGTTGCACGTGTGTGGGCTGCGAACGTTCGATAACAACCGTTGGCCGTGGATTGAGATGGGATACAAAAAGGCTGTATATGCTTCTCAAGTGTCCCGAGAAGAATGACAGCAAAACTCAAACGAACCTCGCCCCAAGACAGTTCTCCACCGACCGACGGTGCGGAAAGTAATCTCACTGGGAAATTAAAAGAGCAGAATGTCCCGGTGGAGAATACCCGTGTTACGGACGAGGACAGCATTTTATGCAAATAAACATACGGAAAATAACACAATCATAATCAAGCCCACAACGGAACCGCTCTTGGAACCGTTTGGTCAGTTCTGCCAGTTTTCGATCAAACCAGAGAGTCTCCGATGAATTAAAATCCTTTCAACAAGTTTCAATTTCTCCACTGAAGTGTGAGGCAAACCTTGCAAATGGTGCAAATGATCGTGCCAATTTGTGTTTCAAGTATTTTAAAAAATTCAAGCATAAAATTGAAATTTAATGCTTCGATCACACCCGTCGTTGGTCGAGAGTGAAGCTGCCCTTTCTCCAATTCGTCTTTGTCAGATGACAAACGATTCACTTCTCGACGGGCGACCGGGCACAACGGTTTGTTCGTCCGTTGGTCTTCGGCAAGGAGAATTCGAAAAATGAAATCATCCGCCCCACAGGACCGGCATTCGAATCGCTCGCAGTTTCGTGAGCGGCTCTGCTTGTGTACGTAAGACAGCATGAAGACGATGACTCAAGGCTGGCGACGAAAACGATGAAGACGCCGATGACGATGATGACGATGATGACGACGTCGCCGACCGACGACGATGCTATCGTCTTCGGAGTAGCAGATTGGAAAGCTGCTTACCGCCGGCGAAATCAGTTTCCTTCTGGACGGTAACGCGTTTGGTCGCATTTTCGGTTCGATCCGTTCGGGTCCGGGCCGCGGAGTGGAAAATTTGTGGCAATCGCCTTCGTTCGCCCCACGACGGACGGAGGAGCAACAGATCGGTTCGTTCGGAAAATTGACACAGTGTTCTATGTTTACGTGAATGGGTGTTCAGACCGGGTTTTCTCCATGAAGACCATCAGCTCGCAGCTACAATTGGCCCTCTCTTCGGCTGCCTGAAGAGCTCCATCGTTAGGTGGCGGTGATTTTTCAATGCGCATCCAAGTCGGCTGTCGCAATAGGTGATTTATTGAGGGCAGAAAATGAATGTGCATCGTCGTCGATACGCTTCGGCACCCGGCCCGGGAAGTGGCAAAATATTATTCGCATAGTTTCGACGAGACTGCTGGGGAAATGGATCATCGTTAGTCAAAGCAACATGGCTCCGATGGTGAAATAATATATGAATATCTTAAGGGGCGCGGACACGGTGAAGAAAATATATTTATTGCAGTTAAACCCAGCGGGGTTGGGAAATCCGGCTGGACCACTAGCGGGGATGCTGAAGCTTCGTGTGGCGAGGTTTGGCAGCCGTAAGGCGTCCGGTGGCGGTGTGATTAGTGAAAATTAGTGGCCTCAAAAGTTACCGCACAATGAACCACACGGACCGGGCTCCTGACGTTGGGCCGGACGTCGGAAACGTCTCCGGAACGGCCCCCGATATCGGCGGACATCTGGATCTGGCGTTGGGGGTCGGAACGATGAACGTGACCATTGCCGAGCGATGTCGATTGCAGCAGCAGGCCGAGGAGCTTCTGCAGGACGTTTCCTGTCCGTCCTTCTTCGACATGGTGTCCTGCTGGCCCCGAACACCGCCCGGAACGTTGGCCGTGCTGCCGTGTTTCTCCGAGTTCAAGGGCGTCCAGTACGATACTTCGCGTAAGTATCTTTGCGGCGGAAATGCAAAAGTTTCAAGAATTTCTTAATTATCGAACCCGGGACCGGGCCATAAACGGCGAGGATGATTAAACGAAGTTGTAAACAAATGATTCGATTGTTTATTGAACAATTAATGGATTGATCGCAACCGCAGCCTCGGCTCGGCACCGTTACCTTTATATCGAAAATTCTCAGCCACCATTAATCAGTTCGATCGCCGATTTCGCAGAAAAACAAATAGTTTCATAATGGTTTTCCAAATTTTCCACATTCCCCCAATTCAGATCCCGTAGTTTCACGAAACAAACTGGAAGCGATCATTTTAAACGCCAATGGAGGCGCCTGGTGCCGTTTGACCCAGCGTTACGGGAGACCCACCTTGACCGAAAGCCATGACCGTTGCAGGACCCTCACCCCGATGCCCGACAGATTGCTCTCGGCTGATGAGTGGCCCTCTTTTTATCTGGCGCCTACAATGCCAAATGGCCAACTGGCGAAGAAGAGGAGCATAAATCATTACCGGTCGGGTGATGCTTGCCATTGTTGGCCTCGCGTTATCGTTAACCGTGTGCCATGAGATTGCGCTCTGAGCTCACCGGCCTCAGCAGCATGGACCCATCATTGGCTTACAAACTCGCAGTAGCGTGTTAAGCGAGCTTCGCTCTGAGAGCTGTCCCACGTCGGTACATTAGGTTAATCAGGTTAACCTTCTTTCGCCCGCCGTAAAACAGTATCTCGGCTCCATCGTGCTCGAAAGCCAGGGGCCCACTTTCCAACACGCCCGGAGCGTATTCTTTTGGCCCGGACTTTGGTGGATGACTCAACCTTTCAATCTCGAGCCTTGTTTTGTTTGCTATTGTTTGGCTTTCAAACCGCCGCCCCTCGGGTCTGCAGGTTTTCCATTCTCCGTTCAGCGGAGGAATAATAATTAAGATCCTTTTTGGTGGCGTAGACAAACCGTTTTCCCTTCACAAAAGAAAAGTGCTTGAATCTTGAGACGATATAGTTTCGCTTTAGTAACAGGATGCTTTCTCGATCCTTTTCTTTAAATAGAAACCTCCTGAAAAGTGGGTTTCGCGGACGGAATATGCAAATGAAGGTGTGTTCTTTTGATCAGCGAATGGTGCGGCCTCGCATTTCCGACGACCCTGGCCCCGGGTTGGTTGCATACAAGAAAGTAACGTTAAAGCTCTGCCCCGTGGCGGACATCGCCCGTTGCGCACGGAAATGGTATTATGTTTTCGCTTCGTTATTCCATTTGTTTTGTCTACGGTCTAGTGCCGAGTGGTGGGCAACCCGCCGGGTCCAGGTCGGCTTTTCATCTCTCTTTCTCTGTAGCAAAAGTATTTTCCATCGAGCATTTTCCGCGTTTTTAAGACGATCCTTTGAAAGAAAGCATCTTTCAACAAACGAAGCAGCACCAACTGTGGCCAGGATTGTGGCTTCCATCTTTCTGTGCTTCCTTTTCTCAAGCAGGTCGCCTGTTGCATCCGGTCGCCTGTAAGAAATGGCGCTGCAACCGCTCGCGGACCGGGTCTGGGTCAAGACCGTTTAAAGTGAAGCTTCCGGAACATCGGAAGTGAGCCGAACTCAGCTGGAGCGTAAATTAAAGCCATGTTGTCAGCTGGCATCGAGTTGAGCGAGGGAAGCTAATTAACTTCACTACACCCGCCGAACCCGCCCTGTAACACGGTCGGCAAAGTGAATTAAGGGAAGTGAAGACGAAACGAGTACGGCTCGGTGCCATTAGCATGTGGCCAGCCCTGTAGTCCAAGTCCCGCCAGGCACGCTGTTGACGGTTTAAGTGAAATTCTGTTTGTACGCGGATGATTAATTATTCGCTTTCACCATCACCGACTCGGCTCCGCTCGGGGCGAAAAAGGAACAGCTTGTGCCGATGCGACCTTAACCCGGTGTCTTGGCGCAGAGGCCGATTTCAAGAACAGATCTTTATGGAACCCACGAAGATTCTAATTCACACGGTGCCTTCGCATGAATAATGAACTTCATAGAAATGCTTTCTGCTCCAGCAGGCCGCAGTGCCCAGCGGCCTTCCAAGAATGATGTTCAATGGCGGGCACGTGATGGGGCGTTACACGGCACAAGTAATTAATGAAATGGTTTGCCAAATGGGGGGTGATGTGTATCATCGGTGATGGCCACTGATTTCTGACCCCCTCCCAGTTGTTCCAGTGTTTTTGCGTCAACTTCAGCTCGCGATTGGCCCATTAATTATGCGGCTTGTTATGGTTGAACTTATTGACATTCGATTTCCCTGGCACGATGATCATGAAATGAAACCAAAACACACAGTTATTGGTGCTCAATCAAATGCCTCACGGAGGCGTGAAATGAGGTGGTGCGTATGACTCGCTCGACCCACTCGGGTGTGTAATGCACTTATTAACTTATTTGAATTACAAAAATCCAATCAATAATCGTGTTTACACACTGTCAATTCCCGGCAGATAATGCAACCCGTTTCTGCAACGACGACGGCTCGTGGGACAACTACACGGACTACGATAGCTGCCAGCACCTGGACCAGGCGGAGCCGGTGCCCGGGTTCGAGCCGGGCATCGAGCTCCCGACGCTGATCTACTTCGTCGGGTACTCGATTAGCCTGGCTGCCCTCGTACTGGCCGTGGCCGTACTGGTCTACTTTAAGTAAGTATGCAATACCGGACCGCGCTGTCAGTGGACGGAACGATGCCGGAAGCCTTATCGTGTGATTCAAAAAAGTAACCACTCTGCCCGCAGGGATCTCCGCTGCCTACGGAACACCATCCACATCAATCTGTTCCTCACCTACATCATGTCCTCGGTGCTGTGGATACTCATACTCTCGCTGCAGGTACGTCTCTCTTGATTGCACGCGCCGCGGCGTGTCTGCTGGGAAATCGATCAACCAGATCGCAATCCCGGCCGCCTTCGCTCGAGGCATTAAAAATTCATCTCTTTCGTGCGTCCGGGAATTACAGATCACCGTCAAGCTGGAAGTGGGCGGATGCATTTTTCTCGTGACACTCTTTCACTACTTCAGTGCGACCAACTTTTTCTGGATGTTAGTCGAAGGTAAGTGACTCCACCGCCTCCAGGTGACGTGTTCAAATGACGCACGTAGATCAGCGGGCACCCTCTCCCCAAGCTTTAGCCGTCCTTCTGGCACCATTTGAACAACCCGCTGGGTAAACAACTTAATTTTCCCTGCCAGCGTCTTGGCGCGTTAGTTTGCGCCCAAGGTAAACAAGTCAAAATTTCGGCACACCGTCAGGTTTTTAGTTCCATCCCGTCCGGTTCGAACCGGAACCGGAACGACACGTGATCCGTTCGCCGCCGTCGTAAAGTTGGTGAACGGTCGGCGAGGCCAGCTCGACTGTTGCCAAGCCATCAAGGGGAAATGTTGATGGAATGGCAAAGTTTTCTCATCCCTTGAGTTTTCACGACCTCTTTGGGCCGCTCCGGTCGAGAATTAATACTTTCGAGATGTAAATTTGATCCGCCACTGTTTTGTGAAACACTTGTGGAACTGCCAAGAAAACGGATCCGTCCCGGAGTGGAAGATATTTAGCTGGTGTAATTTTCCGTATAGACACCGTTTTTCTCCCTTTTCCTGTGGGGTTCCGCGTGAACCATTAACACGAGCCCGGGACGTTGAAGTTTTGTGAGCGGCCAATGCCAACTCACCCACGGGTCGCACGTGGTCGGCATCTTAATGCTTCGCCGCCATAATTGACTTTAATTGCTTTTCGATGTTTCCGCGACGGCCACGGCTCGTGATTTATGCGCGGAACGGTGATTATGATCCGATTAATAACCCGGGCGCAACAAGTTGCGCCATTAACGATGGCCGACGATGGTTGGTGGTCGAGGTGTTGTGGTGCCGGTCCGTAGCCTGAAAGATGGGTGCCCCAAACGGGCAAAACAAGAAAGGTGTTTAATTCAACCTTGATACACTCGAGTTTCTTGATTATCCTCCCGAACGGCCTTTCACTCGCTTTTAATTTTCCCATTAATTAGCCCCTTAATGGTCTTAAGTAAGAAAAATTGAACTGTGCATCCGAGCATCTGGCGGATGGCCCACCTGGCGAGGGAATTTCGCGCACTACGGAAGTACGGTGCCGAACGGATTACGAGAAGCGATCCACGATAAATCTCAACCCGGAACGGCTCTCACGTTCGGTACCGGGTCTCTCATGGCGCACGATCAATCTTACGTGCCTTCCCTTCGTGGTGATGTCGAACGGTGCACCGTGCACCGTGCACCACTGCACTTAATTACAGCTCGGCAACGGCCGGGTTTGCATTGTCTTGTGCATAGTTAAAATATCCATTAACCTGTGTAATGTCTTCGTCTTCGGTCGGTTCGGCACGATCCCGCAGCCGAGAGCTCAATAATTCTCTGCAGACGACCGAAGCAGGCTTAAGTGATACCGACCATATAATTCGTTTAAAACACCTGATTAATACATGCACCGTCAATTAGCCACATTTGACTCGGCAGCCACCGGCACTAATAGGAACCTGGGTGGAGTTGGAAGGAACCACGAAAACCCCGTTCGTGTATCCGTTGGGAAAATCAGGGTCCAATCGATAGCAGGCACCGTTTAATTTAACCCTGATTTATGTCTTCGGCCTCTTACGGCTTCTCCGATCGATACATTGCATTCTGGGCCCATTTTCGCTTATTTTGGCAGGTCTCTACCTCTACATGCTGGTGGTGCAAACGTTTTCCGGAGACACCCTGCGCTTCCGGAAGTACGCCCTTATCGGATGGGGTAAGTTTTCAAACTGAGTTTGCCATCGGACCCCTCGCAGTGAATGCACCTTCACCGGGAGTAAGTGGACTAGAAATTAATTACAGTCAAAAGTTGAACTACAAAGCCCTGGAAGCGCCCGATGTGCATCCGGCGTGCCTCCTGGGCATCTCGAGCATGTTCGGTAGTAGCAGATTGGATCAAACGGTTCCTCGGAACCCAAAATTCAGTGTTCAATCGAACGAGGATTCAGGCCCTCAACAAGATTTGGTTCCATAACCGGCACACAGACATGTTAGAAGCAGTTCTCGGGAAGTTTTATTGCCATTCGTTTCCAGATGGATGAAAGGATCAGATCCGGCATTTGAACGGTTGCAATCAACGTTGACTCGTTTGATGTTTTAAGCTTTTTGGTAGAAAAAAGAAAACTTTTGACTTAGGAATAAACGATACTAGACGAGGCAATTCTAATTATTTTCCGCTTCTCGCCAGGAGGTCCTCTGATATTCATCGGTGCTTGGGCCATCGCGAAACCATTCTTCAGCCCGTGGGCCGATTTGGAGCAACCGAACAAAGTAAGTGTTGGTCCCGCGTCCGAGGAACCAGATTTTAGTATCGAGTATCATATCAATCGGCCTGAACCTGAACGCCAGTTCTCTGCTTTTATTGTACCCTGAACCCCCGGCGGTTCAAGCTCGAAATAGAATGCTCGTGGATGCGTGAATCTCACATCGATTGGATCATCCAGGGCCCGTCCTGTGCGGTGTTGGTTATCAATCTCATCTTTCTGCTGCGTATTATGTGGGTAAGTGTGCGCCTCACGTCACCGGGGCACCGGAAAAGGATGCAGGATGATGATTGATTCGGACAGGGCGAACTCCGTAACGCACCCTCTTCGCATCTACATATATATTATGCCGTCTGTTACGAGCATTTTATTCTAATTCGTTCTCCGTGCTCCGCACAAAATAAAAGGTGCTGATCACGAAACTTCGTTCGGCCAACACCGTCGAGACGCGCCAGTATCGGAAGGCTTCGAAAGCGCTGCTCGTGCTGATACCGCTGCTGGGCATCACCTACCTCATCGTCATCTACGGTCCGGTCGAAGGCGTTGGCAGCCACATATTTGCCACGACCCGGGCCCTACTGCTCAGCACACAGGTGAGCAGCTTGGCATTCCGGATAGGTGACCGAATTCCATAGACGGGTGGATCGCGAATCGAATTAACCGGCAATTTAGATTCTTTACCTCAATGTCCTTTCGAGGAATAGTTACCATACTTTGAGCCTCATTGTGATGGGCATGTTTTCTCGTTACGGCTCGCTGTGATCCTGCCGCAATTGAAGCAATTTACGCGGAACTATCACTCGTGCTGGCCAGCTCGTAAATTAAAACGAATGACTCGCGTGATGTGGCGAATCATTCAACGGCGGGCTCTGCGATTGCGTTCGCATCTCTCTCACGCCATCGGCCACCATCAATCAAAAGCCGGGGTCACCGCGAACCGTGCCCGTCGGGTGGTGTCTAATTTGCAACATCTTCTCTTTCGCCAGGGTTTCGTCGTGTCACTGCTGTACTGCTTTCTGAACTCGGAAGTGCGCCAAACGTTGCGCCACCACTTCTACCGCTGGCGCGACGAACGGAACATCCTGGCGGGCAAGGTGCCGTCGAACCACCACCGAAGGTAGGCCGAGTTTTTTCCTCATTCCCCTTCGGTCCCGAAGTGGTCTAACAATATCCGGGCTGGTGTGTACTGTTTCCCCCCGGGGCCGTCCCGGGCATTCCCGTACTTTGCATCCTGCAACACGGTTATTTCTCATTGTTCCTTCTCACATTGCCGGTTTTCTTACGTACTTTTCACTCTTTCTCTCGCTCACAAATGGGTTTTCATGTTCATGGCCCATACTCTTTCTTTCTCTCTCTCTCTCCCTCTCTGTGTCTGTTAAAATCGGTCCCAACTTAATCTCGCGGGGGCAACTCGAACATCGGCTCGAAAACAACTTTGCTGTGTCGCCATCGTGGAGACATACTTGTGACCTCACCCGGGACACGCACATCATCACCACCATCGCGTAGGCCCACGTTTAGCAAAGACAATTCACCCCGTTCGCGAACCGAAAGCACACGGTTGGTATTTTATTCTGGTGTCCAACGGAATCGGTGTTGTTGTAGTTTTAATTCGCAATCATTTTCCTAATTAAACTTATTTATGTATTAATATCCATAAAATAATGATTCAATGTTGTTCGAAGTCTCAAACACATTATCCGTTAATATTCTTTAGCAACTTTCGTAGTAGGCATGGCATGTATTTGGGCAGCTCGAACTAACCTCCATTTCTATGCTTTTATTATGTTGATTATATGTTTATTATTCTCATATTTCGTTATTTTTTCTGTTCTTCTACACACGTATTCAGTCTGACAACCACCACCTCGGCACCATTGATTTGATCCTGTTTTGTAAACACGGCCCCACAGGTTCGGTTTGCTCGTTTTACATTTATAGGAAGGTATGTTTGATTACTGTCCCTCTTCTTGTTTTACCCTTGTCCAGTGAATGCTGCAGTTGTGTGTTGTTTATGCTTCGATCGATTTAATTATATTTTCATATTCGATTCCGATGCCAGCGCACGGTGCACGTGTCGTCCTTTTCGCGAACCTGTTGATGTTGTTTGTGTCCGCTTTGCGTGTTCCCGGTGCAAGACCGTGTTGCAATAAAGCGCCAAAGTGTGTGTTCATTTTGTGTGACTCCAAAAAGAATGGCAGAAAGGCCGTGAGCAGAATTTAATTTTGTGACCCGTTCGATGCCGTTACACTGTCACCCGGATGTGTTGCGCCTTTGTTCCTCTTTTCCCCGGCGAAGACTGCGTTGAACCCGAATCTGGAACTGGATATTGAAACCAACCCGTTGCTCGTTGGGGGTTCGGATGACGCCACTGCAAACGTCGGACGACGGCCGGCCCAGGACGGTCGAGTAAAGCATCGTGACAATGAAACATTTTTAATGATCGCTTGCCGTGGCCTGGGATGGCTCGTAAAGCACTGGAAAATGAAGCTGTACGCCGCGTGCAACGCGTTTGTTGAAACAAATCGATTTATCAGTATCAGTTTAAATTGTTGTAATTAAACACAATATGGCGCGACTACGGAGTAAAGATAATGTATCAAGCAGTAAGCAGAAAGTGCGAGAATGTTACTGCATGTGTTAGTGTACCGTTTAAGGAATACCTCGTAGCTCTCCTCTTGTAAATTATGCCTTATTACATCCTAGATGTACGTAATGTTTTCTAACTGGACATTCCTTTTTCTGCTTTCTCCTTTTCCATCTTTCTCCAGGTTTTCCCAAATTTCCAGGCCAGAGTCGATGAATTTTCCATCCGTGCCCTGATCGTGCAGAATTAACTTATGAACATGTTTCGAAAGACGTCAAAAAATAGCAAATCTTGTATTAATCGTATTGGATTGAACGCGCATGAGGCACAGTGAGACAAGATGGATGGATGAAAGTGTCTAGATATCAAATGGAATCACCCCCGTTCCAACAGGATGTAAACAATGGTCGGCTCCGGAGCCGTAAACAATTTGGCACCCATAACTCATCCCATTGATAGTCGGAACCCGGTCCGATAGTATTTCGCCGCACGCGGCCGTTTGCCACCCGGCCTAACGTGGCATTCCGTTCCAAATAGACGCGCGCGGGGCGTAATTTATGGCATACGCGCGACGTGGGCAGCGGTCAGAGAAGAAAGCAACAGAGAACCGTAACGTTAATTCCTGTGGTGGCCAAAATATTTATAAGAAATCAGAAGATCCACCATTTTCCGAGAGAAAACACACAACGCGCACTCGCCAAACGATGTTAGTTTCTAGTTTTTTTGTAGGAGATGTGTCCGTAAGCGAATCTTTCTCCGTCGGATCGACACAAACGCATTTTTTAAGTGTACCTCTGCTGTGAATATGTTACAAATATAATAATACTACATCTTGGTGTACTACCTGCCAGAGTTTTGTTATTTCAAACGAAAAATGTGTAATCCTTACCTACCAGAGTTCCAGAGATGCAACATCTCGGCAAAGGAAGCTCTTGAAAATTGCCGATCAATCCGAGCGCCGGGAACGGGAAATGCATTTTGCTTCGACTGCAACGGTGTTCCGGCGGTTGATTCGACAGAGTTCTTTCTGGGTTGTTTGTTTGCTCGATGCTGCCTACCGTCCGTGAGTAAGTAGCGGAAATAACACTCGGATGTCCGTTCGGCTGGGCGCATTTGTGGGGTAATCGAATCAACACGAGAAGAAAAACTTCGAGCATGCCGATTGCTGAAAACTCGCCAGATTTGTCCCACTTTTGGTACCGTACCGTTTCCGTCTAACCACCTGCTCTGCGGTCTATCGGAAGGCTGCGGGCGTACGGAGTTAGTTTGTTAACTCGAGCAAACTGTAATATGCTGTCTGCGGACCGGCCAGCTGGCAGCTCAATTTGTCCGGGGTTCCCAAGAAGTGGGCTTCTCGGGGAGAGGTGCGAGTTTGGAACGATTCCAAAGTCACACACGACGACCCCCCCCCCTTTAGACTGCGGCACAATTTGTCTACGAAACTGAACACATCTGGCCGTAAGACAGAGGCATGAACGTACGGCACGGCAACGTCAAACATTGTTGCATATGGCCGTCGTGCGGTTCCAATCTGCATCGTGCACCGGGAAGCGAAGGTAAATATTTATGAGAAGATTATGGCGGTTTGCGGTCTTCTACGTCGATGCATTTGCCGGTGTGCATTTGTGGGCCCGGCTCGTCTAGGACTCGGTCTGGGAGCCAAGCCAAGCCTCGGTCTTGGGTGACGACTTTCGTCGGGTGATTTTTATCTTGCCCACAGTGTAGCGTCAACTCTGAACGTTTACCTTCTGGTGGCTGCCGGTCGGTTGGTTTATGTTGATTGCTCAACATAACGTCGTCTTGCCCGTCTTCACTACTGGCAGTGATCGCAAGCTAAAGATAACAGACACACCCCCCACCGGTTCTTGGTTCTAAATTCTCTAAATTGGCCGGATAAAATGAGCCACACATGGGACGCTAGAATTTAATTAAAAAACCGACCGATGAAAGTGTTACATTGTATGGAAATGCAGTACGGATGACGAAAAACTGTTCCGAAAAATGTTCTCACATCCAGCGTCTACAACTGCAACAACTCTGGTTGCATTCCTTGGCCACCATCCGTGACATTCTCCTGCTTGCGATAAATCTCGGAAGAAAATGAACAAAAATTTATGGCCAAATTCCATTCAACAAGTTTTGTTAGTAAGGCGCAGCTATATAATTTGTTTCGCAATTTAACCGCCAGCCAGATGAATGGTGAACCACATGGGTTGCGCACGTTGGGCTTCGCAGTTTTGCACCATAAATAAACCTTCCCCCCGCATCATAAACGCGCCGTGCATTCGCGTTTTCGCGATAAACAAACAGCTTTGCACATCGCCCGTGGCGCCATTGCGTACCGTTTATGCCGCTCCTCGGGATGGTATCCGTTTTATTAGTCCGCCCGCCCGAAGCCTCTCGCGGAGAGAGTGCCCGACCCCTTCTTGTGCCTTGTGCATAAAAATGTGGCCGAAGTAATTGCGCCCCGACCCGGCGAGCAGCACGTGCGTGCGGCTCGAGAACGACTAGGCGTCTCCATCGAGTTCGAATTTCGAAATTCGAACCAAACGTAAACAAACGCTGCCGCCGGCGCCTTCTTCGTTCGAGCGAGCGAGAGAGAGAGCGAGAAAGAGCGCGTGCAGAGTGGTACTCTCCCGCGATGTGCTCTCTTCCCGATGGCGCTCGGGTTCAGTGGCTTCGGCTCCGTACGATCGCTGCTTGGCGCCACTGTTGGGGAACTCTGCGGCCAGCGCCGACAGTTGGCCGTTGAATGTGAAGCCCGCAGGACGCGTAATCGAACGTTTTCCGCTGTGTTAACCGTGCGTGTCCCGCCCGAAATCTTCTCGAAGTTGCCGCAAGCCGCGAGTGTGAGGTACGGAGTCCTAAATCCTTATCAGTGTCCCCTTGAGGCACTGCCGGGACGTTTGCCCACGGCCGGATTTTACTAACGTGTACGTGTCCGGGTGTACGTGTTCCGTCTCGTGTTACAGCTTCGGACCAACACAAACCGTTGCCGGCTAAGCCCGATTTCTGCCGTTAATGAGATTTAACATTTTCAGTCTCGGTGGTGCCGTTGCTATGTGTGGAGGTGTGTGTGTGTGTGTCGCTGAAGTGACCACCGGATGGATCAGGGGCCGATATTGTACTGCTTCTTTCCTACGCAGTGTGATTGATTTTTACCAATGCCGGGCCGGGCTGAAACCCTCCGAAAGTCCCAATTCGTGCCTCAAACCGTGGACGGGTGATTTGCGAACGGACCCTGTTGACACGGGACCCACGAGGCCCTCTAGTCGGTGTGAAACTTTTGTGTCGCCTATAACCAAAACTGAAGTGGCGATGCAATTCGACACGTGCTTAAGTGACCGTCGGACGTTTCCCGTGAAAATCAACCGCCAGCAACCGGTGGCCCGCGTCGTTGATTCAATTTTCTCACTTTAAGGCCAGACGGTCCAGGCCAGACCTGGGCGGACAGCGATACGGAAACCCGACCCACCGTAATCGCGATCATGATGATGACCGGCATTAAGCCGACGGTCGGCCACGGCCAGTCAACTGGATGATGAAAGTGAATTAAAATTGGATTTGCGTTGGTAATTGAATTTTGTCTCACCCCCACGGGGGGGAGTCGGGGGCAATTGCGACCATCCGGATCCCGGCGTGACGCGGCGCGTGTAACGCGTCTCGAGTGCTCTGAGGTGATTTTAGTTTTCTCAACGAGCATTTAAAGAGTGCAGCGTGGATTATCGTGTTGTTGGCTTAGATTGATACTACAATCATATGAGGCCGAAATAGCATCCACGAACTGCGGCAGCTGCACGCGACCAAGTGACAATGTTGGGGCCTTCGGGTGATGACTAAAATTACGCCGCCCTCAGTGGTTGCGTCTAACGAAGTGCAAATTATGCGTGCAACGCGAGTGTGACTGGCGCACTGTTTGCGAACATTAGCGGATAACTAATTGGCGCGGCGTACGACCGTCGTGTGGTGGTCAATCAGAAAACCTGTTCACTAGGAGCACGCTCTTGCTATGGCACTAACTGATAAGCAGTGTAAAATAGGTGTTCAATTGAAAATGAGATGCGCCGACCCATGTCCCTCTTGCGTGGCCATACTGTCTTGAAATGTTGACATAAATTAATGGTTTCTTCGCGAAATGAGTCTGCGGGCGGCCTTTGCCTTTGCACGTGTCGTCAATTTATCGATCCAACGATTTGGCATTTAATTTAGCTTTGAAGAGTAAAAGTCAATTTAAAACATTGATTTCTTTTCGCCTCTTCAAAATAAATACTATCAATTTTCCGAATCACCGAACTAAATTCTTCGTTATTTCCAAGAATTGTTTTAACAAGTCGAAACACTCGCTTGCGAAAGTTATGTTATCTCTCGTTACTATTAGTCTTACAATGTAATTTCAATTCTCAAACCAAAAACGAAAAATCAGAAGCACGACGAAGCGTCCACAACTGAGCCAAACGTCGCTTCTTATTATCGTTGACATGGAAGGAATTAAACCGAACTCGGACAGACACTTGTTGTTAGTCTGTACTTCTTTTCCCACCCGATATAGGTCATTCGAGGCAGGAGATAATTGTAGGTTCACGGCCCCAGGAAAACATCCACCCAATCCAAGCCTCCCGCCGATCCGGGCACCTGGCAAGATATTATGCTTTGTAAACACAATTATGCTACAGTATGATGGAGTGACTGCCGAGAGTCGAGAGTTGGTTTAATTTTTATCACCATCTTGGGGACGAACTTTCCACTTTTCACCAAACATCGCTCAATTTCGCTAACCGTCGTACCGACACCGGTAACGCCCGGGCCCGGAAAAGTTTCCCTAAAAATCCAATTAATGTCCAAAACATAAAACGTCCAGCGCGGCGCCTTCAAGGACTCTCTCCGACACACGCAGGAACCCCGGAACGTGTCCGGTATTTGGGGACTTTCAGTGGCGAAGTTCGCACCGCCTCCCTCCTCGAGTGCGCGTCTTTATGGGCATCAGGAGACTTGACACTCCCGATCCTGACACGCCGGCGTAGGTCCCCGGGTCACTATTTGGGGCGGACGGAGAAGATATCCTTTCGGAAGAAGTTTTCAATTTGACATCCATTATAAGTTGGGGTACTTGGCTTCTGTTGGCGTTCTATTGTGCTGTTTTCCGTTGTTTAAAATGTTACATTACGATCGTCTAGACAGCCGATGAATGGCCGCACTAGAGCTTCTGTTTCACAATCGAACCATAATCCCGAGATTAATGTCGAAAATTAATCCTGCGCCACCGTTAACTGCCCATCGTTAACCGAAGTCAACCAAGCAGCACCCGTGCCTCCGGTTAAGTGCCGCACAAAGACAAAATTGTCTACCATGGCACGTTGCTTGTAATTGAATTTCGAAACGTCTTTGCCGTGGGGAAAATGAATTCATCACGCTCGAGGCGGACGAAACCAAAAAAATCGCGATACACGAAAAGTTAATTTCGGAAGAAAAACTTTGTCCCCTGCGTGTGTGTGACACACGCGCCCGCGGGAGTGTCCCAGGATATTCGCGAAAGATCAACAAACACGTGGTACGAGGGTTGAAAATGCTATACTTTCCAGCCAGCGGCATCGATATCGCTTCTCTCTCTCTCGTGCGCGCGCCCGTTTGTTAAAAAGCACTGACATGTGTTGACGTGTGGTTAACATCTTAAAAACCGGATGCCAACGAGCAGTGCGGCGCTCCGGTGACTGGGTCGGCTTGTCGCTCCGTTCCCTCTGCGAACACCGGAAGCGAGGAGCAGCAACGTATCTGCATTAATGGTGCCTGAAAACCCCCGTTAATTGAGCGCCTAAATGCATGGTAACCGCTCATCTATGTACAGTTCTGTTACACCGTGGTTGCACTCGAAAAGCAAGAGGAAAAGGACTCCTACGGACTGGGCCCTCTCGAGTGCTTGAATGTTAACCATCATTGTTGCAAAACCACATTCACCATGTCGATGGCTGGGTGTTGCAGAGTACACGACCGAAGCTAATTGCAAATAAGCCCACACTAAAGCCACGAATAGGTTGTGGTTGCTTCGGTAGGATACGATGATTTACTGACAGATCGGCAGGATCAGATTTTCACACCATCGCACAACAAATCCTACACCTTCACCAGATCAGCCTCGGATTAGAGATTAAGTTTCCAATTAGAAACAAAGAAAATTTTATTAATTTAAAATGGGCGACAGAAGGACCCCAAAAAAACGCTCATAAATCTACGTGCGTAAAGCATAAAGCACTTATCTGGGTCCCTCTCTCTCACGCTCTCGGGCTGATGTTCCTTTTCTTAACTCAAACCAGCAACTTTCTCCACAAAATGATACTTAAAAACACTCCACAAACCAGCTGGTCAGCGGCCAGCGAAGGCTGCCCTCCCGTTGCGTCGGAGCATATCACTTTCGTGACGTTGAATCAGCAACGCTAATTAATTTCAATGCGAATAATTAATTAGTTTTGCACTTCGAAAACAGCACCACGACACAAACAAACTCACGGACTTCGGACGACAGTGGGTCCTGGTCCAGGGTGAATATTGAAAAGAATTAGTGGAGCACACAGCGAGACTGCGTAGCTAAATAGGAGGCCACGTTCGGGATAAACACCGTCCCAAGGTATGTTCTAATATGGCGAAATAAATGAGCCGTCCAGAGAAGGGGCCCTCACTAGCTTAATGAAGTGTTTGGCCGAATTCGAATTCACCCACCATTAATGCTCCGACTTCCGGGCGGTGATTGATGGTGGCAGTCAGATTTATGTCCGGCTAACTAAGCTTCAGTTAGAGACTACTAGCCGTGACACTAACGTGTGGCCTTCTGACAGATGACTATTTGATCGGAAGCCACTCTCAGAAGATGTTCCGAGTCGGTCGGTCAACGCATCAATCAAGTTTCTCTGGAAAAGGCTTATGCAGCCCACATCCGTTCGAGACACAAGCCAAGCCAGTGTCGAGCATACAAATCAAATTGCCCTGCGTATGATAAATAGTAATGTCGGGCAGATAAATCTCAATCCGATCTGCTCCGCATTCGAATCCGTCGCTCTACGATCGATCATGATCAGGAAGCGCAAATTATAATTCATGTCCTAACCTGTTATGACCAGTGTCGAGCAACGGTGCGGCCCACTGTGCCTGATCCGATCCATATTCCAGCACTTTTAAGCCAGGCTCCCTTAAGCCGGGCCCCGTGTCCCCGGGTGGTCCCCGTCGAACGATAATGCATAATAAGAGCGCGCATCTAATGAAACCGCTGTCAATCAAAGCTGTTGGTTGGTGCGTCGGATGTCATACGGCACTCGAGCAAACAGCCCCGGCCACGCTTTCCATTTGACAGGTTCTTCGGACTTGGGACACCGAGTGGCAGCAAGATTTCATGGACGGCGGTGGACGACGATGGTGATGATGAGCCATTTCGTTTCGCTCGTCGCAATTTGGTGGGCCCCAGAGGTTGGCGGCGGACATACAATCTTGCCGAGTGGCGCATCCCTTGCGCCGGGCATCTTCATCCCGGTTTGATTCCCTTTTGCACTGGCCGCACGTGGCACTCTGCAACTTTGACTCCGGTGGCCATTTAAGGCACGTACTAACATGCGCACCCACACACACACACACACACGGTGTGTTTACATTAATAAATGAATATGGCGAGGGTCGCTCGGGAGTTCGCTGTTTGCATATGTGTGGGAGGGCGAGGTCCGGTCTGCTGGCTGGTCGGAGAGGATGATCCATATTATTCCATTATGATGCTAATACAATTTATTCGACGACCAGCGCTTGACGCAGGCAATCCCCACGGCGTCCCCTCGTCCCCTGGAGGCCCTGAACCGAAGCTGCTAATAGCGGGGTGGGTTTGCCGGTGAAAACGGTAGTGAAACGGAGCCGAAATAATCGCACAATCCGTTACATAAACTGTGCGCGCGGAGACCTACCGGCCGGATGGTTGAAGGATTTTCCGACCCAGGCCGAGTTTCCCATCAGCCCGTGACAAGGGCAGACCCACGGCCGGGCGACCGAACAAAAAACATGTGTCCGGCTTACGGAGAAAAAAGGTTCGGTTTCGGTGCCGTTTTTTTCCCTGTGCCCGGTGGTTCCGGTCCGGAAATGGATCCGAATGAAGCGAAGGAGCAAATAAGGGAAAGTAAACCGATTCGCCGGCGAAAAAGATGCTCAGCCTAATCTGGGTAGGCTGCGATGTTCGTACCTGGGCGATAGGCTTCGGGACCAAACCGTGGGCTGTATGTGCACCGATGGAGAGTGATTGCAGTAGGCGACGCTGGTTCAACAAGCCGTTGTCAAACATCCTCACCGGATATGATAAGATTGTTGGCGGACGATCGGCATGTTCGATTATTGTGACAGGACAAATGTTATTAGCATGTCATTGTTACTGAGACCTGAACAATATTTGAACTGAGTGAAATTTTATTCAAATAAATTTGTAAAGGACGTTTAATCGTATTTATGCTTTAAAGAAGGCTTTTTATAAGCCACAATTTGAACCACTAATGAAAGCCGGTCACTCTGCCATTCGAAGTAAAACAATCTCCATTTGCTAGGTAAACAGAAGAAAACGGCACCCATCTGAAGTGTGTCCCAAAAATAGCGCACTGATTGACAACTTTGTCAAGTCAAACACGGAACTTCACTTAAGAAAGGCCCCGGATTCCGGGCGTGCGTAACGAGCCGTTCAGTGAGACCTGCGGTACCAAATGTGGAGAGTCATTATTCAGTTCAAACACACGACTTGGCCGGCCAGAAGCTCGGCTCACTGTCCAAGACCGGCCCCAGGTTCTGGACAAAAGATTGATTACCGGGACTGGTAGTCCGCCCGTCAAAAGGGATCCAGCCCGTGGTGAGTGTGTTTCATTCGTGTGTCCAAAAATATATGCCTATTCACGTTCCTGTTCCCGTTCCGTTTTATGGGCGGGTGACCGTCTTTCCAACATTATTTCCGGTCTGTCACTCCATCAACCTCGGCTGGCCGGTGGGCACGCTGAATAATTCAATTCATTGAAAAAAGAAGGGCAGCACGACCAACGATTGACAGGTTCTGTCGGTTGGGTTGCCCCAGTGTTAGCGTAAACGTTCCCCGCGGGAACTGTCTTGTCGGAACACAAAAAGGAAACGAATAAATTGGATAAACTTTTGGGGGATAACATCTGCATCTGTTGCGCCGTCTGTGACACGTGGCTCAAGAACTGGACCATGCAGGCGATGCGTTGTACTTGCACGGCCAGGTTCTGGAAACGCTCCAAGCGCCCTCGAGCTGCCGGCATCTAATGAGTTTCGCATGAATTAAGCATCCCGCCCGGAACGCCGCGGGATGCACGGATGGGACTCGCCTGCATAACGGGCTGACGCCACGTGTCGGTTGGTGTGTGTATTTTGCAGAATGATGTTTCAAAGTGGCATGTTGACCCACATGGAGCGCAAATAGGAGGCTCGGTCGGTCGTCGCGCATAGCAACCGACATAATTAATCCGGGAGGCCGACTACGGCTAGCCTCAACAAAAGCGCAGAGTTGTCCTTGGGCAGATCAACCAGATAATGCATATCGAAACGATGTGTAATTTCAAATTGAAACAATCCCACCGAGGGGTCCTGTTCGAAGCATTTCGATTCCTATTTTAAATAATCCTCTTTTCGAATGGGTTGTGCCCCAGTATTGTCCCTAAGAAAGTTCACTGGTTCGCTCATGGGAACGTGCAGTGCAAAAAGGTTTCCGAAATCGCGAGAAAAACTCCATCAAACGGAAAAACCTCATACCCAAAATGGGATGGCAAACATATTCAGCAAACATAGCACTTGAGCTCCTTGAGCGACGATTTCTCTCTGCTCTGTTTTTCATCCCATTTTGTTGGCTCTTCTGAGCTCCATTTCACTCCATTTTTTTACTGGCCCGCCCAACAATAAATGATTTGACATTTAGTGCCTGTAGCGTGGTGCTATTTACATCCCGCGCCGACACTTCTCGCACACACGATCGTGGCGTAATGGCGTGTGTCGCGCGAGCATAAATAATCGCCACCAGAACGCACGATGCGAACGAAATGAATTATTCACCAGGCAGAGGGTTTGAAAGCCCTTGTAACCGGGTGGCCGCCCGAATTAGACCCGCGCTCCGGGGCCAGCATATCGTGACATCTCAAAATCTTCCCAAAAACAGAACGCAAACAAACCACGGACAGGCAAGAGAGAAACCTAGAAGACTGACGGCTCAATTCGGAGTGTCGGAGCAAAGGAAATTGGGGTGCCGCCAGTGCGGATAAGCGCAGGACGTGCCGGAAATATCGATGGGGAGGCTTCGCACCCGCACAGCCCTCGATTGGGGCGGTGGAATATGGCGGCCAATAAAATATTCCTCCTGAAGCTTTCTAATAAACGCCCAACACGCACGAAACGCCAAACGCCGCCACAAATCCTACGCTATATGGCCTGAATTGGACGAGAAAGAAGCCTCGGGAGGAAGCGACAAAATAAACGAGGAATAAAACGGTTTCAACAATGCGTGACACTTCCGGTGATCAGCCCACGGGCGCTTGGAACCGGATCCGAATCCCTTCCTCTTTGCGGATTGTGGATGTGTGTAGTAATTTGTCGAACGTACGAAATTTGTTTACCGATTTTTTGTTCAGATTTTTCGCGGAGGATGAGCAACAACAACAACAACGAAGAGCGATCTTTAAAGCACACCGGTTAAGATCCGAACGCTTCCAGAAGGCGAAAAGAGCATCTCGCGAGAAGGAACCGACTCAACGGAAGGAGCGGTAAAACATTAACCTTCCAGCAAACTTTATAGTACAGACCTGGACCGGTGAGTGTCGCAAGTATTCGGTTTATGTTATTGGCCGTCACGGGAATGTGCTCGGCTGCTCGAGAGTGTGTGGTGTCCGTCCCTAGGGAATCGCGTCTTGTCCCGTGATGGCAGCAGCGCACTAAAAGCAGCAAGGTTGTGCTTCGTTAGAAGCGTTTTTTATATTGCCGCAATAATTCAAGTCAATTTCTCGTGCCCACGTTCACCTCTGGCCTTCTTTTGGTCGCACGTTCTCGAGGTGGTGCGCGATAAAAGTTTGTTGTGCTCTTCACCGATTCTTTCGGGCCCGGCCCCAGCTCCATTTTGGTTGCCTCCAATTGCTTTGCTTTGGCCCCAGCTATGCTGCGGAGCACGTCTTCAAATAAAAGATCGGGATAAAGTGGGCCGGCCCGCGACCGGAACCGGAGGTGGCCTTCCAAGGGCGATTGACATCATAATTTGGGGTCACGTTCGTCGCAAATCTTGTAGTTCCGGGTTACCGGGCTCTTTTTGGACACTAAATCAAGGGATTCGGGGCCCTCAGTACATTTGTCATGATCCTGTGAGCCTGGCGTGTGAGAGAAGAAAAGATTTCATATCTCTTTTCAACATTCGAACTCTCCGTTTCTGTGTGACTGGCAATTAGCTGTACATGAAATTGCTTGCCACTCGAGTGTCTGCTTTCAAAATTCTTTGCCACGTATTGGCCGCACTCCAATTGTTCGATCTGCTGCTGGATGCAGCCACTCGACGAAGTCCACCACCCTTTAAAATGTAATTACTAAGCGCCGGGGCGTACCGAGTTCACCGAGGCGTCGAAGGCAATCCGAAGCAAAGGCTCTCCCCATTTCTAAAGGCACTTGAGCGCTGTCCGCTAACCGAATTAAAAAGTGAAGGACTTAACCGACTTGACAACACCGGAATCTGTCGTCCCGCTGGAGTGTAAACCAATACTTGCCACAGCCAATTTTCTCTCCCCCGGCTCTCGAGTCCTGTGTGTGTCCGGTCCACCTTCGTCGAGAGCCCGGCTTCACTTTGACACTTCATTTACCGTGCACTATGAAACTTAATCCTCTATCAACACGTGGGTCGCAGCACAGGAGTGTGGCAAAAAAAGGAGAAAACCTTTGCCTTTGCCTCCGGTTTCCGTTTTCTTCGAATCCTTTCCGGCATCAAGCGGATGCGGACACGGAAGTGGCAAGTGTCAGTAAGGCGTGAACTTTTTTGCGCCAGCCACCGGCATTTCGCACTCAAGCAGGATAAAAGCGGAGCGGGTTGTTCAGAGGATTCCCGAGCGTTGCTGCCTTTCTGGTTAAAACCACATTACCGAGCAGCCCGGGATGTGAATCGGAATGACACCGATCGACAACACCGACCACCGGACCAGAGCCACCATGCTGGGTATGGTCGGGAATAAAGTGGTCACATCGTGCAACAAATGTCTCGTCTGCTATCGGACAATGAAATTTTCGTAATCGCCAAAGTCCGAAGAGCGAAGAGCCATTTCTTGCGCTGCTTTAGTGTCGCGGTTCGGATCCGACTCCAATCGCGCCACCATCTGCGATGCGACTTTATGCGAAATGTCCCGGCCAAGGCAAAACCCTTCATCGAAAAAGATGCCACGCCAGCAGCTGTGACTGCGTTCGTTTTTTTGAGCGAAAGGACATCAAAATTCGAGTCACTGATTCGAGTTTGAGTCAGCAATAACGCGGGACGGCATTAGGGACTTTTGTTCTACTTTATTGACCGTACCTTTTTCCATCGTATCAGAAATAAGATGATGGATGTTGCAAAGCACATGTTCGATGAGTTCCTAAAGCGCATTAGCCTCAACGAGCTTGGTCCAATTGGCATACAAGCGAGAATATTGTGTGTCTTTAAAGTCTTTTTTGAGGCATCACACTTAAAGACTTTAGGGTTCTTTTGCTCGAGGTATGCACCAAGCTGCATATCCAGGCTCGATTGTCCGCTGGTAGGTAGCTCTGGCTTGGCCCATTTGGTTACCCTTCCGATGTGTGGCAGCTGCTTTTACCGTGCTAATTTTACGAGGACTTGGCACCGGAAAGGCGAACGATTTTTCAGGCCACTTCCCGCTGCCGGAAACTGTGTTTAATGCGAAAAACTTTCCCCCAAACGCTGACCACAACCACGAGTGAGTGGCCCTTTTTTTCTTCGGCAGCTTTTCCACTTCATTCGAGTTGTGCACGGCAAACGGTGGTCACGCTCACGAGTGGCCAATAGCCCGCCCGGAAGGAAGCAATAAGTTTCAGTAGCTCCCGCCCCTGGCCGACAGCGAATCGTTCACCTAGCGGCCTTTTCAACCCTGATTCCTGTACGGTTAGTTTCCAATTATTCAATTATGTAGCAATCGGTGCCAAAATCTGGCCAGGCTTCGAGGTCCGCTTACAGCCAACTCCATCGTTCGCGCAAAGGGACAGCGTGCAGGTTGTGCATCCCGTTTCCGGCGCACAGGGGCTGGTGTTCACTTCCGCTGGGGTTGTAAACTATTCAGCAGAAGCTTTAAAATGATGGCCCTACAAATTAGTCAAGTTTGCGAAGCCAAGGCGAATGAAGCACAAATCGAGCGTTTATCAGTGCCATTACTCACTGCAGGACGAACAAAATGTACCTGGGCCACCACGGGCGGGCACCTCCTTTTACTACGAAATTTAATCAACATTCAACCCACCGAGCGTTAAGTGACTTTCTAATGAGTGTACGGCGAAGTTCACGGGCGTGGTTTTCACAAACTAAAATCCTCTCGCTTTCAATTAGGTTCACGCAAAACCACTCAGCGTAGGAGTTCTTGGGTACACAGTTACCGTGTTGTTACCTACGATGAATCAATTTCATCAATTTTCCGGCCAAAGTTCCACCAAGCCCCTTTTGTGCGTGGTGCACACACACACACACCGATGTGGGGCCGATGGAACACAAACGTACAAATGGAATTCTCGGTTGGAAAATTCGATTAATTACACAAATGTACTCTCACGCTCACTCACACTCGTACAGTCGTCACGTGGCCTCGTTGGGGCGCAGCCTTAACAGTGATACTTTTGGGGTGCGGACCCCACGGACTCCTCCCTGTTGGGTCATAATGAGCCGGAATCAACCGAAAAAGCACCTCGGGAATTGAATTAATTGAGCAACGGCTTATGAAGGTTGCCTAATAAAATTGACTGCACTCGGTGCCGGTGCTGGTGGCGTAAGCGGCGTGAGTGATTGCTTCGCATTTGTCAGCCGATGCCACACGCTGAGCCAAATCGAAATTGGAAAGAAGAATGGATTGCAAAGTCTGTAATTTAATTGTTTTCCTAAATTTACCCTAAGACAAGATGGAAGACTCGAGAAACGAAATGTTGTCAGTTTCGGTCTCCGTGCTGCCTTACGTAATTTAGTCAACTCTACGCCACAATTGGATGCGCGTCAGCATATACGGTAATCCAGAGATCCCTTTTCGGTAATCCAACGTTTTACGAGTATTTTATAGCACTGAAACTAGCAGCACTGTCCGAAACGAAGGATACGATCCCAACTCCCAAACGGGGCAGCAAATAATCCCCCGGTTGATGCTATGATCCGTCAATCGAACATGCAAAAGGCAGGTCCGAAGGCCCGGCTGATGGATTAATCTCCGTGTCCTTCTTCGTCACGCACGCATCTTGGTTCCAGTCCCCGGAGAATGTGACGCCCCGATGCACGTCGACGAGGGAGCGAAAATTTGATTTTGTCCGAGGGCTAAACAGCACGGCATCGCCAGCAGTGGCCACGGGCCACGCCGGGCATTGAGCATTATCTATTCATGCAAACTGGGCCACACGTCGGAACGGTGGCCCAACGGTTTGTTCACACCGGAAATTTCGACCGCCCAGTCCAATCAAAGTCGACTGTGGCTTTGATGAAAGCTCACGCTCATATTTCTCACAACGCAAAGTAGGCCCCGAATATTTGCACGACACGATGGCGACAACAATATGGACCCAAAAAGCGGCCCATTCGAAGAAGCCCTGCGTTCGATAGCTGTCCCCGTTCGAAAGTGGGCCCCGAGTGGCTCGTGTTGGCACAGGCTCAAAAAGGATGGATTTTCCCATCAACGGCATAAGAACACAGAAACGATGAAAAACATTGCGGAGACGACTTGGAAAAGTCAACTTTCCCCAGATGCCCGGGCCCAGAGGACGTTGCAAAAACCGAAAACGCTTCGGGCGACTCCAAAGAATTAAGGTACTCCCAACAAAATGTACAGAAGTATAGATACTGGAGCCACTCTGCCAGCGTGCAGATGTTGCTTCGCATCGGCCAGCCACGTGACTGGGGCAGAGCCCCCATCACTCACGATCGACGTCGCTCGCCAGAAGCGCCGCAAGCCAAAAGTTGGCTCAGGTTTTGTGTTTGTTTTGAAGAAACCACCATGGCCACCGGTGAGATCCAAGCCTAGGGCTCTTGAGCGCACCCTCCACGCAGCGGTCTTGCCCAGCGAGTGTTAATCCATCGCCGCCGATGGTCCTGCTGAAACAGCCCAAACGAAACTTAGACTCAAGTTCAGAGAGTTTATTTTGGACATCCTGTCTCGGAACGCGCGAACGAGTTTTGAGTTATTTATGAGACCACAACTATCTGGGCCGCGCGGTACTAGGCCACTGTCGCTGGATGAAAATCAGTTCTGCCACAGTTTTTGGGGCAACTTCCGATAAACTTAGACAACGATAAAACCCGTCAACCGGGCGGTGGATACGCAAAAGTTGAATCTTCCGTGTCACGCCACGTCGGTTCACCTTTCGGTGGTGAAACTTTTGGGGCGATTTTTGGCGGAACTATTTTTAAACTTCTTTTGCCGGTTGCGCTTTTTTTAGCTTACGATTCCTCGAAACGGCAAAGATCGTGGCCGACAAGCGTCGAGCGGAAAACGAGAAAAATCCCATCAACGACTCACCAACTGTGCCTGGAGCCCCGAGGGCGAGCGTCTGCGAATGTTTCCCGGCATCATAAATTCACCGAAAATTTACACTAATGTGAGTGAGAATTCTTTTGTTTTCTCTCCGGCACCGAAGGTGTGCGAAGTTTATCGCACGGCCACGGCCCGCGAATGTCCGGGACCGGGGGAGGATGGGAGAAAAACATCCTTTCGAGCAGATTCAACAGTCGCCCACTTGCCCCGACAGTCGCTGGAGTGGTCCTTAAATGTTTAAAACAGAAAGCAACTCCTTTTTTTCCTTCGACTCGCTCATTCATTCTCGTCCACGGGCGACAAATCTCTGTCAATTTGCGCCTCCGCACCGACGTTTCCGACCACCGTTGGGTTTCGTCACCGCTGCACGGCGATGTCGATTGGTGTCTGTTTTCACAGGCGAGAGTCCGATTCGCCGTTCTCCGGTTGTTTTTACTTCACCAACCGGTTCGGGACGGTTCCGAAGTCCGCTCTCGTTTGGAACCTTCAATTTTGACAGCTTTAACGACAGCAGGGGATCCAAAAAATTATACGCTTACTTCCGCGTGGCTTTGAAAAACTACGCTTCCGTCGCCAACGGACAAAGAAGTCACACCGTTTTATGGAGCACCATTTTCACCGTCCGAATCGTTATTTGCAGCTCTCGGCGCTCTTGGCGCTCGGGTCAAATGGGAAAACTTTGCACACTTTATAATTACCCGAGGTGTGAGCGAAATCTGAAGAACGCAACTTTTACCTCGCCCGGTTCGGGGAATGTGCGAACAGTTTAGTTGGAGTTTCCTTTAAAGATGGGGCATATTTTTAACTTTATTGCTTCTGGCACTTCTCTGCCCATGGCCGGGGTTGGCATAGTTGTGGAACTGCGTGCCGCGCGATGAAAACTTCCCACGAGATTATATATAATCTGTTTCATCCCGATAATCTTTCTGCGCCCCGAAGTTCCTAATCCTCGAGCTGCACGATTTTTTTTTACCTTTAGCACGTTTTCTTGGCACCTGACAGTTCTGTAGAGGCACTCGAAAGGCAATTTTGTTGGACCTTTTCAACGTGCTCTGTGGGTTAATCTCACTCAGGCAACGGTCTTTGGTTGAGTTATGAATTTCATGGGAAAACTAATAATACCACCAAACTTACCCGAAAGGAACGTAATAAAACATTAACAACGATGATTAATTATGGCTTCCGTTAAGCATTGATTAGAAAAGACATTCAATCAAATCCGTCTGGAAGTTAATAGCATTTTTGTGTGAACGGCGAACGGTACGGTATCGATAAAAGTATTTGTGTCGAACGTTGCGCTTCTTGTTCGGCCCCCGGAGCATGAGCATGATCATCGATTTCGATTGTCCACCCTTGGGTCCGCCAATATAAAAATAGCTGTATCGCTGAAGCCATATTTTAGCCCTCTCCGGGGAGACCATCAATCTTCCGGCAATTTGCACCAGTCCGGGCTCGTCCGGCCCGGCGCCGTCATCGCAAGACCTCCGTTTATTTTGATCATTAAACTCACATTAAATCATACGCACGTTAAATTGTTTTAATGCCCTGCGTCGTGCTGTGAAGATGCTTCGGAAAAGATGTTAGACGCCAAAAGTACGTTAAAAGGGCACCGCCGGATCGATATCGTATCACACACACACACGCCAACGGCAGAGATTTCATAAAACGCAGAGACTTTTTTAAAGCATTGAATCAAGCTTAGCTTGAGGCTGATGATTCTGACTTTCTTCGGGTTCTGAGAACACACGGGCACTTCCCAGGGGCTGGCGGATACATCAACGTTCGATTACGCCGAATAATATCCTGTTGGCTCGGTTCAAACGCCCTGCGGCCTACAGCCTGCCAAATGGGAGCCTCACGAGAAGCGCATGCCAGGATTATGCTCCTTGCTGGTCGATTATGATGTGAGGTCTGGTCTGTGATAAAAACGAAATCCCTTCAAAAAACAAGATTCAGGTTTCCCGAAAAAGTTTAAGTACGCTTTACGATGCCTTTTGGATACATAACAACGCGAACCCCGCAGTGAAGATCGCTCCGGGACTCGCTCGATTGAAATGGATGCGTTTTCGAGAGGGATTTCGGATGATGGCTGAAAAATGGGTGCTCACCGCGTGCCTGGTGCCGCGTTTCCAATCACAACGTTAGAATTGCTTTCTTGCCACCAGCGACGATTGCGAGCGAAACCGACTCCGAGCCAATCCGTATTCGTTCGAGGAAGACTTTTTCCGTCCTCGACCGACAGCCACCACATTTGTCATGTGTCGGCCCATGCTTCCATTTTTGGACGACGAAACAGTTGGCTCTAGTTCTCATAGTTTCGCCCATTCATGGCGCGGCGAGAAGAAGTCAGCTCGGCAGGATGCGACTGCCGCCGAAGATGTTAGTTTGTACGCACGGACGATAATAAATTTCAGCTCTCGCATCGATCGAAGCTTTCGATTTCGATAACCGCAGCGTACACCGTGGGTGGGTGCCGAAACTCCGGGGGCGACTCACGCTGTAACGCTGTTTAATAAATGATTATGTTTTAATGCGATCGTAACGATGTTTTGATTGGAGCCCGAACGCCCGAGCCGAACCGGAAGCTGAACCGACGAAGATAAGACGAAGAGAAATGATTAAAGGAATATCGATTGGCAGTGGATCGTCTACTTTCGCTTCACCCGAAGCGTTGTTTTTCGTTAGACCGATGAAAAGAGCCGCTATTCGGACGGATGCTGAATTTGTTGCCGCCTCAAACGGGTGATATTAAAGTGTCTTACAAGGAACGGTGAACGGTCATCATATGCGCTACCTTTGCGCTACCTTGTCCGAAACTGCAAAACACAAACGGCTGGCTGTCGTTCCGACAAAGGACAACTAATTTGTGGGTTGTCAATTAGGATGCAATTATCCCCAGGCCGGCCCAGTTGGTTCCGAATGGCTCTATCCGAATGGCCTCGAGTGCCATGGCTAGGGTGTGCATAAAATTTGCCAGCTTCATCGTAACACGGTAACACAGAAAGATTGGCCTGGCCACAAATCGATGTGTGACATCTGTGATGATTGTAATATTCATTTTACACACCCTGTTGCCCTGCTGGTAACCGATTTCGTTCTGCTTTCCCAGTGACCGCCGGAGCGTGCAAAACCGAATCAAATGTTTGCGAGAAATCAGCACCACTTTCGTTGGCCGGCTTCCGCATCGATACACCGCGTCCGCGCGATGCTGGCGATGACAATATTTTCATCGACGGTTGCCGTTGCTGTAACATGATTTACTGTTTCGTTGTGACAGTTTGAGTCGATGGCCCCGGCCACGATGCCGATGGCCCCGTTTTATCACCCGGACCTGGCCCCGACCCCAACCACGAACCCACCCAAACCATGTTAAGCCCCGAAACGGTCAGACGCTAGCAAAAAGCGAAGCGACTGTCGACCAACAGTGGTCAGCAACAGCAGCAGGATGCAAACCGGAACCACTGGCAATGCACATTCGTAGTGCGAGTGTGCTGTTTCAAAATTGCTTCAAACAAACTGCCAACGTGGCCTGGAGCTCGTGTACAGCGAATAAAATCGGTCGCTTTGGTTTGGAGAGCCAATTTTGAGATCCCGAAATGCCGACTCGGGAGCTCTCCGGGATGTAGGTCATCCATTATACGGCACCAGATGCTCCGGGGAACGGCATTCTGCTGATCACTGCATTTGCAAATCGGTCGTAGAGAAGTCCTAGGCGGCCAGGCGACGGTGGCATGTGAACTAAATGGCGTTCAGCACCATTAACATTCTATGAACCAACCATGGCTGCCGGGCTTATGGTATTATTTTCAATTGCGGAAATATATCATCACGATTCCCGTTTTTGCCGCTGGCCACTGTCTCTTGTGCAGATATTGATCAAATTTAATTTTACACAAGCTCACACACGCACACACAATCAGAACCGACGAGGCTCAACTCAATTGCTGAGTGAGCAATAACAGGGATTCATCGGCAGTGTGAGTGATCACCCGTGAGCTTTTGTTTAACAAGCCGTCACGTCATAAGCGCCTCCAATAAAGTCGACATTAATCATGCCACACGCACCCCCGCCCGGCACGTGAATGCTTACGAATGCCACAACAATCTGCCCCGGGAAGGAGATCCAGATCTCCGATTGTCCGAGCTTTGCACATAATTCGCCACCATTGGGCCGTGTAGAGGGCAAATTGACCGCCGCCCGGGCGGCGGCCGTCGGTGTGTCTGCTGGACATGCCCGCCGCTAACGAAGCCCCTGCACCATGTAGGATTAAAATAATGACCGAAACTTCAAACCCACCCTAGAGAACAAGAGCCCCAACAAGAGAAGTGTACGGACGGGCATTTGCATAAAATCGATAAATTCTTCTCCCTGCCGGTTGGCAAGTGGCCCAGACACAATCGTCAGCTTCAAGCAATCGTCAGCGGAACACGGAACCGAATGTCGGGGCCCACGGGCTCGGGTCCGTAAACATTGGCACATTTTGCATACGAAATGCGAGTGGCAAACTCGTTGGAATTGAAGCAGCAAACTCCCAGCAGTAACAGCCCAGTTCGTGTGCTGCAGGGAACCGTATTTTAGAAAGTATCTCGTTCGGCCCGTGTTTGTTATTTTATTTAATTGCTCGTTGATTCCCCCCTGTTCTCCGACGATCGAAAACACCCTGCGGCTCATTTTTTTCATGTTTATTTTCTTCAAACGGCTGCGATCGGGTGCAGAAGCCCATTACCGCGCATCATCAACGTCGTTGTTAACCTCATCAGTGTCACCGGCACGCCGCCCTCAGAGCGACGGTGGTCTGAGGTGCTTTGGCGTGTGTTCTACGAAGTGGTTATTTTGCAGGACGGGTTAATTAATGTTCTCCTTCGAAAGTCAGGTTCCGGTCCATCGAAGGAAATGATCACCGCCATGCCGGAGGTTTTTTTGCAATCCCACTGACTGACGGGCGCAGCATTCGACTTCGTTTGCCGCTTGCGCTTCGAGGGCTTGGTTAAGCTGGCAGAATGCCGCTGCCCTGTGACCTATGGTGGCCGTTGCAAACGTCTGGCGCATACATTGCCTGGTCAACATACCGGACTCTGTATGCTGGCATTTCTTCGATGCGCTCTCCGTACGGCTGGCCCCAGTATGCTAAGCATGGGCTCGGTAATGGAATGGAATGCCTGCCGACGGTAGTAGTAATTTTCATTATGCGGCATGAATATTTCTTATCATAAAAATTCTATTGGGCTAACCGAACCGCATCTTACGAAACGCGCCACACACGCCGGAGCGAACCTCTCTCAGAACTTGACTCCATTTTGGTGACGCAAAATAGACACAATAGAACGGGGACGAATGGAGCAAAACGTGTAGCTAAGTATGTTTGAGCTGCGACAGCAGGCAGCAAAAACACGCGTTTGCGGTTTTTCCGCTGAATCGTAGCGCATCAGTAACGAGCGTCGTGTGGGATTAGAAGACGAGAGCGGCCGCCACATTTGTTTGACGCCGACGCTTGCCGACGCGTTGAAAACTCTTCATCAAAGGATCTCACTTTCTTTGTGACGACGGCCTCGGCAAACAGCGGCTCAGCGGCGGCTTTCGGACGGGCTGCACACACACGTCGGGACGGGGCGCAGGACCCATCAATCTCCGTTGCGTTTGATTGTATAAATTTTGTCCCACTTTTTACGTATGCCGGGCGGGCCTTTGCGTATTTGTTCGGTGCGATTGGTGTCGACAGAATGACGTTAGGCTTCTGGCGCCTCAACTCAACACCCAAGAAAATGATGTATTGTGCGTGCGAAGATTAAATATTCAGAAAAAAAACTGTCGTATCACCTGCGTGCCACTGACACAGAGAGCGAAACAGATGCCGTACTTATGGCAGACAGTTTTGGTCTGATGGCTAATAAGAATTTATGGAATTCTGGGTGAACTAATAACATAACAACTGCGTAAACAATTTACTTGTCAATTGGCGAATCAAATCCCTAGTGATGTATGCGTTACGTGGATGGAAACACACGCATTTCAATGGAGGCGCCTAGTGGTTGTTGACTTTCGATGGAGACGCCTGGCAGTCATCACCAATTGTTACTCCCATCCAAGTAACCCACGACTGAGTCAGAAAACCGCTCACGAGATAACCTCAAACCCTAGAGCCACGGCAGTTTATGATCCTTTTTACAATTAAAACGGATTTATAGCGTCTCTAAGTGTGCCATCCATCAGAAAACTTCAAACGCGACGGGTTGACCGCGTTGGGTGCGTTTTTCCAATCCGTTGGGCAACCCCAACGGTAGGAAACGGAGAAACAGTTCAGCCACGCGGTGCCCGGATGTTAAGTACCGTGGCCACGACCCTAGCAGTGAAGGTGGCGTCAAGGATCATGGTTTCAACGGATCGTAATTCACCGGCAGGGCTGCCATAAACTGGAGACGGCGTAGTGCCGGACACAACTCATCCATCTCTCCCGCAATTTTATGCTCCACAATTCCCAGATCCTGCCACTACCGCTGAAAGGTGAACCGACGGCGACGGTATCAGATGGCTGCTGTCGGACCGACGATTTACTTGAAACAGGTATCCACTTTTCCGGGTTTTCCTTCGTGGGAAAACTATAAAAAAGATAGGACAGGACCCCAGGATGGTTTCTGCTGTGTTTTTGGTCAGCCAGAACAGTTTGGGTCACCTCTCAAACAATGGAGTTAATTTAAAATTCTCCTCCTTCGTGTGTTCGTTTAACATTCATGGGACTACGACACGACACAGCTCCGGCAAACAACGGGTTCCAATTCCGTATTTGCCCACTTGCGACCCTTGTTCCGCCTTAGAAGCTTAGCAAGTGTCGATCGGGTGGGCAAACCAAACAAAAGCGCACACAAAACGGGGCAAGTCCCATCGCAACGGAAGTCGGCTTAACGCCTTAATCAACAAATAGCACCAATCGAAAGCACACAAATTAACGGAGACATTCGGCCGGCCCAAACTGCTGTGCGGCATAAATTAGACTTAACTGTCATTTGTCCGCGATCCGCGCTGTCCATAAAAAGTAATTAAATTAATCACACAGCACCGGAGCACCCATTTAGCTGTCTGCGTGTGTGTGTGTTTGTGTGTGGCAGGGCGAACAAAATTGCAACCCAAGAAACCGGAAGAGACCTCCCCTTAGGGAAAGCAAACAAGAAAGGGCTGGCCGCGACTCGATCGTGCGCAACCGCATCCTGTGAATGAGGCCCTTGTGCTGAAACTTCCACCGAACTCCACGGAACACTCGTAGCGAACCCCTGTCCACCCCGTTTAGGCCGCCGGACAGAGAAAAGTTTGTTTAACGAAGGGCCATTTTTACATTGCGGTTGCAAATCACATTAGTTCCTTCACCGTTTTTTCCGAGTTTCCGCCAATAAGAAAAACCCGGCCGAAAGAAAAGTACGGCACATCGATGAGCGATTCCCAAATTTAGTGACCACCACTGCTAATAAGTGTTACGGCACAGTTGAAGTGGAACTCCGGCGGAACGCGGACATACTTTTTTCCCTTGCCCCTGCTTCAACCGGAAACCTTCGCGGAAAATAAATTTGGCACAAAACCTATCACCCATTCCGCAGAGAATGGCCACACTCAAGGGACCGCGTTGCAACTTTAGGGCACAAAAAACACGGCCGAAAGACGGACTTTTCCCCTTCGTTAGGGCGCAGGGTCGAGTGGAGACAAGTTTTTCTATCGTGCGGCCACGATGGAGTTGTGCCGTTTTTGCTTTTCTTTTCCCCCTTTCGGTGTGTCGGTGTGTGTTTGGCCAACGATCGGCCCCCGTGCCACTTGTTTGCGTGTCAAACTGAACGAAAACAGCGCTGGCAGTCATTAATTTTCATTTCCAAAAGTCCCTGTATAGCCCCCCGAAGAACCGCCCAAAAGTGGGAAAGAAAACGCGACATCTTAAAATGGAACTCGGTCCGATGATGGAAACTTTGGCACGGCTTAATTAAGTTTTGCACCACTTTCTAACGGTCTAACGGTCACCCGGAGCACTTCCTAGTACACTGTCCACTGCCAAAATTTCGATGTTATCTTCATTTTGCGCTTTTTATTGCACATCGAGCACCACATCGTATCGTAAAGTCGTTAAATTGGCGATTAACGGCCGCTGCGCTGCGGTTTGGCGAGCCGCTAACATCTCCGCTGCCAATCCGTGGCTGGCGCAATCACCGAAATCGAACGCCGAATCATATTATCCCGGCCACGGCCACGATGGGTCCCGGTCCCGAACGATCGTCCGCCGTCGCTGTTTACTTCATGTTAACGGCGCACCGTCAAGACCCGGTTGGTTTAGTTCGTTTTTCATTACCCCCACAACCCGGGGGATGTTTGGTGCCGGAGCATAATTATGCCGCGCGAATGCTCCGGCCCACCAGATGGCACCAATGGTCGTTAAAACGCGAAAGAAACTGAAACTACCAACCGCGAACACGAGCACCAGCCGCCAGCTAACCCGCGGTTGCTTTTGGGCGCAACAAACACCGGGAACCCTGAGTTCCTGCCACACTGCCAATTTCGAAACATACCACTAACGACTACAAGGGCCTAACGATTACCAGCAAGGGACCACTAAAACTAAGCTTGATTTAAAGTACGACACAATTCACGCTGCTGTTAAGACCAAAACATGACTTTGCCTGTGTCCCTTGATGATGTTTTCTCACCTCACCGCACAACAACTGCCTCACATTAAACGAAACCTCAAACAATTTCATAATTTAATGTAGCGTTTTTGTTCCGTCGCATAATTTAACGTTATCTAATTTAAAATGAGCGTCAGATTCCAATATCTGAATATTTAATTTATCGGTTCACGGCACTCAACTACGGACATGCTCATTAATTAGATTCATTTTGTGGCCACCTACATCGGTCAATGATTGCGTTCAACGACGCCCGGAGCCAATGTTTGAACAGCAACATTAACCGCCTCTTTTATCGCACCCATTTTCCTACATTCTGTTGATGAGAAATCGAATTAATCTATTTAATTGGCACTGGCAACACTGGTCTCGGCCCTGTAAGTCATCAGTTCTATTTAAGAGCCACGCCAATAAGGGAACCCCAAAATATATGATTCCTGGAGTGGAGTGTTTGTGTTTGGAGTGCCAACAAAGCGCCGATGGTGTGGCTTAATTTACGTCGCGTGCGGTACCGATCCAATATTTATGGAGCACCCCAAAAGCTGCGGTTCCGCCGTGCAGCTGCTACCATAAAGCTTAAAATGGCGACTAAAAAAACACACGGCCGCCTGGCAAATTCCCTGAGTTACGGGGGATCAGATTTATATAGTTTTGTGGTTCCACCGTGTGCCGCGAGCCGCGAGCTTAACAAATGTGCCACCAGAGTGTCGTATTGATTTTGGACGCCCGTTTTTTTCTGGCCGTTGGAAGAGGATTTCTCTCGGATTGAACGCGGGCGAAAAAATTGAACTCTGCTTGAAAATATTAGTCTAACGCACCGAATTTATTGGTCGGAATTTGCTCGTGGTGGGAAACAAACAATCTCGCGTCGGGTGTGCTAATGGCCGGTTGGTACTAAACTTTACCCATGAATCGTACGTTGCGAATTGTTTTTTTTTGCTCTTTCATTTACGCATTTGGCAGAGCACATAATTTCACAACATTTAATGGCACGTTTTACGTCCCCAAAAAGGGTACTCCTCGAGCGGTAGCTTTAAACGGGTTTTTACACCACACAGGCAGTGGTGAATTCGGTTTGGTGGTGAACCAATCATCGGTTCATAACCCACTTTCACGCAAATGTACAGGCAAAACAGGCTTTTCTTCGTCCTCCCGGTCACCGTGGTTTATCTGATGTGGGAGGGATTTTGGGGGCCTTTTTTCGCGAGTTCACCTCGGTATCACAACAATCACCCAGTGGCGGCAGCCATCTGCGGTCTTCGCGACCTTCTGTGGCCGACCGGGATTGTAGGCGTTTTGCGTCGCTCAACCGAACCAACAATCTGTGGAATGGCCTTCAAATCACGGAGGGTCGCCATTTTCATCCCCCGGGGCTGTCCCGTCGGACATACTCGGAACGGAGCTGATCGTAGCTCCGTCGCTCGAATCTAAACAAGAAAAGAAAAACCACGGCCACCAGCCCTGCACAGGCAAAATTCAACTTTACAAATATTTACTCAGCGTCAGCCACCGGCATTCGGGCGAGGTTTCGGAAGAAAATTCATTGTCTCAGGCTCAGGGACCAAGTCATTCCATATTCATTAGTGACTAAACAATTGCTCCATTGACCTTGGGGCTAGAGGTTTGTGTTGTGCGGGCAAAGGATTTCACGAGACGAAAGGTACGATTTGCGTTTGCATAGGATTCGCCCGTCGGTATGGGTCCCGGTGCTCCCGCCGAGCAGCGTTTAAAGAGCTTTAAACACAAGGCCTCGCAGTATTCTCGAAGCAAATAAAGCTTTAGTAACCTCCATTCTGCAGAAGTGTAGTGAACACCCAAAGTGATCTAACATAATGCAATAGAAATACTTTAAAAGGACTGCAAACAATTCGCCAACGAGCGCCGACCAGCAAACTCCGCCCTCGTTCGGACGTAAAGTTTGTGCCCAAAGTGGAAAACACTAGCCGATCGGTCAGCGTGGAGGACTACGACGAGCTCAGCTCGGTGCCACCAGATTTGCTCGGTGCACTCGAGAAGAGCACCGAATTCGAATGTCTCCTGCAAGCCCACCAAGATGCAGAATCCAAGGTACCGGAATTCAGGCAAATCCTATTTGTTCTATTAATGCAACCAAATTATTTAACCCTATCCCGGATATGCGGACACCAAAAAGACTGAACTAATATCTCCGCTTTTGCTTCCGAAAACAATCCATCCACACAGACGCCGTTCGATGGATGTTCGGTGGACTTTGACCGGGTCCTGTGCTGGCCGAGAACGGAGCCCGGATCCTGGGCGGTGCTGCCGTGCTTCGAGGAGTTCAAAGGCGTCCATTACGATGTGACTCGTAAGTAAACGAACCTCGCTCTCGCTCCCCATTCGAGTGCCTCTGGTCCTTAACCTTTACATCGTCCAAATTTATCTTCATTACCGTTTCTGGTCCTCAACTTCTGGTGGACAACTTCTCGGGGACACTGTGTATGGTCTGCTGGCCACTTGGACTTGCTGAGCCCGGGGAGCGGTGTACAGTCATGTAGAAACATTTGGAACCTCGCCGTCGATGACAGCAGCGGATAAGAAGTTTGTCCGGCCTTTGATCATCCCATCCTGTCCCGCCCCGTTCCGTTCAGCTCATTGTTTTACACTATCTCGTGATTGTTTCTGAAATTGAATTTCGTCCAACCGGTTTTTCGGCAGAACCGGTCCCATCGGAGATAGCGCTCGCAATTATAAGTAGCATTTGGGCGGCACGATTGTTACTGAAGCTTACAAATCAATTATCACTTTATTACGAACATAGAAAATAAGCATATGGGTTCGGGATCGGCACGCTGCTGCCCGCAACCTTCGATGCCAATCTGCTGTGGCATTCAATTAAAGTTTTCCCACTAACGTAATTGAAACGTTGCCCACTTGAACCGGACAAGAGTCCAGACACAAGAATGGCCCTGAACACCCGAGTTGTGGTGAATGTTTCTGAGCACTGCAAACAATGCACCGGTTTCCAGGCACCATTTTTGCTGCTGGCCCATTCTGGCTGCTGCACTTTACTTAATAAGATGATTCGTTCGACGCCGGACCCGGCCCCGCCGCCACGAATGGACCACAAACTCCCATCGTGTGAGGTTTTCAATTCCACAAACACACACACAGTGGAATTATTCACGAAATTCAAAGGCCCGTAAGGAGACGTAACATTGTTTGGGGAGGACAACCATAAACCATTCCAACCACAGGGGAGTTTGTACAGGGACCGTCGCCGCCGGTGGTACGGGCCTTTCGAGATGATTTATCGTTTTCTTCCCAATTGTGTGTGTCCCGCCACCTGCCCTCGCAGAAAACGCCACCCGGTACTGTCATCCGAATGGTAAGTGGGACAACTACAGCCACTATGCCGCCTGTCACCACACGTCCGAGCCGCCGCCGGATATTGTGGAAATTTCGTCCATCATCTACTACACCGGCTACATACTCAGCCTGGTGGCGCTTAGCCTCGCTGTGATAGTTTTCGTTTACTTCAAGTAAGGACTCCTGCCGGCCTGTTGTGATTGGGTGGCCCACCAGCTCTCTCTCTCCTCTCATTCGCCCACAGAGACCTGCGGTGTCTGCGCAACACGATCCACGCGAATCTCTTCATAACCTACATCCTGTCGGCGTTGCTATGGATCATCATCCTTACGCTCCAGGTAGGTCGCCGGAGAATGAATGCCGCCAGTGCCGATGCCTAATGCTGATGAATGTTGTTTTCTGGCTCCGGTTCGTCCTTGCACAGCTCACCAGTGGCAGCAACAGCGGCATGACCAGCTGCGTAATCTTCGTTACGCTGCTGCACTACTTCACGTTGACCAACTTCTTCTGGATGCTGGTTGAAGGTAGGTCAATCGTTCAACGTTCGATTTTGGGGAATTGTTGGGCGTACCATGAATTATTGTTTCCCAAGCTCACTGTTCTATTCCTGGAACGTCCTCGAGAAGTTAGCTCGGAGCTCGTTGCGCTCAGAGTGTATTCGTATCGTTCGCATCGTGAAGAGTCTTCGAGCGACGTCATGCTCTTCTGACTGTGGATGTCTGGCTGCTAATAAATCTTACATCGTGCCCGGCACGTGGGTGCCATTTGGATGACGTCCACCGAGCCATTTGATGTAGCGCCTTGTCTCCGCCTTCGTGTACTCGTTCTGGAAGCCAGAATCTCCTCAATGAACAGACAAACATCACGAAATCATGCCGTGTCGTTGTCGTTATTCTTAGAGCGCCGTCTTTTCTTATGAAAAATTTAGCATGCACCGGTGGTCCATTATTTTAATGCCATAATACAGTCGGAGAGGCGAAAAAACACTTCTTGCCGCTGTCCGCAATGATTGGTAGCGCGTGTGGCGGCTCTTTTTTCTTTTATTCCACCTAACGAAGTGACGTGGCAGTAAAATCGGAAGAGACGGGCAGCGTTCTTAAAGCCTGTTTAATATTTTCTCAACTCACCAAAAAGGCCACGGAAGAGATACTTCATTTATCAGAAATTCAGCTCACTTCCTATGGTCAATTTCAGCAACCTCGACCACGGAAAGCTAATGTCGGTTGATCGCTTGGAAAGGAGTTTCCAATCTGGTCAATAATCTTCTTTCCGTAAATGGCGCAGCGGTGCAGCCACTTACTTTTTCGAGTTCCCTCCAGATTGGAGAACCGTTACGCGGCGAACGTAGAACGTGATCGAAATCATAATGAGCAGATTTTCGTGGCCGAACAATCCGCCGAGCGCGAACCCCCGAAAGAGGTACACCGGCGGACAACGAACTATCTCTGATAAACTTAAACCGTAGAAGGGGACCAGCGCGGGACTTAAATGAGCATCAATTTTCTGTCTGCGATTATCCCGTGCTCGGACATCGATATACCTTTCGATGATTCACGGAATATGATAATTCCCATCCCAGTTGCACCGGTCAACGATCGGTCGGCGATCAGGGCGACCGTCTTGCAATAATTGTGATCCGAAATCCGAACCGTGACCCATTTCGGGTGGTGGTCTAATCCAAATGGCATTAACGGTCTTTATCGACCCTCGGGTGGGGGGAGGTAAGATTTTATCTAGCCGGCGCCGACAGAACTTTTACGGGTCGAATCGGAATTGATCGGACACGCTAGAAGGATACCGGGGCGAACCGGATGAGGCGAAAGCGAATAAATATTGATTATGGATTTCCGCGCGTCCGCGTGCCAGACCGAGAAAGTGGGATTATGGGCGCCGTGAGCATGACGACATGGCACGTTAATGGTGGGATTAACGGGACTAAATCGATCTGCAAACCAATCCCCGGCGTTCGCTATCGTTTGCTTCCTCCGGCCGCAGTTTCCGTTACACGGCGCTAAGAAGCTGGGTTTCCAAGGTTTCTGTGCACAATCGACGGTAAAAATCGCTTCCTCTTGCTCCGGATAATCGTGTGATTGGATTTAAAATAAACAATTCGATCCGTTACGAAGCCGCGCATGGAGCCGCGCGATTAGGGATGGATTTTTTTGTCGAAACGGTCAGTTAAGAAAATGCTATTTTAATGAAATCGCCCTTCACGTCGCAACATTAACCATAACCTGCGCGGAGACCACCAACAGGAGTCTTCGATCTCCCTACAGCTCGATATTCGAACAAATCAATAGAGATTAGGTTTAAGAGACCACGTACGGCCACGCACGTTTTATTGACGATCCGATGCCGATGAGTCGGACTGATTGGATCGCTAGCTCCCGTTGAATCAACCACAATATTCTGGATTAGTTAGTTTAATTACAAAATAACACTGATCCGACTCCGTTGCTCTCGATTCCAGGACTGTACCTCTACATGCTCGTCGTGGAAACCTTCTCTGGCGATAATCTACGCTTCAACATGTACGCTGCCATCGGTTGGGGTATGTGGTGCTACTCAAAGTTTTCGCTAGGTGACCTTCAAAGGAGCGGCCACCAGTGGGACTTGCTTCGGGAAAAAGTTGCTCACTTCAACGTGGCGCGTGGCATGGCAAACATCCAGCCGGACACTCAGCTGGGCGCTCCAAAAAATTGCCAAACGGTCTGGAAAAACTGTCCAACGATAAGTGGTATCTCGGATCCGCATCTTCTCGCAAGGGCCCATTATCGCCACAATAAACACTAAATAAATTGTGCTCACTTCAAGCTTCCTCAGCGGCACAGGGTTTAGGAGGGCGGCGCATAAAGCATGGCGCCATTTCTTTGTGTCCGTTCGTAGAAAAATCTTGAGCTTGTAAGCAATTTGTCGGCAGAAAGCCACAGGATCCAGTTCGCGTTTAAAGCGGTTGTTTTGGGAAACCATTTTTTTGTTGCGAAAAAACCTCTCAATTGAGACGTAGCTTAGGGTCACCGCGAGCTGCTGGCGAGCCGCCAAGGGCCGAAGGGGCCGTAAGAGCGTACGGGCCAAGGGTCGACAACAACACTGTTTCATCATTATGCGATAATTACAGCGAACCAGCCCCCTTTAGAAGATAATTACACGGAAAAGGATCATAACCAGCACCACCTGAAAAGAGCTTTCCCTAATGGCCGATTCTGCTACAATTTGTGTCTCACCCACCCGGAGCATAACAAGGGCATAACGTTTTCCTTTCTTTTCCTCTCTCGTAAGGTGGTCCCGCTATTTTCGTGGCGCTTTGGGCAATCGCGAAAGGAATAACACTGTCCGGGCTGGACAAAACGGACACGGTACGTAAGTCAAGTCAGCGGGAACCAACTCGACAGCGAGCGGGACAGCGTGTGTTCGGGATGTGTGTTTGATTTGGAGTTTGAAACAACAACAACCGAAACTTTGAACTCCGCTCCGCCGAACTCGAAATTCTGTTCGTCGGTGCCAGCGGCACCGACGGTAAGTTTAAATTGTTTTTGGTAATCTTCCGTCCGCCCGCAGAAGTGCGCCGAACAAGATTGATTTTTTTGCGATGCGCAACCCACATACGTGTTCGGTGATGATGTGGTATCATTTTCGTCATCAATCAATGATGACCCAAAATCATTCTATTCGGTACATTAGCCACCGAATGCTTTCGCCATTGTAGCAGGCTGTGGCCCCTCGGAACTTTCCATCAACCACATCACTCATGTTTTTCCGACCATCGACCGCCGAACAATAACACAAAAATAGAAGCCCACACGGCGGGGCCAGGACCCACCGGGAAACCGAAGCCGGAACAACAACACTCAGCATCCGAACGGCGCCCCGTTTCCGGTTCGACCCCGTTAATGGGTGCGCCCTCGGGGAGAGGGCGCGCGTTGCTCAATTAGTGGTGATTGTTTTCCGGTCGAAACGGCACGTACCGGTCTGTCCGGGTGGGTCGGTTGGTGATGTGTTTTTCTCCGGCCCACGATCCGGGACTCGATCCGGTTACAGTGACCCGGCGACGGCCGGCGACTGAATCAGGACGCGCGTCCGTTACGCTTTGCATTCCCGACTCCTTCTTTACACGAACCTTTCTCCCCGATTCTCTTACGCACGGCCGCTACAGCTGGAAATCGAGTGCTCGTGGATGCGCGAGTCGGTCGTCGATTGGATCTTCCAGGGACCGGTCTGCGCGGTGCTGATCATCAATCTCGTGTTTCTCATACGAATCATGTGGGTGAGTATGGCGGGCAGCTCCTGGCCACGGTCCGGTCGGATCATCGGAACGTCCCCGTTGCAGGTGCTAATCACGAAGCTACGGTCGGCGAACACGGTCGAGACGCGCCAGTACCGGAAGGCTTCGAAGGCCCTGCTGGTGCTGATCCCGCTGCTGGGCATCACGTACCTGGTGGTGTTGGCCGCCCCGGCCGAGGGGGTCGTTAGTGACATTTTCGCCATCGCTCGGGCACTACTGCTCAGCACTCAGGTATGTGTGTCGCGGAGCGAAGCGATCGATCATCCGGCTAGGTGCGGTCCCGGTGCAACGTATTATTAATTTAATTAAAGCTTTAAGCGTTGAAAGCTTCGAAATTGAGGGTGGTGCAAAATAGTGGAAAATAATTGTTAATTACTCGGATTATTAAACAGAACACGTGCACACACTCATTTTGTATAAAAGTCTATTTTGAGCACTGCTCAATTGCTACATAAACAGTCATTTAAATTCACTCAATGGCGTGCCTTTGAGGGAAAGAACCAGAATGTAGGAAATTCGAGATGGCTTTTGAGGCCACGAACCACCAGAGTGCAACATTGTTGTAGGGCTGTTTGGCATGACTACCCGCGGTTAAGGTCACAAAACTATTTTCATATCCGGGCAGGCAGGCAGGGGCAAGGTGTGACCACTTCCTTCCGCCAGCACACGCTGTACAACAGCAACATGTTGTAGCAAGCCCCACAAATGCCGGTCGCACGGCTTCCCGAATTCCGTGCCTCCTCCAATTACGCTAATCTAGAAATTGAAATGTAACACGGCAACGGGTGGTCTCCGGATCCGGCTCCATCACGCGACTGAGGCGCCCGGCTGAAGCGGAAATGGTTAGCCATTTTATGGCCCGGTGTTAATTTCAAACTCTCGCCCCCGCGGCCGAGCTCTACTCTGCGTTCCGATCTTTGGCGAAGCCATCGCGGCGGATCGTGATTTCGATTGTAGTCCGGGAGCACCGCGTTTTGGATAATAAATTACGGCCCTATCGGATCCGAACCGATGATAGTTGATGATGAAGGATTCAATTTAATGCGAAGTGGATTAAATGTGTCATTTAACGTGGTTTTTTGCGGTAGAGTTCGAAATGATTAGTCGCACTGGCAAAGCATAACCCAGTGTGGTTGGAATGATGATAATGAAAATAATGCGCATTGTTCACAATCGCAATCGCGTGCTGGCCTCCAGGAAGCCTTCGGGAGTTCTCTGTACAGCCCGCAAAACAGAATAATTGTTCCGTGCGCGACGTACGCCGGGAACAAAATGGCTAAAGAGTACTGAACTGAACTTGACAGCAGTTTGCAGCAACACCGAGACCGTGACCGCACACAGCAACAGCTTCCCAAACCGGAAGTCACCGCATTTTTCCTTTCTCTCTCCACCAGGGTTTGTCGGTGTCGCTGTTCTATTGCTTTCTGAACTCCGAGGTACGGCTGGCACTGCGGCATCGGCTCGAGCGCTGGCGGGACGAACGCAACATCCGTCTGGGTCAAGTGCGCCAGCGGAGTCGTCGGTAAGTCGCGTCTCGGGTGCGCCCCGAGCACCCCGGCTCCTTCCCATTGCTTTGACCGAGAAAAGCTGCTTCCAGGACCGGGACTCAGAACGGTGCAACGGAAATATCCTTCGTCGTCAAGGACACGCCACGCCGTTCTGGTCGTTAATATCATAATTTTTCTACTTCGTTTGTGTACCAACAACAACTCCGGCGGGCCGGGGTCGTAGTTCAAAAGTTCGCCCCATCGCGAACACATCGTCAAAGGCAGACCCAATGCTAGCGCCGTTCCGGGCCACACTTTTATGTTCGTCCCACTTTGCCTAGACCCCATCAATGGCGCCCGGTGACCCATTGCAGAAAGTGTCTCATTTACGACTATGGCACCCTCGGAACGTCGGACGATTTCGCGCGCGGTCTGGATCACATTCGCTGCAGGCACGGCATCGGGAGTCCCCGTCCGTTCCGTAGTATTCACGTATAATAACAGCATACGCGGCAACGCATAATCGTGCTTTATGGATTGTTAGTTTTCAATAGCCGGGCTGGGTCGGTCGCGTTTTGGGCGGCTCTTCGTTCGCCGGTTCGCCACATAAACCGCGTTAATGTTTCCCGGATGTGTCCCAGATTCTTGTGGACGCCCGCACGGTACGGAATCGTCGCCCATCCATCTTCGCGGTGCAATCATCGTCAAAAGTTTGATTCTTCCCCAATTTCCCAAAGACGATTATTCACTCGAAAGCCAGTGCGCCTGACTGTACGTTTTAAAGCCGTGGATGAGAAATGGCCAACAGTGAATCTCTGGTGAAACTTAGCCACTGGTTGGCAAATTGGTTTTCAACTTTCGCTTCCGTCCTTCTCGAACGAAAGAATCAGAAACCAACGCTGTGGGAAACGCTGAGACCGAACCGAAAGCCCAGCACTTTGTGAAAAATGCAATATCCAGCCGACGGGACGGGCATTTTTCAATCAGCGCAATACTTATCGTCGATACGAAACAGCCACTACTGGTATCAATGTTTGCCCAACACGTCGGCCACGTCGTTCGGACGAGCTTTACGGCTCTTTGGCGCTGCTGCTGCTTCGGAGCGATCCTACCCCAAGGTGTGCGGTCAATGGAGTGCAACATTATTGTGTGATATATTATCCCGGGGCTATCGTCCTCCTTTTTGGGAAGGGATCGCCAAAGCCAACGTCTCGTAACCGATCTTTCGCTACCGGTCGGTCGGTCGTGGCGGCTATCATCCCTAAATCATGCTTCGATTCCGGCCAACCATCAATTGCCAATTTCGAACCCGTTTTATCGCCCGTATCGCTGCAGGAGCAGAAAGAAAGGGCATTAGTAGGGGGCATTTTCGGACTCGGTGTCTCAAGGTGCAGCGCATAGCTCGGAATGCAAGCATATGGCAAGGAAACATATTTTTACTCTCTCACATTCGATACGTTTTGCGATGTCAGCTGAAGGTTTTGAAAAGCCTTGGCGTCGAAATCCAAACTTACTAATAGGTGTAACTTTTGACCGCTGATTTAGTTTTTAAAAGTGAATGTTTCCCTCTTCTCTGGAATGTTTCTTCAAACGCATTTCATCACACCTTCTCTCAAGACTCTAATCTTCATCTATCTTCTTTCCTATGTGTCCATGATCTTCATCTCTACTACAACATTATTTTCCCGTGTGTCCCGCATGTACGTCTGTGGTCTTGCCAAACCTCTTCCACACTGCCACGTCAGCTTCACAAACTCCGGCTACAACCAATCGAAGGAATGCTCTCCACGGTCCCGAACGGAAAGCTTCCGGTAAGTTCATCGTTTCGGTGTATCCCTTAGCTCCGTTTGCATTTTCCTCCGTTATTGGTTATGTAGTTTATGTTGAGTGTGAGCAATTTTCACCACCACCATTTTCACCACGGCACACTGTCAATTCGATTAATGTAAAACTCAAACGAACAATCAAGTAGTCTTCGTCTTCATTTACGGTAACGGTACGAGTTTTTAAGGTAATGAAGACAATTGATCAACCTTTTACCTTATGTTCATCAACCTTATGTTCAACAACAAATATTATTATGATTCCAATAGTTCGGCTCTTTCTTCGTCTGATTCAATTTCTATCAACCGTCCATGAGGCGGATAGGTAGGATCTGGATCTCCGTGCGACACTTCCTCTTCGGAAAGATCTTCGTCGCCATCACTGAGCGTCAGATCAATGCTTTCCATCTCTCCGTCGTCACTGAGCGTCAGATCAATGATGAAGAATAATAATATGGTCAATGATGAAGAATGTAGAAGAATAAAAATCACAGCAAATATTCAGCCTGATAACTGTAAAAAATGGACATCAAAACGCGAACGACTTAAAAAATGCAGCAGCCAAATAATATGGTTACTTTGTTAACCGATTTGAAAAAAATCTAAAGCTTACCAGTCAATGTACCATGGAAGTGTCTATGCCTGCTTCGCATGATAAATGTGAGCCGTTTCGTGTAGAACACGTTCTTTTCGTCAAACGGAAAGTAGGTCAGCGATAGCTTCTCGCCTGTATCGAACAATTTAAGATTAAGAAGACGGGAAGGATGAATTACCTTCCAACCCGAGGTTCTGCTTGAAGGCAGATTAAAGAGTCCAAACTGCCCACCAGCCACCGTTGGCACAATAGCGCCTTCCGTCGGCCGGTCGTTCTGATTAACATTTAATCCTGCTGTAAGACCTGATGGACAGATAGGCCAGACTTCCGGCAGGCAGCGGCGCGGACAAAACGGAAACGGAGCGCAAGATGGCCTTTTTGTGTCCGGTGTCCGGAAGCGAGCGTGTTGTTTGATCTGCCGTCTCACAGAACTGGCTCAATGGATGAACAGCGACAAAAACACTGGCTAATGCGCGTTAACACTGACAAATTTGAATATAAGTAAATAATCCTGATGCCGGTGAACGTGAAAATGCGTAATTTAACAGGAGTTTGCTTCTGTTCATGTTTTCAACATGAGGCACGAAGACTAGCCCAGAATGAGTAGCTGCTTTTGCTTGAACCATGACGTAGGTCGCAATCAGAATACTAAATTTAAAGCTCAATAAACGACTTGATTCTGTTATAATTCAACAACTTTAGGTTCTACTTATCTTCAGTTACGTTCAGGTTATCTTCAAAACGAGACTCCAATACCCGGCCAAGCAGTTCAATGGTATCGGTGGATTGTAAAATAAATCAGCCGCTCCCACAGCCGGAGAATGCTCCTTCCGCCGGGTCCACAGTTGATTAGTAACCATTACCTTTCGCCATCTGAACGACTATTGCCACCAGTCGATGCCACGAAACCATCCCAATGATCTTGTCAAGGCCCAATCCTTGGCTGCCAGCCAATGTATTGGTCCTTTGCTTCGTCTGCTTGGGTTCTCTGCTTCGTCTGCTCTCTTTTTTTGTTGTAATTGATTTTAAAGACCATTCCGCCACCCTACAGAATGGCGCCGGTTTTAACCATGCACCATCCGTGTCATTCCAGACCGCTGACGTACAACAAGCGGGAATCGTGCGCATCGTCGGCTACGACCACCACGCTTCTAGGACCCCACACGTACCCGAGCACGGTGCGCGGTTCGAACGGGGCGCTCCACATGCAATCGATTGCACCGCGCGCCATCAGCCCATTAATGCAGGTGTGCAGCGAAGATCTCCCAGATCGGGGGATTCCCCAGCATCTTCCCAGTCTAATTATTCTACTTCTTTGTGAATCACCGCAGGGCCTGGACGAAAACTCCGTCTAAGAGAGGAACCGAATGGCACGGCGATTCATCGGAGAAACCGGACGAACGCATCGCCCACCGGTAGCTGGTCGGCCGCCATACTCGCTGCGCATATTTGGCCGACAACAAACACCCAATCCCCGCGAGAACAACGAAGGGCCCACCAGTGCGAGGATGGAACTGCTCTTTTTATCAGCCTAGATGTACCCTTCGGATGATGAGACTGGCCCGGCAAGTTAGCAAGTGTAGCAAAAGCCGGAGCAGCAGGGAATCGAATATAGATGTGCAAGCTACTCTAAACTGGTAATACGCGATTCGTAACACACACTCGATGTAGTAAATTCTCTATATACATATACTTTACATATACTGTAGTTGAAGCATCTGATAGATTGTTTTTCCTCTTTACGAAATAAATCAATTTATTTAAAAAAAGCCGTTTCAACTCGCAGTTTTCGTTCGTTTCGTAAAATATAAATTTGCTTTAACTTACCAAGGGCACCATTCGCGTCTCGAATCTCGAGCCGTACGGCACCACTCGGGTGCGCATCGTGCCCGGGTGCGGTGGTAGAGGTACTCCAGCAGAAAGAAACCCATCGCCAAGCCGGCTCCCCAGAGAATAATCCAAACGGCGGGCTCCACGTCCACGAGGCTGACGGGAACGAACTTGCCGCCACCGCCGGAGCAGCGGGGTTTTTTGGTGTACAGCTTCGCGTTTTCTCGATACTGGATACCGTGCTCGTTCAGGCGAAACAGTCTGCAAATGGCCACCGCCAGTAATTAGCGGTAAATAATGGGCACCGACCCTTCCTCCCTTGGCGGCGTACCCGATTTTGATGTGCTCCTCGAACGACGAGTTCTTTTGGATCGCGTAGTAAGGGTCGACCACCTGCAGGAACTGAATTTCCTGCAAACCGCACTTTTCGTCCTCCTGGTACGTCTCCCCGATCACCTTGTAACCGACGCCCTGCTCCACGTGGAACGCGTACAGTCCCTGGCGTATCCGGTCGATACCCTGTTCCAGCTCCAGGAACGCCGCCGGTCCGCCGTCGGGCCGCGCTACCTTACGCTCGTAGATCGCCCGGCGTGTCGGTTCCGTGGCGTGCGTAAAATAGTACCGATTAAACACGGTATCGTGGACACCGAACTTGAGCCGCGAGGCCAGTAGATCCTCGAGCGACCGAATCTTCGTCGATGGACTCTGCAGCAGGGCGACAATGCTGGCCGAGTAGCTGGCGTACAGAAACATGAGCACGATGAACGTGAGCAGTGTAATGAGCCGAGCGGAACAGTTTCGTGGCAGCACCGACGAACCCTGCTGGCAGGACGCTCCGTACGTCATGAGTAGGGCGTCGCGAAAGCTTGGCGTCAGCGTCGCAGGATCGGTGGCCATCAGTTGAGCGTTGGGTCCGGCAAGTCTCCATTCGCCCCACAGTGCGACGAGCAGCAGCACTGACGAGCACGCGATGACAGCGATCACGCAAGCCCACACATCCTACGGCGAGAGGTGAGACGTTGACGATCGGTCTGTGATCTCTAGAACTACGCCAGGTATACCCACGTTGTCGAACGGAAGGAGGAACACGTTTTCGGTGTAGGAAAGCTTCGGGGAGCGAAAGATAAACTTCGAACGTGTGGCCGAAGTCATGGCCAGGTACTGAATCACAGAGGTACGATCGGTGGTGAGAAACAGGGGCGAGGCGCCGAGATCGGCCGTGTCGTGCACCAGCTCACCGATCATACCATCCCAGAGGCGCGTGGTGGCGTTGTAGTAGCCCCAGGTGGACACCTGCGAGTAGCTGACCGTCGCTCCGAGATACGTGGCCAGGCAATTTGTGAGTAAATAGTTCACCTTAGTGATCGTATCGATGTGCTTATCCCTGTTTTCGAAACAGTGGAAGTTTTGAGTGACGGAGGAGTCACCAAGTCACCCGAGAACTCCCCATACTTATAGTCTGTCAGATGGTGGATGGTGTCGGGATTGGTAATCACCATCGAGGCCCGCAGCTGGTGGCCGTACAAGTTCTTACGCCTCACGGAGGTCACCTTCTCCGTTCGTAGTTCCTCCATTCGGGTTGCGCTCCAACGCGCGTAGTCCTCTACACGCAACTCAGCATCGCGGGACACCCTGTAAACTGTGTGGTGAAGGAAGAACTCACAGCATAAAGTGGCTAGTATCCGTCAATGGACACTTGCCTTGGGCGAACAGAATCGCTTGCTCCGATTCCGGCATCATCAAAAACACCTCACTACTCAGCAGCACGGGACACGGTTGGAGTACGCCGAAGTAGCGCTCCAGTTGGCTCGCCACCGCCACGTTCGGTCCCTCCAGTGCCTCAGTGTCAACCAGTAACCAGCGAAAGTTCAAGTACAACTGATGTTCTGCCTCTCGCAGGAACCGCCCCGTTGCGTTGCATTTCAAATCTACAACTACCATGGTCTGATGGCTCGTCATATCGTCGTCCAGAACCGTGCGCCATGCCCGTAGCTGATCATCAATGTCCGCGACCCGCGGCACGAACTGCCAAAGGTGCTTACGCAACACGATTTTGCCCAAATTTAATCGTTGCTCTGGAAGACGGTAGAGGTAGAACTCTGCGAAACGCTACACAAATGCGACTGCGACTTACCATCTGTCCAGCAGTCGGCGAAGAAGGTCACCTTCAGAGGGCTACCGATATGGGTGAGTAGCGCCCCAATGGAATCGGCAATCGGCACACCGGAGATCAAACACGGCAGGCACGGAGGGATAATAGTGGACAGGGTTAAAACAATCACCACAGCTGGGCTCACCCCGGTGGCGGCGTTTAGCGTGACACGCATTAGCTTCCGGTTAGAGTACACCACCGGAACTGAACGGAAGCTGGCACCGGAGTTTGGACCACGGTAGCGAATGGGGCCGATATTTATAGCAGGAAGTTCAATCATACTGTGCAAACACAATTAGCCGACGACGACGCTTGTGTCGGGACATCTGGACAAGCCCGGAAGAAGTCGACCCCGAGTTGGATTGTTCAATCGAAGTACAAAGTCAACCCGTTTGCTGATCGCTCACGGGACAAGCAGGTGGATCAATAAGCAGTTAACCTATGAGCAGTAGGCTACGATTACTGATGGCGTTTGCTGTCGAACACAGAACGAATGGCTTGAAGCTGAGCTTTTGAGCTTCAGCACTTATCGAGCAATGTAATATGAGTGAGCGATTATTGAATTATCGAGAATATTCCCAGGGTCTCGTGTACGTGTGTCTGCCCCACACACACACACAGTTTACATAAGCCTTGTTTGCATTCGTGGAAAGAAAAGACCCTATTGTGTGTTTGCCGCCAACGAGGACGACGACGACGGAGATGAGGTTGTTGAGGCCGAGGTTTTTCAATTTTGCCCCCCAGTCGGCGCATACGTAATGAAGAACGGTGGCCCTGCTAAGGAATATCTATGGGTGTCCCTTCGCGTATGTTAATCAATCAAATGGGAATAAAAGTGAACCAACCAGTTTGACCTCTTTCGGTTACAATCTGTTTGCACCGTCGTCCCGTACCCAAGGCGGAGTAATGGGCGTTTTAAAACGAATCCGATAGGTCGGAGTGTCCTTTGGGAAACAGTTTTACAACAGCAGATGGTTAATATTCCACCGTACTCCATTCGGTCAGTCCACATCACGATGGATGGATCAAGGCCACTGGCATAGCCAAGGTCACCGGGACACAGTCAACCCGGACACCGAGAGTCCAAAGTTAAAAACGATTCCTACCTCGACATTCCCGCCGATGTCGATGAGGACGACAAGTGCTTAGTTGCCTGGGGACTTTCGGTCGAAAGATCTGTACTGCACTTTGCGAAAGCGGTTTGCGGGAACAACTTGTTGCACTTCGAGATAGTTGCCTGAGCGCTCGGGCCGGAATGGGACGGCCGCTCCTCCGGCCGTACCATTTACCAGTCGGGCTAATCTCATTCAATGGGGGCGCCCAGTTGCTGCGGTAAAGCCGCCCTTTCGAGCACTTCCACTTCCGATCCGTAAGCTGCCGGGAAAAGATTTTACAGCCCGGCTACTCGGCGAAGTGGGCTCTTTCAACTACTTTGTTCGCCGAGTCGCATCCTGCTTACAGATGGTGTAGAGTGTCGGCAACAAAACGGGGCAAAAGTGTCCATAAGCCTGTCCTCGGCCACGGCTGCCGATTTATGTGTCAACAACATGGCTAAGGAGCAAAAGGATGATAGCAGCCGCCACACCAACCATTCCTTCAAAGCAGGAACGGAATAATTTCTACCATTTCGTTTTGATCGACCTCTCGGCCACCTTCAGTAGGAATTGACTAATCGATTATCACAATCATTAGGGTCATTTTGGTCTGAAGCTGTTGCAATCTAATGGCCGCACTAAGTATTTGGGTCAAACGAAGCAGTGTGGCGTCCGAGTGTTTCCCAATGTTCGATGCGTAAGTTGGCGATCAATGGACTAAAAACCCTCCCGTTGATCGTCGCATGGTCTCACTGCCGATTCTGCCTTTCGACGACGACGACGTCAGTTACAAAGGTCACTCTTGGCTCCCGGAATGGAAGTTCCTCGCAAGGGACAGCGCCTAATTGGTGCCGATTTGCTAATTATACTGCTCGCTGCCCTCAACGTCGGGCCGTGTGGCGCGCTCTTCTGGACACGCTACGCTCCGGCCCAGACACCGATATCGGGCGATCCGCCGAACGGTTGGAAACCGCCCACTCTGGTGCCGTCGGAGGTGGTCCTAACCCCCGGTGCGACGGTCGGTGGCTCGAACCGGCGCCCGCCCGGGACGTACCAGGATCTGCTGCGTTTGCCACGTAAGTACGGGCGATGGCGAAGTGAAAGCGCTACCAACGCCATAATGACCAATCCAAGCGTAACCGTAGAGATCCTGTGTAGCTACGCGGCAACCGGTCGCTGGCCGCTCTATCCGGCCTACCTAAGGCCCGCAGTAATTGACCTTGGGAGACACGTGTTCGCCCTCGATGACGTCGGAGTGCGCCAGTACTGCTCCCAGTACGCCCGGGTCGGCGTCGTTTGGCGACCCTGCTGTGCCTATCCAGGTGAGTCGGGTCGGGACGCTTGAGTCCCGGAACTTCGTCAGGTGGCCAGGGAAAGGACGATCCATGCTGACGTCCCACAAGTACGGTGCCACGGTGCAAGTTTGCGGGTAGGTGCGGTGGGTCACTAACGTTTTCTACCTCGGCTTCGTCCTGACAGTCTATCCTGTGTACATTAACCCCGGACGAACCACGACCACGGAGGCTTCGATTGATAGTCCAGAGGATGAAGAAGATGGTGGTGAAGATGGGCAGGAAGAAGATGGCGAGGAGAATACCGGAAACGGTGATGGGGACGATAATGGTGATAACGAGGTAGAAAATGGTGCCGAGGAAGATAATGAAGAAGAAGGTGAAGGTGGAGAAGAAGGAAATGCCGAAGATGGTGAAGATCAAGATCAAGAGACAGATGGAGAGGGCGAAGGTGAAGGTAAAAATGGTGCAGAAGAAGGCAAAGAAGAGGGTAACGAGGGTGCAGAAGAAGGCACAGAAAATAGCACTGACGCCAACGAGGCTACTGAAAATAGTGAAAAGAAGAACGGTAATGAAGAAAAGACAGAAGAGGGCACCGCCAAAGAGTTAGTACAGCCGCCCCAAGAGTCAAAGAAAATTATAAAACGCTTTTCCGAACCGGAAACTGACACTTACCATAAAGCGCGATTCGACGGTCCGAGAAATGCTCCCCGATCCGGGCAAACATCCATTTCGTTTTCTCCATTACACTCCACGCCGATACCTGGCGGTCCTGGGCACATAACGAGAAAACGTGAGAGTTCTTTAGGGGAAGATGCAGCACAACCTCAAAAGAAGAAAGGCACTTTTCGCACAATAAAAGAGTCCAATCGCGAATAAGGCCACAGGGAAACAAAAAACGGAAAACCAAAGGATGTGCCCGCCACAAACGGGAACGGCGTGAAAAGCGTGTGAAACGTGCGAAGACCCTCACTGCTAAGCACGATAAGGACCATTCTTCTACGGCACAAAAAGGCACCAACATGAAGCCGCACGCCGTGGCCAGTTTCTTTTCATATTTTCCCAGTAAACCGCGGTGGCGGCCCAAGAAGTCAAGTAGCAAATCGAAACAATCCAACGAAATGGCAACAAAAGTCGCACAAGCTTCTTGGGGTGAGCAGCATCGACCGGAACGGACCGCATCCGATGATGCTGGTTCAACGAAGGGTTGAGGCTATTGTTGCACAGGATCGGTTGCTTTCTTTCTTCGGCCTCCGGTCGCACAATCAAAGGAACTGCATTAATTTCTCCTTGCTCCAGACTCTCGCTACCCTTAAGCCTGATCATTTCAGAACGAATCAACAGCGATATCCCAGGGACAATTGCATGTGGTTCGTTAAAAGATTCATAAAAATCGCATCGTATCGTATCGTATAAATATTGTCTCTACCTACCTTCTCCCGAATGCTCACGGTTTTTTTCTATAAAAGTGCACATGTGCCCAAACATGGAAATTGTGGAAATCAAACAGTATAGACGAATGAAAGAAGCGCGCTTCTAATTAATCCCTGAAGAGCTCCAGCATGGGGCCAACGGTACCAATCAATTCGTTCACTTCGAAAGCAAGCACTCCGTTTGCGTTCCGAACGAGAAGCCCAAATAAAAAGACCTCTTTGGAAAGAAGCAACTTGAAACTTGTTTTATTTCTACTCGTGTGTGCAGTCAGTTTGGTGTCAGTATACCGGAACTGAACAACAAGATCGAACCCACCTTTCGTTAGGGACTCTTTCACAAGAGGTTCTCCGATGTTGGCAATGTACAGAGCTATCACTTTTGCTAACAGACAACCGCGACCTGATTCCTATCCCGCCCATTCAACTTACGGACACAACGATGGAAGGGCACCCAATAAAGCCATCACCACCATCGTCACCGTTCGAAACGACATCAACTTCAGCAGTTTGCCGATGTTGCTGCCATATCAATTGCATAAATGGTTCAATGAGTAGAAGATCATGCTGGCCTCTTTCGCTGCGGATAACTCCGAAGACTGGGCCAATGAAACCTTTAATGGGGCAAGTTTTCTCCACCGCAAACGAGAGTGTGTGTCGCAAGCGATCACAGTAACGGATGTAGTAATAGAATTTTTCCTAACACATTTTCAGACCTCGAGGGCACACCTCTAAGAACGCATGCTGTTTTATGTTGCTCCTCTTGGCCGGCGTCGTGCTCTCGCCATAAAACAATGCCAAAGTGCATGCCTGTTAGCGGGCTGATACAGTTGCCAAGTTACTCCACCGATTGCAGAGGTATCTTCGAACGCTTCACTGTGGCACCGCTGCAGGTAACAAATTTTCCATCAAGAACACGGAACCGCGTGCGAAAACTTTCCCCATGGTGACGTTCGGCTTTAGATCGCAAAGTTTTCCGATTCGAGTATCAATTCGATTGCTGTTAACCTCCTAAGGCTATCGATTGTTTTGCAAAATGAGCCGCAAAGACGAACCAACGTCCTTTAGTTGGACGAGGAACTGTTGAGCCGTTGATGGTCTTCGGAAAGACACTCTCCGGAAACTTGGCAGAGTGAAGGATTACAGTTGTTGACAAGGACATTTTCAAACACGTTCAATTCCCATCCCATTTCATGCGTGTTGATTAGCAAAACAATAATTTGTAGATTTTTAAATACAAATTTCAACACTTGCGTACAACTTTCATGCAATACCACAAGTTATACCAAATTTACAAGTGCGGCGCTGCAATCGCCTTCCTTCCACCGCGTGAATACCATCCCGAAATGTGCAATGTAGTGCTAAACTTAGACATAGAGTGTAGCAAAGTGCATGGCGGAAGCAAACAAGTTAAATAATTGCAGAAAAATTGTTAAGTCGTGATGAATGAAACATTTTATTTACAACAGCGAACGATCTGACAGTTGAATGTGAGGGAGAGGATAGATGAAGGTGCATTTCCATCTGTCATTACAATCGATGAAGCGGTTCAAATGGATCGACGAAACAACGACCCTCGCAAAGAACGTTCTTCCCAATATCTTTTCGATCCGTAAAGTTATTAGTAAATACAGCCCGTGCTGCAAAATTCGTGCCACCTAATTAATAACAAACATACCTGCTAGCCGCCACAGAATTTGCCGTAAAAACTAATCGCTACCCACTCTGTCTAGCAACCCAGCGTGACGTCATTTGCTGCGCTGGCGAATCGACGAAAATCTGACATCGTAGCCATTTCTCTTCCACCGTGTCAAGAACGTCGAAAGCAACACTCAAAAAGAACTGGTCAGTAAAATCAGTAACAAATCTTTTTTGCTGCGATCCGCAATCCGCAGCACCGATTATCCGTGTTGAAATTTGCTTTCGTGGTAAAAAGTGCCGTGCCAACATTTGCCTCCCGTTGCCATCGGAAACACCGGCCAAGCAGGGTTTTCGGGACCTTAGCCGCCGCCGTCTTCTTGGCCATCCGCAGTCGGATTCCGTGGCAAAAAATCCGGTTCGGCCATCATCGGCGGTGGACGCGTCATCGCGGTGGCGGTCAGAAGAGAGAGACCGATTCTCCGGTCCTCCAATCCGGTTTTTCGTAAATACCTCCGTAGAGGTTCCGCCGATGCGTGTGCGAATCTGTGCGTTCTCCGTCACCGTCCCTCGGAACCATATTGTGCTGCCGCGGCCCAAGTTCGGACCCCTGCGCCCTTTCCGTTTCGCGGGGCTCGCTATCTGTAAGAGCGCGTGCCGTTGTTACGCGGATTCGTCGACGATCGAGATCTTTAATGTGTGTCTCCGCGGCGCAGAAAACCCTCCCGTACGGCCGAAAGATAAAGGAAGCAAAGCTGACAGATCCGTGTGCCGATTGTGTGGCCCCGTGGTGCGCGCGTGCATTATGTCCTTTTCTTTTACCCGGTAATCCGGTGTCCGCGCCGTAGAGATCTATTGCGGGCGCGGGGATTAGTGGTGTTCCGTCCACCGGCCACAATCTGTACGCTCGGAACCGGAGGTGGTGGTGCATTCTACATTCGGAAAACGTGGTCGACGTCTCCTTTTCGCTCGCGGTCGGTCACTTTTTTCACGCTCCACGTCTCTCTCATCACCCGGGTTCATTGCGGGTTCATGCGCTGCCCGGGTACTCTCTCTCTCTCTCTCTCTATCCCACACGCGCATTTGACGTACCGCACTTGGTCTTCCTTATGTTTGCCTCTGGCAGGAGGAGAGTAAAATCGTACCCCGAGATGTTTGTGTTTTGATATCCTTTCGGTTTCGCACGTCCGTCGCCTCCTTTTATCCTGGTACTCTCCCTATGCAGTGAGAACGTAGTGAGCCGGCGCTGTCAGTGAACGTAGTAGTCGCCGCCGCCGCCGGTACCATTGACTACCCAACGCAGTAAACTTTGCTGCCGCGAATCGCGAAAAAGGCACAGGCACGAATGGTTGCGGTGCTGCGGATTGCAATCGGATCGACTCTAAGTGACGCACTTTGCGCGTAAATATCCTCATCTAATCTCGTTTTCGTTTTTTAATTCTCGTTTACGCTGCTGCTCGACATTTTCCGGAACGTGTTTTTTGTGACGGTGTGTGCTAATCGTGCTAAAGGTCAAAGCCAAGTGCAGCAAACTGGAGTCTCAAAAGAGGACAACCCCCATCTAATCCCGGATCTTTGGCATACACAGTACAGTAAGTACCGGGGTACTGCTACGTGGCATATAGCAAACGGAATTCCCGGGTTCGCCGACAGAGTGCCCGGATTTTAACCCGTCCCGTTCGTTACCCGTCCAAACGATGGCCCTTTGGGTTAATAGCTGAGGTCGTTAATTCGTTTTCTTCCCCCCGCCACACACCACCAGAGCATGTGTCCCCCCGGACCGGCGGCGGCGGTTCATTGGCCATCGTGTCTGGCCATTCGCAAAGAGGACCACCACCCCGTGGGTTGAAAACATAAGTAGCATACGGTGGAAAACAAAAACGGTCCGGAGGTGTTCAGCAGAGATCAGTTCTCTTGTGGCCACCCCACACACACACGCACGCATCTCTGGCGATTCCAGCTGTGGTGTGTAGCTTTCTCTCTTTGGCCGGCGGCGACGGCACGGGGGCCGCCGCCGCGTGTGAGCCACAATAGGAGCCGGTTCCGCGGCCGCGTTCTTCGCGCTCCGCGAGTGTGTGTTGGTGAAAGCGATATGCCGCCGCGGATGGCCTGTGGAATTTGTCGACGTGTTCTCTTTTCCTGCTTCGGCCCCGCGGTTAGGCAGAAATGAACGAAAGGAGTAAAACGGAGGGGGGTCGCGCAGAGAGACAGAGCGCGCAGAAATACTGACCGCGCGGTGAGGTGGTGGTGTGTGGGTCGTCGACCGTCCTTCTGCGGTCGCGACGTCGTCCGTCCGCGCGGGAGAGATTCTACGTCGCAATTCATTTTTATCCGGCCGGGGGTATCCCACACGAGACCGCTTGTCTTATCTGCCGGTGCCGGTCTCCCGGGGTCCCGCTTTCTGATAGTTTCGAAACTCAAAAGCCAGGACCCCCTCCCTTTGGATTGCGTTGCCAACGGGAATGTTTAATTTTGTAAACGCGGTGCTGCTGCTGACTGCCGGACCATGCGGGTAAAGGAATGACACGTCGAAGCTCTGATTACGTGAACCGTGTTTTTGTTGCTCTCCTTATTCTTGTGTTCCTCGCCGTGCGTTCACTCGAGACGGCCCGGGAGAGAAAGTTCATTTACACTAGACAGTTGACAGTAGCGAGGGCGGAACGCGGGCCACGGGGGAGGGCGATAATGAACACCCAACATAGCGCCACGGCGGGGGAATGCGTGGTTGCGTGCGGGCATCTCGCGGTCGTCGTGTTTGCGATCCTCTCTCTCTATCGGCGACGACCAACCAAAGAGGCTAAGCAAGTGAATCAAAACATAACCTAAAAAACCCGTTAGTTGCTAGTGCTCCGGGCCGCGGGACTGCATCTCTTTCGGCCACTCTTGCCGTCCTCTGCTGGCACCTGGTGTGGTCGAGCGACGCGAACGAAAGGGATGATGCAGAAGAAAGCCATCAAACCAGAAACACAACATAACGTTCCGGCAAGATCCTCGCTCCCCGTGGGTCACACCACTCAGCATTCCAATCGTTTCTAGCCCGTTCCGTCTAGGCGCAGCGATGCACACGCCAGAGCCGAGAGCGGCCAGAGAGTTTGTGTATCTAGCAGGGGCGGCGATGGAGCAAATAATTAACCATATTCTTGACCGCAAGCCCTCGGATCGAACGTAGAAAAATGATGTTGATGTTTTCTTCCTCTCATATGCCTTGCGCGCGGTGCCACGTCGTCAGCCGCGGCGGATCGCCAACGCGAACCTATCACCGACTGGTGCCGCTAAAGGGCGAGCAACTTGTGTGCCCTTCGGTTGCACAATTCTAGGCAACAATGTTACAACCGGCCGGCCGGCCGTCTTTGCGTGCGTGTTGCGACGGGACGATATGTTTTAACCGAGAGTGTGCACAGAGCGTGGCCCCCATTCGGTAACCGGCGACTGATAACGAGAGCGCGTTCGAGCCCGGTATCAGCAATGCCGCGCACACGGATTCGGCCGAGTCGGTCGTGTGGTGGTGGTGATTGATTCGCGGCTTATCAGCATCCCATTGGTTGGGCCCAACTTGCGGTCAAAAGTGTCCAACGTGTGCTTTTGTTTGGCACGTACAACGCAAAATGTCCCCCAAACACTGAACCTTCACCAAATGCACGATACACGATGGGTGTTACGGAAGCGGAACCCCGTTGGGGGTCATTGACATCATATGCCATCTTGAAACGCTTTGAATAGCCGTGGAGGGTTAAGGTTCTTCAAGAACCGTGCGATGATTGGTTGTTTGCGTTGTTTGCGGCCCCATTTTCAAAACCAGTTACGGAACCACTTGCACTTGCCCATCCAGCGGCATTAGAACGTTTCGTGACGGCCCGGTTCACACACGGTTCCGCCCAAACGCAGTTGCATCTAAATTATTTGTTCCCTTCCCCGTGGTACGTGTACCATCGACCATCACTACTACACATGCAAATCATTCATATCGGCCGCCGGTTCTCTCCGTCGGTCACGGTGTTTCTCTTGAAAGTGTAGCGCCCCAAGATGGTGGATCATTGGCATTGATTCTCGTGAACGTTCCGTAAATTGTTTCATATCAAAACGTTGGTCAAATAATCCCGATCGTTTGATTATATTTTCTTATTTCTCTTCTCCTCTTTTCTTTCAGTTGTACTGTAAAGACTTGCAACGAAATAGGACTTTTCTTTCCGAGCAGTAACAACAAACACGCAGGCAGTAAAGATGGAGGACCAGGCAGCTTCAACGGGGATGGAAGGCGTCGAACCGCAGATGACCGGATTTATGAGCTATAACGATACCAACGTCCTGGGTGTGGTGTCACCGTCGGCCCCAGTCGCGCCCGCGACGCCCTGTTACGACGATCTGTTTCCGGCGCTGCCGGAGAGTGAACCGCCGCGCTTCAACAATCCCCTGTCGCCGGCCGCCCAGAGTATGCGCGTCGGTAGCTCGATCGTGACGCAGGTATTCATCGTACCGTCCGGCGAGCGCAAGTACGACTCGGACAAGTTCGGCGAGGGTGAATCGCTGCGCACGTGCCAAACGATCATGAAGGAAACGCACGCGCACATCGAGATCTCGAGCGCCAAGGACCAATCGCTGACGTTCCTGGTGACGGGCAAGCCGAACGAGGTGCTCGAAGCGCGGCGCAAGATTCTGGTCCACTTCCAGACGCAGGCCAGCAAGACGATCAGCATCCCGCGCGAGCACCATCGCTGGATCCTCGGCAAGAAGGGTGACCGCTTGCGCGAGCTCGAGCGATCCACCTCGACCAAGATCAATGTGCCGCGCATCAGCGAGGACTCGGACGCGATCACGATCCTGGGCACGAAGGAAGGCATCGAGAAGGCCGAGCACGAGATTCGCACGATGTCGGACGAGCAGTCGCGCAAAGCGTTCGAGCGGTTCAACGTGCCGAAAATCTACCACCCATTCGTGATCGGAGCGTTCGGCGAAAACCTGTCGAAGATGACGGAGGAAACGGGCGCCAAAATCAACGTGCCGCCGCAATCGGTGCAGAAGGACGAGATCATAATCACGGGCGAGAAGGAAGGTGTGCTGCAGGCGAAGGCGCGCATCGAGGCGATCTACAAGGAGATGGAAAAGAAGTGCACCTCGGTGGCGGTCGAGGTGCCGCGGGCTCAGCACAAGTACGTGTACGGCCCGCGCGGTTCCACCATCCAGGAGATCCTGCAGATGACGGGCGTGTCGGTAGAGATGCCGGCGAGTGACTCACCCAGCGATACGATCACGCTGCGCGGATCGCAGGACAAGCTGGGTAATGCGCTGAGCGTGGTCTACCAGAAGGCGCACTCGATCCGCACGAACGTGCTGGAGTGCCCGCAGTGGATCCACAAGTACATCATTGGGCGCGAGGGCAGCCTGATCAAGGAGTTCTCCGTCCAGCACCCGAACGTGCACGTCGAGTTCAACGAGGACAAGATCAAGATCGATGGGCCGCCGGAGCAGGTGGAAATTGCGTCCGAGCAGCTGCAGGAAAAGGTAAACGAGCTGACCGGCCGTCTCACGTTCGCGGAGATGATGGTCGATCCGGTGCACTGCAAGCACATCATCGGCAAGGCGGGCTCGAACATTAACCGCATGAAGGAGGAGTACGAGGTGCAGATCAACATTGACGAGAAGGACTCGAAACCGATTCGCATCGAGGGCCCGGCCGAGGGCGTGGCCAAGGCCCAGCAGGAGCTGCTGGAGAAGATCGCCAAGTGGGAGAACGAGAAGGAAGAAACGATCAACATCGATCACCGGCTGTTTAAGACGATTATCGGTGCGAAGGGCGAGTCGATTCGCGAGATCCGCGAGAAGAACAACAACGTGCAGATCGTGTTTCCGGGCCCGAACGATAAGTCGGATATCGTGAAAATCCGGGGCCCGAAGGAGGACGTGGACCGGTGCCACAAGTATCTGACGCAGTACGTGAAGGAGCTGCAGAAGAGCTCGTTCGTGATGGAGGTGCCCATCTTCAAGCAGTTCCACAAGTACATCATCGGCAAGGGCGGGGCGAACATTAAGAAGATTCGCGACGAAACACAGACCAAGATCGATCTGCCGGCCGAGGGTGACGCGAACGAGGTGATTCTCATCACGGGCAAGAAGGAAAACGTGAAGGAGGCCCGTGAGCGCATCCAGAAGATCCAGAACGAGATGGCAAATATCGTGACGGAGGAGATCGTCATACCGGCCAAGCACCACATTTCACTGATCGGAGCGGGCGGCATGCTGATCAACGCGATCATGGAAGAGTGCGGTGGTGTGTCGATCAAGTTCCCGAGTTCGGACTCCAAGAGCGACAAAGTGATCGTACGTGGCCCAAAAGAGGACGTGGAGCGGGCGAAATGGCAACTGCTGGAGCTGTCGAGTGAGAAGGAGCTGTCTTCGTTCTCCGTGCAGATCCGTGCCAAACCGCAGCACCACAAGTTCCTGATCGGCAAGAATGGTGCTTCGATCAAGAAGATACGCGACAAGACCGGTGCTCGAGTTATTTTCCCTGGTACGAACCGGTTCTTCGGTCGAAGATTTGACTCGCATGTTGATCCGCCCCCCTTTTCTGTTCCTCCACAGGTGTCAACGAAGAGGACAACGAGGCGATCACGATCATTGGCAAGAAAGAAAACGTGGAGGAAGCAAAGGCCGAGCTGGAGGCGATCATCAAGAACATCGACAACATCGTCGAGGACGAGCTGAGCATGGATCCGAAGTTCCACAAGCACTTCGTCTCCAACCGCGGCAAGGTGCTGAAGCGCATCGAGGAAGAGTGCGGCGGTATGTCGATTTCGTTCCCGCGTAGCGACCGCGGTGAGCGCCCCGATCGCGTAACGCTCAAGGGGCCGAAGGATTGCATCGAGACGGCCAAGCAGCGCATGCTGGAGATCGTCGGGGAGCTGGAATCGATGGTCACGATCGAGTGCTTCATTCCCGCGCGTCACCACCGCATCGTGATGGGCAAGGGAGGCTCCAAGGTGCAGGGCATAACGTCCGAGTTCGGAGTGAATATAAAGTTCCCCGAGCGCGGCACGAGCGCTGTCAGTTACCACGAGCACCAGCACCAGCACCACCCTTTGTCCGCGGAGGTCCCGAACCAGAACGGTAACGGTGACGGTGCCCCCGACGGCGCTGCTGAAACGGGAAATATCGTGAACGGTGGAGCTGTTGAGCCGCCCGTTCCCAAAGAACCGGTCCACAGTCTGGCCGACCTGATTCGCATCAGCGGCAACAAGGAACGGTGCGAACAGGCGAGGGACGCCCTGCTAGCTTTGGTGCCCGAGACGGAAGAAATCAACGTAGCGTTCGATCTACACCGCTCGCTGATCGGTCAGAAGGGACGGGACGTGAAGGAACTGATGAATACGTACGATGTGCACATCGAGATGTCACCGCAGGACAAACGGCTGGACATCATCAAGGTGACGGGCACGAAGACGGCGATCGCCGAGGCGAAGGAAGCCATCGCCGAGCGGATCAAGGTGCTGGAAGCGGAACGCGAGGACCGCGAGGCACGCTCGTTCGAGATCAAGGTCGAGGTCGACCCCACGTACCACCAGAAGATCATTGGCCGGCGTGGGGTGGTCGTGAACAAGATTCGCGCCAACCACGGTGTGCAGATCTCGTTCCCGAAGCAGGACGACCCGTACAACAAGAGCGTCATCACGATCCAGGGCTACGAGGAGAAGGCGAAGGCGGCACGGGACGAAATCCTGGGCATGGTCGAAACGCTCAGCTCGGTCTACAAGGAGGAGATGTCGATCGACGAGCGAACGCACCGCCGTTTCATCGGGTTCCGTGGCAAGCGGCTGCGCGAGATCAAGGAACAGTTTAACGTGGAGATCACTTTCCCGCGCCCCGAAGATCCGGACAAATCGCTCGTCATCCTGGCCGGAACGCCCGACAACGTGGAGTCGTGCCGCGACTATCTGCTCAACCTGGAGGAGGAGTTCTTGCAGGACGTGAGCGCAGCTCCGACGCAGCCAACCACCTTCTCGCAGATCATGGAAGACATGACCAACCAGAACACTCACACCAACAAGCAGGGCTTCATCGTGAGCGGTGCGCCGTGGGAACGCAAGACACCCAACACGCAGTCGCTGGTCGATTTCCCCGACTTTGGCGGGCTCGGAGGTGGAGCCGGTGGGGCAGCCAGCAGTGACCAGGGGCAGGGTCAACAGCAGCAGCAGCAGCAGCAGCAGCCGCAGCAGCAGGGTCAGGGTCCCATCAACTCGGCATGGAATGCTAAACACTAAGGACCGAAGCGGCGGGGATGCCTGGCAGACAGAGAGTGGCAGAAGATGCGCCCCGAGGGTAATCCAGACAGACGAAAACGCCAAGCATCGCTTATTGGGTTTAGGTTCCGGCTTTGCGGCAGAACCGACTGAATCAAGAACCGGGGGACACACACATAATGCACTTTCGCAATGACGATCATGGCAAGTAGCACAGTTAAAGACACACGGTGGAGACAGTCAGTGAGAGAAGAGAGTTACGGAAACCCGCACCCCCCGCACAGGCCCCCCATTCTTGTGACACACTCCGGAATTGACAATGACCGACCTCGATCATCATCGTGTGTGGTGGTGGTGGCCGGCGGGGCATTATGAGCGAACTGTTTCACCTTTTTTTCGACCTATGTGCAATTCGTCATTTATATTGTAAATAGGATAAAGAGATCACGGCAATGAGCACGGGATTCAAGTGAACAACATTTGATCGATAGAGTATGGCTAAAGAACGGTCACCGCAAATTAGTAAAGTAGGAAAATGTGGCCCCGAAGCCCCGAAATGGTAGACAATAGTGGGCCGCAGATAGATAAGACATGTATGCCAACACACATTACACACGAAAGGATCGATCGCCACCTCAAGGAACCAGTTTATTTTTATTTGAATAATTTTGTTGTGCGACTGAATTGTATGTTTGTGTTATGTTTTTTTCTTTTCTGGCGCACCAGCGTTAATGGGGACCCGGGTTCTATCGGCTTATACATCGTGCAGTAGCAGTCCCCATCGCGTTGGGCAACGACTGGTTGATTCATGTCGTTCTTTTTCTTTTCGTTCACTCAGCGTAATGGAATATGAACGAAACAAGGCGCCAGCAGCAGTTTCGCTGAGGTGTGTGGCCGTGCAAAGTCTGCGAACCGAGACACTCTTCAGAAACACAAGAAATACCGACACCCGCAAAGTACACCCGGAAAACGCAATCGGAGATCGAACGGAACGGCAATAGGGCGAAAGGATGGATTTATGTTGTTGACCACATGGCTACGGTTGATTCAATTATTTCTAACAGGAATTGCAACGGAACACTTAGAATATAAGCGAACGCTGGGCGGCGCGCACACATCGTAGTAATGGTGCCGGGCTCCTCTTTAGACTAATGTTTACAGTTTTAGGTAGAGCTTTTGTTTATTTTTTCTCTGTTTTTTCGTTCGTTCGTTCGTTTGGTTGTCTCATTTCGCAAGAGCTTGCTGTTGCCGGTCGGCATTTGCCGTTAGCATTTCGGTTTTGTTTGAGAGTGATCGATTTTTATTCACCCTTTTCGCGTGCTTCACCCTCTCAACCCTCTACGGACGGCGTATGGCATGGCTTAGGAAAAAAAGGGGGAAAACTAAACGAAAGCCCCGAAACGGAACGGTGCAATGATTGATCTTCGAAAACTAGATTCATATAGATATTCCCTCTTGCAATGTTTATTTACTGTTCAGTGTCGTCTACGGAGGTCTACGATTTCGGTTCCATTCGCATCACTGATCGCCCCAGTCCTTGTGAGAGGATCGCAGTTCCGGTGGCATTAACGATGCGCACGTCATGCTGAACTTATAAAGATTCTAAAAGCAATCATTTACTAGACAGAAAGCGAGAAACTAACGTTAAGTAGAGGAATGAGGGGAACCGTGCAAACAGTGTCGGCAACCGGTGGCTCATACGTTTCGAACGCAATCTTGATCCTCTCTCGATTAAGCTCAAGCTGACTCGGATACGGTTAAATGATGGGGCTAGGTGCAGGGAAGAAGACATCAAATTGGACATAGTTAGATTTTAATAACTCTAGGATCGAAATAGCTCGTGCGCTGGCAGGATCGCGGATGCAGGGATGCAGGGATGCGTTTCAAAGTTACGTTAAACTACTACTACTCAACCACAAACCCGGAACCGGGGGAACCGGGGGAACCGGGAGGTGATCCGGCACGCAATCAATAAACACAAACAGATTGCTCACCGCAGCACCATGTTTGGCATCCATTTGCGGTAAGCCCGACCAAACTGAGCTGCAGTTTTATTGCGAAAAATTAGCTTCCCTTTTTTCACGTGTTCCTTTGACACGGAACCGTTGTCAGCAATTCCGACGCTGGGATAACAGAGTGTGTGTGGACCACGCCAAAAGTGTAGCCGTTATAAACGGCCACCTTTCGCTGTGCGTCTACTTCTGCAGCGCTACTCGCCAGTAAAGGGTGTTGCGTGTGTACCGATTACCGATTTCGATACGTGACGGAATTTAGAAAGAAAGCAACAAAAGTGTAACAAAAGTTAGAAAAGATATATATATATATTATACAAACACACACACACGTATATATATATATTTTGATAATCAAATATTATTTCCATCCTCTTATAACAGAGAGAACAGAGAGAGAGAGTGGGGAACAATTGCGCCACAGAACGAAGTGCGATCGATACGAAGCATTGAGAGGAAGAAAACCAAAAAGCAGGGTACAAAACCCAATCGGTCATACGAAAAGGAAGATTAATGAGAACCTTTCTAGGACCGAACATGAACACGAACACAATAATAACAACAGAAACAAAATGTCACACGACTAATGATGATCGGCCAGCAGGAAGGCAAATCTAATCATACAAACAATACATTGAACTAACATAGGACATAAACGAATGCGTTGATCCGAGATGATTGAGAGTGGGTGCCGCAGCTGGCCATTCTAGCAAAACCAGTTTAAAACTCATCATCAAGCGCCCGGCAACTAACCACAATGGCGAAACTGCGAAGCCACTGAAAGTGACAAAACTGGCGAGACCCAGCCAGAGAGCGGGGGGCACGTAACGCTAAATCCTAAACAAAATAATGCGATGCAGCGTTTTGAGGCGAAAGCAAGGGGGCCGCGACGGACGGACGGGCGGAAGGATGGAAGGAACTACGATAAGCTTCCTTTACAATATTAATAAAGAGTGAAATAATACATACACCACATCATCCAGGAGGAGAGGAGCGCATCCGCGGCGATCGTCGGGGGTCGACCTAAAAACTGCCCGCGTCGCGTAACCAGTTGAGCGCGTTTATGGTGCACAGAGTTTGATGCGGGAGCAAAGCTTGTGGTAAAATAAATCTTATTACATTTTCTGTAAAACCGAAGCCCATTTTCTGCAAAACACACCCGAAAGTGCACACCCAAAGTGCAGTGACATTTGTAGGGTTCCGCCGCGCGCGCGCGCACACGCATTTGTATGGTTCCGCCGTTTCGTCGTTGCCCGTGGTAACGGTTCTAACAAAAACACCAACAAATCAATTCGCCATCAAGCGCGCGTGTTTTGTTCGTGGTGTTTTCCCGTTTTCACAATCGTAGACTCCTTATTCGACGGGTGGAAAAATGGCAGCACGACGTGTCCGCAGCGTGGACTCCACCACCATTGCTGTTGCTGCTCCGGTGCTGCCTTGGTGAGTCAGACTTGTACTGTTTCCGATCCAAGCAGGCGGGATGGGAAAAGATTCGGTCCGCGAAAAGGACACCATGATTGGTTGTGGTGGCAGAAAATCGGCACGTCCCGTTAGCGCATCGCCGTACTCGGAAAACTATCGGCCCCCGATGGACCTGTGCCAGCGGCACCTGATCAACCATCGCCTGCTGGTGTCGAAGCTGACGCGCCGCGAGCTCGAGGACAAGTACATCGTGCTGTGCGATGAGAATTACAGCATGAAAAAGCGAGTTCACGAGCAGGAGGACCTCATCAAGCGCCTCAAAACGAAGCTGATGCGTGCCTCGAGCGAGAGTAACTGTCGATCCAAGTCCCGCCTGGAGCTCGGTTCCAACGAGCACTACAAGTAAGCCACCCCCGGGCGTGATCCGAAGCCGAACTTTCCAAGCTGATTCGGGTTCGTCTTCTTCCCACAGTAGGCTGCACGATCTGGAGTCACAGCGCCGAGAGTTGCACGAAAAGCTGGAGGCCCTTCGCCGGGCAACGTCGTCCGACGTGCGGCGGATGGACAGTGTAACGGGCGGATCGATGAAACCCACCGGGACGAGACACTCTTCCGGTGCCGTGAACGGTCAAACCCTGCACCGTCGGTCAAAGAGTGCCGCCCATCGGGCGAAGGATCGTGAGCCGAGTCGGTGCAAGTCTTCATCCCCGTCCAACGATGACTACGAAGAACACTCCCGGGTCCGTGAGCAAGGACTGGCCAAGGACCGCCGAAGCACGGACCACGACGACGAAGACGATGACGACATCGAGGAGGAGGTGGATGGCTACGCTACGAACGGTGGACGCACTCGAAGTGGGCCCAGAAAATCGTACGGTGCCGATGACGAGGACGAAGGCGAAGACGATGAGGACCGTGACCGCGACGGGGACCAGGACCAAGACCGGGATGTCGCATCGTGTACGGGCGTGAGCGAAGAAAATGGAGACGCCGATCAGCGGTCGGCCAGCGGTGCTAGCGGCGGCGGTGCTACCCGGAACGCCAAATTCCGTGGGTCACGATCGCGGCCATCGGCCATCGGCAGACCGGTTGCCGGGAACTGTGCCGACTGCGAGCGCCACCACAGCGAGCAGCTGGTGCGCGAAACGGACATCGTGAAAATGAAGCTCAACATCAAGTATCTGCACAAGGTTAGGTTATCGATTAGCTTTTCGTGACGCGTGTGAAGGCCGTCACTCCTCACGCCACGCCATTGTTTCTCGTTTCCGGTTCTCCACCCGCAGGAGCTGCAGAATGAGAAGGAAAAGAGTGCGCTGCTGGCGCGCCAGCTAGAGGAGAGGCTATCGTACGAAATCATGAAACGGAATGCGGCCGAAAACATCGAAATACTCAACCTGAACCGGCAGGTCGAGGACATGACGCGAGAACTGCAGCGCCAGGTGGACGAACAGAGGCGCTCGATGGAGCACGAGATGCGGAAGCAAGGTAGGAGAAAGTGACGCCAGTAGACGGCGCGAGGCCACGGCGCGGCGCGATGTTTGTGAACGGCGTTTGTTGATACTGTTGCCTAGTTGCTTATCTAATACTCTAACGGACCCCAACCTGTGTCTCCAATGACTTTCATTTCGCTTGCAACCGAAATCCTTGTCCACGTGGCGTGCCGATGACATTTTGTCGGCGGCCTGTTCCGCAGGCGACCTGGAGGCGCAGATTCGCAAGGAGAAGGACAAGAACAGCGAGCTCTTCGAGGAATGCGAACGGTTGAAGAAAAGCATCGAGAAGCTGAAGGAGAACATGTCCGAGGTGGAGGTAAGCGTGAAGTGACAAGACCTATCAAGAACTCGGACCACTGGTGTGCCTCCCACTTTCGTCCTGCAGATTGAGCGAGACTTCCTAAAACGGCAGCAGGAAAATTTCACCAAAATCGTGGACGAAAACAAACTGCTCAAGTATCAGCTCGATGACCTCCGGAAGCACAATCAGGGGCTGCTGAAGCAGATCGACACGCTGAAGGAGGAGGAACTGGTGACGAGGGCATCACAAAAGGAGCTGCTGGAGAAGCTGAAGACGTTGCAGCAAGACAACGACACGCTGTCGGTGATGCTGGAAGGATTGCGCACCGAAAACGAGGTGCTCGCCGAGGAGAAAACGCTACTCGAGCAGAGTCTCAAGAGCTTGGAAGGTCGGTTAGCAGAGTTCCGCTCGAATACTTTGTCACTAACAAGGCCGTATTTCGTATTTCAGCGTCGCCCATCAGAGAACTGACGCCAACGCCGCCACTATCCTCTCCGGTAGGTTAACAGCAGCAGCTCACCGTGGCGTGCGAGGCGTGCATCCCCTTCGGTTTGGTTTTCCATAGAGCTAGGTCAACTCACGCACACACACACGAGCGGCCCAACGGTGCCCTTTTTGCCGGTGCCAGCTGCAAAAGTTACCACCCTATTCTAATGGCACCGCGTTTCGAGAGCGCGTAGAACTTAGCTAGAACTGATACCAACCCTGGTGTGATAATAGAAAGCGAACCCGTCGATTAATGGCCAAGTATATACCTAGAGTGGCTGCGGCTGCGTTTGCCTGTGTGTTTTTTCGTGTTTTTCTGGACCGAACCGACTTCCAAGCCCTCCCTGCCTGCCCTGGTTTGTGGGTCATGTGGGTCCCCGCTGCGTCCCATTTTTTGATCGGTCCCACTTTTCCTGACCCACAGCAGAAGCCCCTGTTGGCTGATGTGTGCATCCAGACGGAGCGCGAAAACTTGCAAACTATGTCCGAAAGTGTTGTGTTTGATCCGGACAGAGCACTGGCCTCGACGAAGAGTGAACCACAGCCAACACCCCTACGAAGCTCACACTCTTCGCCGAAGCGTTCTTCGCTGAAATCATCACGCAACGGTGGTGAACTAGCAACTCAAGGGGCGGCCCCAACCACACAGCAGCTCCTGCGGCAGGTTACCGTTGGCCAGACGATACCGAAACTGTCACGCATCCTGAACAACCGTATCGAGGAGCGACACAAACCGAGCAACGTCGAGCTGTTGCTCATGAACAGCTACCCGGCGGAGCTTGAGGTCTGTCTGCAGTGGCCCCTGGCCAGGAAGGAGTAATGACCTGATCTCTCTTCTTTTCTCTCGCCAGAAATCATTCCGTAGAAACGAACGCTTCCGGGCGATACAGAGTTCACTCCGAGGGCGCGAGACCGATCGTGGCTCGATCGTATCGAGCGGGTCCGAGCGGCGAAAGATCTCGTTTGCCGAGTCCAGCGCAACGGACGAGACGAAAGGTACTGCAAACTGCGCGCGCATTCGAAAGTGGGCCAACTAACGGGGGGACCGTTCCTACTTGCAGATGACGAATCGGTCCCGGAATCGGTTGAACGAAACTATGCCCGTTTGTTTGGGTTCGGACGACAACCGTCCATGTGGCACGCGGTGGCCAATCCACTGCAGCCGGCACCGGTAGATACTAACCCGCGGCCACAGCGCGATACCGATCGACTCACGATCGAGATACAGTCCGTCCGGTGGCACGAATCAGCCATCGATCTACTGCAGACGGACGGTGTGTCGGTGTTCTACGTTGAGTTTCGGTTTCTCGACCTACACGGTCACCAGCTAGAGACTCCGGGATCGGCCCCATTCGTCACGGGCACCACCGGGTTGCGTTTGCAGCACAACTTTCACTTCCAGGTACCCATCGAACTCGACCCGAACCGCAACCCGGAACGATGCGCACAACTGAAAGGGATGCTTGGCCCGGAAGGGCGCGACGTGCTCACGTTTGTGCTGGTAAACGAGCGGCAGGATTGCGAGGACATCGGGTACGCCACGGTACGGTTGCGAAGTGAGCTGACCGCGGGGTGCATCGGACCCGCGGATGAGCTGCTCGTCCGTGCTCCGATCTACGATTTTCGCCGTGATCACGACGAAATGGGAATGCTGACGATAAAGTTCGAAAACGTTGCCCTTTTGCGCACCTTTATGACGGCGGAGTAGGGTTGCGGTTGGGCGGGAAAATCGGTAGGAAATTTTACCCAAAACTTCTTTGTTCATAACCAAATTTTGTTATCGGACTGAATGTATGCTTCCAAAAACTCCCGTGCTAGTCTAGTCGAACCCGAAATAGAAAATAGTATTCCCATTAGTAATCGGTGCACATTATTGCGCAATGCAGCAACTCACTCACCGGCCTCTATGTACACCACCGATCCGAACAGAAGTGCTGAGCCGTGGAGGTGCTAATGTCGGCTGCCAACACCAGCGACCGGCATGGACAAAGGTTTATTACAATAAATTGGCGGCAGCGGAAGGAAATGGCGGTACGGCCCTCGGCTCATTATTTACAGTACATGGCAAAATGGCACTCCTCGAGCGAGTAACGGTTTCGGCTCAATCAAAGCAGTCCGCTCGTGGTGCACATGTGGCGAGATAAAAAAGTAGCAAAAAACCAAAACCCAGCCATCCATCCAGCGCGCCATCGCGGCCAAAAACACAGCGGAACCGATTGCTGCACAGTGGCTGTCCTCAGCGTCGTGGCCGGATCAACAAATGAACGTCTAATTAAAAATATACACAAACACTGCGTTGTCGGTGGTGCACATAAAAAACACCTCTGCCCCGTGTGCGTGTCTACTAAACGTCACATTAGACACACACACACACGCGTCGCGCTCTGCGGTGCGATCCAAGTGAGCGGTGCGAGCCGAGCAAACGGCGACCCACTCTCTTGGTTTAGGTTGAGGTTGTGTTTTTTCAGCCGGTCCGTGGCCGGATCGAGTACAGATCCGCCGCCGCAACCGCCGCAGTCAATGCCACTCGATGCCACTGGTTTGGGGGAAGCAAACGAAGAAGAACAAACCATCACGCGAATCTAAGCCGCGGTGGTTTTGGGAACAACGGAAGCGGATCATGATGATGAACGCCTGCCAACACAACACATGCGTGGCGTGGCGTGGCGACGCGCGGGTGGTCCTATAAAAGAAAATAAGGAAACACTTCACTTCCCTTCGCCCGGCCCCCTGCCCGCTCACGGCCGCGTGAAAAACCATATGTGAGCCGCCGCCCGATCTCAATCATTGTCGAGGACACTCGACGGACGCGAGACGCGCGATCGAGCGATCGGGTAGCCCGTCGGTACCGCCCGACGGCCAAACCGCCCGACGGGGGACCAACCGGTTCGAGTCGAGCGCCGCATCGGTTTGCGGCTCAGTTTCAGCCGAGCTTTCGAACAGAAAAGTGAGTTATCAGCCAGACCGTAAGCAGCAGCCGTTAGAGTGTGTGGCCGAGAAAGAGAGAGAGTGGAAGTCCAGAAGGGGGGCCATTGTGACCCCTCCATTTTGGGCAACAGAGTGATAGCGCTAGAAGCGATCGTCCAGAAAGAAAAGGTTCCGGAAGGATCGCCTTTTACAAGGATGGATGTGTTAAACTATGCGCAGCGACTACTCATGTAGCGAGATCACGAAAAGGCTCAAAGTATCACCGTGCGCACCGGAGCGATCTCCACGAACGGGAGCAGTGAGTGTACTCCGCGCGCGCTGGAGAAAATGGTGAAAATTCCAAAAGGGCGGAAAGTGCCATTACCCTTTTTTGATGCTGCCCGATTAAGTAATCGACCCCAGGGATCGGTGCTCACATTACATAAGTGCAAATTTGATCACATAATGGCAAAGTGCGCATGAAACGCACGAAATCGATCCGATCGTGCGAAACGATCACCGACGTCGTGTGACTCAGTGTGTGCGAATGCAAGTATGTGGCCGCGAGAGAGAGAGAAAGCGAGAGAGAGAGATAGCGAGAGTACAAGCAATAAGAAAAAGTACCGAAATAGTAATCAAAGTCAGTGAATCGAATTGTTGTCGGTGAAAGCGAGTGGCGCGCGATCTTCGCCTGAGCCCCTTTAAGAGTTGTGATCGAGTGAGCGAGTGAGAAAGCAACAGGTCGCACTGTCGCGCCACAGGTTTCGGGAGCCGTGCGTTCCGCGGCTCATTGACGGTGGTCGTCGTGGTCCTTTGCAAACAAAACGACAGTTCATGAACCCCATCGAGTCCCGTCCCATTTCCCGGCGCCAGTTTCGCCACGGAACGCGTATCCCGACAATCAGACGACGACACATCCGTCCACCTGGCCCGTGCCAGCTATTCCTAAACCATCCTTTCGCATCCGGGTGCTGCGAAAAGAAAGCAAACAAAGCGACGCGAGCCCAGCGAAGCGTTACAACCCGGCAGCCGGCAATGAATCCTGCCGGAACCCACCCGGTGGCCATTGCTATTTGCGTTTGAAAGATTTTTCGATTATCTCGCCGCCAACGGGCACGCACCGGCACACAATCAAGCCCCACGCCACCAACGACCGAGCCACGAGCACTTGTACCCGTCGATGAGCGACCGAGCGCGACAATGTGCGATCGCAGCAAGCCGGTACCCGCCGTACCGCGGTTGTGCCAACAATTTATAGAATCTAGAACATGGTATTTTAATTTAAATTGAAATTTCAAGACTTTGCTTCGGGCGACAATGTTTCGCTTTCACTGTCGCGCACCGTCGCGGAGTGCCCCGATTCCGTTGGTGTTGGTGCCCTATCACAAAACGCAGGGCCGCGGGTTTTCGATCGTTTCGCGGGCTACGGAGAGAACAATCTAATCGCGACATCGTGAAGGAAGTCCTGCGATGGGGCCCTGCGTGTGAGGGAGCGTTATTTATAACTAGCGCAAAAACGCACACACATCTCGGCGGAAGAAAGATCAACCAGCTAAAGGCGACAATAACAACAAAACTAACGGGGTGCGGTGGTCGCCCGGTGATCCATTCGTCGGCTATCGGACAACCGACAAGCTGATAAACGACTTTCTCGGGATCGGGGTCTCAAATTTCATTCATCACTCGGGAAGAAAATATTGTGCAGATTGGCTCTCGGCGCGATGCAGGAAATGGGTTTCAGGATTAGCTTCGACCTGGCCGGTGCCATGGTTCACCGGTAATCCCCGCCTTCTGTCGGTCTGCCGGTGTTTCTCAACACTGTTTCTTGTTTTGCATGTTACTTTTCGTGGTGGATTAGCGAACGTAATGTTGCTTTCACTCAAAGTGGGACCGCTCGACGGAATCGGAACATTCGATCGTGAACTGAACGCGCCACCACCAGCGATTAGTGTCAAGAAGGAACGGGGTGTTTAACGGCGTGTTGGGCTCCGTTCCAACAGCGCTCTCGCGAAGAGTGCGGCCGGCCTCGAGTCGCACACGGCACGGCGTTTTTCACGTCAACTCCGGGCTCCCGTTAAGCTCCCGAGGACGCGCTTGAAACGGATCAGTCCATCAAATTCGACACGGCAACGTCAAAACATCAACCCGTCGTCAGGATGCAACAAATTATGTCCTTTCTAACGATGATCAATGGGGATGGGCTTGGCAATGTATGGCTGGCGAAGAGAATCGTTTCGAAACGATCGTGTGGAGGTCACTTGGAATGATCGTAAGATTCAGTGAATCAGTGAAATCGCCTGTTCGGTGATGGCGGTGCTTTGAGTCATCGACTTCACACCCTCGTGGCGGCCCCGATGATTTATGCTCCCCCTCGGCCAAAATTCCTTCCCGGACATCGACCGTTTGATTTGCCGCCAGCGAACCTCTCCATCGTGCCCTCTCATTCTACCGCGCTTGTCCGGGCGGTAGTTTCGTTTCTCTCACTCACCAACTGTCCGACCGGATGGCGGGGATGATCTTGAAAAGTATTAATACCTGTGTTCACAGGCCATCATCTTCCCACACACCGGCACGGGGCCATTTACAAACACACCGGTGACTGGTTGGGCGTAGAAAAGAGCAATTTGCGCCCGCGGCGCCTGGTCCGGCTTCGAATGGCGTCGAAGATGGTTTATTTACGATGCGTTCGTTTTTTTCTCTCTCGCCGACGCCATCTTGCTTTCCGGCGGTCGTTTCGAGTTCGGGTGTGTGGTGACCGGTGGCGCCAGGTGCGCCGCACGATAAGCGAATTATTTTCACCTGCCCCGTTCGTCCCAACGTGTGTGACCCCGATCGCGATCGTGGCAATCTTGGCAATCGAAACGACGATGCGCCACGTCGGCGACGGCGAAACTATTTCACTTGTCACTTGCGCCTGAGCCACTTGCCTTGTGCCGAATTCCGTGCGGGGGTCACAGTCGGAGTGGTGGGCAACCCCAAACTAATTGATAGTGTAAAAGGGCACCACCGAAGCGGGGCCGTAACGACGGATATCGGAAATTTAAATTTAGAACCTCCGACACCTCGAGTGACGTGGGGCGGGGGGGCTTTGTTTGATACCGGAGTTGGTCAGCGGACTAGTCGAAGATTAGTCCATTAAACGCGGTTAAACGCGGTTAGTTAAATTAAACGCGGGCTTTATGACCTAGCTCGGAGTAGCTCAAGCGCACTCATTAACGGGTCGCTAATGCAGCAATAAATCCCTTCCGGGTGATCACTAGCTCGGTCGGTGATCGTTTACTTTTAGGACCGCAGCTTATTGGATGGGCCCAGGTTCTTAAATTACAACCACTTTACCACAGTCCCTGTAGCTCAAAAAACCCCATCAACTCAGTAAACAGTGTAGAAGTGTCCTGTACCTACCCAGCAGCCCTTCCTTTCTGTGTGTGGTGAATTTCCGCGGTGATCGTCGTGTGATAATCGTTCGCTAGGGGTTCCAATCGTCCGCGTCAAGTGTCCCCAGTGAGTGTGGAGTGTCCAATCCTTCCTCCTTTCTTTCTCAAATACAAGGCTGCGTGTGAATTGTGGTACCCGAATCTGTTCATCGCAAGTGCGGCCCGTACGTCGGAGTCGGAATTGGTTTGGTTCGCTGTTTTAAATTGAATTCGCCAACTACACGCCCGGCAAACGCCTTGGGGCGAGTCCCACGTCCCACGGGGCGCCATCAGGATGACACTGAAAGATGAAATACTGACCGCCGATGTCAAGCCTGGTAACGTGCCCCCGTTTCTGTCAGCATGCGATCTTCCTTCCGTTGGTGTCGGTGTTGGTGGTCACTAATCAACACATTGTAACTGTGCGTTAACTGACAGCGGCGTATTTTATGTTTTCACCCAAAGCCCCAAGGACAAAACACTGTCACGAAGCGTCAGCGCCGCTGACAAGGTTAAACAATCCACAGTCCCAGCCCGTAAATGGTGTCTCCAAGCGGACACTTCAATCGACCCGTAACGGCGTTCCGCGTTTATGCTGCACGCTAACGGCTAATTTATCCGCGCGTATGCCCATTACGGTACGCTTCGTTTAGTGCGAGGTGAGATTTATGCACCCGCCCGAGGCACAGGCATCAAAACTGGGCCACCGTTTATGTTTTCGCACCCCCGGGACCGGGATCCCGGTGCAGCGGCTGCTGGCGCTGGTGCATCGTGGTGGGCATTATTGTTATAATTAAAACAACTAACGGGGTGATTTATATCGTTTTTATTTGCGCACTCGCCGTTCGTCGTTTCGCAGAATGTGCGCCGACGAGCCCGGCGCCGACGGTATTGCATTACATGTTGCGGCTTGCGGCCGATCCGCTTATGCCGCAATGCCGAGAGCGCGTTTGAATAAATATCAGGTTGGCTAAAAAGTCATCGACGTTTTTCACGATAGATGCCTTTAGTGATCGATATCTCGTGAAGTATCGATCGTACAGTTATAAATTTAGGCTCGTTTTAAAGCTGATTCTTTACACTTCAAAAACTGCTTTCATTGTTTTTTGTTTGTTCCATTTGTTTGTGAGTTACAGGGTGTTAACAATAGAGGTCAACGCAGAGAAAATTAGGTACATTTTACAGTTTTTGTCCGATAAAGGTGAAAATTCAAGCTAGGCCGCTGAAATTTCGCATGGTGTTCGTGGTGCCGATACTCTAACAGTTAGCTGGGTTAAATTTTGGTTTCGTTGACACGTTTTCGTTATTTTTTATGTTAAAGCCTAGGCAGACACGTCATCGAAAATGTCGATAAAATCACAGAAATAATCAAAGTAGATCGGCATTTTAGTAGTCAGAGCATCGACCAGGAGCTAAAGATCAACAATCGAACAGCTTAAAGCCATTTGCGCAAAGCTGGATTTAGAAAGAAGCTCGATGTTTGGGTGCCACCCTATTTACACCAAAAAACATGATGGCTCGAATTTCCATCGGCGAAATTTTGGCTAAACGGAATGAAAACGAACCATTTCTTAAACGGATAGGTACTGGGGATGTGAAATGGGATACATACGACAATACTGTGTGGAAATGATCGTGGTCTAAGCGTGGTGAAGCAGCTTACAGGGTGGTCAAACCAGGACTTACGACCAGTAATGTTCTACTGGGTTTATGGTGGGACTTGAGAGGAATCGTTTATTATGAGTTGCTTTCGTGTGGCCAAACACTAAATTCAGATCTCTACTGTCAATTATTGCACCGTTCGAAACTGGCAATTGACCAAAAACGACCAGAATTGGCCACCGGAAGAGGTTTTGTGTTCCAAGAGGACAACGAAATGTGACGCACGTCTTTAGTGACTCGCCAGAAAGTCCGGAAGCTTGGTTGGGATGTTTTAATGCATCCACCGTATAGTCCGGACCTTGCACTAAGCGATTGACACCTTTTTCGCGCATTATAAAATTTTTTGAGTGATGAAAAACTGAGATCAAAAAAGGATTAAGAAAATGGATTGCTTGAGGTTTTTGCCAATAACGACTAATCCTTTTACAAGAGAGACATTATAAGCCTACCTTTGAAAAGACAACAAATTTTCCAACAAAATGGTGCATATTTGACGCAAATCGGACCATTGGAAACCTGTTAAATGTAGTTTTGAAAATCACCCAAAAAACGTCGATGACTTTTTAGCCAGCCTTATATAACTCGTGCGCTGTGTCTACGCCCGAACAAGTAGTAACCAGTTGGTTAATGGTTGATTGATTGTTTGCGTTACGATTGAGCGCCAACTCTCCGTCGGCGCTGGGGCGTGAAGCGGCAAATGCGATTGTTGTGAGGTATCCGATTGCGAAACCACTCCACGGGGCACCAGGCGTCTCCATCGATCGGCGTCCATGTGCACCGTGTGCGAGTGTCCGCCGTGTTGATGGCAACCATTCTCACGTAATCACACTCCGCCGGTTGCCAAATAACTAGAGGGCCAAAAATACGGGTCCATAAAATTCACAGCCCCATTCGTCGAATGAATTGCTCACCGGTGTGTGTGTGTTGAAACTCGTGTCGCTCTTAAATCATGTTCTGTTTGTGATTAACATTCCATTCGTCGGTGCTGGCGGACTCAAAGCGGCCCGAGAGTGGATCGTAAAATCTTTACGATCCATAACCGGCCGGTGCCCGGTGGCCGATTGTCTCCAAGAAGGACCCGGTGCGCGTTTCAAAGTGTGGTGGAATGTGAAATGGTCGTAAATAATCGCAACGTGCACAGGACAACTCGCTGAGTGCTGTGACTGACTGTGTCCTGAACCAAAACAGTCCCCATTAAGTCTTACCATACTCCTTCCGTCCTTTTTGGCACAGACTTCGGTGTGTCCTATAGCAAGGAAGACATCCTTCTGCCGGCGAAACATCGCACATCTCAGGCTCCGAGCCAGCCACCGCAGCGCCCGAGGGAGCCCGAATGCGTTGCTGGCGTCGGTCGTGAACGACTGGCCACTCGACCGATCTACCACTACCGCCCATGCAACGCGTCACCCTCAGCTGGACAGCGCTACTCCAACGATCCCAACGAATCAGACGACGACGACGACGACCAGAACCCTAGCCAGGGATTCAAGGTAGGCCCGTGTGTGTGTGCCCTGTTTACCTGTCCGATACCGGATTCGCACTTCGCCATTAAACGATTTACACATTCCTCGCCACTTCCGCTCTTCCACACCCGGGGGACGAGTGACCCTCTGTCCACCGACCCGAGGCGACCCGAGGCGTGTTCGGTGTTTTTAAAAATAAATCAACTCACTGCTCGCGAAGCGTCGCGTAAGCGTAAACTTCAAACAGGCGCGCGAAAGATCGTGCACGCAACGTTTCAAGCACCATCCACTAGCGCACTCTGGTGGCGATCGCGTGCATCGCATTTTTGCGCGTGTTGACATTTACGCGACATCTGCCAGCATTCGTTCCAGTTACGAATCGATCGCACGGAGCTTTCACAACCCGGGTGACGATCCCCGGGGGGTGAAAATCATATGGCGGCCGGCAGGTTGTTCGCGGGGAAAGAGTTAATCGTCCACGGCTCGTTTAACATTGCACGCAGCGTTCGCAGCGGCTAGGTGACGGGAAAAGCCCAACTGCATCCGTCCTCTGGCGGGCGATTAAGATGTCCGTCTAGGTTCGGGTCGGTTGACATGCAGGAGGGATTATGCGTATTTTAGCGAAACACGGTGAACGAGTATGCGAAGTCAGTCGTTTCCGGCTCGTTTTGAGTTTAAAAATACGATAATCAGGGATATTTTTACCGACTGGCCGATGGAGACGCCTGGTGCCTCTTGATTCCTAATTGGTCACTTCTCGTATTTCACCTTACGGTGCATTGGGACCACCGAGAGCCAAAATCCGCAAGCCGTGTTAATGATGTAGCTGTCAGTTGGGCGCACATCACTTCTTGCTCTTTCACTCTGTTGTTTTGTAATGCGGCGAAAGGTTAATTCTTTTAACTGCACAAGACAGGACATCGTTTGATGCATAGCAGATGTGAAACCCTACACCCGGATTGCGTCGCAAATGGGCCCATCGAGGGGTTGAGCGTAAGCCAAAATCTTAAGGCAGGCGGAAGCAGTGTTCAAAAAATGATCATTTCATTTTAGTTTTTGCACATTATTATTTGTTTAATCAACTGCCGCTCGGCAACAGCTGAACGGAATTTTTCATTCACGCTTCACAACAACAGTTGATCGTACATTCGTGCATTACTTTCGCCGCTACATCGGTGACCGTCACCGGCACTCATTAGTGCATGTCGGCGGCCAAAGAAAATTGAAGCTGACGTGCGATGCAGCGGAGAAAAAATCCCCGGGTCCGGTGCCTAACCAAAGAAAAAGTGGCGCACGTGGGTTTTGCTCCGTAGCGTAGGGGCCGTACACTTAATCTACCATCCGTCACCGCGAGAGTGTCCTCCTGCCGTGCATCCGGTTGGCGTATCCGGGCCATCGGGGTGTAAATTTTGCGCTTCCCGGACCCGGGCCGAGGTGCGAACGTCCTCGCGACTCAAAGGCCGGCAACTGTCAAGCGCCATCCATCAGACTGTCAGCTCCGAGCGGTTGCGGTTGAAAGTTTTCTCGTTCCGTTCAGCCGATCAGCTGGCCGGGACGGGATGATCTTTCAGCGAGGCCGCCGGACCTTGATCGGGTTCAGCCAACCACCACCAACGTATGGACCGAGCCAACTGGAAGCGATTTATTTCGCTCACTTTGCAGACGCACCGAAAAAAAGGGCGCTCGCTGAGCATTTTTTGAAACAATAAACAGCGCCAGTGCTCAAATTGGTTTCACCTCCGAACCTGACCGATCAGTATCTGGTGTCCAGTGAGACTTCGGATTGTTTGCCATCAATCACCGTTGGTCGGCCCGTCTAATGATTATGGCCACTGCTCCGACTTGCCGACAAACGGCCACAGCCGGCGGCAGATGGTGGCAGTCTCTCCGTCTGGGGGCGCCGTCGGATCGGTTTTTATGCTCTCCTTACGGTTGACTGACAGATTTATTAAAGTGAGGAGAAAAAATGGCACCCAACCATGTTTGCTTTGTGCTGAGCTCCTACACACAGCTCCACACATTTTATTAATCGAAGGCATAATTTCGAAGCAAAACTTGTCCCGCAAAGTTTTCTTCCTCCTGGGCAATTAATTTCCGTCCGTCCCGTGTCGGTACGGCCAACAAGGATGCGTGTCATGTTTTACAATTTCGGTTTCAGACCGAGAAAGAGCGTCCCGTATGTGAGGTGAGCTTGTTTGTCACCGATCTAACGATCTTTCTTTTTGCTGCCTCATTTTACACGCATGTCAACGTCACGCTCCACGGCTTGACAAAGACCGCGGGACTCATCGGAAAGTCGTCGGAAGCTTAATCATAAATCTCATCAGTCCCACTCATCCTGACGGTGCCGACAGTCGTTGCTCTTTGTCAATCATTTCTCTGGGATTGGCGAAAAAATGGCGAAATTTAAACCGTGAACGATCAATGGCAGATACGCCGGCCACACACCGCGGATCACGATGCATTTCCGATCGTTCGGCAAAAATCCACAAAATTTTGTGTTTATAAACAAATCCTCATTTCCTCATATTTTGAGCTCCACGGTTCGGGTTGGGTTGGATGGAATTTTTTGCACCCGTTTTCCGGCGCAACCCGATTGCCGGTGAACGATCGTCAAGGTTCCGCCTGGTCCAGATATTAACACTGCAGCCCACGGCCAACCCACCTCCATCCTGGGGTGATTAAGAAGACGATCGAAAGAAAGTATCGTGCTCGTTAGCCCCGAAGGTAACGGCGTCTTTATGCGCGACACGCTCAGCGCGACTCTTTTCAAGCGGCACATTAAAGTAGGCAACGCACCTGAGCACCTCATGGTCGGGTTGAAAAGTTACCGCAGTTGCCAGGGAGTTGCTGCTGAGTGCCCGTGAGTGACTCGCTCACGGCTCGCACTGCGACTCGCTCTCTGTCGGGCGCTGAGTCCGATCTTCAGAAAAGGGGAGCAGCACTTAAATACACCTCCCGAGCGATCGCGAGACCACTCATTCGTTAGTCGCGCGGTCGGGAAGCATCCGTTGGTGGTCAGCGCAGTCGAGTCAGTTCGAGTCCGTTGCCCGAGTGAGATGCAGTGAATGGGCCCGCGTCTGCAAGTGAATTGTTCGAAAAATGCGTGAAAAGTGAAAAAACAAAAAGTCGAGGAACGCCGTCACTGTCAATCGCTCGCTCGAGCTGTCAGCTCGGAACGGAAGCGTAGCGATCGCACAAACACACGCACACCAAATTCCCCGACCCCGAGATCGGGCCGCCGGGATGCTGATGTGGCCCCCGTGAAGTGAATTTGTGGTATTTTTAGTGCGCCGCCTCGGCCGGGCCGGTTTACTGTCATTTTTTCGGCCCCGTTTAACGCTGCAAATTCGAGGCTCAGGTGGGAACGGATCGTCTGGATCCCGGCGGTGCATTGTGACTGTGTGGCTGAAAATAAACATCCTCATCGATTGCGGCGTGCGCGTGCGGCGGTGTGTGAGTCAGAGATTATGTTGCAAGCGTCACCGTGCCACGTCACCGTGCTCGGCTGGACTGTGACCTAGTGCTGCCCCCCTCGCGAGGGAGAGAGAGCGAAAGAGAGACGTTGCGAAAGACCCCCCACCCGCTCGATCATGTCGTTCTGTCGGATCACCGGCAAGTGCCGGTCGCTGCCGAAACCGAACTACTTCCCGATGCTGCCACCGATCTCACCCGCAGCGGCCAAGCGCTTCTGCCGGGTGACGGGCAAGGCGTATGGGTTGCCGTCGCACCACTTCATCCCGGTGCTGCTGATCCGTGGTCAGCCGCCCCGGGAGCGCTGCAAGATCACGAACGTGGCGGGTGAGCTCGATCCGCACCACTATCAGCCGGGCACGTACGGGTGCCGGAAGCACGCGGTGCTGGGCACCATCCGGTACGTGCTGCCCGTGTTGGATGCCGGCGACGAAAGCCAGCGCACACTGACGGGCGTCCTGGAGGCCAAGGCAGGCCGGCCCGTCGAGCAGACCCTCTACGTGTATCGGGTGGACGAACGTGGCTTTGGGCTGGTGTTTCCGGCTCGCCTCGAAGCGGCCGTACGCGATGGGGACGTACGGGATGTGATGCTGGCCAAAGAGTCCGACAAGCTGCTGATCAAGCTGCGCCAGGGTAACAGTGTGAGTGTGGCGCTGCGAGGCGTCGATCAGGACGCGCTGGAGGAGCTGTACGAAGGCGAAGGACCCCGGGAGGAAGTGATCAAGAGACGTGCGAAAGAGGATGCCAAGCGACCGAAACCGAACCGAGGAACCGGGCAGCTGGCGGGTATCGCGAACATTTTCGAGCAGAAGGAAAAGGTGCAGGACGAGGAGGCCGAGCAGGAGCAGCGGTTCATCGAGGAGCACCGCGAGAAGGCGGTCCGGTTGGCGGTCGAGCGACGCGAGCGGCAGCTGGCGGAGAAGCTGAGGGCACTCCAGCTCGATGCGCACCTCATCGACCAGCAACCGGAACTGGCGGACCTTGTGAAGCCACTGATCGAGTCGTGGGACTGGAGCACACTCGAGCGGGAAGCGGCCACCGGGGGCGGTGTTCCGAACCGTCTGAAGGAGCTCCCCCAGCTGATCACCGTGACCCCGGTGGAAGTGCCAGCCCGCCAGCACCACGTCGATCCGGGGATACTGCAAAAGTGTGGCGGACTGGAGGCGGCTTCCTACGTCGGCGCCATCACCCCGGTCCGGGTGGAATTGCGACCGGAGAGGGCCAAAGCGATCGCAGCCCTCGCACCCGACGCGCTACAAGTCCTTTGCGGGGTGGATGAGCGGCTGGCCGACGGAGGGGCTCAGGAATTGCTGGCACACCTGGATGACCTCGCGTCGATCGTGGCGCACCTCGCCCAAGGACAACCGGCCGAAGTGAACGGAGTGCCCGGAGTGCGGCTGGTGGTCAACCATCAGCCGGTGTTCGTGCCCGGCCAGATGCTGCTCGTCGCCGGGAAGCCCTGCTTCGTGCCGGGTCAGACCCTCGGCCAGGAGTTTGTGCCGGGTGTCACGATCACGGCACCCGACGGTACGATCCAGTTCATACCCGGGGAAGTTACGGCCGCCGGGACGGGCCGGTCAGCCCAGGCGACCTTCGTGGCAGGCAAGCAAATCGACGGACGGTTCATCGCTGGCCAGGTGCTGGGCGATGAGCCACGGTTTGTAGAGGGCGCCACGATCGTGACCCCCGAGGGGGTCACCAAGTTTGTGGCCGGTGTGGTGGACGAACGGAGCGGAGCGTTTGTGCCGGGTCAACCGATCCACACGCCGGACGGTGGACTCCAGTTCATGCCCGGCCAGACGATCACGGTGCAGGGCCGGGAACGGTTTATCCCGGGTCAGAATGTGGCAGGAGCCAACGGAGAGCTGGTGTTCGTCCCCGGCCAGACGGTGGGTGAGCGGTTCGTCCCGGGGCGCACCATCACGACGGGCGAAGGCGCAAAGTTCGTGCCGGGTCAGTACGTCGGAGACGTATTTGTTCCGGGGGTCGGCAACGGCGAGCGGTTCGTGCCGGGAGTGAACGTGGACACGAAGGAGGGCCAGAAGTTCATCGAGGGTCAAATCGTACACAGCCGACACGGGGACGTCTTCATGCCGGGCACCACGACGGTCGATCCCGCGGGTGGCGAAGTCCGGTTCGAGTTGGCGGCCACGATCGAGGCGATCCGGTTCAGCGAAGCCTCCCCGGTGGGGCTAGTGGTGGACGGGGAGCGGCTGACGGTCGGCGAACCATCGATCTGTGTGTTTGGCCACCTGGTGCAGAGTGCGGCCAGCGGCGAAGTCGAGTTCTACCCGGAGCGCATCGGACGGGAACATCTGCCGGCGGGGAAAGTGGTCCCCGGGAAGTTGGTCCGGTGCCGGCTCGACTCCAAGTTCATCCCGGGCATCCGGACGACGGCGGACGGGGGTGACGGAGAGGACGGATTCATCCCGGGCCAGGTGGTGCTGACGGATCGGGGCGAGCAGTTCGTTCCGGGACAAGTGATCGAGACTTCGGAGGGCATGAAGTTCGTGCCGGGACAGATCATCGAGACGCGGGGTGGACCCAAGTTTGTGCCGGGCCAGACGATGGACGGGGGGCCGGATGGGCCACGGTTCGTGCCGGGGCAGATCATCAACACGCGGGCGGGACCGACGTTTATCCCGGGACAGGTGATCAGCACGGACGACGACGGGGAGCGGTTCGTGCCGGGCCAGATCGTCGACACGGACGAGGGGCCCCGCTTTGTGCCGGGCCGGGTGCTCGAGACGGCCGACAAGGTCACGTTCATTCCGGGCCGCATCGTACAGACGACCGATGGGCCACGGTTCGTGGCGCCCGACCTCAAGGACACCGCCGACGGGGACGAGGAGTTCCTGGTGCAGAGTTTCACCGTGACGCCCGAGGAACTGAAGCTCCTGAAACCGACCGATGGGGGTGCCCTGACGGGGGATGGGCCCCGTTCGCTCGTCGTCAGTCTGGACAGTGCGATCCTGCAGAGTCTGGCCGAGTCCGGTATGCCGATCGGCCGGCAGGTTGAAGCGTCCGCCGTCGACTACGTTCTCGAGAGCACCAAGGAGCGACAGGCGCTGCAGCGTTTGCTGGCCGAAGGCGGCATGCCCGGGGCTAGCCTGGACACGCTCGAGACCATCTTCGACGGGCTGAAGGCCGTCTGCCGGAAGGTGGACCCGGGTGCGCTGCAGTACGGTGAGGCAACCTCCACGGACGAGCGTGTTTGTAACGGATCGATCGGAGTGGTCGAAGCTCTGGCCGCAAATCTGGCTGCCGTCCTCGCCAGGCCGGATGATCAGAGACGCAGCATACACGAACTGATCGCCGAGGTGATCCGGACGGGCGGAGAGTACACGGTGGACGAGCTGCGGCACGTCGTGGAGTCACCGGAAGCCGTCGAGTATCTGTTCGGGGCCGTTAATCGGACGATCGTGAAGAACAACATCGATCAGAAGTTGCGGACACTGGCGGCTTTGATGGAGGAACCGGAACCGGACGACCAGGTGGCCCAAGCGTGTCCCCCGCCACTGACCGACGCGATCGAGGAGTTCTGTCAGCTGCTGGATAACGGTGCCATGGCCGAGGCGTTTGTCAATCTGCTCAAAAAGGACGAACACCTGTTCAAGTCGATCGTCACCAGCCTCAAGAGTTGCGGCGTCGTCGAGGGTAGCGTCAACATTTCGGAGATTCTGCAGACGGCCCTGGTGGATAGTATCCAGGAGCGGGCGCAGGTCGCACTGGCGGAGTTGGTCGAAGACGCCGGACAATCGCACGACGGGCGCACCCTGCGCGTGTTGCTCCAGAAGTGCGAAGGTTTGGCCCAGGTCCTGGGCCACACGAAGGAAGCGGAAACGTTCCGGTACCTGATGACGCGGCCCGGAGCACTGCGTGACCTGCAGCGGGATGACGAGCTGTTCGGGATCGTTAACCGGGTGCTGATCATGGAGCAGCTGGCCGAGGATGACGACGAGTACCGGGAGCTGATGGACGGTCTGGGCAGGACACCGGCACACGCCACCACGAGCGATCGGTTTCGGGAACTGATCCGTCAGAGTGGTGCCCTCTCGTACGCACCGCGACGGATCGGCGCCCTCGAGACGTCGAAGGACGTGCCGCTTTCGCTGTTCTACGCCAACAATCAGCTCGCCATCGAGGAGTTCTTCCTGCGGAGTGGTCAAGGCCGCACCCGAGGACACTGTTCGAAGGCGTTCCTCATCATCAAACGTGGCTTCCAGGCGGTGATCCCGCGGGAGTCGAGCCACGAGGTGCTCGCAGGCACGATCGCCTACACCGTGCTGGACGAGGATGGGATCCGACACTTCCAGCCGCTGAACGTCCTGTCGGCACTCCGTATCACACCCCAGTTCCTGACCCGCTTCTCCATGTACAGCTGCGAGGTGCGCGAGGATGACCTCGCCGATCCGGACACGATCAGCAGCACCCACAGCAGCAGCAGCACCAGCCACGACGCACTCGACGGGCTGCCGGACGAAACGGCCTACTTCCACTACCGTCCACTACCACCCGCCGTGTCGCGCCGTAGCTCCCTGCGAACCCCAGCTCCACAGTACGCCCAAGGGCGTCCGAAGCTCCAACGCCACGATTCGTTCAGCCCTCAGGTGCGCCGGAAGTCGATGCTCCAGAACGGCTACCATCACGTGCCAGTGCACCACCGTACGCCCCTCGTACTGCCAAATCCGCTACCCAGCTTCCGCTGCCAACCGAAGGCGTATCCGCATGCGCCGTCAGACAACGTTAAGGTAGGTTAATCGACGCTCACAGACGAACGCTCGCCCGATAACCCGGCTCTATCAGGCCTCCCCGGGCACTAATAATAGACGAGCGAGCGAGCGAGCGGCCCAAACCGTTTGAAGGACAGTTGACAACCCTGTGGCCATCCTTGGTGCCGTCGGTGTTTGTGGACATTAATCTTCGCCAGCGCCAGGCCATGGGAACTGGTGACCCGGTGGGGTGATCCCACCGCTGTCACTTTGGAATCCCGGTGAGCCACACGGAACTCGGCCACTCGGAACTCGGAGCCACAATCGATCGAGGACTTCCTAGTAAGGGGCCGACTTGCCGGCGGCTATTTTTACGCCACACAAGCACACCCGGCGGCGTGGCTCCCGGCGTGTTGTGAGCGATAGATCATGTACCGCTCGCTGCCTCCCGTCGATACGCGCTCGCGCTCTATTAATAGTGGGGCGCTGCGAAAGGGTACGCCACGACAGAAAGGTTTCATGAATCAACCCCTCTCTCTAGAGAGGAAAAGAGAGACTACTCGGGCCGGGTTGCTTTCTTTCTAATTGATTCCAGCTTTCGCCGGCTATCGATAAAATCGACCGCCATGATGAAAGGCTTTTCATCCTTGGCGGGCGGGCACGCACTCGCTCGTCTGACAGAAAGCATCTGCGTTCCATTACTACTCGCCTACTACGTCAGACACAGTCTCACTTTCTATCTCGTTCTCTCTCCTGAACCCAACAGACACTACCGATGGCAATGAGGATAGCGATCAAGGCCTCGATCGCAGGTCGCGAACCATCGGCCTGCCTTCGTTCCAGCAGCAGCCGAGACTCCATCTACCGGACGTCGTCCCGGAGCAGTGTGCACGATTGGAAGTGATCGGATCGTTAGTGTTAGTTAGTGTAAGACTACTTTAGGTGATTTTGTGATTTTAAACGGTCCACCAAAGAGACTTGCTTTAGGGAAAACCTGCAACGTTTAGTGTGTAAAGTCCAGTGAAATAAAAACGCATAAAAGCCCAATCAACGCACCGCATCAAACCGTAAACGAAATATCACCTGACTGGCTGGTTACTGGCCCCGCTCGGGGGCCATAAATTGCTGTCTTGCGGGAGCGTGCTCCACAATGGGCACACTCCGACACGGCCATTACTCACTCACCCGGAGAGTGACGTTTCGCGGGGCCAAGGATCGTAAATCATGCCGTGCGCGCCAACGCGCGTCCACCGGCCGTCGGCTGGCCGTGCGGTCCGGGAAAATGATGAATAATCAGACCGCGAAGCGAAGACTAGCGAGATCTAATGGAGCGTGGAAAAACTAGAAACTTTGGAAGGAACTTCGCTGACGGGTAAGACAACCGAAAGGTCAGCCCGTGCTCGTGCTTGACCCACATTTTCGGTACACGCTGCATGCAAACTGTGTAAAGTTTCGAGTTGCGGCATCATATTATGCTGCTGGACTCGAAAACCGGTTTTATTTCTTTTCACGCGCCCAAAGAAAATAAACTGCAAGCTTCATAGACTTTTCACCGTGCACCATGCGCCTCCATCGAGTCTGGTTTCGGACGAACAAAACCCGGTAGCAATGTTTTCCATTTGGGAGCGGCATGTGCCTATCAGTTACCGTCAAGAGCGCAAGGCATCACCCCGGGTCGGTTGGGTGTAAATGGCGTTTTGCTGTATCATTAGCTCTCATTAGACGATCCTCATTGGAGCCGTCTCAAGTTGGCTCACGTGTCAGCGTACAGCGTCGGCACTTGACGAAGATGACACTTTTGCGTGCACCGGGCATCTATTAGCGGATCCGACCGACTCGGGCCAACATGTCCGCAACGGGGTGAAGCGGGTTGAACGCATCTCCCGAACCGCCCCAGTACCGATCGGTCGGTCGGTCGGTTGCATAATTCTTAAAATAGCACCCGGCAGACACGCAACACGCCTTACGCAGTGCGGTGCGGCCGCTCCTAGCGGTCTAGTGGATGCCTTCCTGGAAGAGAAGAAGCGGTGATCTGGCTGGCGAGTACCATAACTCAGAAGGGCGTACGTTACACTGGGAGGTGCACTGGATCGGCAGTGGCAGTGGCTGACAGTGAATGAACTCCCTCCGGGGGCCGGCTATATTTACTCACCGTGGCCACATGACACCTTCGCTTGTTTAACCTCGAAGTTTCGCATTACTTCACGTCACGTGGGCATAATCCAGTGCGCCTGGCGCATCGTCTGTCTCTCGCTCTCTTTTGAGGAGCACTTTGGAGGTTATAACTTAGCAGGAAACTTCCAAACCCCGGCGGCCATCGTTATGACGTTTGGCTCTGCGGCCTCTCTCATTGTGCCCCTGCTGATGGACATTATGCGAATCTATGCCGCCTCCACGCCATTAGTCTGCAGGAGCGACAGAGTGAGAGAGAGATTAACGTAACGAAAACAAATTGCCTTTCGCCTTGCGTAAGTCCTCCCCCGGGGGGGGGTGCGCCATTACTTAACGAGATTTTCTTTTTGCACGCGAACCACCTACGTGCAGATGTATCATTGTTGTGCCGTGGCGTACAGCTGACGTCAAATGGGGGCCATGACCGCGCACGGGCGCGCTAGAAGCGAAACAATTAATGAACTCCAGATGAGCGTGGCGAAGGATTATTCACCCACCGCCGACGATGACGATGATGATGAAGATGCGGTGATGCGGAGCAACGCGGCGCATACTATGATTTATAGCCGCCTGGAGAGTTATTGAAATTACGGTGAACAACCAAAAAGTGTTTTTAATTTATTCCCTCTATCGGATGAGTCGGTTCCAAAAATGGCTTCCATCCATTAAAAATGGCTGAAAAATTGGCTGCCAAGCCAATATTTGCACCGCTATTTATCGTGTTCACACCTAGAAACGGATTCCATGGCAACCGTGTGTCATAATTTACGGCGAAGGTTACTTCGGAAAAACAGGCTTAACGCGGGCCTTCGATCATGTCCCCGACATGTCCTGTGAAGCAGAAGTTAGAAGTTGTTTACCGGACCGCCACGGCGTGGCCGCACTTCAAAAACAAACCTTTTCGCACCTTTTGCACTCCGTCAAAACCGATCGAAATGGCGGATGACACTTTATCATCCTCGGCTAACGGACTTTCGGCGTTGCCAGGGTTACGACACGCCAACCACCACCTGACCGTCGGTAAACATCGTCCGCGTAGTGAACTCAGCTGGACCGAGCTGTTTGCTTTCTTAAGCGTGCCACTCCGTTGGCCTATGCTCAGGCCTTGGTTTCCTTGAGAGACGCTGATGACTCTGTGCTACCCCAACACACTGTCACTAATCCTGGGCCGAGCGCGAGCAACACGCGATCTCGTCAGCTGCCATTCGGGATTGGAACACGTGACAGATTCGAATTGACCTACACCACGGACTCGGTCGGCCAGTCGGCCGAACGGTGGAGAAAAAAAAACATCCTCTTCACTCGAAACGGATCAACTTTACAACAAACAAACAAATGACTGGCGCGCGAGGGCCTTTCCGAAACGCGCTGTGTAATAAAAAATCCCCCAACCCTCGTCACTGCTGAACCTAATCCCCGCGCGGCGAACGTCATCACCGAGACGCCGGGAGTCGTGCTTCTTGCCTCGATTTCGGACAAGCAGCTCCACGAGCCTGCCTGCCAGCGACTGCTCCGAAAATAAACTCTATTTATTATTTGCTTTCGCTACAACGCCAGCCTAGCCAACACAACGCACACCCCTGAGCTATGCTTTCGGGCGCGTGTGGGTGGCCGTTTATGTTTTCGGCCTGATCGATGAATATGATCGGCACTTCCGAACGCAACCTTGGGCGCTTGTATAGCTCTTGCAACTTTTCAACTCCAGCTTGCTGAGTGTTTCCATGACTTCTCACCTCGCGGCGCGCTCAGCGTTTTCTTCGGCTACTATGATTGACAGGTCCAACAGGATACTGAGTGGTTGACGTGATCGAAAGTTAGTCAAACGAGTCCGCCTTGCGAGTTGATGAGTTTAATGAAAACGAGCTCGAAATGGCCTGGCAACAGAGTGGAGCACCGGAAGGTCAGTGCCACTATGATGTCTCATTAGGCGTTCGATATAGTCAAGATGTTCTGTAAGGAAGAAGCCATTGTCAAATTGCGAACTGCAAAAGTCTCTTAGCCGTTGCTTTTGCGTCACCGGAACCAGATGGATCCTTAATGGCGTTGTGAAATTCTATTCGCCATCCGCATTGTCGAAGAATGTGGACAATTTGTTGATCTGTGCGGGCGCTCTGCAACAAATTAAGCCTGCTGACCAGTTTCAGCTGCCGATCGGAAACCCCTGCCCTGGACCGTTTATTAATCGAACCGCAATATCGGTATTAGTTATGGTAAGCAGTACTTCGGCGGCTAAAATTAGCGGTCCGCCGATCGGGGGCTGATTGTTTCGTTGTTTAAATAAACCGAAACCTTCGATGCGTCGTGAAGCTTCCCACGAGGACAGCTCGGTCAAGGTGGTCCGCCGTAGGTGGCTAGGTCAGCCGTACCGTTAGAAACTAACGGTAGCGCACGAGCTGCCGTGTCGAGCAAGGTGGAACCGGATGGCACACGAAAAAAGAGGGTCACACGTCGCAGGAAATGTCACATCAAACTTTCGGACACTCCGCGCACGGACACATTCTGTTTGTTTTCGCTTTTGCCGCCCGTACCGGGGCAAACATTTCGTGCTCGCGAGTCACCCGTTTGCTGGCGATCGCCCATTTTTGGCACACGAGGCGGAATTTTAACAAACTCATCCGGGCCCAACACCAATTCGAGGGAACGAGAGCGAACGAAGATACCGAGTGTCCAAATTGAAATATCCCAGCTTTTCGGGCCGCAGCGCACCGGCGAAAAAAAAATGATGACGTGGACGGAAATGGCACAGCGATGGCCTTCCGATGATCGATCTCAATTAGTTCCGATCACTTTATCTTCCTAGAATCCGAGGCGTCGGATCCACGCCGGGCCATCGATCATGTCGAGCGATTTCACACTTTAATTAATATTGTTCGCCCTCCTATCGCGGATGCCAAACGTAGGATGGCGACGGCGGTGGTTCATTAAAAGTTTTTATTCCCTTTTCTGGCAACCGACCAGCCGAAGGCGGAGAATTACCATTTGATAAATTGTGTCGAGTGAGTGAGCGGGAATGATTTATTGCCTAATTGGGAGGGTTTACATGTTTCGTGGCCGACAAGAAGCTAAAGCCGAGTTCGTTCGGTGCGCGTGACACGATCCTTTTCCCAAATTAACACTCATCCACATCGATCTCTTTCAAGCGGCTAACGAAAGGGGTCCGTGTTGATCCTCTGAGGCACATTTATTACTCGTATAAAAGTTCTGTCACTCTGGGCTATTAGATACGCCAGCCCAACCGAAACCCGACTCGGGGATCGGGTTCAAATTCGTGCCAACTTGCCAATGACTCTCTTGCTGATGCTTGTCTTTGTCTCTTGGCCACTTCAAGCCACATTTCGTATCGTAAGCGAAGAAGCGAATCCCGTCAGGTATCGGTCCGGAAATCATCGCCACCGGCAGCGTGTAAACTGCTTCACTGTTTTGCTAATTCATTCTTTCTTGATTCATTTATCACCAAATGGGACTTGCCGCGGGGCGCAGATGTACGATATTTTGGTTGTGAACAAAAGCTACGACGCCGAGGGACCGGACTCGATCTCGGTGCGAGTTGGCGATCTGGTCGAGGTCCTCGACACGGGTGACTCACCGGCCAGTGCGGCAAAGTAAGTAATGCGGAGCGGTGGGTGCGGGATCCCGCGGGTTTTAATGTGTGCCCCGTGTGCCATCATCATCGTTTGTCACCGCCGTTTGTCCGTGCCAACAGAAAGCCGAAGCTTGATCCGCAGCTGAACATCGGCCAGGCCGAGGAGCGGCTCGACAGTTCGGCCTCGAAGCACAAGCTGTCGGTGAAGCCGAAGAAGAACCACCAGAGCTCGGCCCACCGACGTAGCGTTAGCCCGCAGCCACCGTACCAACCGAAACCGAACGAGAAGTAAGTGGCGTAAGTTGGGGACACTTCGGAACCCCCTCAATGAACACTACCGTTCCGTCCGTTTCTGGCAGATGGAAAGTACGAATCTTCGACGGTGATGACAATGCAAAGGCCGGCTGGATTCCGGTGTCCGTGCTGGACATCGCGCACACCGAGCAGGCCGTCTTCGGCGAGAAGTCGAACGATGCCGCCTACCGGCGAGAGTAAGTCACCGGGGTGGGGGTGGTGTGGGACTTTCGACACCGTTTTCTTCATTCTTTCCTGTTCCCAGGGCCGTTGTCCGCGAGCTGGTCGAAACGGAGGAAGAGTTCGCCAAGGACCTGCAGCAAGTCGTGGACAACTACCTCAAGTACATCGACAACAAGGACAACAAGGTACCGCGGGTGGTGCGCGATCACAAGGACGATATCTTCAACAACTTCAAACAGATCGCCGATTTTCACAACACGTAAGTGACGGGCGGTTAGCCATCTCGTGGTGCCCTGACATATCCTTTTTTCACTTTCGTGCGCAGGGTTCTCATCGAGGGCGTCAAATACAACGCGAACAACCCGAAAATGATTGGCAAAACGTTCTTGCGGCTTGAGCGAGACTTTGACAAGCACGTTAAGTACTGCCGCGATGCTGCCGTCGCCCAAGAGTTCCTCGCGACTCACGATGCCATTCGTGATTTCTTCATGGTGAGTAACCCGTGATCGCGGGGCTCGTAGGTAATACATTAATTCGCACCACTGTACATTCGAATGCGCGAGAAGCTTTCGAGTACGAAAGTTGCCTTCCGGCAGCGCCATCTAGTGTCGAACGCACTTTTCGAATGAGATTCAAAACACAAAATAGTGAGTGGGGTGAGAAGATTCCCTCACGCAAAGTAGGCCACATCGAGCGGAGTTTACCCGCAGCCGTCCGCGCCTGTCATGCTCCGATGCCGGAAAACTCTCCGGAGATTAGCTGAAACGAGATTAAGTCAGCGCGGTTAAATGTCGTCGTCCGTACCGCGATGGGCGATTGCCCCGCGAGTGAAGACCACCGGCAGAACCGGTGCAAGTTTGTTGCCGCCTGACACGAATGTGATAGCCTCCGAAAGGGGGGACACCCGAGACCGAAGGGACGCACGTTCTAGAACGCGCTCCCAGGGCCCTAACGATCGCAGCTGTCAAACCAATGATGAAATGAACGGCAACAAACGGCGCTCGGCCGTGCGGACTCGGACTTCATGTTGCTCAATCGGCTGCCGGCTGCTGCCGGAAATGTGGCCGCTCGCAGCGACGCGGCCACACAACCGAGATGCGGCTTAGGGATTGTGTTTCTATTTTTCGAAACTGAGAATAACAATAAAATGCCACAGACCCGTCGCAACGGGGGGTCTCAGTCGCGCACGTACGAAACCCATTCCGCAGAACCACGACCACGGGGTTAAACTCATCAAAATTGTCTCGATTATGTCACGCGAAGTTAACGCACAGTTTAATGCCCCGGGGCCATCGCCGGGGCCTCATTATTATACAACCGGGAAGTGTACAGATGTTTGTGGTGCGCATTTTACGGTGGCCGGCCGTGTGTCATTAGGTGGACTTTCGCTTCATCATTAACTTTTACCAACCCTCGGCACTCCGAAACGGTAATGGAATGGAATCAAGACTCGTATCAGAAAAGGGGAATGCCTATCCGACGTCGAACGATGCAGCCAGCGGAACGCAGATAGGATCATCTTTCAGCCGACCGTTTTATTGACCGTTTGCTTCGACGGACCCGGCTAAAATTAACACAGCCAACGAAAACTGTTTTTTTGGTATGGCCACACACACAGAGCCGCAGGCAGAAAAGTACTAACGCCGGGTTTGATCGAACAACAACAAGGCGCGCGTAACACCAGCGTGGCCATTGATCAATTCGCAACCAGCAGGTGGCTGGCGTAATTTGGCTCTTTTTTTTGCCAAGCCCGCTATTCGTCTTAAACGCTGCAACACATATTTTACACCATCAATAAGGTATCCATATTTTTGCGGCTGTTCTATCGCCGGATTAAGTGCAGCTCATCCTCCTCCAGGACGCATCGTAAAATAGCATTTAAAATAGGACCCCCCCTTTCTTTATGGCTTGTTCTGTGGATTCATCATCAAATAAAATGGGAATGCAACACACACAGTTCTCTCGAACTTGGCGTTTGCCATAATATAGGCCACGGCGCCCGAAGCCAAAACGTGCCAACGAAATGCAAAACACACTCTGCACGAGCGTAACGAACGGTGCCTCGAAAGTGCAGATCTTTCATCGGAATTCAGTCAAGGTTCGCGCAGAATCAAATTTTACCGCGCGTTTAACCCATTCGATGCTCGCTCCTAGTCCTAAGAACGATGTCCTGACATATCGTGAGACGGATAAATCAACCATCGATCCAAATCCAGCCCAGAAGCCAGTCCAGTCGACGCTCGTGATCGTGAACACCAGGCAATGGCCGAAAAATGTCTTGCGCTAACATAAACATCCCGCCCGCCGGCCAATCGGCACCGGCCAATGGCCTGCCACCGTTACGTGCCGTTACGCGCCGTTACTCGACACCACAGTAGCAGCCCGTTCTCTCTCTCTCTCACTGTCTCGCTCTACCTTGCTCCTCTGACCTAGCAGATGGTCCTAGCGCCTTACCCACACGCCCTCACACACTTCCTGCTCTCCACGGCACGGATCCGTTTGGCGGTCCCCTCGAGTGGTGTGGCAAAATTTTTCGGTTTCGGTACGTAATTTTAGAATCTATATTTTTCGCTCACGGTCGCCGTGCGGCCTTTTCAGTCGTACTTCACAGCTGCCAGTGAACGGATCGAAAGATCGCACCCGGGGTCTTGCCGGGACTTTAGAAGTTAGTTCGCGCGAGTACATATCGACACACACACCGACCGCCTAGTGACCACCGACCGCCGGGAGTATCGGAATCGAACCCGGTTCCCGGAGCGGTGAATCGAATCTCTTCCCATTTCCGAACCTCAGTCGTTCCCATTTTTCCGGATCCGCCCTCGTTTGCCCGTCGGTGACCGTGACCGTTTCGTTTTTTTTTCGCTCTGCTCGGTAAGTGCGAAAAACTAGCTTCGAGCGCAGATCGTGGCCCCAACTTTATGGCGCAAATTCTAACATTGAAAGTGGGGTTGTTGAGTGGAGAAGTGAATCTATTTTCAACAAAATGTATGCCAGTGCCGTCCGTCCGAATGTGTCGCACGGCTGATCCCCAGAAGTATTGCATAATATCCGCCCGTATCAGTGTAGAGCTTTGGTGGGTCATCGGTGTGGGCCATGTGACCACCAGTTACTCCGTGTGTTTGTGGGGTGTTGAAAGGCTTCGTTTTATTTTTGAACTACCGAAGTTGTGTTGTGAGAGAAGAAAAAATGGAAATTGTACGCCTTTGTGACCCGTTCACTGGCTCTAGTGCTCTGTGTGCGTTCCGAATCCTCCGTTTCCTGTTCCGTTCCGTTTGTGAGGTTATGTAAAAGAATATAATTCCTGTGGCACCGTGAAACTGGCGTGTAAAGAGAGTGAACAAAAACAACGACAAGATTGGCCCAGTAATTGCTTCCCGTGGTTTATATCGCATATCCCTTCAGTAGTCATTATCTCGGCCCCCCAGCGGGTCGTGTTTAATTACACATCGGGAAATGGATTTTATTTATAACAGCCCCAGCCCCAACCCAAGACAGGCGCCAAGCGCTCAACCGCTGGGCAATCAACTTGCCCGAGGCACCATGCGTAGCGCTCTGACCGCGTTTGACGATGTCGGTTCATCTTCCGGGCTTAATCGTACACGACTTCCCGTGCAGGTTTAAGCCGACGGACAAATTGTGTTTGCTGGCGACCATGGACCCCACCGATTCGAGGCGGGCTTCGAGATCATTCAAACCGCACACGTAAATCAATCCCACCGCAGCTACTTGCGTCACAAGCAATGTGCTTCCGTGTGCGAATGCAAATTTATTATCTTGCCCCCCTCACGGAAGGGAAAGTGCTGCATTCTAAAAATATTGATTACACCAACCGGTGCCACCGGAGACGCGCCGGCCGTCCTGGAGACATGGACTTTTCATAATATTGATACGAGCTACCAGGCGTCTCCATCGATCACCTCATGATCGTGCGTCGCGATGTCGGTGCTATTTGCGTAAGGGTAGAAGTCAGTTACAGAAACTTCTTTCGAAAGATCAATCTCCTAGGGACATCAAACACTTTCAAAAGCTTAGCTAAAGCTAAAATTAACATATCGCTTAGACACACTGTCAATACCAGGCACCAGGCATCTCCATTCGAAAAGAATTTAATATTTTCAACTTCAAATTCATTCCCGTCGCAATTATTGCAATCTAATGGCGATCTCCAACGCAGGTCACGATGCGCCCTGCTCTAGTTTTCCAAGGTCCTCTACCTTGGAATTTTTACTTTCGTCAGTCTGTCACGGCCAACAGACTCCGGTCACCCCGCGTCGATCCCTCGAACCGGAACGGATTGCGGTGGGTTCGGTTTGAGCTAATTCGCCGCGGCCAGCGTGCCGCGTCAACATTAGCTCATCATCGAGCGATGCTCGATCTTGTGGGAGTGTGTTATTTTTACGAACGTGTAATTTTGTGTTTTTCTTTCTACACCACCGACGCCACCCACACGACGGTTGCCCAATGCCAACAAATGACTAACGTAGCGTTGGCCGGCCTTCCGTAGGGATGGAGCTTGTATCTGCTGTCACACAGCGTCTCACCTGTTCCCCAGATCCCCAGATGGGCGGTGAACTACTGTGCGTCGTTTTCCAAAAACGGTGTGGCCCCGTGATCGTAACGATCATGGTCACGAGCGCGATCACAGTGCTGGCTGTGGCAAGGGTGAATGGGATAATATTTCTCCGGCGTGTCTCGTATTAATATTATTAGCGTGTCACGCTAATAACTGTCTGCATGCGATGCCGCCGTCGGCATCGCTAATTTGCGTAGCCTTGGCCCCTATTTTTTGCGCCACTCGGTAGGCACCTGTTTCTGGTGCTGGCTGGAATCTACTTGAACTTTAAAGCGAATAGGGTCTACCCTGCACGACTCAAAACGGTCGGAAACTAGTGGAAAATTTATTTCTAGACACTACGTGTGCTCGAGAGCGTGAATAAAATTGATGGTGCAGACGAGAAAGTTCACCGGGCACTGGCAGAACCTGTGACGTCCATGCGCGATCACTGTGTGAAATTGAGTGAAATCGAGAGAAGAAAAATAGTTTACAATCTCGTTCGTTTCTGTTTTTCCTGTCTTCCGTTTCGTGTGTGCATCTCTGCAGGAGCTGTCGGCGAAAATCGACGACGACAAGAACCTCACCGAACATCTGAAACTCCCGATCCAGCGCATCAACGACTATAAGCTCCTGTTCAAGGTAAGCACCAGGCAGTCGGTCGCGGCAAGAGTGACCACCGGAAAGAAAACGAGAGTCCAGTCCAGGAACTGTCCCATCATCTCATCTAATACGATGCCACTAATCAGCTGTCGCAAAATGGCGCCCAGGGCTTACAGCGAAACTCATGCTGGCGATCACTAACACACACGCTACACGCTGCCAATCAATGGAAACGCCTTCAATCGAGTTCCGAACCCGCATCGATCGACGTACTTGTTTTTTACGGACCGCTCGGACCGACGATCGGGGACGATTAACCTTCAACATGGGCAAACTACGCCGCTCGACCCGGCATGCCGGACGGTACCGAAAGAAACACGCTGTCGGGTGCTAATAATAGAATTTGTTTGGACAAAAAATATTCGCCCGCTGATAGGTCCACATTTTTTGTGGTTCAAGTCGATACAACTCTCTGTATGGACTGTGGAAAAATGATGTTGTGAGGTTGTAAACATGCTTCAACAATACGCGGATATACACTACGCCACCCGAGCGAGTGGAAAAAAGGCCACTTGACCAGCGCGGTTTTATATTTCGTTTTTGAAGAAGTAAGGAATTCGGCTCGCTTACGCTTAATACTCGGCGTAAGCAATAGGTTAGAAAGAGCGTGTTATAGTCCAAATTTGAACCCTCCCAAAACCGGCCGCCTGCCTCCTAATCAGTGGCCGCGCAGGAAACGCACGCCTCTAGCACACCTAACGGATTCGTTTGGCTCGAAACATACCCGATCGATATTGGATCAACATTCGCTTTCATCACCAAAAGCAAACCACACCAACCAAACACCGCATCGAAACACACAAAACACAGAGACAGAGACAAACGGCCACCTTCGGAGCACGAGAAACTGAGCGGAAAAACAAGACGTGGAGCCAAGACGGGGTATAAATATGGCACCTCCGTCAAAAACACGAGACACACACCTGTTGAGGAACAAGTTTTGACCACCGCACCCGTTCGTATCGTCACCCTCGCCCGAAACAGGAGCTGCTCAAGTACTCGACCGCCCTCGGTGAGAATGTGCTCGACATCCAGAAGGCCCTCGAGCTGATGCTCTCGGTGCCGAGCAGGGCGGCGCACAACAGGTTTCTCGAGAATATCGAAGGATTCAGAGGTATGCAAACTGCAGCGCCCGGTGACCGAAGCGGAACTCGCCAAACTCTTTCCATATCCTCCTATCCCCCTACCTTCAGGCAACCTGCAAAAGCTAGGCCGTGTGCTAGCGCACGAGTACTTTGGCGTTCGGGACAGGGAGAACAAGATCAAGGAGCGCTACCTGTTCCTCTTCAAGTCGCGCATCCTGATCACCAAGGCGAAGCGGCTGTCGGACGACAAGTCGATCTTCATCCTCAAGGACATCGTGCGCCTGCCGGACTGCACGCTGAAGGAGATCGACGCGCGGGCCTTCGAGCTCCAACCGAAGTCCAAGGGTGATCCGGTCCATCTGATCGCATACTCAGAGGAAGCGAAGCGGCGCTGGATCTACGAGATCGAGGAGTACGCTAGCAACGCCGTCGCCCTGCAGGAGCACTCCAACGACGATCTGCGCATCGATCCGACGCAGACGAACATTGACGACACCATCATCAAGCTGCCGCAACGCATCGAAGCGCACAAGACCGACGAAAACATCCGCCCGTCGGACATAGCGGATAACTACGTCGTGTTCAAGCACAAAACGAGCCGCGACGAGTCACACCAAGCGCTCCAAAAGATCCAGTTCCTGCAGCAGCAACAACAACAGCATCTACCGCTAGCGGAACAAGGAGTCGAGCCTGCGGAAGAGGAAGAAAAATCCGCCTCCGTTCAGGAGCGTTTGGCCGCGTTCGAAGTGAAAAAGTCCAGCAAGAAGCTCGACCTAACACACACGAAGCAGGAGAGCAGCACCACCGCGGTAGTGCAATCCCACGAGGTGGTGCAGCAAAAGTCGTCCACGTCGACGACCGCATCCGTCAGCGTCGTGAAGCAACAGGAGGCGCAGGAATCGCATCGGACCACCGCCGTCAAGCGCCAGCAAGAGGTGCAGCTCGAAAGCATCTCGAAGAGCAGTAAGGTGCGCGTCGAATCGTCCACCTCGTCTGCCTCGTCCACCTCGGAATCGCTGTCCATCGCGACGGAAACAACGGCCGATACCCAACAGCAACTCATCGATCAGCAAACTAAGATCAAGCAGATCGAATCCAAGTACGCCGCGCTCAAGCAAAAGCAGCTCGAGCAGAAGTCGGACATCGTGGACGCCAAGTTCCAGATTGTGGAGTCAAAGTTTGCGGCGCTCAAACAGAAGCAGGAGAAGCTTCTGCACGAACAGCACACTCAAGTGAGTTCCACCGTGCAGCAGCAGCAGCAGCAACAGACGAGCAGTGTGCAGCAAATCGAAGCCAAGTACGCGGCCCAAAAGCAGGAAGCGACTCGGCAGGAAACCCAGAGCACAGAGGCCGTGTCGAAGATACAGCAGATCGAATCGAAGTACGCTGCGCGAAAGTCGTCACTCACGTCGTCTGCGGAAGAGTCTGTGAAGCAGATCGAAACCCAACAGACAGTAGCCGGCACCGTTCAGCAATCTTCGCAGCAATCCGTGACCGTGACAGCTACCACCGAGGAACCGCTCACGAAACTCCAGCAGCTCGAGTCGAAGTACCATGCGCACATCAAGCAGGCGAAGGAGTTGGTAAAAGAGTGTGCCGAAGTAGCGCCAGCTGGCGACGAAACAAAACCGGCCACGCCGGAGGACACACCACCGGTGGAATCACTGTCAAAGATTCAGCAGATCGAATCCAAGTATGCCGCTCTGAAAGCACGTCAGCAGCAACAGCTCCAAGAAATCCAACAAGTTGAAGTAAAATCAACCGAATCAACCGTGGTCTCGGTACAGTCGCAGCAGGACCAAACGACGTCGGCGGCGGCCAGCGAGGAACCACAGTCGAAGATCGCACAGATCGAAGCAAAGTACGCCCTTCGCCGGCAGCAGTCTCAGCAGAATCCCGACGAGGTAGCGGCTAAGGTAGCTTCGACCGAATCGAAGCTTCCGGTGGCCGTGAAGAAGGAAGAAAAGGTCGTCGTCAGTAAGTCGGTGGAAGCTGAGGCGAAGAAGGAACAAACGTTGGTCAGTAAGGGCTCCGAATCGGTGACCGTTTCCAAAACATCGCAGGTCACTGAAAAACAAAAATCCGAACAGCTCTCCAAAACCACAGCGAAAGTTGCAGAGGCATCCCAGCAGCCGTCGGAGACTAAGCCTGTGGCGGAAGCTAAGAAGAAGATCCCGGAACCCCTGAAGCTATCCGACCCACCGGTAACTAAAGTCGACGAAAAGCGTCCCGATTCTCCCAAGAAGTCCAAGGGTGGCAAGGGCCCCAAATCACCTTCGCCAAAGAAAACGGTGGAACCATTCAAGGCCGCACAGGCACCGAAACCGGAAAGTCCAAAACAACAGGCAGCGTCGAAGCCGGCGGAAGTTGTCAAGCCTAAAGAGAGCCCGGAAAGTAAGCCAGTCGAGCCATCGAAGCCTAGCGAATCTGTGGCACCAACCAAACGAGTTGAAACTCCAAAGGCTACTGTGGCAGAAAAATCAACGGAACCGGTGAAACAATCGCCAAAAGCTGCGGAGATCAAAAAACCAACGGAACCGGCAAAGACCGTAGAGCAGGCCAAACCTACGGAACCGGCAAAACCCAAGTCTGTCGAGCAACCGAAGCCTACTGTTGCAGCGAAACCTGCAGAGCCTCCTAAGCCGGTCGACACTCCAAAGGCGAAGGCAGAGCCAGTGAAGTCTGTAGACACATCCAAGAGTGCGCCGGTGAAGCCTGTCGAGCAACCGAAACCGGCTGAAGCAGTGAAACCAGCAGAGCCTTCTAAGCCGATCGAGACTCCAAAGACTGCGAAAACCGCAGAACCAACCAAACCAACTGAACCGGCAAAACCCAAACCTGTTGAGCAACCGAAGCCTACTGTTGCAGCGAAACCTGCAGAGCCTCCTAAGCCGATCGAGACTCCAAAGACCGCGAAGACCGCAGAACCAACCAAACCTACGGAACCGGTAAAACCCAAGCCTACTGTAACAGCGAAACCAGCAGAGACACCCAAGTCGGTTGAGAAGGCCGTAGAACCAACTAAGCCTACCGAACCAGTAAAGTCTGTAGACGCAGCTAAGACTGCGCCGGTGAAGCCTGTCGAGCAACCAAAGCAGGCTGCGACAGCTAAAACCGTAGAACCTGCCAAGCAGATTCCCAAACCTGTGGAAACTAAAAAGACCCCCGAGCCTGCAAAGGTTGTAGAACCGCCAAAATCGGCTGAAGCTACTAAACCCACCGAAACTCCCAGCAAACCAACCGCACTTGCCAAACCCACCGAGCAGTCGAAGCCTGCTCCGGTAGCAAAGCAACCACCGAAAGCGGCCGAAACTGTGAAGCCAGCGGAACCACCGAAGACCCCGGAACCGCCGAAAGAAGCACCCAAAACCGTACAGGCGAAACCTGCGGTAAAAGCGGAAGTTGCTTCCAAACCCGTCGAACCGGAGAAAAAATCGCCGACCATCGCACCGAAATCTCCGGAGCAACCGAAGGTTCCAGAACCGGCCAAGAAAACGGTTGAACCGAAAGCTCCTGAGAAGAGCCCAGCTATCGTGAAGCCGAGCGAACCGGTCAAACAACCGACGGAACCACTCAAGGCGGTCGAGACACCGAAACCTAAGCCAGCCGAGCCTACCAAACCATCGAAGGTTGAGCCTCCCAAGTCTTCGCAAAAAGTTAGCCCACCACCCAAGGAAACCGACCCCAAACGGGCGGACGTAGGTAAGAAACCCGAGCCGGCCAAGGTCCCGGAACCGTCGGTTCCGAAACCGGTGGAATCGAAGCCGGTCGACTCGGTGAAGGCCTCGGGGGCCGAAAAGAAGACCGTGCCGGACGCTGCCAAGAAGGTTGAGACTGTCACGACAAAGAAAGGTAAGTGGCCGCCGCTTGCGCTTGCTCGCTTGCAACCCCCGCCGTTGCGCCATACACACGCTCCGCTTCTTCATTCACTCATCCATCTTGCCACGATACGATCGTACGATGTTAAGGTTAGAATACGATATTGTTTCCCCCCCAATTAAACCCTTCCTCCACACGCAGCGGATACCGCCCGTGCACCACCGGGCCACGGTACGCCCGACGAGGCGGTGTCCGACTCCGACTCCAACGAGGACCTCGAGTCCGTGGTGGAACAAAAGTCCCGCGAGGAGGCGCTGAACCGCAAGATCGAGGAGATCTACGCCCGCGAGAAGGCGGCCCAGGCCGAAGCGCGCCGCTTCCGGGAGCTCGAGGAGCAGGAGATCCGCCGCAAGTTCGAACGGCGCGGAGTGCGTGAAATCCAACAGATCAAGGACACCGCATCCGAGTTCCTGCAGCAGATCCAGGCCACCAAAAGCTACGTGCAGTCGGTGTTGGAAACGAGCACCGAACCCCGGTTGCCGCAGCTAACCAAGGCCGCGGCCAGTGCCACCTCGGCCGGGGACACCAGTACCCAACCGGCCGGCCAGGATTCGGACAGTTCTGCGGCCCAGCAATCGTCGGGTCGGGCTGACCAAGAGGCGTCACCGCCGGATCAAGGCGGAGACCAAAGTGCGGCCGGAAACGGTGAGGACGAGGACCGGAAGCGCACTCCGGCGCCCCTGCAGCTGCCGACGTTTTTCGATCCTCCGCCACCGCCCGTCTACCAGGCGACGATCGAGGTGTTTATCAAGAAGGAGCGTCCACCGCCACCGCCACCACCGAAGATCACCCGCAAGCTGGTGGTCAACACGGACGAGCTCCAGCGCAAGACGCAGGCGTTCTTCGACGGTGAAATCAACGAACCCGATCCGGACTTCTCGATCGCGGCCGCCCACCGGAAGCTGAAGGGCATCAAGAGTATCTGCAAGAAGGCGGACGAAACGGTACTGTACGCCGAGGACACCATCGTCAAGGCCGAACAGGGCGAGTTCGACGCGATCGTCATCCCGGAACCGGAGGAGGACAAGCGACCGCGGGAGCCGGCCTACGAGTACCAGTACACGGTGGAGGATCCCGTGACGGGCACGAAAGTGTGCACGGCCGATCCGAACGTGGTGCTGATCGAGCGGGAGCTCCGAATGGAGGACCAGTACGGTGGCGCGGCGCGCGGCAAGTCCCACCGCATTAAGGGCACCACCGAAGGTACAGACCACCGGGCGGACCCGTGTGGCCGCATCCGCACGCCACTGAATGTTCAATGTTCGTCGCTCCGTTCGCACTGCACGTCGATGTGTTTAGTTACGCAATGTCTTAGTGGCTCACTCCGTGGGAATGGAACCCAAAATTCTGTCCTCCTAACCCACCCGTCCGGACATTGTTTGTGTTGTCTAGCGTGTTGTTGTCACTAATGCCACCCCGCACCCCCGGGCTGGTGATGCAATGCAAATGGTTTTCTATAATTAGTTCGTTCCGAATGATCGCCCTCCACGCACGAGATCGGTTCACTTCATCTCACGCTAATCCTATTCCTAAACGTTCCTATGAAGCTCGAAAACTATGCTCCCTTTGAGCCCCTTTATGTTGATTGGTGTTTTTTTCTGAACAATTCCTTCTCTAATTGACTGCTTCTTTCTCTCTCTCTTTTTCTTTCTCCACTCGACCACTAAAACTGCGCACGAACATAATAAATGCGGGCTAATGGCTGGCTTTCAATGTTGCACAACATTAAACGAACCCCAACAAACGATCCCCACACGATCAAACACACGATCACTTTCACTGCCATGCGCGTTCTCTCACTCGTTTCCAACATTCCAATCGATACTCCGACACACGCATACATCTCTAGTGCAAGAGCGAGAGCTCGCGGCGATCGAGACGAAACACGAGTCCAAGATGTCGACGACCAATACGAAGAAAATCCGCGTCCCGACCAACATTCGGCCGCACTTCGTCAAACCGATCCGCGGTCTCAATGTGGAGCGTAAGTTATCATCCCGAATCATCCCTCTCGAACTCATCTCGATCTCCCCCGGACAACTCTCTCCCAACGAGCTTCCGGCTTTTCTATCTGCTGTCCCCTTGGTTGACTGCTTCAAGCGAAAGCTTCCTTCAACAGCTCCCCGTATTTTCTGCCCCATTTTCTTCATCCGATCCGATCCTAATCGATTCGATTGCTTTTGTAGACGAACGCTTTCAGTAGTTGTGCTTGTCACTTGTCAAGTGTTCCGTCCCGTGTCGTCCCGCGCCTAGTGTGACGCTTCTTGTATCGACTCTCGGCGGTCCCTCCAGACCGCGTTCCGATTCTTATTCCCCCCTTTGCCAGGTGATCTTCGATAAGAACGTATACTTAAAACATCTTCTTACTTAGGAGTCAATGAGGTAGCGATCGAGTGATCAGCATTCCGAATAAAGTCATCATCTTCACGCACTGCCTGCCCCAAAAGTTTGTCCAGTCGTGTTTTAGTAATACGCCTTTTCCTCTACAGCGGGTGACAATGCCAAGTTCAGCGTCCAGGTGGATGAACACTCCACGATGCAGTGGCTGAAGGACAACAAACCGATGGAGGACCGGCTGGCGGATCGCGTGATCGCACGCGAGAACGACGATCTGTCGTACACGCTCGAGGTGCAGCACTGTCGCGAGGAGGACAGCGGCATCTACACGGCGCGCGCCATCAACGGCACGGAGAGTGCGTCCTGTACCGCCCAACTGATCGTCGAAGCACGTAAGTAACCACCTCTAGACTCGATCGCTGGCTCCCGTAATACTAATGATGGTTTCTTCACCTTTTAGTGACCTCTGAGCAGCGTAAGGCACTGTCGCAGAGCAACTCGCCGGTCTTTAGCGTCCAGCTGAAGGACACGGAGGTGATCGAGAAGACGTACCTCACGTTCATGGTGAAGGTGCGGGGCGATCCGGATCCGAAGGTTCGATTGTAAGTGTGCCGAGTGTGCCTCCGAGAGATAGTGCGCTCGAGATACTAACATCCGCTTCGATCTGATTGCATGTTGGCCAACCCCGCATGTCTTGGCGTTTGGATCTCTTTCTCTCTTCCCTCTGATTAACCACCGCTGCAGCTGCAAGGACGACAAGGAAATTCTGGACACGGACAAGCGCATGAAGATCAAGCGCGATCACGCCGAGACCGGCTTCTACGAGCTGGTCATCCCGGAAGTGCACAAGGGCGACTGCGGTGTGTACTCGTGCACGGCGTGGAACAAGTTCGGGACGACCACGACCAAGGCGCAGCTGCTGGTGGCCGACCAGCACGATCTGTTCTCCGAGCTCGACCACCTGGACGACAAGAGCAAGTTCGTGTGGAAGAAGAACGGGGCCGCGTTCGATCCGGAGGAGCGCTTCAAGGTGCTGATGGCGGATGATTCCGACTCGTTGGCACTTGTCTTCCAGCACGTGCGGCCGGAGGATGCTGGACTCTACACCTGTGTTGCCGCGACCGCCTCGGGTAACATCCAGTGTAGCGCTGAACTGACCGTTCAGGGGCAAGTGAACCAGCTGAAGCAGGAACCATCCAAGCCGCACCTGGAGATCGAGTCGAAGGAAGCGCTGGCCCGGATCGGCGGCAAGGCGCTGCTGGAGATGAAGGTCCGCGGCTACCCGAAACCGGAGATCGTGTGGCGGCACGAGGGCACGATCATTGAGCCGGGCGGCCGGTACAAATTCCTGTACGAGGACGCCGAGTCCGTGTCGCTCGTGATCAAGGACGTGCAGGCGTCCGATGCTGGCGCGTACTCGATCGTGGCCCAGAACGAGCTCGGCGAGGACTCGACCTTCATCAATCTGGTCGTGAAGACGCCACCGTCGATCACGAAACCGCACGACATGTCGGCGATGGTGAAGGAACCGTACAAGATGTCGATCGAGGTGACGGCCGTCCCGGCGGCCACCGTGCGCTTCTTCCGCAACGGCAAGGAAATCCGCGAGGACGACCGCATCAAGTTCCTGACCGCCGAGAGCTACCACATCATCAAGTTTAACCACACCATCCTGGAGGATGCCGGCAACTATTCGGTAAGTGCGGCCCAGAGCTTCACATGACTGCTAACTGATCGCGCGTCCGTTTCCAGATAATCGCGATGAACGAGATCAGCCAGGCTTCGGAGTTCTGGGAGTTTACGATCAACTCGCCACCGCGTACTCTGCTGAAGCTGCAGGAGGAAACGATCGTGAACGAGAAGGAAGACATCGAGCTGATCGTGAAGGCGGAAAGTAACCCGGCACCGATCGTGCGCTGGTACAAGGACGGACAGGAGGTGGTGGCCGACGGTAAGCGCATCATCATCGTCGCCGACGATGGGCGGTACGTGCTGAAGATTCACGCCGCCAACCGGGACGATACGGCGCTCTACACGGCCGACATCATCAACGACTATGGCACCGTGACGGAGAAGTCGCAGGTGAGCGTCAACACCAAGTCGAAGGTGCGCGAACAGCTGACCAACGTGACGTGCACGGAGGGTGACACGAACGTGCTGCTGGAGGTGAAGGCCGACGGTTACCCGCGTCCGAAGGTCCAGTGGTACATCGATGACGTGGAAATCACGGAGTCACGCAACGAGTACAAGCTGCAGGAGGATGGCCTCTACTATCAGCTGCTGCTGCGGGAGGCAAAGCCCGAGATGCAGGGTGTGTACAAGGTGCGGGTCACCAACGAGCACGGTACGGATGAGTCGAGTGCCAAGACGATCGTCCAGTGTTCGCCGAAGGTCCGCAAATCGCTCGTCGACACGGACGTGGACGAAAACACGACGCTCACGCTTGAGGTGGAGATCTACGCCGAGCCGGTGCCGGAAGTGACGTGGTTCAAGAATGGCCAACCAATTCAAACGGACGCTCGGTTGACGATCAAGCGTGATTCGCAGCGCATCGAGAACTACACGCTCTCGTTGACGATGGTGCGCGGCGCGGACTCGGGCGACTACGAGGTGCGAGCCGTCAACTCGATCGGCACCGCCACGACCAAGGGGCGCGTCGTCGTGCAAAGTAAGTATCCGGCGTTCCGGCACCGCGCGGTTCCGATTGCAGGTTCTTGGCGGACTCCCCCCCTATAGATAGCTGTCTCTAGCTGCCTCCTATATGTTGGTTTTCACTCCCTGTGTATCACAGCGTGTCCCAAAAAAGCCGATTGTTTAAACCATTGTGATAATCCCTTCTATATGTTCGTTTGTCGATCGCTCGCTCAGCTGTACATTTCGACGGGCCAGAGGTAGAGGTAGAGCAGGAAACGATCGTTACCGAGACCTACGAAGTGGAGGAAGAAACTATTTTACAGGAACCCGACGTTGTCCAGGAACCCGACGAAGAGCCGGAGCAGGAGCTTCCGGAGCAGGAGCTGCGGGAAGAGATTGTGACCGTGGTCGATATCGTCGCGCCGCTCGCGGTGCCGGAAGCGGTCTCGGAAGAAGTGGAAGTGGCGATCGAACCGGAGGTTGTGATGATCTCCAGCCAAGAGGGTAACGGCAGCGATCCTCCTCGCGTGGAGTCCCGTCGCGTTTTGTATAGATCTTTGCCTTTGCCTGTGGAATGATGCGCGTTTGCCCTCTAGAAGCCTGTTATAGCGCTGCGACCGCGGGTCCTCTCTAGTCCTCTAGGCAGCATCCACATCCACAACGCAGTGTACATAGCGCGGCATAAAGCCTTGGTCTGTTCCACCTTGTGTTCCCGACTTTTGCGAACGGACAAACCCTCACCCTAAGAGTGAAGGGGCGCAACGAGTCCAACCAAGTCACGTTTCGTGTATGTGTAACCACCACCCTTGTTAATAATCTCTCTTCCTGTTTGGCCCTCCGTACGGCACGGAACCCATTCTCCTTGTCACACACACTTCACATCACGTCACACCACACTCGGTTCACACGCGTTACGTTGGCCACCAAAAAAAACCCGTGTACGGCAGAGGCCCTCGTAGCGAGCCCCGGAGAGAACGCGGAAGCTCACCGGATGATCAGTGAGTGTATGAAGATCGGTCAGCATGGTGAAACGGTCATGATCGCGGTTTGTACGGAGGAAAGCCACGCGGCCATAGTGACAGGTAATTCTCGGTGTTTCTCGTTTTCGTTTCAATGTTCACTTCATTAGCCCAGCGATCTCCGAAGATCGACTGAAGATCTGATCTTGATCTGTCTTGGAGTCAAGTGCTCGTTCATGGTTTCAAAGCACACAAAGCATGAACGAGTCCTTGTCCCTTCGGTGGGCACGATGAAGCACCCTTGTCCACCTTCCTTCCGCACACACACGCACCCAATCCCTTATAGGGTGATCCATCAAGTGTTTGGATTTTAAAGGACCTCATGTGGGGTTTGGAAAACCCACACGTCGTTCAAGAGAAGCCAATGCAATCCAAACACCTGAGGGACCACCCTATACATAGAGATGCCCGTTCCTTTGTTTATTAAGCCCACACTCACCACCTCTTATCCCATCCGCACTGTGCATCGCACACGCACACGCACTGTCACGAACACGGCCCCGAAAAGGCCCCGAAGAATCACACTCCGTGCACCAGATGCGCGCCACAACGGTGATCTTCGAGGAGGACGGCGGATCACCCTTCGAGGAGGTGATGCAGAAGATCATCTACCCAACCAAGCCACACATTTCATCGTGCCACGTCGAGGAGATCGATACCGTCACGTTTACGTCGCCCGAACAGAAGCTACGCCAGGAGTCGCTCGTCGAATCACTATCCGCCTCCGCTACCCGGACCGTGATCGAAGAGATCGAGTCCGACAGTGAGCAAACGATGAAGGGGAAGCTGTCTCGCGGCGTGTCCATCACCTCCGTCTCGGAAGATGAACAGTTTTCACGTCAAAACAGCCAGCACCAGCAGGTGGAGCAGCTTCCCCAAGAACCACCAAGCAAGGGCCGACTGCTCGAAACGACCGGATCGATCGAGGAAGGGCGACCGAAGAAGGGATCGATCGAGAAAAAGGTTTCCTTCGAAGAAGATCTACCCCAACGGGGACGGGCTGCGGAGCGGCAGATGGTGGCCGAGGTCACTGGTGAGGCAGCCACTGGTGAACCGGCACAGGAGGAGATCATCGCAGCACAGGAGGCCGCTTCCGCTGGCCGATCGCTCGTGAAAGAATCGGTGGAAGTCAAGGATCAAGTTGAGGCACAGAAGGCGGTAAAACTGGAACCGAATGAATCGGCACGCCCAGAAGGTACACACACCAACACACGCGCGCTGATGGCCCGCTCCGGCAGCAGGGCTCTCCAGCACACACCCCTATCTTCCTATCTTCCCTGACCGCCCTGATCTTTTGAGCTTCCGATCACTTGAGTGTCTAACAGTTTTAGATTCTTTTGAGCGCTTCACTAACCGCGTCTACCGAACGTGTGCCGCTCGTGTTTCTTGGGACCCCCCAGAATTGGCCCCCCGATTGGTAAGTAGGAACGGGTTCCTGGTGGAACCTTTTCAACCCCAAATTACTGTCTCTCCAAAAACACTGCCGTACCGTATTGCCGTACTGACGTTGTAGATAGCCCGGTGTACATAGGGACCCCCGGTGTCCGTGTCCTCTCCTGCGTGTTGCGTGGTGTTTTAGAGCAGCACTAGAATAGTTGCTGGCCGGTGTACATACGTTCTTCATACGGACTTCTGTGTGTGTGTTAAGGGTTGCCACGATAGCACGATCACGATCGTCCCACGAGTCCAGTTTCCCTGCGCCTGTACAAAGTTTTCGCTCCTTACGCTCTCTCTGTCTCTCTGTCTCTGTCTCTCTGTCTGTCTTTCACACTCTTGTAAATACTCTATCTGTACAGCGATCGTTCGATCGGTTTCTGACTCACAACGCAACTCTGTTTAATTAGAACTAACCCAACCAATCTCTAGTGGTCCGGTAGTTCTGACCTTCTCGCTCAGCGCGCAGCTCTCACTAACCGATCTTGACCGCTTACCTCATGCAGCATCGCCGGAGATTCTGAAGACCGATATCGCCGACGTGACGACGTTCGACTCGCTGCCACTGGTCTGGAGCGTGGAGGCCGACGGTATCCCGCGGCCGGAAGTGTCCTGGTACCACAACGATGAGCTGGTGAAGGCTACCGACCGTATTCGCATCACCGATTCGGGTGTAAGTTAGGCGTTCCTGTTGTGTGAAGTTCGAAAGCCTTACCCCTAATACATTCCAGACGAGCTACAAGATCGAGAACCGCGACGTGAAGGAAGTGGACGCCGGTGAATGGAAGGCCGTGGTGAAGAATCGTATCGGCGAAAAGTCGCTGCCCGCCAAACTGACCGTTATTCGTGAGTTGCACCACCGGACAGCAACCGACGATCTCCTAACGTCGATCTTCTATCTTCCCATTGGCAGCTTGCAAGGAGTATCGACGCCCGAAGTTCGTGAAGGGCCTGGAGAGCATCGCGGTGCACAAGAACGAACCGGTTACGCTCTCGGTCACCCTCACGTCGGACCCGGAGCCCGAGTACAGCTGGCTCCAGAACGGTGTCGAGGTTCAGGCGGACGATTTTGTGCAGATGAAAACGGAAATCAAGGAGCTGGATCACAACCTGAAGCAGATCACCTACTCGCTGCACATTGCGCAAGCGCGCCACTACGACACCGGCGACTACACGTTCCGGGCGAAGAACAAGTACGACATTAGCGAATCGAACGGCCGGCTGGATGTGCTGCTGAAGCCAGAGTTTGAGAACTTCCACGATGTGACGGTGCTGCCGTTCACGCAGGGCGTCTTCCAGGTGCTGGTGAAGGCAAACCCGAAACCGAAGGTCACCTGGACGAAGGATGGGCTGAACCTGTGCAACAACGATAACTGTGACGTGATCTCGGACATCGAGAAGGAAATCTACACGTGAGTAACCCGGTGATCACCGGGGCGATCGAGTTCGATTCTAATCCGCTCCTCTCATGGCAGGTTGGTGATCGAGTCTTGCGCCCTGGCCGAACACGGCACCTACACGCTGACGGCGTCGAACGTCCACGGTGAAACGGTGGCCACCGCGAACCTGATCGTGCACAGTAAGCTCCATGAACTGCATCTCCACGGCGCGTATTCTAACCGATCGGTTTTGTAATCCCCAGCCGAGAAGCCCACGTTCACGAAGGAACCGGATTGTCTGACCGTCCACGATTGGGCCGACGTGTACAACAAGGTGGAGGTGCAGGGTGTCCCACGCCCGGCCATCCAGTGGCTGCACAACGGGACCCCGCTCGATGAGCACCAGATCGACGAGGAGTCGCAGGAGCCGAAAATCAAGATCGTCACGCAGGGCGATACGGAGGTTACGAGTGAGCTGTTCATTAGCCACTTCGGACCGGAACTGCAGGGCGAGTACTCGTGTCTGGCAACCAGCATCGGCGGTGAAACGGAGGCCAAATTTACGGTTCAGGTCAAGAACGAACAGCCCGCGTTCGGGAAGGGTCTCGATCGTTCGATCGATCTCGAGGAGGACGACAAGTTGGAGCTGCGCTGCATCGTCGATGGTAGCCCGCTGCCGAAGATGAGCTGGTACAAGGACTCGAACGAGATCAAGGCGGACGATCAGTAAGTCGGATGGCCGGGTCGATTCGGCTGGAGTTGTGGTTTCATTCGGTTCCGTTTTTCCCCCCCGGCAGTGTGAAGATCACGTACGGACACGACGGTGTGTGCCGACTGTTGGTGGAAAACTGTCTGCCCGGGGACAGCGGTTGCTACAAGCTGGTGCTCTCGAACAAGAGCGGTGACGTAACGACCCAGTGCTGCGTCGCGATCACTCGTGAGTATCATCGAAACAGATCCCCCTGTTGAGCGCCGCGACTAACCGGTTTTGATCGATTGCAGCCAAGCAAAAGGTGCCGGTGTTTATCCGCCCGCTGCAGGACCACCGACTGACGGTCGGGGACACGCTGCACATGGAGGCGGAAATTGCCGGGTTCCCGATGCCGGAGGTGCGCTGGTTCAAGGATGGGTTGCCGCTGCGCCAAACCCGCGGCATCAACTTCATCAACCAGCCGGACGGGCTGATCGGGTTCATTATCGATCGCGTGACGCCCGAAGACGGCGGTATCTACACGTGCGAGGTGCGCAACAAGAACGGCGAGGCCAAGTCGGCCTCGGTGACGGAGATCGTGCCGAAGGGCAAGAAGCCCCAGTTTGTGGCCGAGCTGATGGACGTCAACATTGTGGAGGGTTTCCCGGTCAAGCTGGGCGTTAAGGTGATCGGTTACCCGACCCCGGCGCTGAAGTTTACCCACAACGGAACGCTGATCACCGGCGATCGGTACCGGGTCGCGGACGAGGGCGAAGGATACTTTACGCTGGCGCTCGACAAGACGAGTGGCACTGATTGCGGAGAGTATCAGGCGATCGCGAACAACGAGCACGGTGAAACGATCAGTGCCGCCACGGTGAGCATCCTGCCGACGACGGATCCATCGCTTCCGGAAGAGCCACCAAGCTTCCTGGGTGGACTGCGTGACATTACGGCCGACGAGGGCAAAGAGCTCACGTTCTCGGCCCGGTTCGCCGGAAACCCCGCACCGGAAGTGATCTGGACGAAGGACGGTGAGCCAATGCAGCCGACAGGGCGCGTGACGGTCACCTGTGACGGACGGAGTGTCGGATTGACGATCGCACCGGCCGAAATGTCCGACTCGGGCGAGTACGCTTGTCTGATGGCAAACCCCCTGGGTGAAACGGAAACCCGCGCCACAGCGATCGTACGCAAAGTATTCCAGAAGCCGAACTTTGTGTATCCCTTCGGTGACCTGCAGCAGCTGCCCGGGCTGGAAGCCAAGTTCCCGGCCAAGCTGGTCGGTGTGCCGCGCCCGGAAGTGCAGTGGTACAAGAACGAAACCCCGATCGGTCCCGACGATCGGTACAAGACGAAGTACGAGGGTGACTGCTGTTGTCTGTACATCAAGGAGTGCGCTCCGGAGGACACGGGATTGTACTCGTGCACCGCCACGAACCGCGAGGGCAGCAGCACCATCGAGGCCAAGCTGGACGTCGTGACGAGAATGTAAGTGACCCTAAGGGGAAGTCCCCTGACCAATCCCAACTTATTGTTTTCTTTCGTGTCCCCAGTGAAAAGCGTGACGAACCGACGCCACCATCGTTCATGAAGAAGATCAACGATCTGACGCTGCTGGAGGGCATGAAAGCCAAGTTCACCGTCTGCGTCGACGGCTTCCCGATGCCCACGGTTGAGTGGATCCGGGACGGCCGACGGCTAGTGCCGAGCGAGAAGTACCGCATCGAGGCGGAGAAGAACGGACTGGCCCGGTTGATCGTGGACGACGTGCAAGAGGAAGACCTCGGGCGGTACAGCTGCAAGGCGGTCAACAATATGGGTGACGCCATCTGCCACGCGAACCTCAAGTTCGAACCGATGGACTTCCGACCGCGGCGTCGCTACGGCAAGGGCAAGGGCAAGGATCTGCTCCACACGCCACCGTATCCGCTCACGGAGAAACCGATGATTTCGAAGCTGTCCGATCGCCGCCTAACCCTATCGTGGCGTCCCTCGATGACGACGGTGCCACGATACCCGGTGACCTATCAGCTGGAGCAGATTGAACTCCCGGATGGTGAGTGGCACACGACCCGCTCCGGTATCCGTGGGTGCTCCTGTGAGGTGCGCAACCTGGAACCGTTCCGTGAGTACAAGTTCCGGGTACGCGTCGAAAACCTGTACGGTGTGAGCGATCCGAGTCCGTACGTGCAGACCTACCGTCAGAAGCTGGAACCGGAACCGCCCGTGTTCTACCCGTACCTGGGCGCGGGCCGTGACTTCCGCCCGGATACGTCCTCGTTCTATCCGCGCGATTTCGATGTCGAGCGTCCGAACCATCGTCGGCAGGCGGTTGGGCCTGAGTTCCTGCGTCAGGAGCACCCGGTCCAGTATGGCACCAAGAACCACAACGTCAGCCTGTTTTGGTTCGTGTACGGCTACCCGAAACCCACCATGCAGTACTACTTCAACGATCAACCGATCGAGGCAGGTGGCCGCTACAGCTTCAGCTACACCCGTAACGGCCAGGCGACGCTGTTCATCAACCGGATGACGGACCGCGATGTGGGCGTATACGAGGCGGTCGCTTCGAACGAGTACGGCACCATCCGGCAGCGCGTTTGCCTCGAGCTGGGCGAGTATCCGCGGTTCCTGCAGCGGCCGGAAGAGGTGTTTATCATGGGACGCCGCTCGGGACGCGTCGAAGCGAAGATCACCGGAGTACCGTTCCCGGACATCAAGTGGTACAAGGATTGGCAACCGATCCACGAGTCATCCCGCATTAAGGTAAGCGGACCCCGGGCGTTGGAAGCCAGATTTTCTCACTCACTGACGCCTTTTACAGATGATCTTCTACGAACCGGACACGTGTGTCCTGTTGCTGACGGATGCGATAAAAAAGGACGAGGGTCTGTACTCGATCAGTGCCAGGAATGCGATCGGCTCGATCAGCTCCTCGGTGACGGTCCACGTGGAGGACACGGAAGAGGACTACGTGTACAATGCGCACCACCGTACGCCGTACGTCCGGGCCCGGAACAAGGTGTACCAGGACTTCTACGACATTGGCGATGAGATTGGCCGCGGTACGCAGGGCATTACGTACCACGCGACCGATCGGTTGAATGGGCGCAACTTTGCGGCGAAGATCATGTACGGCAGTCCCGATCTGCGTCCGTTCATGTTCAACGAAGTCGACATAATGAACGTGTTGAACCACCGGAAGTTGATCCGGCTGCACGATGCGTATGACATTAACCGGTCGATAACGCTGATCTTGGAGCTGGCATCGGGCGGTGAGCTGGTGCGGGACAATTTGCTCAAGTACGATTACTACACGGAGCGGCAGATCGCGATCTACGTTTACCAGGTGCTGCTCGGGTTGGAGCACATGCATACGCGCGGTATCGGTCACATGGGCCTCACGATCAAGGACCTGCTGATCGCGCACCCCGGTAGTGACAATCTGAAGATCTGTGACTTTGGCCTGGCGCGGCGCATTGAGGACGACAAGCTGTACACGCTCGACTACGGCATGCCGGAGTTTGTCGCCCCGGAGGTGATCAACCGGTGTGGGGTCGGCTTGGGACAGGACATGTGGTGCATCGGTATCATTACGTACATTCTGCTCGGTGGCCACAGCCCGTTCCTGGGGCGCAATGATCGCGAAACGCTCACGAAGATCAAGGACGGCAAGTGGACGTTCACCGGTTCGGTCTGGGAATCGATCTCGGCCGAAGCGCGCGACTTCGTGTCCCGGCTGCTGGTGTACGAGGAGAAGCACCGCATGACGATCCGGGACGCGCTGAATCACTCGTGGTTCGATCTGATCTATCGCCGTTCGTTCGACGAATACCAGATCGGAACGGATCGGCTGCGCAGTTACTACTACCATTACCGCGACTGGTACACGAACGCGTCCTGTCGCACCTGGTACCGGCGCCGGCCACTGATGAGCTGCTTCGACCACCCGTCGCGCATGGTTTACCCGCCCGGCATCATCTTCACGCCCGAGGGCACGCCGCCGCCGATGCAGGTGGACGATATTCCGCACAAGCGCAAGAAGTGGGAAGAGTACGTGTCGAAGGACAACCACCCGGACTACGAGACGGCCTCGTTCAAGTCGGAAAGCCACTACCAGTACGGGCCGGACACGTATCTGCTGCAGCTGCGCGACACCACCTTCCCGTGTCGGCTGCGCGAGTACATGAAGATCGCCAAGCACCGTTCGCCCAGTCTCGTGTCGGACTCGAACTATGATGGCAGCGTAAGTATCCGCTGAGTTCTCTCCCCTCGCTCTGGCTCCTAATTATATCCTCTCTTCTCCCCCCTCCCTAGCTGCCGATCATTCGCGAGCGGCGTCGGTTCACCGACGTGATGGATGAGGAGATCGACGATGAGCGGCGCAGCCGCATCAGTCGCTACGGCACCGAGGACAGTCTGACCGGAGGGGCGCGTCGACTGCGTACCGAAGTTGGCACACGGCTCGGATCGTACGCCGAGGCGGAAGCACTGATCGAGTGCAAGCGCGAAGGTCAACCACCGTTCTTCCGCGAGAAGCCGCAAACGATTTCGATCCGCGAGGGCGAACCGAACCAGATCATCTGCTACGCGGTCGGTGATCCGAAACCGTCCGTTACCTGGTTCCGCAACGATATGGTCATCACGGACACGAACCGCATCAAGGTGCTGAGCGATGTGGACGGCCGATCGGTCATCCAGTTCCATCCGGCCAATCACAACGATGTCGGTATCTACAAGGCGGTAGCCAGCAATCGGATCGCCAAGACGGTCGCCCGCTGCCGGGTGGTGATTGCGCTCATTCCGGACGCCCCGGACTCGCCGGATGCGGTGGCCGTGAGCGATACGGAGGTGCTGCTGCGCTGGAAGCAACCGCGCAGCGATGGCAACTCGCAGGTGTTCTGTTACAGTCTGGAGATCAAGGAACACGGCAAGGTCGATTGGGTGGATGTGGCGAGCAACATCGATCACGAGTTCTACCTGGTGCACGATCTGCGCCCGAACGTGGGCTACCAGTTCCGGCTGGCGGCGTACAACCGGATCGGGTGGAGCGATCGTGGCATCCCGACCAAGACAATCACGACGCTGGACGCCGGGGCGCCGAAGATTCAGATCACGCGCGCCATGAAGCACCTCCAGCAGTTGACCGAATCGGGTCAGCAGGTGGGCCCCGAGGAACGGTCCAGTCGGCTGGATTACTCGTACGAAAAGATACCGCTCAAGTGGAGCATCGAGGGTAACTACAGCGAGAAGTACACGTTCATGTCGGAGATGGCCCGCGGTCGGTTCTCGATCGTGGTGAAGGGCTTGGAGAAGGCCACCGACAAGATCGTGGTGGCGAAGATCTTCGAGCTGGGTGACGAGCGGGCGGCCGAAGCGGTCGAGCGGGAGTTTGAGATGTTGCGTACGCTGCGCCACGAGCGCATCGCCTCGCTGCTGGCCGCGTTCCGCCCGAAGAACACCTCGATCGCTGCGCTGGTCAGCGAGAAGCTGCAGGGTGCGGACGTGCTGACGTACCTCAGCAGCCGCTCCGAGTACAGCGAACAGATTGTGGCCACCATCATCAACCAGGTGCTGGACGGGTTGCAGTACCTGCACTGGCGCGGCATTGCCCACCTGGACCTGCAGCCGGACAACATCGTAATGGCCTCCGTACGCCAGGTGCAGGTGAAACTGGTCGACTTTGGATCGGCCCAGTACGTCTCGAAGCTGGGCACCAACGTCACGCGCACGGGATGGTTGGACTTTATGCGTAAGTAACCGGCGCCGGGTTGCCACTACTTGACCTTCATCTCTTATCCGCTTTTCCCTTTTGCAGCGCCGGAAGTGCTGAACGATGAGGCTGCCCTTCCGCAGACCGACATCTGGGCGGTCGGTTGTCTGACGTATCTGTTCCTGTCGGCCACCAGCCCGTTCCGTGGGCAGGATGAGTCCGAGACGCGCGCCAACATTAGCTTCGTGCGCTACCGCTTCGAAGCCCTGTACAGGGAGGTTACCGCCGAGTCGACCCGCTTCCTGATGCTGATCTTCAAGCGTGCCCCGGGGTAAGTGCCCTTGCTGCTGTAAGCCGTGTTACGTTGCGTGTTGACGACACTTTGGACCGCTTCTCCCCCCCGATCCGCAGCAAACGTCCCACGGTCGAGGAGTGCTTTGAGCACCGTTGGCTCGTACACACCGACTTCATGACGAAGAAGCGCGAGAGAGCGATCTTCCCTGGCAACCGTTTGAAGGTAAGATCGTGTGTGAGGTTTCGGGGCCATTTCGGGGTCATAATAAATCCATCTTTCTTGTCACCGGCAGCACTTCTCCGAAGAGTATCACACGATGAAAACGAACGAAGCCACCAAGTCGGAGACCATCTCCAGCATCGGTGGCCAATCGCCTCGCCAGCTGCTGCGCTCGAACAGCATCCAGGAGGAGCTGCTGACCACCTTCTAATCCTGCCGCACACGCTTTTTTTTGGGCCACCGATGCCTGCTTTCACTCCTTCGCTTTGGGATTTACATGCGACGATCACCACGATCACCACGTTACCGGAAGAATCGAAGAGAATCGTTTTGTTCACTGTCGCGTCGTTGTTTCCGCGTGGTCTCCACATTTGTGTGTGTTGCTGGAAAGACTTGAGAACTTGAGAGCGAGAGACGCCAGAGAAAGACAGTTTAAGGAAGACCGTAGAACCGAAAGAAGTGTAACGCAGCTCTACCACTCGTTTACCGTTTATATACACACCCCAATTTGCCGGAGAAGTATGTGATAGCGAGCGGCGGTGGCGGACCGGGGGATCTTTTTTATATGACTTTTTTAACCGCAAAACACAACACAACCAGTTGAAACGACACATCCCTAAGAAAAACCGGTCCGCCCGCGCTCCTAGCGAAGAGAGTCGAAGAGGGCGTTCAAGCGTTCAGAATAATCGCGTGCGTTAAGTGTCCCGTGCCCCGTGCCCCGGCCGGCCGCGAACGCTCGACTGGCGCAACGGCGCGATGTCCAGCCAGTCCAGCCGCCGCCGCCGCCGCCGCCGCCGGTTCCACGCGGCACGTGGAAGAGTGTAACTTATTTATTGTAGATTATATATTTACCTCTTACCTCTTATTGCTATTTGTTTAAAAGTGAATTTATCTGCTTTTCGCCGTGCGCCGTTCACCGTTTCTGCTCGATTGAAAAATTGCCCCGCCACGCGATCCTGGCGCACGATCGCGATCGCGGGAGGAATAAAATTGTTTTTCTTTCACGTCTTACGGGTTGTTGGGTATTTGGGTATTTGGTGTTAACGGTTCTGTATTTGTTTGTCTTGTAGACATTAAGCGGGGGTCATACACTTAAACTTAACATCATCGAAAGCGCACCATGGTGCGGTCTCTGGGATGCTCGGGATGCATCGGTAACAAAGCACAATCTAATAACGCAAACGCTAATACTTTTTTCATCAAAATACACACAAATCCGTGGATCCGGAAAAGACATAAATTAAAATGCTCGCCGTCTACTAGCTATAACACGGTCCCTCTATAAATACTAAGATAAGCTCTTACACCATTTAACGCTGCCAACGCTGCACAAAAGCCCAGGTCGAATAGAATGGTCGCCATTTTGGTTTTGCTACGGGGTTTTTTTTGGGGTGCTACGAAAAAGCGTTTTGTCCTAGCCTACTTAGAGCGCACACCGAAGAAATGGTGGGATAAATGGTAAATTTTCACTGTGTACTTCTTGCGACCGATGCGCGGTGGTGCACGGGGTCTTCTTTGGGTAACCATGACGCCGCCGTCCGCGGTGCCGCGGTGTGATGCATTAGGATTTGGAGAACTTAAACACTCCCTTCCGAAGGCTCTTGTTTTCCGGCTGTGAAGCAAAAACCCCAAGAAACGATGAGAGTGAGTCGAGTGCAAAGAAAAGTGAAAACAAATGCCGTCCATGCAAAATCGAAAATTGCAACACAAAACACACGGAACACAAGGACACGAAACGAAACAAAAGACCGAAAGACGAAGGGTGATGTGAGGTACCTTGTTACGAGCACGCTAGGTGCGAGCCGCGAACGATTGTTTTGGGGCACAAAACAAAGAAAACCCAACATTAGCCCAACTGGTTCCCTTGACAACAACCTCCAAGCCCCCCTTGACAACCAACTTACCGCATGTCGATTGCCGAACAGCATCTTGGCCTTGTCCTCCTCCTGCGGGGTGGGTTGTTCATCGACTAGTGCTTTCTTTAGTTTCAGTTTCTGCTTGATGGCCTACAAATGCGCGAATTTGGTGGTCAGTATGCAAAGCACCTTGGGCTGGCCTCCCGTTGCCCCGTGACGTACCTGCGACAGCAGCACACGCCGGCTGTCCGATTTCATTGCCAGCAGCAGATCGAGCCACGTCCACGTGACGTTATGATACTCGAGCGTCGGTATCAGCAGCGACAGGTCCGTGATGTCCTCGAAGTTCTTCTCCTTGTTCCCCTTGTAGCTAACGCGCACCGGCACCTCCGGTATTTTGATGTAAATAAACAGCTTGTTCTTTTCCGCCCGTTCCTTCATCTTCTCCACGTCGTCCTGGATGCGCACGTAAAAGTTGCTGTCCTTCTTCTTGCCACCGCCCGCAGCCCCCTTCGAACCGCCGGCCGAGCCGCTTACCGACGCACTCGACGACGAACCCGGTCCAGACCCGGCGCTCTGCCGCTTGCCGCCGCCACCTCCGCCGGATCGCACCGCTAGCGAGGAGCCCCCACTCGGTGAACTGGTACTGGCCGTTCCATCGTCCAGCTCGTCCACCGCGTCCACCTCGTCGCGATCGGGAAAACAGAACTTTAGCATCGTGTTGTAGAACTTCTTCGAGATCTGGATCGTGATCGGCACCACGTTGATCTCGAAGTGTTCCTTCACGGAAATGCCCCCGACGGGTGGTTTCTCGCGGCAAAAGACGCGCAACACGCGCTTGTGATCGATCGGCATGTACCGCTGGATCTCGGTCGGGTACAGCACCTCGGTGTAGTTGTCCCGCGGGATCAAATTGTTGATCCGTATGTAGCCCAGCTCCAGCAGGTGGTCCACGGAGTCGTCACTCTTGGAGTTCTTCGTGTATAGGAAACTGCTGAGGATCAGATCGGCGATACCAATCTGGCCGTCGGCCTCCGTTAGCCGCCACTGAGCGTGCTTGAAACAGATTTCGTTCGCGCGCACGATCGTCACCGGTTTATCTTTCCGGAAGGTCGCCAACCGGTTCGAGGCCGACAGCTGGGCCTCGTTGTAGCACGACAGCATCATATCCAGCTCGTCGCTCTTCGTCGTCAGCAGCTCCTTGAAGTGCAAGATCATGTGGTGCACCGCCTCGTACTCGGTCCGCAGCTCTTCCGAGTCGCCCTCCTCGAGCCGGGCCTTCGTGATGAAGTGAATGTCCTTCTCCAGGCAGCGGATCCGCGACATCAGGCTCCGGATCTCCGTCTGCAGGTGCTGGATGGGCCGCTTCTGATCCTCGCTACTGTACAGCTGCAGCTGGAACCGCATCCGGGCCAGCTGCTCCAGGGCCTCCTTCCGCTGCGGTTCCACGTACAGCAGCAGATTGTTCACAATGTCCAGAATCATCGCGTACTGCAGCGAGTTCGTGCACACGTCCAGATCGTGGTGCATCAGCGTGAACGCATCGACCGGCTCGTCCTGGTTCTCCCACGGACCGAGCGTTTCCTCGACCGGTGGCGGCGGCACCTCCCCGATCGTGCCCGGATCGATACTCGTCTCACCGTAGCTCACGTAGAAGAACTCACACTTACACCGCGACACGATGCGCTGCAGCTGGATCGGTGGTTTCTGGCCCCTCGCGTAGCTACTCTCCCCCAGCACTCCGACCGTCTCCGAGACCACACCGCCGACACTCTGACCACTCCCAACCAGGGTCGGCAGATCGGGCAGCGCACTGATCACCGTCGCCTCGCGATCCTTCTCCTGAATGTTGTCCACCGTCAGCCACATGATCTCGGCCATCTCGTGCGCATTCCCCCCATCGTTCGCACTGACCGTGGCGTAGTACTGCATACACTCCAGCGACCCGACCCACGTCGTCTTCGACACGATCGTATGATCGCGCCACACTGGCCGGTGGACGCGCTGCAAAATTTCCGCCTTTGCCGCACTCAGTATCACGTAGCCGGACGTTTCGCAGCCCTTCAGCAGCACCTGCGAGTTGACCAGCGAGATGGCCCAGTTGTAGTGCAGCACGTCACCCTCCTGGTACGCCTGCAGCCCCTTCAGCTGCTGCTGGCGCGTCTGGGCCGACTGATCGTCACTGTACACCAGCGGCTTGTGATCCGCTTCCTGGATCAGTTGCTGAAGCATCGCCAGACTGTCGCTCGACTGTTGCGCCTTGCCCACCACCGCACCGGATCGCCCCGCAACGGCCCCGGTCCCCGTTCCTGCGCCCCCGGCACCCGGATGTGCCTTCAGTGGTGTCCCGCCGCCGGCCGTGCCACCGGCACCGCCGGTACCACTGCCACTACCACCTCCAGCGCCACCGGTACCGGTGGTCTCCTTCCGGTGCACGATGCACTTGAGGGCCTCGGTCGAAAGGTTGTTCTTCAGCTTCTGGCTCTTGACGAGCGAATCGAACAGCGCGAACGCCACGTCCCGGTTGTCCTTCGTCCAGGCACCCTTCAGATCGTACACGACCAGCTTGTGCGTCGGAGTGTCCTTCTCGCGCTCGTTCCCGTTCGTCGACAGGAGCGCCTCGCGGCCGTACGAAACCTTCTCCACGCTCAGAAAGTAGTACCGGTAGATGTCCCCGCTGGCGTTCGATATGTTTTCCGAGCTCCCCGAATCCGTACGCTGCTGGTCCGGCCCGTTCGTGGCCTGCGCGGTGCGTAGCCAAATCTCCGCATCGTTCAGCTCACAGTTCATGTACATCACCGACCAGTCGGCACGGGGCCGATGAATTAACCCGTCGTCGATCGGCTGCAGTCCCAGCGTGTGTTCCGAGCTGAACGTGATCCGACCGCCACTCAGCTGAAAGCCCCGATTCAGGGCGTGCGACATCCAGTAGAAGATCTGCGACCGGTGCAGACTCATCTGCAGGTTCGCCTTCCGGTAGTGGCGACTCAGTTGCTTCTTGCGCGGTCGCACATTGTTAAACACCGGGCCACGGCGAGTCGGCCGCGTGACGCCGGACAGTATCAACTTGAGGCTCTCGAACCAACGCAGAGTGCTCCCGTACAGCACCAGGTTCGGAATGTCGATCTCGGACGCCGGCTGCCGGATCTCGAACGAGATCCAAATGTTGAGGTGCTGCGAGCGGAACGCCCGGAACGAATCGTGCACCTGGTTGCTGCTATACTCGGGCAGCTTGTCCGGGGCGCACGGCACCACCGCATGGTGATCGTTCGGGTTCGCCAAACACACCCAGTTCAGCTTGAACGTTAGCTTCAGACTCGGCAGATGTAGCAACCGGCAATCGTCGTACCGGGACGCGGTCCGGACGTAAATGTTAAGATCACCCTTGAACATCAGCCGCGCGTTCGAGTACAGGATGCCGCAGTTGTTGAACGTCAGTTCCATCTCCTCGGTCGTGTTGTACGGATCGAGCGACGCGTGCAGCAGGATCGTGAACTGCTTCGCAATGATCGACAGCTGACCGTGCATCAACAGGCGCATCTTGTCCCAGAACGGCAGCGGAGGGCTCGGGTCGCGTGATGGGGCCGAAATCTTCTCCATCATCAGATTGCACTGCGCCATCACCGGCTCCCAGCAGGGCCCGAACGCGTACGCCAGATAGTCGAGCTCCCAGTTGAAATCGTGATAGAACTTGATCGACGTCATGCTCCGCTGCACCGTGTGCGTCCCGAACGGTTCACCGACCTCGATCTCCACATCCCGCTTGGCGCGCCTCGGTGGAGCCATCTCGGCACCGGCCAGTGTCCCAAAGAGGTGCATCATTTTCACGTGAAACATTGGCTGCGGATAGTCGCGAAGCATAAACTTCCACTCGGTGCACCCAATGTTGACCGCACGGACCCAGAGCGTCACGAACTCGATGCCCTCGTCCGGCCACGGACTGTCCGGATCGAGCGCCCGAAGCATGCGCACCGCGTTCGTCGCACCGTTCAGTGACGGATCGGCCATCGCCATAATCTCCAGATCGGTCATGATCCACGCGATCAGCCGCGTCCGCGGTGGCCCAGCTTCGGAGATCTTTTTCGAGCGCTGAATGTAGATCTCCGAGTTCTTCTTGATCAAGTTCGCGTTCAGCTCCTCCAGGGTGCCGGGCGGCAGAATCAACCGTTCCGAGCAGAGCTGCTCGATCTTCTGATCGAACAGTTCCTTCCGCTTGACACTCTCGTGGTACTCGTCCAGCAGCAGGACGTAGTTTTCGCGCAGCTTCACCTCGAACGGATCGTCGCTCATTTCCAGCAAAAACTCTTTAATCTGTAGAAATGGAAAGAATTGGAAACATTTGGCCACACTTTAACCCGCAGCGGCCGGCACCACAGCACTTACCTGAATGATCATGTCACTGGGCAGCGGCGAATCGACGGTGAACGGTTTCTTCTTGTAGTTGTGCACCACCTTCAGCCACTTATAGATCGACACAAACTCGTTCACGATCGCACCGTAAAAGTCGTGCTCGTACGGAAAGATCACCTTCACGCCACCGACCGTCGTGGCCCAGACGCGGTTCGAGTCGAGCTGGAAGTGCTCGTAATTCTGGCGCTCCTGGCACAGTATCTCCGCCCGATCGAGCGTCTGCACGTCCACATCCTTGAACGTGAAAATGTGCTGATCGTCAATCTTGACGACGATGTTCTCGATCGACAGCAACCACTGGCCCTTCCGGTTGACGTACGCATTCTCCCCAAACACCTGCATCGAGTGTCGGTCGCTGATCTTGATCCCAAACTCGACGCTTCCCTCCGCATACAGATCGAGCATGATCGAGCGGAGTAGCGATCCGCGTGCGCTGCCACCGTTCGGGTCCGCTTCCGGTGGTGGCAATTCGAGCGGAGGCTCAGGCATCGGTTTCGTCTTTAGATCCACCCGCAGGCGCTGCATTTCCTGCAGCAGCGTGACCACGTGCATATGGAGGTTGGCGTTCCACATGACCACGGCATCCTCGAGCAACCGCACGTCCACCTTCGGCACCCCACCCCCGGCGTCGACGTGTTCCACGCGGACACCCTTCACGTTCGCGAACACATTCTGTAGCTCGGCCGATCCGTAGTCGCAGCCGGAGATGTGCCGGAAGTCCAGTATCTCCATCTGGAAGCTGTCGAGGCGGACAAAGTTTTTGCTGGCCGCTTTGCCCACCGTCAGCTCGTTCAGGTTGGCCAACATGCACGTTTCGTACTGATTGAAAAAGAACCCGGAAATGTCCGTCACGCGCGCACTGATCAGTAGATCGGCCAGCGGGAAGCCGGTGGAACTGGTGCCCCGTCCGACCGTTACCGCGCCCGGTTTGGCTTCCGCCGTCGCTGGCCGCCGGTACTGCTCGAGACAGCGCTTGGCGTGCACCAAATAGTCGGCCAACGCCGGACTGTACTCGAGCCGGAACGTGTGCACGGAAAAGTCCAGCTTTGTCGTGTCCCCGTAACTGCTCAGCTTGCAGAGGCTCATGGCGATGTAGAAGGGGCTGCCCCGGATGTGGCTCTTCTTCAGGCTCTGGGCGCTCTCCTTGTGCGACATGTTCGAGCTGAGCGACCACCAGAAGGACTCGATCAGCAGCTCGGCACTCCAGTGGCGACGATCGAGCAGCAAGTTAAGGGCGCGACTCTGGTACACCTTGCTGCGCCGCTCGGCAAACTGATCGAGCAACAGTTTCGCATGGTTACAGCAGATCGACGATACCTGGGACGGGGCAAACTTGAACATCGTCGTCACGTCCCACAGCTCGGCGCATCCCTTCACGATGATCCGCTTCAGGAACTGCTCGAGCATTCCGGGGCCCGTGTCCGTGCCCGTCGGTCCACCAGTACCGGTGGCCGCCGAGTGTTTGCCCAGTAAACTGGCGCGCCGCGATCGCGATTCGCGGTGGCCCGCGATCAGGCTCTTCGGGTTGAGCCCCGGGCAGACGCCGGGCCCGGACCCGGGGTCGCCGGAGAAGAAGTTTTTACTAATCCACCCGTAGATCTCCCGGTGGTTGTAGATCAGCACGAACGAGGACAGCTTCGAGTACACGTTCACCAGGTTGCCCTCGAGCTTCGAGTCGATGTTGAACTGCTGCAGGTTCAGCAGCTTCTCGTGGCGCGTATCGATCTCCAGCTGCTGCAGTTGCATCCCGACGTACACCAGCGGCAGCTGCGGTTCCTCGTCCGGCAGCGGGCCACGCTGGGCGCTCGAGAACTTGCTCGAAATGGCGAACGTTTGGAGCGTGGCCGAGAAATCGTTCGACGAGTTCTCGCGCACCGCACTGATGGTGGTGTTTTCGATTTTGGCGCAGAAATTTTTCGGCACGATCGGGGCCAACCGTTGGTAAATTTCGGTAAACGACAGCCCACCGGTCCCGGTGGCTACGGGTGGGTTGCTCCGTTCCGGCGCTTGCCGCCCGACGCTGCCCGATCGCTGGCGCTGCTTGTGCGCCTGCGCGTCCTTGATGAACTCGTACAGACCACCGTGTACGATCACCTTGGTGGTGGTCATGGACAACGCCAGTTTCTCCAGCGACATTGGCCCATCGACCACGAGCACCCCGTCGAGCGCTATGCCGAAGCTCAGCTCACCGAGACAGGGCTGCGGTAGGTCGCGCGAAATCTTGCGCGACCGTTCCAGCCGCTTCGGTGTGGACAAACAGTGGCGCAAGATTTTCGCCTGCGCATCACACAGCGACGCCGAGACAAGCAGCGATTTGGTGCTGTGCACAAGGCTACCGTCCAGGTGCAGCTCTTTGGCCGTCGCATGCAGTAGCCAACCCGGCTCCTGGGCACTGTTCAGCAGCGCCACCGACACGTTGCTGATGTGTACGGCCATAAACTGGGCGAACTTTAGGACGCGCGGGGACACTCGCTTCTCTCGGAAGTCCAATATCTGCCGCTCGCTCTCTGGCCCGTTCCTCGTCTCGGCGTCTCGACCTCGAGGCGTGGCCGTGCCACCGTGGCGTGCATCATTGTTGAAACTGCGAGGAGAGGAACTACCGCCACCTCCCGGGCCACCGGTGGGTGGCACTTTGTTGATGTCCTTGTTGATGCGCACATCGCGCACATTGATCGACAGCAGCTTCGACACGTCCGAGTTGACGAAGCTACTCTGCAGCCCGATCTCGTCGATTTGCACCGAAAATCCGCTCTTGCAAACGTTCACATCGCGCAGCGAGAACGGCAAACTGAAGCGCCCGACGTTGATCTCGATGTTGTACAGCGTCTTCAGCACGTACCCGATCACCTTCGGAAGCAGCCTGCCGAAACGGAAACGGAGATCAGCGATCAACCAGATGGGCGGATCAGCGCCTGCTGTGACACTTACCATACCAGAGCCAGATAGCCCAACGCCCACAGCACCACCGCGTACAGAACTTGCAGCATCATTCTGGCATCATCACCATCGCGGCCCACCCGTTTCACTCCGATCAAAGATTACGTTCGATTAACCCGTTGGCCCCGTTATACGGCCGCTATCCCGAACTGTATGTTTGGTTTCGCGAGCAAACACAGAGTGCTGTGAACTTTTTGACAGATTGCGTTTCTTTTGCTGCTCCGTCATCCGAGTTGGCCGGCAACATAAACAGCTGATTGCTATGTTTACTTCGCCCAGAGAGGCGCCGAGCCCAGTGAAAAAGATGAATAGATAGAACATCATTTTGGGAACCCGATCTTCGAGCGATCACAGTAAACGAGGATATTCTGTTTTATTTACAACGTACGCCAACAACGGACGATGGCACAGTGGGCAATGCGTATGAAGCAGGGGGACATATTTGTTTCTAGAAAGCGTTTTGCTTTGTTTGAACTATCCCGAACAAAATGGTAACTCAGTTTCTCCATACTGAGAAGAAAAATTTCACGGCGAATTGTTTTCTCGCCAAGGGGCAGAAAGAGAACGCGACAGTGAGCAGTATTTTCTCTCTCTGTCACGCTAATATAGCGTCCAGTCCGCCACTCAAACTGTTAGAAGAAATTTTCAACAGTTCAAATTTTCAGCGTAGAAGGCACGACGTCAAAAGGAAATCGACATCGCATCATCGACGTAAAAATAGTGTTAAATAGTGAATTTTAAGCTGTTGCTTATTTCGGTAAGTAAATTTAAGCATCGGGAAGCATTTCTCGATAAGTATTTACTTCTAAATCGTGAAAGTGCACCGCATTTGTTTACATTTTTAGCCGACCAGTCATCCTGCCATTGAATGCCAGCAACGCAGCGAAGCCAGCGAACGATGCAATTACGATGCAGCGGATGATAAATGATGCTGGGAAACCTGCGATGTATAGTGCTAAACATAGACATAGAGTGTAGCAAAGTGCATGGCGGAAGCCAAAAAGTTAAATAATCGCAGAATAATTGTTAAGTGTGATACTGAATAAATGAAACATTTTGTTTACAACAGCGAACCATCTGACAGTTCAATGTGCGGGAGAGGAGAGAAAGAAAGAAAAATAAAAATATAGGGGAAATTTCTCCACCCAGGCGCTCACGGCGGGCCCTCAATTTTAGGGCTGTAAGGGCCCGTTTAGTCCTATAACTGTACGATGACGTCACTTACAGCCCTAAAACGGCCATAGTGAGAGGGACTCTCAAAAGTTGAAATTCTGCGATTAAAAAAATGAAAAATTGAGTGAATTTTTCGTTCGGGATGCTAACGATCGCGTTGACTTGACGAAAAGTCGGTTTTAGAGAGTAATGTTCGACATTGACATCTCCATTCTCGGAATCCATGGGACAAATCCAGGCTGTCAAATCTGTTCTTCGCCCTGTATAACGTTGTGTTATAGGGTTTGCTGAGCCACAACACTTCTGACGCCTTTTCGCTGTACTGTCAAAATTGTTATATGAGGCTGTTATATCTGCTGTTATGCACCGTGTGGCAGCGCAGTTACGGTAAGAAAGTTCAGAGCTTTTTAAGAAAAAATGGAAAGAAAATACAAAACTTCCTTGTTTTAGGATTAGCAGCCCTGCTTGCGGCACTGCAAGATGTATATTTTTCACCGGGTCTTTGTTGTGTATAAACATCGCGATTGGATGCAAAGTCTGCGTAAAAGCCAATAGAAAGATTACGGAGCATGTGAAAATGGAGCAGTTTGTAGATAAATGCCGATTGTGCTTGGATGTGGTCGGAGGTCCAATGGTGGAGCGAGTTGAGAATCTCCCCGAAGTGTTTCTGTTTTCGGTAAGAACTAAATGTTAGGCGTACGATCGAAGTTAAATAATTCCCGTCCATGCTCCCTCGTAGATCGCTCTCACAACCGACGACCCATCGTGGCCAGTGAACGTGTGCCGTCGCTGCTTTTCGCTGGTGGATAATTTCTACAAATTTTCCAACATTGTGCACCAAAATCAAGAACGCCTTCGCACGGTAGCGGAAGCCGGAACCGTGCCGGAAGCTACCGTGAAGCTACAGCAGCTGGTGGTGGAGGTAAAGTTAGAATCGCCACCGGAACAGGAAAGTGAGCTCGGTGAGGAGAGTGTAACGATAAAAGTGGAAGAGCACGATGGTCCTGGCATGGAAGAAATTCTCACCGAAGAAGTGGTCCAAAACGATGATGCCGACAGTAGTGCGTCGGAGGAGGCGTGTAGTCTGGATGATCGGCAACCGGAAAGTGGTGAAGAAGAATCCGCCACATCCATCCGCAGCACCGGCAATTGGCAGAAGCACCGGAAAAAGGTTGAACGTGATCGCAAGGGGATGGAACAGGAGAACAAACTCATTGCCGAGTACTTTCGCTTCTCTTGCGAACTGTGTCACCAAACGGCCGAAAACTTTATCCTGCTAAAACGGCACTACCGAACGGAACACGATCGAGCCGGGTTTGTGCGGTGCTGTGAGCGGAAGCTTTTCAAACGCTGCAACCTGTTGGAGCACGTAAAGGTGCACCTGAACCCGTCCCTGTTTTCTTGCGAAGTGTGCGGCAAGTCCTATCGCTCGAAGGAGTACCTGCAGAGGCACCAACAGGAATCGCACGACCCGACGCTGGAGCGAAAGTACAAGTGTACGGAATGCAGTCACAGTTTTCTGCGCAAACATCTGCTCACCGCTCACCTGGCCCGCCACGTGAAGGTACAGTGTACCGAGTGTGACCGCGTGCTGTCCAGTAAGGCGGCGCTGGGAATCCATATGCTTAAAATTCACGGCAACACGGGCGGTCAGATATGTGACATCTGCGGTCGCGAGTTTCGGACGAAAACATCGTTCGACAAGCACATCCGGAAGCATAATGCGGCGTACGTACCGGAACGCTTTCCGTGCAAGTTCTGCGACAAGAAGCTCATGTCCAAGGTGGGCTTGAAGAAGCACGTACTCGCCAAGCACACGACATTCGACGAGGAGTTCATCTGCACCGAGTGCGGCAGCCGATATCCGCACAAGCTGGCCCTCGACAACCACAAGCGGAAGGTGCACATCGAGGAGAAGTATGAGTGTGAGTTTTGTGGCCGTCGCTTCAAGAACACCGTAAGTCTGCGCGAACATCGGGCCATACACACCGGCGAGGAGCTGTATAGCTGCGAGTACTGCTCGGCCACCTTCAAGTCCAAGTCCAACATGTATGCCCACAAGAAAAAGGTTCACCATAAGGAGTGGGCCGCTGCCAAGATGCAGAAGGCCCTGGCAACGTAACGGACCTGCCGCTTACGATCTCCTAAAGAGCCACTCATGTCTCCATTTAGTTGTTAAATCTATTGTGTGTAAGTCGTTGCTTAAATACGTCGACAGAAAGTGCTTGTAATGATGGAAAATAGAAGTATTAATTTATTTTTGCTTCATTTTTTCTGCCACCCTAGAAAGTGGAAAACTGCAGCTCGTTACCATGGAGAAACACCTCCGTCCCATCGACATAACTTATTTCGAAGGTTATTTGATTTTTTGAGTACCGCTCTTCTTTGATACTTTTTTCGAGTTTCTCGCCACGCAATAAATGGTGTCCTTCCATTTCAGTAACTTGGCCTTCTGCCAGGTCCACATCCTGCAGCTGCACCAACTGCATCCCCCCCCTAAAGAGTGAATCACTATGCAAGAGCGCGCCAGCGTTCAAGAGAATAGTTTCATTGCCGCTGCTCGTACGGCCGGTGGCGGTCTGTAGGGTCGTCGGTTCCTCAATCGCAGGGGCGGCGCCGTGCTGGTTCGACTCGCCGGTAACATCCGCCGGATGCTTGCGTTTGCGATGGGTATAAAAGTTACCCTTATTGTTGGTCGTGAACTCACACTCCGGGCACTGGTACAATCGGACGCCCGAGTGTGTCGCAATGTGCTGCCTGAGCCCGATACTGTACTTGTATCGCTTACCGCACAACTCACACTCGTGCCGCGGCAGGCCATGTTCGTGCAAATGGTGAGCCTTCAAAAACGTGACACTCAGAAAGGATCGCTGACAGTGCGCGCACCGGTACCGCTCGTCAACCCGCTCGTGCGCCAATCGATGCCCTTTGATCGTTTTCTGGCTATACCAGCGGCCACAGGCAGCACACTGTTCTTTGTTGCCATGGTGATACATCAAGTGTTGCTTTAGTGCATGGCGCGTTCCCAGTGTCCGACCACACAGGTCACAAACGAGCGCTTCCTCACGCCCATGCCGGTAGATCATGTGGCACCGCAGGGAGCTGACGTTGGCCAGGATTTAGTCGCACTTTGAACACTTCACGCGCACGTGACACGCTTCGTGTTGCTTCAGCAGCACGCGCGTGCTGTATGCCTTCGGGCACTGGGTGCAACGGAACGGTCGATAGACGGTGTGCGCCTTCTGGCGGTGCACTTGTAGCGAGTTGGCGTGGCGGAAACGGCGCTTGCAAAGCTCGCAGGCGAATGGCGCCAGTCCCATGTGAAGAGCAATGTGATCCACTAACATCGAACGTTGAGTGAGCTTTCGATTGCAACACGTTACCCACGCATCCGTGTGATGGCGATTCCGGTAGTGGAGCCTTAGTTTCGACCAGCCCACTATCCGCTGGTTACATATTGTGCACTCCATACGATAGAACTCGTCGATCAGCTGGCTTTGTGCGAGCTCCTGTATGGATTCCTTCCGTGATTTCGTCTGTCTGCTTCTGCCACTTTGAACTGCATCATTGTTTTCCGCAGCACCGATTTCTGTCACATTGGCATGCTGCAGGAGTTTAAGATTTTCTTCCTGCACACGACTGATGTTCAATTGCTGCGCTTGCAGAGTCGATTGATTGCGACGAACCCGTTCCGTGAAGAGGTAGAAATCATTGACCCGTTCGAGGCAATCTGTGCATATTACGCAATTGACGCTGTAAAGATGAATCTGAAATAGCATTCCAAGTAGGTTCTACTAAAGCCGTCCGGAACTGTATAGGTTAGCAGGGTCATACCGTAAACGGAAACACCTGGCCCAGCTTGCGCTTCAGTTCGTCACTGACAATTGATGAATCTAGTTCGTCAGCGTCGGCTGCTGATAAACAAAGTAGGCATGCTTTCGGGAACGTTGGGTCGTTACTGAGAAAAACAATATCTAGTTAGCAGTCGGGATAAAATGTGCCTCTTTCAATGGAAACCTACGGCGAAGGTGGGGATTCGGTTAGTATCTCAGGGAAAAGCTCGACACTGTTCGATCCTTGAGCCCCAATTAAAGTCTCCGATTCACCGGCCTCTCTAAAATAGGAAGCTAAAACATGAAACGGCTGATTCAACACCATTAGTCAAGCGAAGAACGTACCGTTCGTATTCCTCCAGCGCTTCGCGGACCAGCTGCTGTTGTCTGCTGGACATATTGCCATCTTTTTCTTCATCCGCATCCGGCTGCACCGGTACATTGATCGATGGTATGGCCGTTAATTTCAACTTTCGTTTATTTTTCGGTACATTCAGCAAAATATCTTTCATCGGCCAATCGCCGTCGCCAAAGTGATCGGAACAGATTCTGGCCTGGTCAGCGTTGAAATTGTCGTCCCGTCCACAGCATCGAATCCACTTTGCTCGTAGCGCCACATCTCTGGGAAATGAGTAGAACCGTATGCCCAGGAATGCCCTTTTCTTGGTCGAATAGTTTCTACAACCACCAACGGCACAATTTACCATAGTAGCCAGCCAATAATGTAAACAATAGAAATGTGTCAAACAGCTTCCTGTTTGTTTTCGAAACTTCAAAAATCGTTTTTTTTTTGCATTTGTCAACATGATAAACGTCAGATGCGTCAAAGATCCAGTCGTGTTTATTGTTGATTAATTGAACCAGATAAGTTTTCACTAAATTCTTTTCGATTTACAACCGGATGTGTGCGCCCGTAGATCGGGACAACGTCCGGAATGCATAACCTGTCGCATAAGTGTCGCCTGTGCTTGGAGGCTATAGCGGATAAAGAAGGATTACCCATTACAGATGAAGCGCTACAAGAAAAGATGAGGCTATTGTTGGACTTTGAGGTGAGAGGGAACACAAGAATATGCCACATCCTACAATTATTCACGTAAAACTTCGCTTTTCCAGATCATGCCTGAAGCATCGTGGCTACCAAACAATGCGTGTGGGAATTGCGCTGGAATTATAGACAATTTCATTGACTTTAGGCAGAAAGTTCGCACAAACCAAGATTATTTGTACTCGCTAAAGGAAGAGGAAAGCCCCAAAGGAATTTTCGAAAGCAATGGCCTCTTGCCGCCAATATCCGTATCCGTAGCGAGCCGTTGTTTTGAAATAGTTTACATGCCACTTCTGAAACATGAAGAAGAGGCCACTTTAACCAGTCCAACCTTTGCCGAAATTTTGCTTCCTGGAGAAGATGAAATCAAAATAGAGGTTCAATCCGATTCGAACGAACTCCCCAATAGCTCAATAGTACAGTCTGACGATGCGGTCCCTAATAGTCCTATGGAAAACCAGGAAAGGAAAACGGGGAAGGCAAAGAGAGGCCATCGTGCACAGCAGTGCTCCAGTTCGTCGTTGCCTGATGTCGAGAGCAATAAGAGAAAGCGACATTTTCCCGTACAAGACGAGCAACGGTTGAAGGATTTTTATCAACTGGTTTGCGAAATTTGTAAAACAATTTCGGATTCGTTTTCCGGTCTTCTCGCCCATTACCGGAAGGAACACAACACGGAAGGTTATGTTCGCTGTTGTGACGCTAAGTTCAAGTCTAAAACGATGGCGCTTGAACACGTGGATGGACATCTGGGCACGATACGGTGCGACATTTGCAATAAAACGTTCCTCTACGCTAATTCGCTTAAACTGCACAATCTCGACCTGCACAGTGGTCCGGAAGCGAAACCATTCAAATGTGACAAGTGCCAACGGTCGTTCGCAAGGCCTTTCTTGCTGAAAGCACATCTAAAGTCGCATGTTCAGGAACCGTGTCCAACTTGTGGCAAGATGCTGGGAAACCGGAGAGCCTTGACCACGCATATAGAAAGGGTACACGGAAACATCCCTAACCTGATTTGTGATATCTGCGGTAAAGTAGCTGCCACCAAAACGACTATGGAACGCCACATGAACGTACACATGGGCCGTGAAAGTGTTAAGCGAGTTCAATGTATTCATTGCCTGAAATGGTATAAGGGAAAATATGTGCTTGAAAAGCATGTTCAGCACGCGCACCTAGAACAAGGAGAAACATTTCAGTGCGATATTTGCCAAAAATCGTATCCTAACAGTCGCGCTCTAATGTTGCACAAGGCGACACACGATGAGCCAAAATATGAATGCGAGATTTGCGGCCGACGGTTCAGGAGGAGACAACTCTTTCGAAAGCATATGATAATTCATACGGACAAGTCCGACTAAAAGTGTACAGTGCCTAAAACGGTACAGTCAAGGACAAGGACAAATGCGAGATCTGCGGCAGATGGTTTAAAAAGAGAAAATCCCATCGAAACCGTGCGAAAATTGATACGGACAACTTCTGTACTCAACTTTTCAAACTCAGTAAAGTACACACCGCCGAATTAGCTGCCTTGAAGACAGCAAATGTGTAAAACAAAATCAACCGAAGTGAACCAAAAAGCTCTTCACGTCTCACGATGTTTTTATTTTCCGAAATGTTTAACCTTATTCACTTGAGAGCTACATTTTAAGATGCGTTGGCAAATCAAATAAAATCATACTTTTCCAATACCAACAAAAGGTGTTTCAGAGCTCTCAGAATAAAATACTTTCAGATGGTTACAAAAATAATCAATTATTGTATCGAGGGGAACCAAGTACCTAACAAAGGATTGAAATTTTACTTAAAACGACGACAAAAAGTTATCGTTCGCCGATGACTTTAAAATCCTTCAAGGATTTTTACCATCTAACTACGACAAACAAGCTCAGTGTGCCATGTAAATAGTAGACATGTGTCAGGATTCTGAATCTGTGTATTTTGATTTGGTTTTCGAAACTTCAAAAATCCCCTATTTGTCAAAATGATAAACGTCAACTGCGTCCAGTTTCAGACGTGTTTATTGTTGATTACTTTTATCAAACAAATTTTCACCAAATCCATCTCTTTTCGAGTTACAACCGGATGTGTGCCCGTGGACGTAGCTCGGGACATCGTTCAGAATGCGTAATCTTTTACATAAGTGTCGACTGTGCTTAGATAGCTTAGCGGATACGAAAAGATTGCCCATTACCGATGAAGTGCTGCAAGAAAAGTTGAGACTATTGTTGGACTTTGAGGTAAGGGGTCATTTGAATGAGCCAGATCGTACATTATTCACCTAACTTTTCCAGATCATGCCTGAGCTATCGTGGCTACCAAGAAATGCGTGTGGAGATTGCACAGGAATAATAGATAGTTTCATAGCCTTCAGGCAGAAAGTGAAATCAAACCAAGACTATTTGAATTCACTAATGGTGGTGGAAGATGTAGCTGTGAAAGCTTACGAATCGCTCGAATCGCTTACGGAATGCGTGAATTCGCCGCAGGCCGTGGAAGCAATACATTCCGAAAATAATGACCTCCTACCGCCAATATCTGTATCCGTCGCTAGCCGTTCGTTTGAAATAGTTTACTTGCCTCTTGTGGAACATGAAGAAGATACCACTTCAGCAAATCCAACCTTTGCCGAAGTTTTGCTTCCTGAAGAAGATGAAATCAAAATAGAGGTTCAATCCGATTCAGATGAAGCCGCCAGCAGTTCAGTGTTCCAGTCGGACGAGACAGACCTTAATGATCCGACGGAAAAGCGGCAAAGAAAGGTGGTAAATGCAAAGCGAGGCCGTCCCCGAAAGCAATGCTCTAGTTCCTCATTGGCGACTGTCACTATAGACAAGAGAAAACGACAAAATTTTACCGAAGAAGACGAGCAACGGTTAAAGGATTTTTATAAACTGGTTTGCGAAATTTGTGCAACAGTTTCGGATTCGTTTTCCGATCTTCTCGCCCATTACCGGAAAGAACACAACACGGAGGGCTTTGTTCGCTGTTGTGACGCTAAATTTAAGTTTAAAACGATGGCGCTTCAGCATGTGGATGGACATTTGGGCACGATACGGTGCGACATTTGCAATAAATCGTTCCTCTATGCTAATTCGCTTAAACTGCACAATCTCGACCTGCACAGTGGTCCGGAAGCGAAACCATTCAAATGCGACAAGTGCCAACGGTCTTTCGCAAGGAAATCCATACTAAAATGCCACCTCAAGTCTCATGTTATGAAACCATGTCCAACATGTGGAAAGATTCTGGCAAAACCAAACTTGGCGTCGCATATGGAAAGCTTTCATGGAAGCCTGCCCATGCGAGTTCAATGTCCTCATTGCCTGAAATGGTATAGGGGAAAATCCGTACTCAAACAGCATGTTCAGCACGCGCACCTCGAAAAAGGGCAAACGTTTCCGTGCGATATTTGCCACAAACCGTTCCCTCATAGCCGCGCACTAGCATTACACCGTAAGAGACATGATGGAACGAAATATGAATGCGAGGTCTGCGGTAAACAGTTTAGGAAGAAAGATTCCCTACGGAGTCATGTTGCAGTTCATAACGACGAGCGACCGTAAGTCTGTGAAACTTGTCATTTAACTTTCAAATAAGACTCAGCCTTATATTTCCATTGCAGAAAAGAACATTCAGACGAATTGAAGCAAGGAGAAAGGGAAAACGAATCGCCCGAATCTACATCAAACTAACCCCAAAAAACTCTTCAAGTTCCGTCATGCTTTCTATTTCGCATTATTATATTTCGAATAAAACCATTTATTGCAAATACAAATACTATTCCCCTCGCCAATCCTGTTGCAACTGCACGCACGGCAAGACAGAATGTGATTATCCGGGAATGGCCGATTATCCGGGAGTGACAGGAGAGTGACCGTCTTCCACAAACTGCCCTTCAGTCTCCCATCCCCGGCCTGTAGTTTCTCTCGGAAAACCCGGAAAGAACTACATCCGGAATAACCCGGCGATCCCGCCGTTAAAGGCATCTCAAGTGTTCAAAAATATAATTTCTAATGATGCCGTGATGGATCAACATCAATAGAGCTGAATGACGGAAGAGTTGTTTTTGTTTTTCGATGACTTTTTCAATGTAAACATTAGAAAACGCAGCTTCAGTGCATTGTGAAAATTAAACAATGAAAGAGCAATGCCGCTTGTGTTTGGAAGACTGTACAACAGACTCCAGCACTTCTCTGGAACAAGTTGAATTTCGTAGGCTTGTTTCGAATGTTTTCACGTTTGCAGTACGTGGTAGATTTGTTCCTTGATTTGATAGATATTATTTATTGTAATGTGTTATTTTTGTTACCCACTCGTTACAGCTCGAAAGTAGACTGGGTCTGCCAGTTCTCGTGTGTACATTATGTTCGGACCGTGTAATCGATTTCAGCGCGTACAGCGATCAAGTCCGCACCAACCAGGAATGGCTCGTGTCGCATTCAGAAGCCAAGCAAGATGAAGATGACCTATTTCAGATTGTTAAGGTGGAACCTGCGAATCAAGCGTCATTGTTTGAACTAGAATCCTTCAATGGAGAACCCATTAAGACGGAGGTGGCAGCAGCTTCCGGAACGGATTCGATTGAAACAATTGGAATGGACAAAAGTTACGAAAATTCTCAGATGAAACCAAACAACTTAGTGGGAGCTCGGTTTGCTAGTCGGACTCGCAAGTGTAAAAAGAATAGCTCTGCAGCAGATAGAACAACAGCGACCAATATTAGCAAATGTCAACAAAAACGCAAACACGAAGACACACGAATACAGGAGAACTTCCAACTGGAGTGCGAAATCTGTGCCGATAAGCTGGAATCTTTTGCAAACCTACAGAATCATTTCCTAAAGAAACACAACATGCGGGGATACGTTCGATGTTGCGGAAAAGCGTTAACAAGGCGGGCGGAGCTTATGGAGCACATTTTGCTGCACGAAGGCTCGTTGCGTTGCGACGTGTGTCAGAAGAACTACACTTGCATCCGATCATTGAACTTGCACAAACTGAACAGCCACGGCACGGCCGAAGACAAGCCGTTCAAATGCGATAAATGTCACCAATCGTTCTCCAAACAGCATCTACTCACTGCACACCTCGTGCGTCACGTGCAGGAACAGTGTGAAATTTGTAAAAAAATTCTTTCCAGCAATCAGGCCTTGAAGGTGCACGTGGCTCAAATTCACGGACCAGACAGCAATCAAATTTGTGCAACGTGCGGAAAAGCATTCCGCACTAAGCGAGCCATGGAGCGGCACATCGAGCAGCACCTGGGAGTGGACAGTATCGAGAAGGTGCAGTGCAATATCTGTAGCAAATGGTTTAACGGGAAGTACAATCTGAAAAAACACGTCCGATTCAGTCACATCGAACAGGGGCAAGAATTTGAGTGTGAGATCTGTTTGCACAAATATCCCAATACGCGGGCCCTTATCTACCACAAGCAACGGGTGCACGTGGAGGAAAAGTTCGCGTGTGAATTTTGTGGCAAGCGGTTCAAGCGTAAAATCTATCTCAAGGAACACATCGCCCGGCATACGGGCCAGCCGTTGTACTCGTGCAATATCTGCAACGCATCGTTTAATTCGAACGGCAATCTGTACGCACATCGGCGTAATAAACATGCGGCCGAATTAATTAAATAAAGATCCGGCAAAGGATACTCTGACCACTATCGGAAGAAATTCATAACAGAAAAGAGACACATTTTAAGATTGCTAAGAAAACAGGCTAAAATAAATTTTTCAAACTTATTCATGATAGCTATTTGTTTCATGATATTGCGTCCATTCAAATGATACTAAAATCTCAGTGTGCAATAGAATGTGTCAAACAGCTTCGAATGTTTGATTTTCGAAACTTCAAAACTTTTTTTTTCTGCCTTTGTCAAAACCATAAACGTCAGCCAAGTCTAGTTCCGGACGTGTTTATTGTTGATTAATTGTACCAAACAAATTTTCACTAAATCCATATTTTTCGAGCTACAAACGGACGTGTGACTCTGCCCGTGGCCGTAGCTCGGGACATCGTTCAGAATGCATAACCTGTCGCATCAATGTCGCCTGTGTTTGGATAGTTTAGCGGATACGAAAGGATTGCCCATTGCGGATGAAGTGCTGCAACAAAAGTTGAGACTATTGTTGGACTTTGAGGTAAGGGATCATTTGGATGGGCCAGATCCGGCAGTATTCACGTAAAACATTGCTTTTTCCAGATCATGCCTGATTTATCGTGGCTACCAAACAATGCGTGTGGGAATTGCGCTGGAGCAATAGATAGTTTCGTTGCCTTCAGGCAGAAAGTTCGCACAAACCAAGACTATTTGTACTCGCTAAAAGTAGAAGAAGGCCCCAACGGAATAATGGGTCTGTCGGATGATGTGAAAACAGAGCTTGCCGACGAGCTGCCTGCAATATCCGCTCCCAGCAGTTGTCTTGAAGTAATTTATAATCCTCATGAATCCAAGGAACATGAAGAAGAGACCCATTTAACCAATCCAACCACCAACGAAGCCCCGAACAATGTAGAAGTTGTAGTAAAAAAGGAACCATCATTCGACGAAGACATTACCTGCAATAGCCCCAGAAGGCAATCAGTCCACGAAGATTCTAGCGATCCTTTGGCCGAACAACAGCACAACAAGAACACAAAAGCAAAGCGAGGCCGTCTACGAAAACAACGGTCTAGTCCACGTTTAACAGTTACGGATGCCGATTACAAAAAGCGACGAAAAGCCGAAAACGAGCAACGATTGAAGGATTTTTATCAGCTGATTTGCGAAATTTGTTCAACAGTTTCGGATTCGTTTTCGGATCTGCTGGCCCATTACCGGAGTGAACATAACACGGGTGGTTTTGTTCGCTGTTGTGATCGTATGATTAAGAAAAAGTGTCTGGCCGTCGAACATCTAGAAGTACATTTAGGCAAAATACGGTGCGACATTTGTAGCAAAACCTATAACAGCGTCGACACGCTTCAACTGCACAAACTTCAGCAGCACGGCGGTCCGGAAGCGAAACCGTTCAAATGTGAAAAGTGTCATCAGTCGTTCGCAAAGGCATACTTGCTGAAAGCCCACCTACAGCGTCATAAGCGGGAACCGTGTCCAACTTGTGGCAAGATGCTGGGAAATCGAGGTGCCCTGAAGGTGCATATAGCAACGATGCACGGGAACCGGCAACCGAATCACATTTGTGATATCTGCGGTAAAGAAATGGCCACCAAACAGACTATGGAACGCCACATGAATATTCACATGGGGCGTGATACCGTCGAGCGAGTTCAGTGTGGCCAGTGCCAGAAATGGTTTAAAGGAAACCACGTGCTTAGAAAGCATATCCAGCACATACACCTCGAACAAGGACAAACATTTCAGTGCGATGTCTGCCAACAGTCATACCCGAACAGTCGCGCTTTAAAGGTACACAAGCAATGTACACACGGCGAAGAGAAACATAAATGCGAGATCTGCGGGAAGCGGTTTAAGAAGAAGGGTGCACTGCGGGATCATTTGGCAGTTCATACCGACAATCGGCCATACGCCTGCGAAATATGCGATTTAACTTTCAAGTTCAGCTCGTCTAAATATTTCCATCGCAAAACGGCACACCCCGCCGAGTCGGCTGCCTTAAAGGAAGCGAAAACGGAAGAGGGAAAAAAATCGACCGAAAGTAAACCAAGTTAAACACAAGAACCGTCTTCACGTCTCACCTCATGGTATTTATTTACCTTAACATTTAACCTTATCTACTTGAAAGTTACTTTGTAAGGTGTGTTGGCAAATCAAATAAAATCATACTTTTCAAATACTAATAAGTGTTGTCTCAAAGTTCTCACTTAACAAACTATCTCCAGATCTCTTTACAAAACTAGTCAATTACTTCTATCTAAGTTTGTCGGCCACGGATTGTTATACCTTTTCCGCCAGAAGCCTTTCTTCTGCCTCAAAATTCGCTTGGTGCTTGGCTGGACGTTGGCTACCGAGCAAAAGCATCGGTACCTTCCCGATTTTTTGGCCAGATGCGTCGTAACCGTACAAGAAAATCGACCCGATTACGAGAACGGCACCAACGGTGAACTGCAGCGTGAGATGAAACTCGAACAAGAATATCGAAGCGACACACGAAATGATGATCGCCAGCGAAGTAGCGAAGCCTTTCAGTATATTGTCCGCGTACTTCACGACAACGGCCACGATCAGCCCTCCGACTGCCTGCAGCAGGATCAAGTAGTACACGAACGCATCGTACCCATGAAAGAACCCGTGGGTGTACAGCTGGGATCCATCGTTGACGACGCAGGTCAGCAAACCGATCGGTAGCGATAGTAGGCTCAACTGGATATTTCTCATCCAGATCGAAATGTCTGCTCCCTTTAGCATCTTCTCAAAGTAGATGCCGGCCAGGCCGGAAAGAAAGCAAGCCCCAAGCACAGCAGTGAATCCGAGCAATCGGTTCTGCTCCGGACCGTTCGCTGGTAGCGACGGCTCACGGAAGGCGGTTCCTTTCTCGCTGACCTCTGTTTGCGCCAACTGTACGCAGGCAACGCCGATTACCAGAAAGACCAGGGCTGCCCATTGCGAGGGTTGCAAACGTCGCCGCAGTATCAGTACCGCAAACACGGCCGTCGTCAGTATCTTCAACTGGTAGGTCACCTGGTTGGTGGCGGCATCCAGGTGCGACGCGGAAACATAGAGCAGATTGTTCTGCACAATGTACAGCAACGACGGGATACACATTTTGAGCGTATCGACCGGTTGCTTCAAAATTGTCTGTTCCAGCGAGGCGCGAAACTGTTGAAAGCGTTTGCCTTCCTCCAAAAACACCAGCAGCAGGCTAGTGACGAGCTTGACCACCTCAGCCATCACCACGGCAGTGGAACTGAGGAACATATCACCGGCTCTGGTTCGCGAATGGCGCATACTTAGTGCCAAAATTGCATTCTGTAGCGTAAGAGTGGCTAGACTAAGGTACTTTAGATGATTACCATGATCTAGCAAGCGCATTGCGTTGTCCGAAAAAGAGAGCGAGAGAAGAAGCCGTATGTTGGTTTAATCGAACGTTAATCTTCCAAAACGCTCTATCCACTCTACTTACTTGTGGCTAGTTTCATCTTGAGCAAATTAAACAGCTTCTTGTTCAGGTAACTCATAAACTGCCCTAGAACAAACCGAGTTTTTATACGACTCAAACCAAAAATGACTACGTTGACACATCTGGTCAAATCCGCCGACGATCTTCTTCTTGATTTCAGTTGTATTTGGCTTTCGAAACTTCAAACACATTTTTTTTTTGTTTATTTTTCAAACGTCAAACGAGTCCAGATCTAGTTGTGTTTATTGTTGATTGATTGACTAAAAACAAATTTTTACTAATTTCATTTTTTCGAGCTACAACCGGACGCGTGACCCTGCCCGTGGCCGTAGCTCGGGAACATCGTTCACAATGCATAACCTGTCGCATCAGTGTCGGCTGTGTTTGGATAGTTTAGCGGATACGAAAGGATTGCCCATTGCGGATGAAGTGCTGCAACAAAAGTTGAGACTATTGTTGGACTTTGAGGTAAAGGATCATTGGAATGGGCCAGATCCGGCAGTATTCACGTAAAACATCGCTTTTCCAGATCATGCCTGAGCTATCGTGGCTACCAACGAATGCATGTGGGAATTGCGCTGGAACAATAGATAATTTCATTGGGTTCAGGCAGAAAGTTCGCACAAACCAAGACTATTTGTACTCACTAAAAGTAGAAGAAGGCCCCAATGGGGCAGTGAGTTTGTCGCAGGACGTGAAAGCAGCACTTTCGGAAAACATTGATCAGTTGCCTTCGACATCCATACCTACCCATTGTCTTGAGGTAACTTACGATTCTGTTAAGGAACTTGAAGGAGGCAACAATTCAACGGCTGGAGTAGCTTCCGTAAATGACGAAGTTGTGGTGAAAAAGGAACTATCATCTGATGAAGACATTGTTTGTAATAGCCCTACGATCCAGTCAGACAATGAAGATTCTAGCGATCCTTTGAGCGAACGAAAGAAGAAAGCAAAGCGTGGTCGTCCTCGAAGCCGTCGCTCTAGTTCGCCGTTGGTTGCTGCCGATAAACAAAGGCGACGGAAAGCTACACAGGAGGACGAACAACGATTGAAGGATTTTTATCATCTGGCCTGCGAAGTTTGTGAAACAGTTTCGGAATCGTTTTCCGATCTTCTCGCCCATTATCGGACAGAGCACAACACCGGGGGTTTTGTACGCTGCTGTGACCGCACGTTCAAGAAGAAATATCTAGCCCTTGAACATCTGGGTGGACATATGGGCACAATAAGGTGCGATATTTGCAGCAAAACGTACTACAGCGGTAATTCGCTTAAGCTGCACAAACTCGAACGACACAGCGGTCCGGAAGCGAAGCCGTTCAAGTGTGATAAGTGTCATCAGTCGTTCCCAAAGCCGTACTTGCTGAAATCCCACCAACAGCGCCATAAGCAGGAACCGTGTCCGACGTGTGGCAAGATGCTGGGAAACCGGAGTGCTCTGAAGGTGCATATAGCAACGATGCACGGGAACGTACCAAATCTCATTTGCGATATCTGCGGTAAAGAAATTGGCACCAAACAGACTATGGAACGCCACATGAATATGCACATGGGACGTGACACCGTCGAGCGAGTTCAGTGTGGCCAGTGCCAGAAATGGTTTAAAGGAAACTATGTGCTCAAAAAGCATATCCAACACATGCACATCGAACAGGGTCAAACGTTTCAGTGCGATATTTGCCAACAATCATACCCCAACAGTCGCTCACTAGCGACGCACAAGCAGAGTACGCACGGTGAAGAGAAACATGAATGCGAGATCTGCGGGAAACGGTTTAAGAAGAAAGATTCCCTGCGAGACCATTTTGCAGTTCATACCGACAAGCGGCCGTACGCCTGCGAGTTTTGCGATTTAACTTTCAAGTTCCACTCATCCAAATATTTCCATCGCAAAACGGCACACCCAGCCGAATTGGCTGCCTTGAAACAAGCGAAGAAGGACAAAGAATTGCCCGAAAGTAAACCACACTAGAACCAGAAAGCTCTCTCAATTCTCATCATGCTATTTATTAAGTTTCATTTTTAAATGTAATATCAAATAAAATACAACCATAAATATTAGATACCAACAAACGAGCGATTAAAAAAAGGTTCATTATCAAAAATATTGTCATCTTTTTAGATAAAATAAGGAACAAATAAATCAAAGTGGGTCAGTTTGCCATAAACGCAAGTCTACGTGAGCCAAGTAAACAATAGAAATGTGTCAAACAGTTTGTTTTCCATTTGGTTTTCGAAACTTCAAAAATCTTTTTTTTCATTCGGCTATACATAAACGTCAGACGCGTCCAGATCAAGTGTTGTGTTTATTGTTGATTAATTGTACCAAACAAATTTTCACTAAATCTATTCTGCTTGAAGTGCGACGGGACGTGTGAGCCCGTAGCTCGGGAACATCGTTCAGAATGCATAATCTGACGCATAAGTGTCGCCTGTGTTTGAAGGGTTTAGTAGATAAAGAAGGATTACCTATTGCAGATGAAGTGCTGCAAGAAAAGATGAGACTATTGTTGGACTTTGAGGTAAGGGATCATTTGAATGGACCCTACATTGTTCACATAAACCTTCGCTTTTCCAGATCATGCCTGCATTGTCGTGGCTACCAACCAATGCGTGTGGAGATTGCGCAGGAATAATAGATAGTTTCATTGCCTTCAGGCAGAAAGTTCGCACAAACCAAGACTATTTGTACTCGCTAAAAGTTGAAGAAGGCCCTAACGGAACAGTGGGTCTGTCGGATGATGTGAAAACAGAGCTGGCCGAAAATATCGACGAGTTGCCTGCAATACCCGCTACAAGCAATTGTCTTGAAGTAATTTACAATCCTGTCAAGGAACTTGAAGAAGATATCCATTTAACTAACCCTTCCACTGATGATGCCCTGGTCGATGAAGAAGTTGTGGTAAAAAGAGAAGCTACAGGCGACGAAGACAGTGTCCGTAGTAGCCCAGTGTTCCTGTCGGACGATGCTGACTTTAATGATCCTTTGGGGGATCAACAGAAAAAGAAGACGGGGAAAGTGAAACGATGCCGCCCTGCACGGGAGCATTCTAGCGCACCGTTGGCTGCTGCGGGTACTGATAAAAAAAAGCGACGAAAAGCTACCGAGGAAGACGAACAACGATTGAAGAATTTTTATCATTTGGCCTGCGAAGTATGTGCAAAAGTTTCAGATTCGTTTTCAGATCTTCTGGCCCATTACCGGACAGCGCATAACACGGGTGGTTTTGTTCGTTGCTGTGATCGCACGTTTAAAAAGAAGTGTCTAGCCCTTGAACATTTAGAAGTACATTTAGGCACAATACGGTGCGATATTTGCAGCAAAACCTATAACAGCGTCGACACACTTGAGCTGCACAATCTTCAGCAGCACAGCGGTCCGGAAGCGAAACCATTCAAATGTGATAAATGCCATCAGTCGTTCCCAAAGGCGTACTTGCTGAAGTCGCACCTTAAGCGCCATAAGCAGGAACCATGTCCGACCTGTGGCAAAATGCTGAGCAACTACAGTGCTTTGAAGATGCATATAGCAATGATTCATAAAAAAACACCCAACCTAATATGTGATATCTGTGGTAAAGAAATGACTACCAAGCAGACTATGGAACGGCACATGAACATGCACATGGGGCTTGAAACGGTCGAGCGAGTTCAGTGTGGCCAGTGCCAGAAATGGTTTAAAGGAATTTACGTGCTTCAAAGACACGTCAAACACGTACACACCGAACAGGGACAAATCTTTCAGTGCGATATTTGTTTGCAGAAGTATCCGAATACGCGGGCACTCACCCACCACAAGCAGCGGGTTCACGTGGAGGAAAAGTTCGCGTGCGAATTTTGTGGCAAGCGGTTCAAGCGTAAAATCTATCTTAGGGAACACGTCGCCTCGCATACGGGCCAACCTCTGTACTCTTGCAATCTGTGTACAGCAACGTTCAATTCGAGCGGCAATCTGTACGCCCACCGTCGTAAAAGCCATGTGGGCGCAGGTAGAGGTAACAGAAACTCCTCCGAAGACTCAACACTCAGGAAATCGGTCCGTAATCAAGCGGAATCTATCACGTGATAGATTTAAAGGTTCAAACATTCTACTGAAGATCTCGAAGCAAGCGGATCACTCCGAAAGCAGCTTGAACAGTCAAAATAAATTTAAATGTAGCTTTTAAACCGCTTCCTTCGGTCGTCTTCAGCGTTTTATGTTCACCGAATCGATCAGCTTTAACAATATTTTATTGACCAGAATTCTCGAAAGAAACCCCAGAATCGCTAATCTTTCTCTACGGCGAAGAAAGTAATATTTTACAACGGCTACTATGTTTTCCCTAGTGATCCTGCTGCTTTATGGATCAAATGTATACGAGCTCTGTTTGACAAGTGACGCCAAGCAAAGAGTAAACAAACGATTTTCTTAGTGGATCAAGCATTTGTTTTTGCGGAGCAGAGAAGCTGAGTTTCGTCCAAAATGAACGAAAAGTGTCGCTTATGTTTGAAAATTGTGCAATGCGAAAAGTACGTTTCCATTTTAGATATTCAGTTCAGTAAGCGACTGGCAACAATTTTCCAGTTCACCGTAAGTTGTTGATAGAAGGTGTGCGTCACGGATTTGTTATTAAACCTCTCTGCGTGGTTTGCCTTAGATCGCGGTGGGCGAAGCTCTTCCGGAACGGGTTTGCCAGCTGTGTCAGAGTACAGTGGACGAGTTTCACAGCTATTACCTGCAAGTTCAAACGAACCAGAAACAGCTCTCGTCACTGCACGTATTAAATGAAACCGACGATGCATTTCCTCTTACTACGGTAAAAGTGGAGCCGTTGTTTGATGAACATTTGTTCGAAACAGAGGCGAACGATATCGGTCGGATAGACTCTGTGAAGGACGAATCTCTTAAGGAAACTGTCGATGGCAGTGATAGTGATTCGACGACAAGCGATGACTCTAACGGAGACGACATGTTGTTGAACGATGAGGACGATAAGCAAGAGGATAACGAAGGAAGCGAAGCGATAGTTCATGTCCGGCGCAGGGGTCGAAACCTTAAAAAAGAAAGAACGGACGCCCCAGGCAAGACTGAACGTACAGATAAATCAAAATGCACGACACAAGCCAAGCACCAGGAAAAAGAGCAGCGGATAAGGAACTTCTTCAGCCTGGAGTGTGAGCTGTGTTCAGCACCCCTGAATGACTTTACGGATCTGCAGGACCATTATCGCCAGGTGCATAATGTAACGGGATACGTTCGCTGCTGTGATAGACTGTTCTACCGTCGGTATCTGCTATTGGACCACATAGACGCTCACAGTGGTACGATTCGATGTGAGATATGCCAGAAGAGCTACAAATCGAACCGCTACTTGACGCTGCACATGGCAAAAACACACAGCCGGGAGGAAGACCGACCGTTCAAATGTGACCAATGTCACGTATCGTACCCGAAGTCGTACCTCTTGAAGGCCCACCGCGCTTTGCACGTGCAAGAGGAGTGTCGCATCTGTAAAAAGGTGCTGTCCAACAACCAATCGCTGAAGGTGCACATTGCCCAAATGCACGGTGACGATGGGAATCACATTTGTGACACGTGCGGGAAAGTGTTCCGCACCAAAGCGGCCATGGAGCGGCACATCAAGGAGCATCTGGGGCTGGAGCTGGTCGAGCGAATGCAGTGTGAATACTGCAAAAAGTGGTTCAACGGGAAGTACAACCTGAAGAAGCACATTCGCTTTCTGCACAACGAGGAGGGACAAGAGTTTCGCTGCGACATCTGTCAACACGAGAGCCCCAACAGCCGGGCGTTGGCCAACCACAAACTACGTGTTCACGTTGAGGAGAAGTACGAGTGCGAGTACTGCGGCAAGCGATTCAAGCGAAGGCCCAACCTTCGCGAGCACATTGCATCGCACACGGGCAATGCGCTTTATTCGTGCGAAATCTGTGGTATCAAGTTCAATTCCAAGGCCAATCGCTTCACACATCGCAAAAACAAGCATCCCGTCGAATGGGAAGCCAACAAGCGATTGAAAGCCGAGAGAGAGATGAGTAAACACTGTGTTTAGAAAAAAAAGGGTACTGATTAAATATAAAATGGATATCATCGAAGCGTTATCTTTGTGCGGTCAAATTTTGCGCTGCACTGTCTGGGCTTTGTTTTGACATTTCTCGCTTGCTTTGTGGATCCTTTGTGTATGAGCTGTCAGGCGTAAGCGTCAACAAAAAAGTGCAATTTCCTCACAAAAACACGCAAAGCCGTGTTTTACAACAAATAAAATGAATGAAAAGTGTCGCGGCGACTATGGTGAACAGCGGGAGGTACCGGATGCAGGCGATCCAGATCAACCGTCGGCCGGCCACAAGTGTCGTCTGTGTTTGGACGGTTTTAACTTTTCCGATGCAACGTTCCTCATCGATGACAGCCTTCGGCAAATGATGGAAACTGTGTTCCACTTTTCGGTTAGTGAATTGGCCCACTGTGGAATTCTCGCTCCTAATCGCTTGCTCTGTCCTGTCCTCCGTAGGTCGTTGCAGATGAAGCGCTGCCGGAAAATGTTTGCCACCGATGCCAATCGCTGGTATCGGAATTCTACACGTACAGTCTCCAGGTAGAGGCCAACCAGCAGCAGCTTTGGACCCATCGCAAAGAACGGAAAAATGAAGTGTTCGAAGAGGTGAAAATTGAGCCCGTGACCGAGGGCGAAATCTACGATATCGAGTTTGCCGAGGTGCCAGTTTCGGTAAAGATAGAGTCAAACGAGACTTCCACACTGGCTGATCAAAATACTGAACGCAACGCTGATGCAGACTACCGCCCGGGGGAAAAAGAATTGGCCGACGAAGTCGACGACGATGGTGATGATGATGGTGATGACGATGAAGACCGATCGGTTAGTTCTGGCCCAACGGGAATGAAACTCAGGAGACACCGTCAGAGGATGGTGAAAACTGAAAAGCATTCCCGGAGTATTACTGCCAAGCTAAAGCCGGAAGGCGATAAATCGGACACGGAGGAGGCTGCTAAGCAGGAAGACGACCAGCGAATACAGGAATTTTACAAATTCGAGTGCGAGGTTTGCTCCATGAAGCTGGAAAACTTGACCCACCTCCAATCACACTATCGGCGGGAGCACGCCATAAAGGGGTACATCCGCTGCTGTGATAAGCAACTGTTCCGCCGGTTCCAGCTGTTGGACCACATGGCAGGTCACCAGGGAACGATCAAATGTGACATTTGCCACAAAACCTACAAAAGCAGCCGCTACCTGGCGCTGCACATGATGAAGAGTCACAGCCGCGAAGAAGACCGCCCATTTAAGTGCACCAAGTGCCGGCAGTCGTTCCACAAAGAGCATCTGCTTAAAGCCCACCAAGCGAATCACTTGTCGGAGAAGTGTCCGATCTGCGACAAAATAGTTTCGTCGAAGTACGCACTGAAAACGCACGTATCGCACATGCACGGCACTGACGGCAACCAGATTTGCGACGTATGTGGCAAGGAGTTTCGCACCAAGCAGGCCATGGAGCGGCACATTAACGAGCACCTGGGCGTGGAGGTGGTGCAGAAAGTACAGTGCCACGTGTGCCAACGTTGGTTCCACGGCAAGTACAATCTGCGGAAGCACATCCGGTTTATGCACATTGAAGATGGCCAAGTGTTCCGGTGCGATGTCTGTCAGCACGAGAGCCCCAATAGTCGCGCCCTGTTGGATCACAAGAAGCGTGTGCACGTGGAGGAGAAGTTCGCGTGTGAGTTCTGCGGCAAACGTTTCAAACGCAAGCTGTATCTGCGGGAGCACATTGCGTCCCACACCGGGAAGCCGCTGTACTCGTGCGATGTTTGTAGCGCCACGTTCAATTCCAACGCCAACTGCTACAACCACCGCAAAAGCAAGCATCCCGTCGAGTGGGAAGCACGGAAACAGGCGTACTTGGATGCCCAGATGAAAAGTCCCACCGATGACGCGAAAAGAGAGCCGTTGTAGATAATATAGCATAAGGCGCATGGTGTGATGCAATGTCGAACAATAAAAATATGCCACTTTTAATGCAAACTCCAGTTTTACTAAGAATCGTAAAATTTCACTTTCATGTCAAGCGTTTTCCGTCTACTCTGAGCAAAGTGTACCAAAACTTTTGGTCAGTAGAGTACCACCCGCGTCGGATCCTTCGACAGTGGCCTTGTGGATCCGTTGTGTACGAGCGGCCTGCATCTGCATTTGACTGCGTTTTTGCAGTGCCAATGGTGCAAGAGGATATAAATGGCGAGAAAATGAATGAAAAGTGCCGTCTTTGTTTGGAAGCTGTGCAGTGCAACGCAGGGACATCAATTGTGAACGAAACATTTCGCAAGAAGCTAGAAAATGTGTTCCTGTTTAGCGTGAGTGTGGTTTGCAGTTTCCCAGTCCCTTTGTCGTTGCTTTTGCAATACAGTTTTCCTCCACACACACACACAAACAGATATGCGACGATGGGCCGCTGCCGGTGCAAGTTTGCCAGAGCTGCGATACGACGGTGTCCGAGTTTCATACATACAGCCAACAGGTACGGGCGAACCAGGAGCTACTCCGCCAGGTAGCGGAAGCGAATGAAGACCTCGAAAAGGTGAAACTGGAACCTGCTAGGACGGCGCATGAGTTCTCTACCGACGACGAAGATGTGCCTCCGAGTCCTGAACGGGTCATACTGATGGTGGAGCCAGCAGACGGTGCTGCGAGTGGTGATTCATCTGACGAAGGAACGGGGGGTCGGCACAGCGAAAGCACTCCGCTAAGTAGCTCGGGGAAAAGTAAAGCCAAAGACAAACCCGACACCAACAGTCTAGTCAGGCAACAGGAGAAGGATGAACGGATAAAAGAGTTCTACACGTTGGAATGCGAAATATGTTCGGCGCGAATGGAATCCTTTGCGCAGCTTCAGGAGCACTACCCGCAGGAGCACGGTACGCGGTGCTACATACGGTGCTGCAATAAGCAGTTCTTCCACCGCTACACCCTGATCGATCACATCGCCGTTCATCGGGGCACTATAAAGTGCGAATTTTGCCAGAAGAGCTACAAAACACGGCGCTACCTGGCGCTACACATTGCCAAAAGTCACGGCAGCGAAGCGGACCGACCGTACAAGTGCCAAAAGTGTGGCGTCGGCTACCCAAAGCGGTATCTCTTGCGGGCCCACGAAATGTTGCACGTGCAGGAGGAGTGCCCGGTTTGCAAAAAAGTTCTTTCCAGCCATCACGCGTTGAAGGTCCACGTGGCACAGATGCACAGCAACGACGCAAACCAGATATGTGCCACGTGTGGGAAGATGTTTCGCACGAAGGTAGCGATGGAGCGCCACATGAAGGAGCACCTGGGATTGGATTTGGTCGAGAAAATGCAATGTCTGTTCTGCCAAAAGTGGTTCAACGGCAAGTACAATCTGAAAAAGCATATGCGCTACCTGCACTACGAGGAAGGGCAAGTGTTCCGGTGCGAAGTCTGTCAGCACGAAAGCCCCAACAGCCGCGCCCTGGCGTACCACAAGCAGCGTGTGCACGTAGAGGAAAAGCACGAGTGCGAGTACTGCGGAAAGCGGTTCAAACGGAGACTGTACCTTCGAGAGCACATCGCATCGCACACGGGAAAACCGCTCTACACGTGCGATATTTGCGGCGTTCAGTTCAACTCACATGCCAATCATTTCACGCACCGGAAAAACAAGCATCCCATCGAGTGGGAAACTCAAAAGCGTTTGCGATCCATACGGGAAAAGGGCAGATCAGATGATCAACCCCTCGTCACATAAATGACTCTCAAGGGCATCGCTTCGTTGGCTAGAAGCCGAATTCCTCCACCGTACTTATAGTATTAGTTTTCGCGATTAGTGGCGGAATTGCGTTAAACGAAACAGGATAAATAAAAAAATAAGACTTATCACAAAATCTGTATATTTTACAACTAAGTTTATTGGCAAGTATGTACCGTTCTTTACCATTAGTTCTTAGGGCTCCAAACTTCGCACTTGCGTTGTGGCTTGCAACGAAGCTAAGCGTAATAATTAGTGCTTTTGTGTTCGATTGGAGACCTGGACTGGGCGCGGGGACGGATAGCGTTAATTTCGACCGAATGGCGGTGCAAGGTTCCCATTTGACCCTCGAATAAAATGTCATTGATAGCCTTCTTGGCCAAAAGCTGCTGCTGCCAGTGCATGTTCCGAAGTTCAACTGCCCAGGCGGCAGCTAGTATATCGTTGTCGTCCGGTCCTTCTTGAAGGCGCTTGCAAACAGTTTCAACTGGTTCGTTTTGTGAATCTATTTCTTTTTTCATCGTCTTAGCTCGAGGTTGTTTTACCTGGAAAATTGTCAGATTCATTATTGATTTATAGAATTTATGTGTTTACAATCTTATCACATCCGTACCAGTTGTGACTACCTCAGAGTACTTACTGGTTCCACCTCGATTTTATTTAAAGTACCAACTTCCTCAGCTATGCTCAGATTTACTTTACATTCCTCAGACTGCTCCGGTACGCAGTATGCGTGCTCCGTTGAAATTGAATCATCTTTTCGAGGATCGAGGAAACTTATTGCTTCAAAGTACCACTGGGAAGATTCTACCGCCTGGCCACCATAGGTTTCAGCATCGCGAACCCGTTTGAGTTCCTTCCGGAAGTTGGTCCGCAAAGAGTTAATTTTCTGCACAACGTCCACCTTCGTGGCGCCCGGATATCGTTCTCGATACTTTTCAACCAGCACTTCATACTGCTCCGCTTTCGTAACTCTGTTATTATAATCGGCACTTTTCCTGTCCCACAAGGCCGGCAGTTGGCGGTAAACTTGAATAAAGTCCAACATAAACTGTTTGTACTCCTGGTTTTTGGACGACATATTGTGCCTTCCTAACGACCGATGGAATATTGCACAGTGCCACAATAATATTGTGAAACCCTCTGACAGGATACATAATCCGTTTCGTTTACTGTCAAGATTGCATTGTAAACAACGTCGTAGTTCGTTTAGTAAACTGAGTGAGAATGGACCGAGAATGGATTTGCCGATTATGTTTGCGAAACCTAGATGAAGATGATGATACATCCATTTACGATAAACCGTTTCGGGCTATGCTGGATAGCGTTTTCGATTTCGCTGTTAGTAATATGTCCTTTCGATGCGTGTTCCGCTACCACTGTCACTAAACATTTTCCATTAATGTAGTTTACAGGATTAGAGGAGTGTGCAGGGGTATGCAGGCGTGCAGGCGCCGGGTGCTACTGGAAAGTACAAGAGTTTTACAACTTCCGCAAGGAAGTGCAGTCCAATCAGGAGCGATTGAAGGGAGATTACCTCGCCGTGAGGACTGCACAACTCTCCGATAGTGCGTCCGAAGAATACTCAGACTATGACGACTCGGTCTTAGTTTGTGAGCTAGGTGATCCGCTTTCAAGCGAAGCATGGCCACCTAGTTTCACCAAGGATACTGAAAACGAGCTGCTCGTTGAGCCCGAGGTGTGCTCTAGCCGTGAAGACAAGGAGCCAGATAAGGAGCCGATCTCCGATAGTGCGCTCAAAGAACCGCCAGAGCATGACTTCACGGTCACCGTTTGTAAGGAAGCGGCGTTCGCCGTTGAACCGGACGAAACGCTACGTTATCCGCTTTCAAACGAAGCTAGCAAGGATACTGAAAACGAGCTGCCCGTTGAACCCGAGGTGTGCTCTAGCCGTGAAGACAAGGAGCCAGATGTACGCACTAGTGGAGAACAATCGGAGAAACTGCATGAGAGCGATCGAACCATAAGGAAGTTCTTTAAACTATGCTGCGAACTGTGTCCCGAGGACAGCGTGCAGGACTTTGGCAGTTTCTCACAGCTAACGACGCACTACCGTAAGACCCATGGCACACGTGGATACCTGCGATGCTGTGGCAAGAAGTTTCTCCGACGTTTCCGAGTGATGGAACACATCGCGCACCATCAGGGTGCAATCCGTTGCGATGTTTGTGATAAATCCTTCAGCAGCCGATCATACATGGTCGTGCACAAGCAAACTAAGCACGGATCAGGAGCCAAATCGCCGCCGACAAATCGTGCCCATCGGTGTGAGCACTGTGCGGAAGCGTTCTGCTCGCGAGCGCAACTTAGAGTTCACATGTTCAAGCATCAAACGAAAGCGTGTCCCGTTTGCAAGAAAACCTTCAGCGCAAGCTACATCAAAAAGCACATTACGGAAATGCACGGAGAGCGGCAGATGCTGATCTGTGATGTATGTGGGAAGAAAATGCGCACAAAACTGGCCATGAAGAGGCACATTATGCTGCACGCGGGCATCGATACGTTGGAGAAGGTGCAGTGCAGCTACTGCGCAAAGTTTGTCCAAGGGAAGCACAATCTGAAACAACACATCCGCCATATGCACCTGGAAGAGGGGCAAGTGTTCCGGTGCGATGTCTGTCAGCACGAAAGCCCCAACAGCAAGGCGCTCCAGTACCATAAGCGGCGGGTACACGTGGGAAAAAACTTTGCCTGCGAGCAGTGTGGCAAGTGTTTCAAGCAGAAAATTTATCTAACCGAGCACCTAGCTTCGCACTCGGCTCGCCGGTTGTACGCGTGCGATATTTGCGAAGCGACATTCAATTCGAAAGCCAATTACTACAAACATCGCAAATCACGACACGCGTCCGCAATGGCAATGAAGGAGCAGCAGTAAACCGAACTAAATACACCGAAAAGTACAACTTTCCTCCATATTCATAGGCTTTTTATAACTTCAGCGCGTTGCAAGGATTTTGTGAAAACACTAAAATAATCAGTTCTCATTTATTTGTTGAAATATTCAAATGAATTCAAACAATTCAAATGGTTTTGTTGAGTTCTCAATCTGTTCAAATAAACTGTACTTGTTGTACTGGAGCAATGAGTTGGGCACTATAAACCACTGTGAATCGGTTGAAAAAAGGCACGCCAACCGAAAGCAAACGTCACAACCCGAAATGGTGTTTTTGCTCGTGTGTCGCAGTATTTTATTAGAACAAAAATAGTGTGTTGACATTGAACATTGTTGTTAATTGTGTATCAAAATGAGCTTATTGTGTCGACTATGCTTGTGCTCGATAAGGAATAAGAGACGGACGCCCATGAAAAATGAACAGCTGTGTGCGATGATGGAACGCGTGTTTTGTTTCGTGGTAAGTGACAGCAACTAACCCGTAAGCTACCCGGATGTCCGCTGCTACGTTGTGCTGCTATTGTTTCAGGTCGCCGATGAGGAACACTTTCCGGCAGAGGTTTGTTGGAAGTGCTTCTGCTGGGTGCGGGACTTCAGTTGGTTCAGCCAGCGAGTGCAGGCCGTCCAGGAGCTGCTGAATCGCGAATATATTTTCGGAAATACTTCCCTTTCCGAAGCATCGCATGTGAAATCTCATCCCGCACTTGCCTCAGCCGATGACACCGAAATCGAACCGCCAGCGACAAGCGAGACCAGTCTGATCGAAGACGATGCTGTTGGTGAGCACCAAATGCCCACCAAATTCTGCCCCGATCTATCGGCTGAAGACGAAGAGCAGATGCAGATGCTCGATGGCGAACCTGTTAAGGAGGAGGTTTTGGAAGACGAGAACGACTACGACGGCGAGGACATTGCTACTATGTCGGACCTTGACTCGATTGTGAAAATGGGATCGGTTCGAGCAATCAATACATTTACGGACATCGAATCTCTTGTGGAAACGGAACATGCAGCGGACATGGAAAATTTAATTAAAGCCGGTTATTCTGTGGAGATAGAATCTGCTGAACCTATGCCGACTGCCGCCGACTACTCACTGGAAGGCGACCTACTAGCCGAGCTCGAGATACCGTGTGACGCGGATACTCAGATCCAGATTTTGGACAACGAAGAAAATGTGCCAACAGTACAGCCTCATGGTACACGGCCCACTCGCACTTTTCCGATCGTGCCGGCCTACAAACTACCTCGTAACGAGCACGACAGTGACACTCTAATAAAGCAGTTTCTGGATTACAAATGCGAACTGTGCCCGGACGCGGAGCGAAAACAGTCATTCGACACGTTCTACAGTTTGCGGATACACTACGAGGAAGAGCATGACACGCCAGGTTACATGCGCTGTTGTAACCGAAAGTTCCACCGCCGGAACTGGTTGAAAGAGCACATCAATCATCACCGTGGAGTGTATCGCTGTAAAACGTGCGACAAAGTTTTCTGCGCCGAACGAACCCTGCGCTGGCACGAGGAGAACATGCACAAGGAGCTGGGCTGGATATTGGAGCCAGACGAGCGACCATTTGAGTGCGACACGTGTGGGTACACGTGCACCAACGCAAAGTCACTGGCCAGCCACAAGCAAAGGCATAGGAAAAAAGAGTGCCCCATTTGCAACATCGTCTATAATGCCAATTCGCTCAAAACGCACATGGCACACGTGCACCAAATAGGTGAGATACTGATTTGCGAGATGTGTGCCCATAAATCTTATTCGAAGCAGGCAATGGATAAGCACAAGATGCTTCACCATGCCAACGGGGACACCAAGTTTGTCACGACCTGCCAGTATTGTGGAAAAGGTTTCCAGCGTCCAGAACGTTTGAAAGCGCACATCATCTACAACCACACGCAAAAGGGGCAGGTTTATCAGTGCGACATTTGTGGCCGAAACAGCCCCAACAGCAGGGCGCTTTACGAGCACAAATCAAGAATTCATGCAGAAAAGCGTTTCCCGTGCGAGTACTGCGGTAAGGTGTTTGCCCGGAAGCTCTACCTTAGCGACCACCTGTCCACCCATACGGGCAATCGGAAGTACGAGTGCAAAATATGCGGCGTAAAGTACAGTTCGCGGGGAAACATCGCCAACCACCGGAAAAAGAAGCACCCGGAACTGGTGCTCCTAAAGAAATGAAACACAGGAAATGTGTGCGCCGTTTGTTTTTACAATATGTTTGTTTAATAAGTTTTAGTTTTAGTGAATCAAGTAACCTAAATAAAGTGTACAATCTCCAAGCCGCCTGAGATCTTGATCATTCCGTCACGGGCGATCGCCTCACCTCATCCACTCGCCTCTTGCTGCAGCAGCTTCCGGCGGGCTTCCCACTCGACCGGATGTTTGTTTTTCCGATGCGAGTACTTGTTCGCGTTGGAATTGAACGTTGCGCCACAGATTTCGCACGAGTAGAGCGGTTTGCCGGTGTGCAGCGCAATGTGCTCCTTCAGGTAGAGCTGCCGCTTGAAGCGTTTGCCACAAACTTCGCACGCAAACCGCTCACCAACGTGCACTCGCTGCTTGTGGTTTGCCATGGCCCGGGAGTTGGGACTCTCGTGGGAACACAGGTCACACTTGAACGTCTGTCCTGCCTCGTTATGTACTAGCTGCACGTGAACCTTCAGAGCCCGTTTGCTTCGGTGCCACTTCGAGCACAGAGTACACTGGACTTGCTCCGTCGGATCGATGCCCAGGTGTAGGTTAACGTGTCTGTCGAACGCCTGCCGGGTCCGGAACTCCTTGCCGCAGCTATCGCATATCAGGTTTTCCCGCTTGCCGTGAATGTTGACCATGTGCACGCGGAGGGATAGACTGCTCGCCAGAAGCTTGCCGCAAATTTCACAGTTGACCCGCACGTGCGTTACCATGTGAGCTTTCAGATGACACTCCAGGGCGTACGACTGATGGCACTGTGTGCACTTGTACGGCCGGTCCTCTGCCCGCCCGTGCATCCGGCTGTTGTGCACTTGCAGGTAGCTGCGAGTGCTGAAGCTCTTGTTGCAGATATCGCACCGGACCATGCTCGAGCCGACGTGGAACGATAAGTGCTCCAGCAACCGGTACCGGCTGCTAAACGTTCGTCCGCAACAATTTATGTAGCCCTGCACTTTGTGCTGCTTGTGGTAGTGATTTTTCAGCGACGTAAAGCAGTCCAGTTTCTCGTGGCACAATTCGCACTTCATCTCGTAGAACTCCTGCAAACGCCGGTTCTGTTCTTCGAAGCCTTCCTTGATGCTCGCTCGGCTTGTTGGCTCTTGCTGGCGGCCGGCGGTCGCATCGCTTAGCTTTCGTCGCTTTGCCCTTCGCCGGGGCATTATCGGATCCGTTTCCGGTTCCTCATCGCTCACGGTACATTCACTCGGTGGCGTGCTGTTGCTACCGGAAGCCATCGGATCATCGTCATTCGGTTCTCCCTTTACGGCAAGCTGCTTGTCGTCATCCAGCAACTCTATCGGCTGCTCAAAGTCTTCATAGTCCATCAAAGGGGCTGGTTCCAGTTTCACCGTCTCGAAACATTCCTCCTTCTGCACACTCCCGGACCTCCACAGCAGGTCCTGATTCTGCCTAACCTGCTCGTGATAGGCGTGAAAGTCCGCCACCTTCGCATCGCACCCTTTACATATCACATCCAATGTGTCCATCGGCACGATCTGCAAACAAACGGAAACATGTTCACGGGAACCCGAGGGAATGTTCCGTTGCAAAGTGCCCTTACCGGAAAGTTGAAAATCAGCGTCATTTTTTCACGAATACCCCTGTCGTCGACGGAGAAGTAGTTGTCGCTCTTTTCGATTTCAGTCAAACATAACCGACATTTATAATCCTTTTCATCACCCATCGTTCCGAGAATTGCGAAAAGAAGTTCCAAAGTTCCCACTGCCGCTTTCGCGACCACAAATAAATAACAGTGAGGCAGATGAGATAAACTTTCGCTTACTGTTGCTCATTCTCGCCGTCCCCACTCACCACTCACTCATCGCGGAAAGGGTCTCATGGCGAAGAGAATTGCTTCAAACTAAAATGATTCATTGTCTCAATGGCTGCACTTTATTTCATGAACATTTCTATTACTACTTCGCAACCGGTGGCACTAAGGCCACGATTTTTTAGCCTCGTGGCCGCGGTACTTCTGTTTGTACTTTAATCCGGTCACGATTGTTGAGCTTTTCGGGAATGCCGACTTTCCTCCAAACATCGTGTCCGTCTCCGGATGGAAGCGTACGCTTTCCTGTTGTATGTGCAGATTTTCCGGTAAATCCATGCTACCGATTAAATCCAACGGAAGTCTGGTATCGATCGGTGTCTGATAGAAAACAAGGGCATCATCTGTTACGGGAAGGAGTAGAAAATGTAATCAGCGAGGAGTTACTCGCACTTTCCTCCTGCGGGTTACCTACCAACGGAGTGCACTTCGTGTAGCAACGAATTCGGTATGGAATGGCCAAAGGTTTCGCTACACGCGGTCAAAAAGGCAAACTTTTGCTCGAGTCCATTGAATGATCGCTTCTGATCGGTAATGCCCTGCGCTTTAGCTAATGATTGCAGCTGTTCGCATACGTTGTCTGGCGGAGTGTATGGCTTTACTGCTCGTAGATACCTACAGTGAGACGAACCGATAGAGACATAAAATTAATCCTTCCAATCAAAACTAACGCTGCCAATGGACTTACCCTCGGCTGGAAAGAGATTGTGCTACAGATTCGAATCGTTTGCCTTCGAAAAGTGAACCCTGTTCTTCAATTTCCGCGCGCATAGCGGCCGCTTTTGCCTGATTCGCATCGCGATCCGTAATTTCCGGCTTCTTGATACGTTTGACACGATTCGAGCTGGCGTACCGTCGAGGAGTAACATTCTGAAAGAACATAGTAAGCCACGGGGACTGTGATGATGGTTTGCGGACTTATTTTAACAAGCAGCCGTGGGACATTCGGCTTGTTCGTTGCTTGCGCAATTCCCCATCCTGATGGGGAATGGACAGCGTGCTGTAAAAACAGACACTCGCTCGCAAGGTGTGCGGAAGTAAAGCAATAAAGTAATTTCACGAGATGTGATTCTTACCGTGAATGTATTGCAAATATTCCTAATACTTTTCGCAACGATAATCGAACGCACTATTCCGGCCATGGTAAAAAACACTGGAAACACACCAAACACCAAAGACTGACAGCATCGGCAGAGTGAGCAGAACTGTCAAAGTGAATGGAAAAATATGTTGTGTACTCTCATTCTTCACGTTCGTTCCGCGTACTAATGCTCTTTATAAAATGACGCTTGTGATAATTTGTGCTTATTTGGTTTGATCTTTTTTAATATTTCATTGTTGTTCCATTAGCAATAATAATATTTAACATTGTGAACGATAATTATCCCTGAAAGCGTCGCTCGGAGACACTCATTCTTGTACACTCACGCCTTTATCACCCGCAATGAGCTCACCCGAATGAGCCGCAATAAAAAGGGTTGTTTCATTCGATGCTCAACTCGCTTCGCTCGCGGTTGCTCTGCGCAAAATTGCCGTCAAATTAGAATAAGTGTCTCTATATTACGTTCAAACTGCAGTGTTTTCGGCTAGCCGCTGCGCTGAGAGCAGGTTAAACTCATTGAACCAGATAACGGAACATCGGTGGAACTAATAGCGCAGGGACGACGTGTAGTGTTGGAAAGAAAATGGTGATTGGTTGAAAAGCAAAAAGTCGGCACCCGCGCTGCGAATGCTGACAAAAAATGTAACGGTTCCAAAACGTACATTTTCTAGCTTATGCTTGCCGCAGACTCGCTCAACCAAGGTTCACAGATTGCTCTGTGTGTTGGTAAAGCGCCAGCACCAGTGTAATGACGTACATGAGAAGCTGGGGGAAAACAAAAAAAAAACGCTACTCCCGATCAAACAACACGAAGCTCTCGGCGTATAGCGAATGGGTTGTATGTGTAAGTGCGCGGTGCGTTGTGTGTAGTGATATATGTTTCGTGCCCGCGCGCGGAGAGAAAGAAAATCATTTATTCAAAGTTGAAGTTTGTGTTTTCTCTCGTCTCCTGGATGCTTAGCATCTAATCTCCCGTGCATGGCCCCGCCTGCCATTCATCTGTTGCCTGCCTGCCTGCCCGCCGGTCCGGGGGTCGACTTTGTTTAAAGTGCGTGCGTGCGTGCCCACTCTCTTTACTGTAACTCGTGACATTTTCCACGCTGCCATCCGTGGTGGCTATGAAATGGCAGTTGCTAATGACTTAGGTCATGTTGCTTAGTAACCCATGGTAACGCTAGATGATGCCAGGTGTGTCGTAAAGCAATATTTGGTTTTTTTACCAACAAAAAGCACAATTGAATCTGGTGCTGGCCAACTGTTCTCGGCGTTCGATGAGTCAAGAAACGGCTAGAACGGCTGACAGCGGCGAGTGTCTCATCCAGGAAGCGAGAGAACAAGAGAGCGAGAGAAAGCGATTCTAGCCATCGGGGAGCATGTAAGAGTGTTTGTGTTTGGCATAATTAATTCTTCCTTCACAAAAGAGAGCATCTCGGTCAGGGAACGCAATGCACGAGTTTGTCGCTGACGGTGTGTAGATAGTATTTTAACAGGAATCTTCTCGAGAAAAGAAACACACAGTTGCAGCGGAAAACATAAGCGAGATAGGAAGAAGGGTCACACCGGCGAAGGTACAACTCGCAAAGGTGGTGCATTTCGAGAGGGATGCTGCGAGAAAGTGAACTAACAAAAGAGAGCATACCTGCCGCGCGCCGCGGAACTCTGCCCCCGATCACACGCTCCACCGACGAGGGGGGGGCGATCGATCGTTCATTCCTTCCTCGCAAAAGACGACTTGGCGGGTAGTGGAAAAAAATGAGGCTACTACGTTTGGTCGAGCAGCGCAAAAGGGACGGCGGTGACAGAGATAGAGCAACATCAGAGAGAGTCGCGTTTTCTCTCGCGAAGTGTCCTCTCTTTCGTAGCATGCGTGTGCCGCTACGCACACACAGCCACACGTATCGACCGTGTGCGAGCGAGGAATGCACGGGGCGAAATGTAGCGAGCGTTTAAAAGGGTTCCCAATACATGCTCAGCGACTGAGCAGGCGGTGATCGCGAGGAGCCGATGGAGCGAAGGTAACGCACACACCACACTTAACCCGAAAGCCAATTGGGAACGAAAAGCAGTCAATACAGCGGTGGCACCAGAAACTGCGTTCCGTTCCGTTCCGCTGTTAGACCGACGCCGCCGCCGTGAGGTTGGTGATTAGCTGCTTCGTCCCGCCCGCTGTGTGTTGTGCTTGTGCAGCTCTGGGTTATCTTTACTTCGCTCGCGCGGTGGCACTGATCGCGTGTTGAAGAACTTTCTAAATATAATTGAACACTAATCGTGATTCGCGTGCGGTCGTGTGGTTGTCCCTCGCAGAGAGTGTGTGTCCGTAATGTCGGTGTAAGCGATAGGTCGGTTGGCGTAATCGAACCTGTTTCAATTAAGAAGTATGTAGCATCTTGGTTTCGATGGCGTGAGGCAGATTTTTTCTTCGGTCGAGCGAAAAATGCGTGCCTTCGTGGAAAAGACAGTCCCGAAGAATCTCGCTCTCTCTCTCTCTTGCCGTTGTGTATTCTCTATTCCACTCTCTCTCGCTCTCTGTTCGTTGGGAGCGCGAGTGCGTGTGGGTAAGAGCGGCGTTTAGTGCCGCCAGTGACGTTTCTGCAAGGGCCGGACAAACCAATTGATTGGACCCCGCGCCGACCCGTTGTCACTCGGTGTCTTTCTATGCGTGTACTGCACGCAGTCGAGAGCCGCGAACTCTAGTATACGTGTGTGTGCGTGTGTTAGGAGTTATCGGGGGAGAAATAAAAGCTACGTGTGTGTGTGTAGCTTCCAAGAGCACTTTGATCGTTTACGCAGGACACAGCGCGTACGCATGGTTGATATTTAAACGGTGGTTACAAAATTTGAATCAAGTAACCTTTGAACAAGTGTGTGACTGTTGTTGGATACGAATCGGATACGTGTGTAGCGAGTTGTGTCGGTGTCAGAAGAAACAGGAATAGGTACCTCTCGCAGGCTAACGGGGTAGTATTGTTTCCGTGGCTCCGTGACACGACCACTATCAACGTCCGCCATCACTCTTGCAGTGCACCGCCATTCAGATGGCGTTGATTCGCACTCTTATTCGCTTTGGCCCCGTGTGCATGTGCATTCTCAGATCTCAGTCAATTGACGACGGCGAAGGGGAGCGCATAAAGTAAAACGCGAAGGAGTGCTCTCACTCTTTCTCGTTCCCGGCTTTTGGCTCGCATCCTTTCTGCTCTCTCTCGCTCTCTTCTCATCGCTTGACGTTAGCACACTTTTCGAACTGAAAAAATGCATGGCAAAACAAAGTAGAAGCGCGTTAACGCACCAAATCACGGCTTAAGGGGGGGCACCGTTCGCTAAAGGGTTTGTAGTAGGCATTGGCTGTGTGCGGCGCATTGTGAACCCCGCGCGTCAACCTTGTGAGTGTGAGTGAGTGAGTGAGTGTGACCGAATACTCTGTTGTTGGCCCGATTGGCCGATGTCGCAACAACGATGCCGCGCGCATAAACAACGGGGCTGGCGTTTCTGTGTCGCCGCCATTTTTGTGTCTCACTGTTCGCTGGCGATTCGTGCGTTGTTTGACGTAACCACCCTGGTAATTAGTGGGAAGAAAACAGAACAAAAAATGTTGCTACAGCAAGCCGTTGCCTTCGAAATTGCGGTCGATCCGGTGTGTCCCTCGATGAAGGCAGGCACCGTGAGTTTGTGTGCGAACATGCGCTTGTATGCTGCGTGGTTTGTATGTGTTGCTGGTGCACCACGGAAAGCAAAGGATGCCATGTCAAGGTGGTAGTGTGGTACACGCCAGATGCAACAAAAAGAGTGCGCTCTCCTGAGGTGTGTGTGTGTGTGGTGTGTGAGAGAGTGTGCGTTGGAAACTGTGGGTCGGTGCGATTTGAAATAACATTTTCGTATCCTTTCTAGCACCGTTTTTGTGTGCCGATGGATTGCTTCGATTGCTGAATCGAACGGATTCGAAATGCGGCTTAGGATTTTGGGAGTTAGGATCGAGAAACATTTTCTCTCGCTCATCCAGCTGCCAAGAAGAAACGGGAGCGCATATTGCCCACTGTTCTCGTGTTAAACGAGAGATGCGAGAGATGCGAGAGAAGCTCGATATAATTACTGGAGGTGCAGAAAAATTAGTTGAGAGTGTTACACTTCGCCACTCTTTCTCTCTCTCTCGCTCGTTTCGTCTCAATGTTATCCGGAAGTAAGCGTGCGCGGCATTCATCGAATGCTGTAACATCGCTGCGATTTATGAAGAAAAATGCTGCCCGAGAGACTCCCACATCGCTCGTGAGTGATGCTGAAGCAGCATCTTTATGAACTGCTGAATGTTTCAGTTCATTTTGACACGATATAAAAATGGTCTTAAATCGTGAGACCTCAAGATGAATCTCAAGCGCTAGTCGAGCGTTGAAAAAGAGCGAACCGAGAGCAAGAGAGAGAGAGATCGCTTATTTACCGCCGGAGGTGATTGCCGCGGCAATAAGATGATTGTGTGATAAACGTTCACCTCGCGCTCGCGTCGCCGATGCGCATAGATAATAAGAAATTCGTTTCCCTAAACCAATGTTGCTCCCCATGTAGCAGTGTGTGTCGCGCGGAGAGCGAGTCGACCGCGGCCAGATGGTACGCACGCATACACACACGCTTCTGCTGCTGGCACTCTAAGGTGTACTTCGCCGCCACACATCGAAGCGATATATTGTTCCTTTTGCCATTCTGTGTCCTTTTCCTAGAGGAAGGTGGTGTTCAGAGTATAGCGCAGTGTGGCCCTCCTCGGCTGCAAATCGTTTTTTGATTATTGTCAATCGCGCACCACATCACAGTCGCCGATGACGTTTCGCGAAATTGTGCGTCGAACGTGTGTGAGTGGCTGTGTGTGAGTGAAAGGGTAATTTAAAAAGGTTGATTGAATTTAATTTGTGCCGTTACACGCGCGTCCAGATAAGATTAGTTTGTGAAAATCGTGGCCCCCCACTTCTCGGACGTTGGTGGGCCGTTTCGATGGGGTGTTAGTGAGCACAGACGAACGAGCGATGATGGCTCTATATTGTTTTGTGTTGGAGAGACAAATAGAGCATATAGAGCAAGAGAGAGAGAGAGAGCGCGAAAGAGTTAAAGACGTTGAGAGACTTTCTGCCCGTGGTTTGCTGCGAGAGGAATTGATCATAGCGTGCGCTCGACACAACAGGGTGAGAAAGAGAGACACGATATACCTTGTGTTCGTAACCGTGTACCACCACCACCAGTGTGCAGTGCGAAGACTGCTAAGTAGGCTATTGTAAGCCACATTACACGCCACCCGTGGGTGAAGGAACACACAGCGCACGGCTGAAGGTTTTGTTTTGTGAACGATGGCGCTGGTGTGTAATGCGTTGTTGCAGTCTTGAGAAACAGTCCCGTAACAACCACCAGCGGCGGCACCACACATACCGCCGAAGGAGCGGACCTATCAAAATTCAAATGCCGTGTTTGGTGCGTTGCTGTGCCCCCCGTTGGTGTGCGTGGTGGTGATTAGAGGCGAGTGTTCGAGGTAGGACCAATACACAGGCACAGGCCGTCGACGCGATCGACCTTCTCGAATTTGGCGCAGCCACCACCACTGTGTGTGCCGTGTGGCCGTGTGGGGTGGCGTACGCGAGCGCATTCATCCCCCCCACCGCCGCCGCCGCGCGGTAAACAGTGTCGCCGCCGTGGGGGGACACGGGGCCTGGCCTGGCCTAGCTCGAGAGCTCGGTAGTGGTTGTTCATCGATTTGTGTAACACTTTCTACCATTGGCTCGTCGCACTCTCGAACGCCGCCATCAACAACACACAGTCAGTCAGTCAGTAAGGAGCTCTATCTTCTCTTCCGCGCAGCAGTGTTTAGTCACCAGCCACCAGTAGCAGAGGCAGAGTAAACTCGACTTCTTCGCCCACCCCCGAACGGGAGAACTGAAAATTGTGTGTGTTAACGTTAACGTGTGTAAAGTGTTTGTTGTTTTTCGCCGGACTTTGAAAACGGCAAAACAGAAACGCACCAGCAGGATGCGGTAGTGAAAATGTAGCACTACGACGACATGTGTACTAGATTGTGCGATACTTTGTTCTCGTTTCGCTCGTCCGTCGCCACCGTAACCACCCCAAAACGCAGCAAGCCTTTGCCGAGCGGAGGGCAGTCAACCGAACTGCCGAGCACCAAAATCGGCGGCCGTCGTCTAGTTTAGTGTGGTTCCGATCGATTATGCTGTGCTGCGTGGCTTCTTTTTCATCGCCACCCCCTGACCACCACCCGACCGCTGGCCGATTCTGTGTCCCGACGACCAGCGACCGAGGAGAGAAAGCGAACGACCGAAAGCACAACGACGCGGCGCTAGAGTAGTAGCCGTCTAACCGTGCGCTGTGTTTCACTGCAGAGTGTATTCGTGTGAAGCTGAGTCCGGGCCGCAGATGTGTGTGTAGCTGCATTGTGAAAGTGTCTCTATTTATTTACCTATCGCATAAGAAAGTAGCAAAATCGTGGCCACCAGTGAGCAGTGAGTGAGTGAGTGAAAAAGGCGAAAGAGAGCTGGGCTGAAATGCAATTATCTCCAAGGCAACCAAGCCAACGGGAAGTGGATCGAAAGAAGCAATAGGAGGCGGCGCACACGGGAAAAGAGAAAGTTCGCGGCGCCGCACACTGTTGTAAATCGGCGAAAAGATGATGCACGACGACGATAGCCGCCGCCGCGTGCCTTCGCCCGTCACCGTTCAGCCGGGCGCTGGGTGATGTTGTTAGTGCAATTGTGCACCACCGTGTCCCTCAGTGTGTGTGTGTGCGTGTGCCAATGTGTGAAGCGCGAGCCGAAAAGTAGTTCCGCTTGGGCCCCGGGCCACAGTGACCCTCCCTCTCTGGCTGCGCGCCGTCGTGAGCAAAGTAAAAATATTTAAATTATTCTACACGTAAAAATATTTACCCCGAAGGTGGAAGTGTGTTGTGTCGTTTGTTTGTGTTCCGTGCGTGCCCGTGTGTGTGTGTGCTCAAGTTCCCGTAGTGAACCAACACAACACAGAGAGAGCCAAACAACCCAAACCCACCCGGGGGATCGGGAGCAACCGTCTTCTATTTATCTGTTCGTGCGTAAGAAAATGATCGATACAACAACACAAGCATGACGCACCAGAATCACCAAACTAACGGCGCCAGTTTGGAAGATTGCCACACGAACTTTTTCGCTTTGGTAAGTTCCTATAGTTCCCCAACAAGAGAGAGAGACTACGTGAAACGTGTTCGTCTCGGTGAAACCGCACTTTTTAAAGCCCCCAGTCCTTGAGGTGGTGTTGTTGTGTAAATACGACGCGCAATGGGCTGCCCCACAAAACAAACATCCAAACTCTGCTACTGCTGCCCTTCGGCCGCTTCGGGGCGAGGAAGCGAGCTACGGTTTTTGGGCGCTACGAATCTCACCGCGTAGATTCTAAGCAAATACAGGGTGGCCCAACACGGACTCTTTTTTCCATTTCAGTAAACATACGACTTTCACTGCTGAAAGTTTCACCTTGGTACGCAGAGTTTATAGAAAGTGATGCTTAATCGAACTCGAAAGAAGAATAATAGTTCTGCACAATCACGTCGAAAACCCCACGTGGTCTGCTTTCAAAATCTTGAAAACACTAAAATTCGCAAAATCAACTGTATATGCTGTGCTCCACAGTTTCCAGGGACCCAATACCGTAGACTGAAAGGTTCAGAGTAGATGTCGTAGTGGAACATACGACCGGCAGCTGAACTGGAAGGTTTTGAGATCAATCAAAGCATATGCTGGACTTTCGGTTCGGGATATTGCAAAAAAAAATTTCGTGCCAGCAGAAGTACTGTCCAGAATATCTGTCTATGAAAAAGCTACTATTTTTTTTCCTTCCATGAAGGCAACCAAACAGGACACTTAAGCAAAACTTTGCCACTGAAACACGCGCTAGAAAGTTGTACGAGAAGGTTCTGACGAGGTAAAAAGGATGCTTGCTTATGGACGATGAAACATAAATGGAAATGGATTTTGGACAGCTTCCTGGTCCAAAATGTTATCTCGCCACGGCACGGGGAGATGTCCTCTCCAAGTTCAAATATGTATTCGCCAATAAATTTGCACGGAAACTAATGATCTGGCAAGGAATTTGCACCTTTGGACCGAAACCAAGGTTTTCATCACAAACACGACGATGAACTCAACGCTGTACAAGGAAGAGTGCCTCAAAAATGCGAGTTATATCATTTATTCAGTCACACAAAGGTCCGATTAAGTTTTGGCCTGATTTGGCAAGCTGGCACTACAGCAGGGAGTTAGCTCAGTGGTACCGTGACAATAAGGTCGCATTCATCGCACAGGATATCAACCCACCAAAAGTACAATAAAATACCTTCATTTTGACACCTTGACATGTTTTCTAAGACAAACCAACCCAGAGATAGAGTTAATTCAATTGTTCCCGGTTCTAAGTGGACCATGATTTAATTGGAGATTCAAAAAAAGGGCGCCAAATGGGCCACCCTGTAGCTCTGCTGCAGCACGACTAGTTTACAAACTCTCGCGCACGCAGGGACGGAAGCCACTTTGCGGCGGCGGTCAAACAAGTGGTTCCGTGGGTCGGGCGCCTCGTGCTTGTATTTACCCTTCGCTTATCTGCTCCACCGACAACGACGACTGCGCTGATAAGGAACGGGCATCGTCCACTATCTGCCTCGACGTTGTGTTCGAAATCGAAAGCCAACCACCGCCACAACCACCACAACCGATTGGGCCGCGGACTCTCAGAACTCGGACTGGGGACTGGCAGTAATCCGTGCCGTTCCCTCTGGTTTCGCACTTTGGCGCTGTGTGTGGGAAAGCATCGCGCGTGCGTGCCTCGGTATAGTGTCGCCCTCTTATCAGGTTCCCACTGACTGACATTTGACGGGCCGCGAGCCTTATCAGCCGAGTGAGCGAACACGGACACACGAATGACCCTGGCTCGCTGGCCGGTCGTGTGTTGTGGTCGTTGTCGTCGGTCAGTTCGACGTCATTTTTATCGCCCCTTCGATGCAACAAGATTCCAACGCCAAGATATCAACGCCACAGAGAGAGAGAGTGTGCCAAAAATGGCCTGTGTCAAATGGCGGCCACCCCCCCGGTGGGGAGTTGCTATCACTGCACGATAAAGTGTAACACGCTGCAGGATTTTTCCTGTAAGCGGGCCCACCAAATGTCGTTAATGCCCCATTTAGACCACACGCGATGTTTCTTCGGCAAATTATTGCCCGGTATCTTGGCGCATCTCTTTGCCAAAGGTGACATACGAGGGCGGATCAAACATTCTCGCGACATTTGAATTTGACACCTGGCGAACCCGAAAATGTTCCCCAAAAAATGCCTTTTAAAAAGGAATCTTTTAAACGATTGTTCCCCTTTGGATTGATCCGGTTAGAGGGTCTTACGAATGCCCCAGGAATTGATGTTGGAAGGTGTTGTCGGTGCTGTTAACAAAGCCGATGAGTTCGTGTTCGTTACGGTGTCCCGTATTCATGCCCACAATTTCGTTTCGTTTCCCCAAAAGTTGCCTATCTTGTCGGTATCTTCCAACTTGTGTTCCTCCATTTCACGAATCAGTTTACGAATGAGGAAATTATCCCTGGCCCTAGCTTGTAATGTTATGACTTTAATGCCTTATTCATGTGACGGCGTGGTGTGGTGTGTGTAGTGCATTGTTTGCCTATGATTCGTTCAATTTCTATGCGACCGGCCCCCTTGGCTCTCTCCCGCGTAGCAAACGATCCGTGGCAAATGAATCTTAAGATGTGCAGTGTAAAAAGGTTCCCGTTTTCCTCCCCAGCGATCGTTGTTGCCGTCAACGACCCCGTCAACGCGGCCAACAAGTGGTGAACGGGCAATAAAACGGGGGCTGGTCTCCCCTCGAATGATGCGATTGTTTCGCATTTCTTCGATTGCGCGGCCAGTTGGTTTGTTGTCAGAATGGCTGAATGATGTTGTCCAGCACAACCCCCCTCGGTGGGTTGTTATTGTTTGGCCATTGGCCGTTGCAGCGCGCGTTGTTTGTGGTGTGTACATATTTGCACACCGATTGATTCGATCGCACGATCGCGTTGTTTGCCGTGATCCTTGTTGCTTTCATTCGTATTGTACAGTTCTGCTCTATTGTTAGCGTTTGCTCTCTTTCTTCACGCTCCTTATGTGTGAAGAAGCATTTAGCAGGAGAAGCGGTCAGCAGAACCGGTGGTTCTAGCTTCGATTTCGGAACTGCACTGACTGCAGCAACGGCAAAAGACGTTGTGTGGCCTCGTTTCCTCCTGCTCGGAAGGGGGGAGGTATTTCACTGCCAGAGGCCTCTTCGGAGGCGAAGAAACTCCGCACTGCCTCGATGGGATACGGTTGAAGAAACGCACAAACCACTCGCCTCGCCTCGCACACAGCCTGACGCTGGTTTCGCTTGCGGTAGATCGAAAGCCAACGAACCGTACCGCGGAGCGAAGAAACGTAGGAAGAAACTACTGGGACGGCGGTTGCGGTGGTTCCCACCCGTTGATGAGGAGTGAACCCGTGGAAAAGAGTGTATTGTACTACTTTTGTGCCCAGCAGCGAGCAGCGAGAGAAGAGTCGGAACACTCGGAAAACGCGGTGGTGAGCGAGCGGCGTTTCGGTGCACGGCCAACGACCTATGTCGGCGGTGGCGCGTCTTCCACCAAGATAGTGTGCGGCCCCGTGAAACGGTGGGGCAAGACAGACGAGAAATTGAACGGTTTACTACTCACCATCATCATCATCATCATCATCGCCCATCGTCGTACCGGAATTAAGAATACTAAAAGCTGCTGCATCCGGACGTTATCCGGATGTTTGATGTCCACATGAGGGGTCACTCAACTCACAGCGCCCTCTGTTTGATGCCGCGAAAGGCTCTCTTGTTCCGACGCGCGAAGGACACTCAAGGACCAAAGATTGCGGACGATGATGCCCACGGCCACATCGCAACCATCGTGGCGTTCCGCCGCGCGTCGACAGTAGTTATGATGATGATGGGGCAGGGCTTTTGCGCATGTCCACTCGCCGCGCCACACGCCAACAACACACATTATCGGTCGGTCGTGTTTCGACCGATGGAAAATGGGGTGCCGAAAATTTGCAACCTTCCCACCTCTGCGGCCCTCACGCTTCTTATCAGAATTTTTTAAGGCTGTGAGTTGAGGCATTGATTTCGTGTGACGGCGGTCTCGGTAACGATCTCGATTCGTCTCTCCTGCATTATTAGGACCGCGCGCCGTGCGTTGGCAAATTGCGATGCGTAATATAATTTGTTGGCCGTCCTGCCCCCACCGATGCACGGCGTCGTCCCCAAGCACTGTGGTCACCACCATCACCGTCAGTTTTCTTACGTCAAGAGCAGAGCCCCCAACGATTGCATCGTGCGGGCCTCGGCGGTGTTGACGCTTGGCCCGCCAGCGGGTGGGAGATCAACACTCCGCCGTGTCCGTGTCTCTCTGTATTGGTCGCTTGGCCACCGCTAACTATTATTTAGGTTCGCCTGGTGCTAGTGTGCGTGGCTCTCGTTTCGGGGTTTCGAAAGCACCCTTAAATTGGTCTCTCTCTCTGTCTCTCTGGCGCCGTGTGTCCTGCCATTGTTTTCGGTCCCTCTCGCCCCGTGGCGTGCCATCACACACCGACCGTTGCGTTCTCTCGCGGCGCTTCCTCTCGAACTTCGCCTTTCGCCTCTGCTGCCGATCGTCTCTCCCTGTGGCGCTGTGGTCGCGCGGCCAGGTTGCTCATTCCGGGAGCGCACGTTTTATGCTTCATAGGGACGTCGGTGTGCGTTGCGTCGCGGCGGTGGCCACTGTTTTTATTTTTGACATTTGCAGCCATTCGCTCTCCGCCGCCGCCGCGCTGGTCCCGAAGAGCGAGTTCGATCGCTCTCTCTTGCTCTTGCTCACCAACACCACACTCCGGTGGACACAACCAACCTGTGCTCCCCCAAGCGGGTGGTGTGTCCTCGATTTTATGCTTTCCATCGGCGGTGGCTTGTGGTTCGTTCACTCGTTCTGCCGCTGCCATCGATCGATCCGTGGGTTCTCTTGGCGCGCGCTGTCTCTTGGAGAGCTAGCCCACCGCCCGGTGTTGGTGGTGGGGCCAAAGTAGTGGGCTTCGTTTCCCATATTTTGCACACCCATTCACCGTGGGCCTCTTGCTGCGGCACAGGCCACCGACACCTACGCCACGGCTCTCGCTATCAGCGATGATGCGCGGTGGCGGTGATGTAATGATGAGCGGCTTCTCCTGATTGATCCTATCGCGTTTGTGCAACGGAACGTCTTGGGGGCCACATAATGGACAGCTCGGTTTTTCTTCCTTGGTGCTGGTGAAAATTAATGTCCACAATCCGCGCAATCCGTGCGGGGCGCAAAGTGCATCCGGGGGCGACACATACTTCCAGAGGGGCTGTCTCTCTCGTCACCCAACCTCATCAGCATCATCATCAGCCCATTAGCCGAGAGATGGCCATCCGAATGTGTGGCAAATGATCGTTTGGAAAAATACCAGGCTGTTCAATAAGTTCGTATGGTCGATAGAAAAATCCAAAATTTTATGGTTTGAAATACACTTTATAATACAGTGTGATCTCCCTGAACATTAATACGCTTGTTCCGAGGAAACTTATCCGAGTTCCGAGTTCCGAGGAAACTCAGCTTATAAATTCCATCCCTGAGGTGAGAAACTAGAAGGGCTTCAAAATACGCTTCCACAGATGAAGGAGCCAAATCTGGTGAAGGTCTGGTGATGAAGGGGCCAAATCTGCTTCAACAATTCGAACTTTAATTTATGGACTTTTGCCATTTTCAAAATGCCCTTGTTACAAGGAGTATTGTCCTGAGGAAAGATGATGTTTTTCTTCTGCAGACCGGGTCTCGAATTTTCTCTCTCAGTTGATATAAAAGGATACAACAATAATCGAAATTTATTGTTTTACCAATTTGCAAGTTATTCGCTAACAAGATTTCTTTCACATACCAATAAAATTTATGACTTCAACACCCCTTCTTGGGCGATTTCGAAACAAGAACTCGTTTCGGAGCCGATGAACCAGGTTCACACCACTCTTTAGCCTCGTGTTTTTATTCAGGATGGTAATAAACCCAACTCTCATCCATAGTGATGATTCAATGCACAAAATCCGTCTTATCCTTTCGAAAACGCTATAAATGTTGCCGAGATAGTTGCATTGGGATGCGTTTTTGTTCTATTGTTAGCGAATGCTGCTTTTGGACGTTCATGACGTGGATCATCTTCAAGGCTTGTAAACGACCACGTGTAAACTCACAAACCCCCTTTTTATTGTACTAATTGAAGGCGAAGAGTCCTTGCACACTTTCACCATTCGTCCATAATTTTCCTTTTCTTTTAAACCTTTCAAAAATAAAAAATTTAATCTCCGTCCCGATACTTCATTTTTGATTACTTGATACTGTGACACGTCGATACTAAATGGCTTGTAAACAAAGAATTCATCGCCCGATTGAAACCGAACTTCACATACGTTCATACGAAGAGTGTACCAATATTAGACTCGACTATGACTAGACTATGACTTAGACTAGACTATGTAGTAGCTGAAGCAATGGACTCCAAAGAGACTCTAAAAAGTCGGCGTAGATCGTCGGCAGAGGCCGCGCATTAAATTGCCGTTAAAGTTTATCAACAAAGCTCGTAAATTAATAACCAACCAACGTTCTGTCTGTCTGTTTGTCTCTTCCCCAGGCCGATCTGTGCGGTATACGATGGCGTCAGCTGGTGCTCGGTGAGCGCCCGAACGCGTCGAGCGATCCGCTCGACGATCCCGTGCTGCGGTCGTACTCGAAATGTCTCGCCGTCGATATCCTGTGCGTGTGGCGGCGGGTGGCCGCCCCGAAGCCCAAACCGAAGCTCGACCCGGACCCGAGCAGCATGTTCGACATGAGCATCCCGGGCACCGGTAACAGTGGGTCCGTCCTGCACCCGCCCCTCTCGCTGACCGCCGCCAAGGAGCTGTGGATCTTCTGGTACGGCGAGGAACCGGACCTGACCGAACTCGTCGCTCCCGAGCTGCTCAATTCGTCCGGTAAGTAGTGTCCGCGGGTTTGTGGGGGGAATTTGGGGGCGAAGCACAAGGACACTTTGGTGCGGTGCGTGCGGTGCGAAGTGATCACAAAAAAGGGATCAATTAACCGTGGGTCGCACACAACACTGCATGGCCGCGGCGCTGGAGTAGAAGTTGCTCAAAGTTCAGCCTTTTCATGTGCCGAGGGAGGTTTTACCTCTCAAGGCTAACAGGTTTTACCGGCGCGTTTTTGCATGCCTCTCGGTGCGATGGAGGTATTCTCTCCCTCTCTCTCTCTCTGTCTCTCACGCTGCCCACACGCTACCGCCGCCAGGCCGCCATTAGTTGTCCATATCCGGCTAACGAAGGAAAGTATGGGGATTTGTTTCCGTTTCCATCATCGCCCGACCTTCCCGAAGTCCTCCACCGGCACACAGTTCGGTGCTGCGCCCTTCCCCAAAAAACCAAAACCTGTTTCTTGTCCTGCAACCAGAGCGGGGCGCATAAGTTCCGCGAAAAGTAATCTACTCGGCGGTGTGTTGAAAGACACGGTGAACTTGGCGAACAAATTGGAGCCATGTCCCTCAAGCCATGTACAAGAGTTTTGGAGGGTTAAAAAGTGCAGGACCTATACAAGTTTAAACCCGCAATTTATGGGAGTTTAGTTAGGGAGTATCGGTCCAGTGTGCGTCGCGATTCCAGCGCGGTACCCACAGCTCTCGGACCGAGGGCCTGTTTGTGGGAGGGCAACGGCGATGAGTTCGTTAAACCCCTGATCCGCCGTCTGGAGTCTCGCGGATCGCCTTCGCCACACGGTTCCCCCCCGATGGGCGCAAGAGAGACGGCACGATAGAACAGAAGGGAATGACGACGGCGGCGAAGAGAAGAATCGGTTTGAGGTCCGTTGCACACCGCGCAAACCGGAGCCGGACAAGATGGTGAATGGTTGGTTCGCAACCTCCTCTTCAGACAACGGGCCTAACACGTTGGAACGGAAACCGCCGGCACACACTGAACGGCCACCGGCCGCCAGATATCCGTTACTCGGAGTCGGCGGTCCGCGTGTGCCGTTACCCAACTTTCAACCCGATCGTTCCGTGGGACCATCCGGCACAGACAGACAGAGAGAGAGAGTACTTCGTGGGCCACACCACACGACCACCACAACGAATGGGCTTTTCTAATCTACGGCTCGCGGTTAGAGGGGCGTGAACATCCGGAAGGGGGGCCCAAGAGCTAGACTTCCGCGTCCAGCGGGCCCCTGTTTTCGGGGAGCGAATTTTTCGGGACAGTGGCAGATTGTGGGCTTCATCGGAGAGACCCCAGAAACCGGTTTCTTCTTGCGGCGGGGTGTCCGGCGCGACCAGCAGCGACCCTCTTCGGTAGCTTCGGTCGCGCATCCTCCTTTTCTAGCGGCGTTAGTTTGTGTGTGAGCGGATTTCTGGGGCTACACACGACGACGCCACTACACGCATGGTTTGTTGATGATCTGTTGCGCCGGCCCGAAGCCCGAAGCATCCTATTGCAACTTCCGGTCGGTTGAAAAGTGCTTGCCGAAACAGTTCCTGGCCTGGTTGAGTTTCACCGACGCATACGGGATGTACTACAGAGTGCGTCATTATGACAGGACTTAGTTGACTGTCAAATAACTCCACCATTTTTCAGTCGATTTTGGAAAATGAACAAGATTTGTTCAGGGTAAAAAATGCCGTTTACTGACAATTCACTCAGAATGCAATATCGATCAAATGATCGCCTTCATTAGACATTCAAGAAGTGGCCCTATTTCGGGCATTTTTCATTGTATTTGACAACATTTCGGGCGTAATAGCAGCAATTTCCGCTGTGATGTTAGCTTTCAGTTCTTCAATGGTCTTTGGTCAATGGTGAACTGATTCTTAACTAAAATTTCATAGACTGACGTTTCAGAATCTAGCAAATTTTTTAAAATCGATTGGAAAATGGAGGAATTATATGACATTCAAATTGGTCCTGTTATGATGGTGCAGCCTGTACTGTGGCCAAAAAGTAACGGGAATGGGAATGAATCCATCCCAACGGGCCAAATTGTCAACAAAGAATAATATTTAAGAGTTGGCCACCGTTTGACCATGTTACTTTCGGCTATTCGCTAAACTCAAGAGGCCGATCCGAGGACACGCCAAAAATGCCTACTCCCTAATTCCCTAATTCCCGATATTTTCTGGCCACAGCAATCTTGCACAGCCCTCAACCGTCTCAACGTCAGGCAAAGGATCGATTGGTCGTCCCCTAGTCGGACACATCCAAAAACTGCATCGTCTGCCGGGTTCGTTGGTGCAGTTTAAATTCTTCCCATTCTTGTGGTTCTCGCCCTGACTGACTGACTGACTGGCGAGGGGGACCCCTTTCGGATCAATAATCCGCTTCATCGTTTGCAGGCCACCTGTTTCCAGCTCGTTGCGCTTTCGATGGCCCGCCGAGGATGAACTTTTGCGTTCAGAATCCATCACTGGTACGAGTTGTGATCGAAGCCCGGTAACCGCCGCCACGATGATGTGTGACACATGGTGATGGGAAAGTGTCCAGACCCGGCATCCGGTGTCAATCAGAGGATGAGGATGAAATTTCCGTTTGTTTTCGTCGGGGGGCCGATTCTGTTACTTTCTAGTTTTATGCAATTATTTTGGTGCGTGTAGTGTCTGTGTGTGTGTGTAATTCGGCTAGCGGACGGACATATAAACATCAACATAACAGAGGGTCGACCAGAGGGAGCAGGAAATGCTCATCGTCTCGTGTGATGATAAATTAAAAAGTGGGACATTTCTCTCTCTCGAACGGCGTTGGCTGGTAGGAAGAGGCCGATGAAGACGGTTTTTCCGACGCAAATGTCAAGGTCGATCATTTGCGAGATTCCACACCGCGCCAAACACATTCTACATTCCTGGCCATTTTATTATTTTCCACCTTTCCATTTCATATTCTCTTTTCAAAATGGATTACTTTTTGGAATGATTATTGCTCTGGAAACGGGTTTCGGTTCCTTCACTCCCCCCATGAAGCTTGCCAAATCGATGTCCCACCGAGCAGCTCAACGATGGATTGGCGTTGGCGTTACGTTGGCCATCTTCGGGCGAAAAAATATCTAATCGATACGGGGCTCCGGGGAACGATCGGGAAAAAGTAGCCGTAAGTTGTTGGTTGGCCGTAAGGACCCCTGCTGTGAGCGCGAGAGAGCGTGGTGTCTCCCGGAGTTCTGGCCGTTCGTTCGTCTGCGCATGTTTGCTCGCAAAATCCGTGTGCCGTGTGCCTCTCTCACTTGTTGTGTCCATGCTCCTGCGTCCATGCTCCGCCGTGATCGTGGAATCTGCGCGTCTTTTGGTGGCGGCCTGCGTTTACCGGTATGTTGTTGACTAATTTGAACCCCTCTTTTCCGGTCCATGGCCATTGCCGTGAAGAGCGAAAAAGAGAGGGATAGAGAGCGTGGAAAATTCCACATTACGCCGCACACCCACAGCGGTCGGCAGGACGAAAACGACCGGCGGTGTTTAGAACGGCGCACTTCCGTTTTTTCGCACCGGAAGCGAGCGCCACGCTCTCTGTCACTGTGTGGCCGTGTGTAGGTGGCACGCGACGACGACGACGGTGTTTGTGGGAGCGAACAAATCAATCGGCGGACACTAAATTCCTTGGGACGGGAGGAATCCTTGCTGCCGTTTCGGGGTCGGCCGCTTCCAGAAAATTCCTCTCCCGTTTTTTGGTAGGCTTCCGCCATTTTCTCCCTAAGGAAAGGTTAAAGGTGGTCTCGGGGACCGAATTCCGGAGCCTTTCCTTCCGCGACCACCTGTGAAAAATCAGTTCCTTTCAGAGTGAAGCTAAGCGACGCATTGTTGCTTCTTGGCTGGCGGAATATGGCTTGGTATGGAATCTTTTGTTTCCATTGCACAATAGACTTAGGCACAATTAATCAATAGTCTTAGAAGGACGGTGCATCACGCGAACGGGGTGAATTTCTTTGAGGCACACGGCGACGATCACAACGACGATCGCAACGACATGGGCGATCCTCTCACCACCACATCACAGCGAGAGAGCGCGTCTGCTTATAATCAGCTTCATCCGAATGCAATTAGCACGTTTTTAAATATAGCAAAAAACGAGGCATAATCCGCAGCCGCGCCGCACGCGTCGTAGTGCCGTGCCGTTGGTGCGCGGCTCTCGCGGATCGCGGCGCGCGCGCCAGTATAAAAATGTAGCCTTCTATGGGATCGTCGTGCCTGACGGTGATGATCTCCCTGTGATCATCCTCGCGCCGGTCAGATAGAGGGGAGGTCGCGGTGTGTTGATGCTAAATTTAGAGCACCGCATCGCACGGTGGATCTTCAACGACACCCCAGCGCGGCCGCGTGAGAGGAAAAATTGAGATAAACACGCGCCACGATGCTGATGAGAAAATACCTCACCTTTTCGGTGAGTGGTTTGTTTTGAAGTTTCTAATCAATTCCGGCCAGATTCCGGATAAAAAGATGCCATCGCGCGATCTTTTCAGACCTTTGGCTGGCGATCGATCTCCGTGACAACCTCTCTCTGTGATGTGGATTGTCCTGTGAGTGAGCCACACATACACAGCGACGTTGGCGACCGTCACGGAAGGAAACCCTGACATTCCTTTTTCGCGTGCCGCCGCCGCCTACCTTTGGCAACTCCGCAAAGCTGCGTTTCCGCGGACATGTGTGCGTGTGATGTGCGCGCAACAGCACGCGAGAGCATGGAATGCGTCGTGCGGTACTCTCTTTCGCTCCCAGAGTCGCGCTCTCTCACCACTACATCGCAGATGGCGATGGCGGCAATAAATCAGCTTCTCACCACACACTCTTCGCGGCGAGCAATGAGAACGTGAGACAGAGTGAGTGAGAAGGCGAGATGGCGCGAGACGACGTTTCGCGGTGTGAATTTGTTTGCTCCAGCAACAAACGGCCACACCACCGCGCACCGCACCGCACTAAACGGGAGTAAAAACAGGAAAATCAAGTTTTTTGTCTGCTCTCCGGGGGGCTGCTCTCTGTGCACACGCCCCCCACCCGCCTCCCCAGCGTGGCCGATCGTTCGCGGTGCGTGTGCCCTTCATCGAGCAGAAAAATCGAGCAATTATTTGAGGCACGCGAAGGCGCATTTGCTCGCCCTCTCTCTCTCACTCTGCCTCTCAACTGTCACATGCAGTGAGATAACAGCTCGCACGCTCCGGGTGTGAACGGTATCTCACACGGCGACGCACTCACACCAACGAGAGGCGAGTGAACCCGTTCGTGTGCGGTTCGTGTTTCTCGCCTTCGGGCCTGTCAAGAGCATCGGTATAGGAAATAGGGGACCAAGAAGAAAGGAAGAAAAAAACCATATGCACCGTGACGTCACACGAGCGGGAGAAATGGAAATCGCAGTAAACATTGGCATTGGCGCACTTCTTTCACCGAATATGTTGTTCGAAAGGGCAAATGAACGAATTGTTTTGTAAGTTTACAGACTTTTTTCGCACTAATTTAATGCTTCTTACTTTTGTAGATTCGAACACAAAAACGTCCGAAGAATTTTTAAACGTTCTGGCCACTTTCCGTTTTCCCGTAATTCGAGCCGCCGGCGGCGGATCGCCGGTGCTGAAAATAGGAAGGTTCAAGGCTGCGCACTTGTACTGTGAACGGCCGGCTCTGCTCTCGTTTCAGGGTCATACGCACCCGGGGCGGGGGGCGGTCAACAACCACCATGCCGTGCGGGTGAATGAAGAAAATTTGAATGTAAAAATGGAACTCCGAAGCACCCCCCTTACTTTGTGTTTGAAAGTGTCCCAAATGGAAGCCCCCGCCAGAGCGGGGGTCAATATTTTGATGCCAAGGTAAACCGGGGGTAGTTCCCTTCCATCATCGGCGCTGTCTGCGCGGCCAATTCGGAGCGAACAAAGAACACGGCACCGCGGGACCGAAAATCTAATTAGCATCGATCGGGAAAGGGAGGCCCGCCACTTGGTTCACCCGGTGGTTAGTGGTGCTCCCTGATCGATAGCCGTGTTGATGACTCTGGAACCATCATCCCACCGACGGTTCGGGTTCAAAATCGATTAAACGCGGCAGGGCCCTGTCGTCAAAACACTCCCGCGGTGTTAGTCCGTTGCTTGGGCCACTAGACTAAAGCCAACACGCGCTTGTCTTTGGCCGTCAAAAGGGACATCATCCCTTTTGCCGTGCGCGCACACACGCCGTTCTTCTTCGCGAACTGGGTCCAGACCACGCCCATAGAGGAGACCGTGGTTTTTTCGGGGACACCATCCCTTCTGAGTCGCAAAGAATTGAGCCTTATTCCTGCTGCTCCCTTAGAAAGGGGAAAAGAATCTCTGTGAAGGGCGCGGACGCGGACAAACCACCGCCAAAAAGGTGGTGTGCAAAGCGCAGCTTCGATTAACCTACTTTTGGTTCCCCGCCGTCGTGCGCCATCATCGTCATTGGCGTGTGTTTTCGTTCTCTTGTTGGATAATTAAATTGACCGAGAAAGCGCGAGACCTCTCGCGGCGCGAGTCCCATTTCTTCGCCAACCTGTTGTGCCGCGCCACCACCCCGAGACCGAGACCGAGAAGGTTACGATCTGGTCTGGTCTGGCGTGTGTCTATGTGTTCCGCGCCCTTCGACGGGGTTGACTGACTGACTGGCTGGCTGGCTGGCTGGCGCACCAACCTTGATACACACAAGCTCTGGGCGAGGCGAGAAGCCCGAGGGGACACAGAACGGAAGGAAGAAGACATTAAAAATTGTCTCAAGACACGCGCGGCTTTCGTCGTCGTATTTGTTTTATGGGACTTTGCCGGTGAGGAGCGGACGGGAAGAGAACCTATTAAAACGCAGTTTGAGTTAGTTTGCGTCCAAAACGAAACCGTGATGGCCCCAGATTGGCTGAGGGGATCGATCGTCGGCGTCAGTTGCAATGGGTGACGGTCACGTTTGCACTCACGTGGCTTCAACCTCCAGTTCCTTGTCCACAATGAATAGGGGATATTGTGCTCGTGACATTGGACAATTGATTGCCACTGGTCACAGAACTTGGTGGAACTTGTTTGTGGAGTAATTAAATTATAATGATAAGAGTTCAGAGTTCTTTCCACTAAACTCGGCCACTTTTTCCGTTCTCCTCCATTTACAGAAGCCGGCGACAAAGGATCCTGGGAGAATGGACTGTCCTACGAGTGCCGGTCGCTGCTGTTCAAGGCGTTGCATAATGTGATCGAAAGGTGCGTATCGAGCCAGCTGTCCGGATGTGTTTATGGTTCCCTCGTTAACTCTCTCTCTCCCTCTTTCTTTAGATGCCTCCTGTCTCGGGACGTGGTGCGGCTTGGCAGGTGGTTCGTTCAGCCGAGCTCCAACAGTGAGCGAGTGTTTGGCAAAAGGTTCGTACCCGACAGAGTTCCTCTCCCCAAACCGCACGGAACGGAAACGCCGGTCCCAATGTTAGCAGTGGAAGGCCTAGCTCGAAGGGCATGGCTAGGTTTTCCCATCCGGGATCGAGACGCGCGTTTCCAAGATCGACCGGTGGTCCTCTGAGATCGACTGCTGAAGGCACGGTGATGCAATCGATCCTCGTTCCCCCACCGACACTACCTCCATTACCATGCTGCCGCCTAGTTGAAACCAGTTCCCCCGGACACACACACTAATCGGGGTCTCCCTTTGGTCGCTCTCTTTCAGCTCACTGCATCCGTCGTTTTCGTTTGCGTTCTTCGTGCACGGCGACAGTACCGTGTGTGCCTCGATGGACATCCGGGAACACCCGCCGGTGCGGCCGCTCATGATGAAGCACCTGGAGGAAGCGCAAGCGCAACAACCGACAACACCACCCGGCGCCGGATCTTCCGGATCTGCGGGCCCGGGGTCCGGTGGTGAAGCGACCCTCCCTGGACAAGCGTCCTCCGGTAATGGCAACCCCACAGGTTCTGGTGCCGCACCGCCGACGAGCCACTCGAAGCCACGCTCCGTCATCCTGGCACCGTTCGGGCTGGCGGCGACGCTTACGGGACAAAGCTACAAGACGAGCGATCCGCAGACACAGAAAGTGCTGGACGACTGGAGCGCCTTCTATCCGATCTCGAACAAGAGTGTGAGCCTGAGCGACAGCGCCGACTCGGTGCCACCGATCGTGGAGATCATGATCGGCGGCGTGAAGATGCGTTACCCCTCGAAGTACGTGCTGGTGACGGATATGGACGATTGGTCACCGCCACCAGCAAACGATGACGCTGCGGCGACCACCAACGAACCGTCGGCAGCTAAGGCCGCCGCCGCCGTCCAGGGCAACAACAATCAAACGGCGGGCTCCGTGAAAGCCGAGCTACTAGAGATCAAAAGCGAACGATCAAGCGGTCCTTCGACAGTCAATTCGACAACGGGCAACAATCAAATGGCTTCGGCTTCGGCTTCGAAGGAGGTCCCGAATCCTGCTCCTGGGCACACGCAGCGGAACCACAAGTCGATGATGACCCCACCGCTCACGGTACCCGAATCGCCCTCGAACGATCTCGGCAACCCGTACAGCATGTCCTCGGCGTTGATCAACAAATCGGCCGCTGTCATCCTGCCCGAACGCGTCTGGCAGGACTGCATCATGCACGCACCGGCCGCCAGCGTAGCAGCGACTACGACGACGACCACGACAGCATCACCATCCGCTGGTGGAACCACGGCCGGCGCTGTAACGATTAAAACCGAACCAAAGGACAGTAGCAGCAGCGGCGGCAGTGCCGGCGGCAGCAGTAACCCGTCAGCAACGGTCGGAGATGAAAACTCGTCCGGTGCCGCCAACGGAGTGGACGCCAACGGCAACTCGTCGGTCTGGGAGATCTGCAATCCGACGGCGAAGATGTCCTGCATCTGCATCAAGTAAGTGGCCGGCCAACGGCCGGGCAGGGCATGGGCCCTGTTTCGCATCACAAACACCCCTTCATCCGTCCGTCCGTCCGTCCGTTTCCCCGTCGCTTTCCGCCCCGTGGTGGCGCCCTCTAACAAGCTCTGTGTTGTTGACGATTGCGCTAAAGCTCCATTGTCCTCATCAATTTCGTTAACCACGCGGCCAGTTCCGATTCCGATCAAAATCCGACCCCCCGGAAGAGAACGATCCTCTTCATCCTTTCGGGCTCTCGTGGGATCGCTGCTCTTTCGCTCTCGCTCTTTCATGTCTCGCTTCTCTCTCTGTCTGTCTGTCCTGTGTAATCGTTTATGTTGTGCCACCTATTTTATCTCTCCCTTTCTTCTTATCTTTTATTCCCGCTCTTCTCTATTTTTCGCGTCGCGTAAAATAATCAAATGAAACGCACGCAAACACGACGCGCACTGTGTATGTGTATGTGGCTTTGGCGCGCGACCTACGTATCTGTGTGTTTGTATCTGCATTCCGGGTTCCAGGTGTCGCAAGGGACCATCGGCGTCGTCGGCGTCTCCGTCCTCGTCGTCAGCCTTCTTCTCCTCGTCCTTGGTGGCTGGTGGACGCAGTTCTCAGCCCCAGCAGCAGCACCAAAGTGGTGGCCTTGCCTTGGGTCTCTTTCCTCCCATTCCTTCCCTTCCCTCCAGTAGTTCCCTAGTAGCCGGTCATTATCCTCACGGTGGTGGTTCCGTCAAGCCACCTACCATCACTTCGTCCGCCTTTCCCGGTGGTGTTGGTGGCCGCGGCGGTGATAAGCTATCGCATCACCACCACCACCATCACCACCATCAGCACCACCATCGACCCCAAAGGATCGCGTTTCATAAGCGACCACCGCAGGAAGCTTTGTTCCGTGGCGGGGTCCCGGTGCCAGGCCTTGCCGCGGCTGCTGCTGTGGGTGCCGAGACGGGAGCAACGGGCCTTGCGCCGACCAACGCTGGTGCTGCAGCCGCCGCCGATCCGTTCGAACTCGTGGCCGACTCGTGTCCAAGGTTGGTTGTCTAGCGCTAAGCCCCGGGGGCGGGCGGGAGGGCCTTTCCCTTCGTCACCACCACCTCCACCAACAGCCGGTCTGGGTAGCTGTTAACACACACACACAATCACACACCCAACACACATGATCCTTGGCGGCGCGCACCAATCACCTCCAGAAAGACACACACGCGCTATCATCTGATCCGCCTGGAATCCGCCTGAATACCTCGCTCGCTCTTGCTTCCATCCTGGTCAGTGCGGTGTGCCATCGCTTCGCTTCGCTTTCTCGCAATTACCCGCGATTCTTCCTATACTTCCCCCCGGAGGATAACGCCACATGCCATCGCTAATTTCTGGAACACTTTGGGGCCATCACACACCACACGCCACGCCACCTGGTTCTAGCTTCAGCCATATGTAAATAGAGAGGTCCACGACGAGTCGACCGAGTGGTCCGACCTTCCTCTTCCGATAACACGGCTCATGGCTCACGGCTCGGCTCCATCATCCTGGGCGTTTAATGGTTTTTCGGTCCGGGGTTCGGACTGACACACTGGATCGGTTTTCGTGTTCCTGCTGTAACATGTAACATTAACGATAAGGACTCTATTTATGGGGATTTATGGGCGCGCGCTTCCTCTCTCTCTAGGCTTGGTCTGGCCCCGGCTCTTCCCTCTGTGTAGTTCTGGTTTCTTCTCCCTGGTGTCCGTTTCGGTGTTTCCCTCTGTTTCCCTGTACACACTGCATTGTTTGTGTTTACCATCAGGTGGTGCCACATGCTCTCTCTCTGTCTGTCTCTCTGTTTGGGGTAACGATACCTGTTGGCGATCGGATTGATTCCCTCTGGCGCCCTCTCTCTAACTGGCACCCCAATCTTCGTTTTGTTTTTGGCAGATCCAACCAAAAATGTTCATCAAACAGTGCCGGCGGTGGCAATGGTGGCGGTGGCCCGTCCGCTGGCAGCACCACACCGTACGGTGGCCCACCGTCCTACTGCCGGAACCCGCTGTCGATTGGCGACTCTCATCCGCTGCCGTCGGAAGGCTCACCGGCCAGTGCGGCCCCGTCACCGATGCAACCGTCATCCGTTTCACAGCCGACCTCGGTTCCGTCGGGCGATCAGGTAGGGTTCCGAATCTGTGCCGAGTTCCCCGCGGCTGCTTAACGTTGTGTTCCTCTCTGTTCCACAGCTTATGACGATGTCACCGCACCCGCCGGCCTCGAACAATCCGCGCAGCGTACAGCCGGGTACGCCGTGTTTGGACCATCTGGACAAGAACACTCCGGCTCCGACGCCAACGGATCAACACGACAGCAAAAGCATCACCGCGTCACCGTACCACACACCGTCCCATTCGGCGACGACGACGTCGGCGGCGGCCTCCGATCCGGCCACCGGCGCATCACACCAACAGCAGGCGCAGCAACAGCAGACGCAGCAGCAACAGCAGACCGGTTCCGGCGGCAACAACAACGGCAGCAGTAGCAGCAGCAGCAGCAACAGCAGCTGCAACAGTTCCGCGAGCAGCAACAACTCGCTGCTGAACCAACTGAAAGCATCACCCCGAAGTGGCACCACGACGGTGGTCGGTGGCCTTAAGGTGCGCTCGGAGTCGGCCCTCGGTGCCGGCGGCGGTGGAGTGCCGATGACGCCGAGCATTCACAGCGTGTACAGCACGGCACACCAGACGGCGCTGGCGAACAATTTGGCCAGCAAGCGGGAATCGATCGTGCAGATGCTGCAGTCGCTGAAGCGGCCATCGCTCTACTGCAAGGACTACGAGACGCTCCAGTGCGAGGACATTCCCTGTAACTCGCAGCTCCTCTACGACTACAGTTCGGTCGATGCCTGGTAAGTGTCCCCGCTTGTCCCCCGATCACCCGATCGTTGCATCTCACTTGCTCCCTCCCTTACTAGGATGAACCATCCCGTGAAGCGGATGCGACTGGCAGCGGAGGAGAATCGGCTGGTGCGGCAAATCCGGAATCTCGATCTGTACGCCAACGAGCGGACCCGATTCGGTGGCGGTACGGCGGGTCCCGGCGCGGGCTGCAATAGTTTGCTGATGAAGGGCCTGGAAGGCGATCACCGGTTCTCCGAGCATCACAATCCGGGTGGTGGCTGTGACAATGGCGCTTCGTTGGGCACCGGCGGATCGTTACTGGGTGTCCCCGGCGGTGGCGGCGGGTTGCTTCTCGGACAGATCAAGCTGGAAATGGGCTGCGATGGGGAGCAGCGAGCAGCGAACGGCGGTGGTGGAGGATCGAGTAATGGATCGGGTGACGGCACCGGAACTGGTGACGCGTTGCTTGGGGAGCACGAGATCAAGAAGGAGAAGGAGGACAAGGGCGGTGGCTACAGTTTGCTGACGGATCAGGATTTACAGCCTTCGATCGATGATCTGAATCAGATCTTTGACGACGGCGGACCGTTCAATGACGATGCGGACATGCACAATACGCCGCCCGGTTCGAACAAGAGCAGCAGCGGGAGCGGCGGGTTCTCGGAGGAAGGCAAACGGTACCCGCACTCGAACCACCACCACCACCACGCGGCCAACACGGGCATCCTGAGCCCGAAGGAGCTGTCGCAGATGTTTCCCACGCCGCCCAGTCTCGATCCGCACCCGAACTCGAGTCCCGGCGGTGGCGGTTGCCTTTCGGACGGTGGCATCGTGATCGACACGATGGTCGATCTGCAAATGTCGCTGACATCGGTCGGTGGTGCTACGGCCCAACTGGGGTCGGGCGGCTCCGGGGTCGGTGTGAGCACCGTCCCGAATCTGGGCAGCCCACAGGAGGAACCGATCGATGATTGGTCGTTTGTGTTTCTTCCACCGACGATCTGTTCGTACGTCGGATCGTCAAAGTACGCCCCGCTGCCAAACCTTCCGAGTCAGTCGGGGTCTTCGTCACAACAAATCGACAAACAAATCGTGTACAAATCGACACGCCAGAAGCAGAAAGAAAAGGCCGCGGCCGAGCGAGAGAAGCAGAAGTTGCTGCGCGAGCAGCAAGAACGGGAACAGCACCAGGACCAACAGCAGCAGCAATCTCACTCCCAGGCGGACAGTGCCGGGTCCGGGGGTCATATGAACACACCAAGCGTACCGCACTTGGGTCACCCGCCAATAGGCATGGTGGGTTCTGGATTGGTGGCCGGTTTGATACCGCTCATCAAACAGGAACTGACGGTTCCGCAGCCCCTCAACACCCCGAACTCGATGCTGGGCGGACTAGGGCTGGGCGTTCTGAACGGCGGCGGTACCGTGAGCCACCATCCGTACTCGAATCCGGCCTCGCAGGGCACTCAATCGCAGCCTCACTCGCGGCCACCTTCGGTGAACTCTCTCCCGGGCGGTATAATGGGAGGTGGCGCCGGAATGCTGAGTCCTTCACCAGCCGGCGGCGGCACCGGTGGAATGTTTCACCCGTCGATGGGTGGCATTCCGGTTCCGTTGCGTCAAGGCATGTCACCGATTTCACCCGCCACACCCGGCGGATCGATGCGCGTCCCGACACCGCAAGGATCGTGCCCGTTGCCGTACCCCTCGCCACTCGGTGCGGCCGGCAGTCCGAATCCGATGAGCTTCCGGCGCACGACACCCCTGTTGCCGCCGCCACCGTACGACGTGGCCACCGCAAGTCCGGCCAACTCGAGCGTTCCGACACCTTCGCCTTACCACAGCAAACAGTTCCAGCTCGATGGCGGTGACGGACGACCCGGATCGCGTGGTCCCCTCACACCGTCATCGTCCGGGCCACTGAGCTCTAACGTGGGACCGCTGACGGCGGGTGTGGGCCTCCCAGGAGGGTTGACGAGCACCGCCATGGCACTGAACGGAGACACGATACACGCCGGAACCGGAGCGAACCGATCGACGACCACGGTAACGACGATCGAGACCAATGCGCTGCTCGTGAACATGCTTCTGTACGATACGGCACTCAACATTTTCCGCGATCACAACTTCAAGAGCTGCACGCTCTGCGTGTGCAATGCCGGGGCCAAGTGTGTGGGTAATATTCGGGGCGCCGACAGTGGCCTCTACCATGCGCTGCCCGGCACGAACTGGATGGATTCCGTGGTGGCCGGCAACGATGCTACTGGCGATGGATCTTCTGTGACAGGCAGTGGCGGGTTGAATGCCGGCGGTCGTCTCGCGAAACTGACCGGTGGTGGATCGTCGGGTGGTGGCATTTTGGCACACTTGGGTCTCGGTGGAGGCCACGGCAGCAACAACAATAGTAGCAACGCCGTTGCTGCTGCGACTGGAGGGGCGATCACGATCAACACGGACAGTCTGCAGAACGGGTACCTGGACGAGGATCCGATCGATTGCCAGTGCGGGTTCAGTGCGGTCGTTAACCGGCGGATGGCGCACCGGGCGGGTCTGTTTTTCGAGGACGAAATGGAGATCACGGGCATGGCCGAGGATCCGTCGGTGCACAAGAAAAGTTCACTGTTCGAGTTCCTCAACGGTAGCGCAAAGGCCATCAGGGGGATTGCCACGGACAGCGGCGCCGCGGGGACTGGCAGCACCAGCGCGTTGGCCACGGCCACCGGCAGCAGTTGTGAAAGTTTGCCCCTAACGCTGAAGGTGATGGATCTGCTGCGGGAACAGTGTTCGATGGTGCAGAGTTCGAGCAACTCGATCCACCGGGCGGTCAGTCGGTACCGGGGGCCACTGTATGGCCGTGGGGCGGCCGATGGCGCGACGGTGCATCTGCTGGAGTACGTGGACGCGAACGATGTGATCAGTATGGCGCTGGAGCAGGGTCGATTGCAGGCGATCAACGAAGCCAAGATGGACCTCGACCAGCAGCCGGGGTCGGTGGCCGGTGTCGGCAGCAACAGCAACAGCAGCAGCAGCGCCGGTGGTGCTTCGTCGTCCTCGTCGTCCGTGACGGCTCTGGTGAAGGGCGGCACCCTGCGGGGCGTGATGAACGTGCACAAATGGCCGTTCCTGCGGGCGGGCGGTCCGAAGAGCAACCAGGACATTGTGCGGATGATGAAGTCGATGCAGCCGCTGCTGCAGGACGCGTTCCACAAGAAGTGCACCACGCGGCTCTGGGACGCTCCGTACACGATCCAGGGCCCACTGACGTGGCGTCAGTTCCATCGGCTTGCCGGGCGGGGTACGGGCCAGTGCGAACCGCAACCGATCCCGTCGCTGATCGTGGGCTACGAGAAGGACTGGCTGTCGTTGGCCCCGTACGCCCTACACTACTGGGACAAGCTGCTGCTCGAACCGTACTCGTACCCGCGGGACGTGGCCTACGTAGCGATCGTGCCGGACAACGACTATGTCGTGGGGAAGGTGCGCACGTACTTCAAGGAACTCAGCACGACGTACGAGATGTGCAAACTGGGACGCCACACGCCCATCAAGGGCTGGGACGGGGTGCTCCGGGTCGGCAGCCAGCGGGTGCTGAAGGAAACGCAAAACTCTAACCTCGACGAGTGGTTCATCAATATGGGCGCCGATCAGCAGCGAAGAAACGGTGCCACGGGGGGCAACGGTCGAGCAACGGCCCCCGGGGCAGCCTGCGGGTCCAGCTCGGCGCTGAACGAACTGTTGCGGCTGTACGCACAAACGTGCCAGCAGCAGTTGGCCCCGTACCTCTCGAAGGTACCGTCGGACAAGAGTCTCCTCGATCCGCCCGAAAGCCATCACGCGACGGGTTCCGGGTCGTCGTCCTCCGGGTCGTCCGGAGCTGGCGGCAGTGGTTCCTCGTCGTCATCACTCGGTCCGGGTGGTGGCGGTGGCAGTGGAGGTAGTGGCGGTAGCTCGATGGCCACCAACCGGGACGCTGCTCCCGGACAGAGCCCTATGCCACCACCACCGCCCAGCACTCCCGATCCGTCGCAACCGGGAGATAAGGCACCGAACACCCCGAAGTTCGATCATGGTAAGGCACTAGGTTTGACGTGACTCAAAAGGGATCCGGATCACTCTCTCTCTCTTTCTTTCTCTTTGTCTCTCTCTGGTGCAGATGCAGAAAATCGCGACCAACTGAATGCCTCGTCGTCGAGCCCCTCGGAAGCGATGCGGATCGACGACGATGGGAAAGATCCGCCGCACATCGTGCTTTACATCGTGGAACCGTTCACCTGCGGCAACGATTCACCGGACGTCGAGCGGCTCGCGTGCCTATCGCTGTTGCGCTGCTACTCGAACATCCTGAATGCGGTGCCCGAATCGATCCGCAGCAACATTAGCGTGCAGGTAAGCGCCGGTTGATGGAAACGGTGGCCACCGAATCGCGATTAACTGTTTTTACTGTGTCCCCTCCGACAGATCGTTTCGTTGGAAAGCATTCTCGAGCTGGGACGGAGCAGGAACCGGTTGCGGCTGAGCGATCACATGCGGTGCCTGGCGTTGAGTGTGTTCTCGCAGAGCCGCAAGTATCTGGCGCACAGCAACACGGTCAAGAGTCTGACCGGGTTCGGGACGGCCGCCAACGCGGAGCAGTTCATTCGCGGGAAGGACGACAAGAACCGGGTGCCGTACCGGCTGTACACGCCACCGTACGTGCTGGCCAAGTCGTGCGAGAAGAGCGAAAACACGGAATCGTTCGGCAAAACGAGCATCAAGCAGCAGTGCTCGATCATGTACTGTAGCTACTGCTTGAGCGAGGACCAGAGCTGGCTGCTGGCGGTCGCCACGGACGATCGGGGCGAGTTCCTGGAGACGGTCACGATCAACATCGACATTCCGAATCGGGCACGGCGAAAGCGCGCTTCGGCCCGGCGTTACGGGCTCCAGAAGCTGATGGACTTCATCCTGGGGTTGATCTCGCAAACGGTCCAACCGTGGCGTCTGGTCGTAGGACGAATCGGGCGCATCGGGCACGGCGAGCTGAAGGGCTGGAGTTGGCTGCTGAGCAAACCGAATCTGCAGCGAGCGTCGAAGCACCTGAAGGACATCTGCGAACAGTGCTCGCTGATGCACCCGATCTCGGTGCCCAGCATCCTCAGTGCGTGCCTGGTGACGCTCGAGCCGGACTCGGACCTGCGCGTCATGTCGGACCAGTTTACGCCGGACGAACGGTTCAGCCAGCGATCGATGCAGTCGGCCCTCTCGACCCCGCAGGATGCCACCTGTACGCACATCCTCGTGTTCCCGACCAGCGCCAAGGCACAGGTTAGTAAGAGAAGAACAAAAGGAACCCAAGAGACAGTAGCAGAACTGATGATGATGACGATGTTCTCCGTTTTCAGTCTGCGCAAGCATCGTTCAGCGTCATTGGGGAGCTGGACATCAACGAGGATCTGAACATGGTCATCATGGACGGGGACGACGATGACGATGGCATCAACATGTTGGGTGCCAGCGATTTGCTCAACTTCTGGGGTAAGTTGTTGCTGACCGCGCGATCCAATCCGACCTCTTCCGGTGCTCATCCGACCCTTTCCTTGCAGATGATTTGCCGATGCAGCAGATCAACATGACGCACTCGCGGCCAGGCAGTCCGTCGCAGTTCGAGGGCAACCAGCAGAGTCCGGGCGAACGGGGATCGAACTGTGCCGGGTCACGCGATGGTTACGGTTCGCAAGATTCCGAGGAGGTTGGTACTCAAGTCACACTTTACGGTCCGGGAACTCATTTTCGTCACTCCCCACAGGTTGGTGTAGTTTTGCAGCAACCGCTGGCGATCGGGTACCTGGTGTCGACGGCACCGACGGGCCGTATGCCGGCGTGGTTCTGGTCCTCGTGCCCGCACCTGGAGAACGTGTGCCCGGTCTTTCTGCGGACCGCGCTGCACCTGCACAGTCCGACGATTCTGCAGAACACCGACGATCCGTTGCAGCAGAACCAATCGTCCACGGAGCATCCGCTCGACTCGAACATCACGGCCGACGTGCTGCGGTACGTGCTCGAGGGCTACAACCTGCTGTCCTGGCTGGCGATGGACTCGAACACGCACGATCGGCTTTCCTGCCTGCCGATCCACGTGCAGGTCCTTATGCAGCTCTACCACATGACGGCCGCCCTGGCGTAAGGAGACCCGGAGAGAGAGAGAGAAAACGAATTCATCATCATCTTCCGACCGACTGACCGAGGAGGTCGGTCACCCACCTCACTCACGACCACCACCACCAACACACCCCAAAACCAACCACCCCCCTGCTATTGACCCTGACGGTCTTCATCTGTCTGTGATATTAGATAAAAAAGCATCATTTAGACGAGAGAAGCATATAATATACACACACTGACACACTGACACACACTGACACTGACTGACTTACTGACCGACACAAACACACACACATGCGAACCGCTGGACACCATCATCGGACACCCCGAGGCAAGGGCTCCCGAGTCTGGCGCTCGGTTCGGCGCTCTGCTTTGAACTGTTTTTTGTGGGATGAAGTCCCATTTGTTTTCTTCCTTCACTTGTTTTCGTTGCCCGAAAGGAACATTTTATTCGAGATTTTACTATCGGCACTCGATTTTTAATCAATTTTAATTTGTGTCGCTTTCAGAGCGCGCGCACCTCTCTAGTCCGATCCTCACCGGCCGGCAGCCGGAGCCGGCACCGTTTTTATGTTTGAAATGTTTTTAATTTTCTGTCTCCTAGTTTCGAGCCTCTGGGCCCCCTTCTGGTGTAAAGAGCGGTTTTGCGGCCCGAAATTTCTGTAGAAATCTTGATATTTCGTTATTTTTATATTTGTTATCGGGAGATATAAATTAGTACGTCCGATACCGTCGAGTGTCACACATAAACTGTTTTAAGTAATCTTCGATTGTGCGGAGAAAACTAGTCAATGAATACTTGACGATTTTTGTAAACGCTGCGCGACGATGCTGCTCGACCGTGCTGCTTGACGGTGCTGCTCGACGATGCTACTCGACTGCTCGATAACATTATGACGAGGTCGCTACATTTCTATGGAAAACCCAAGCGAGGACAACACAGTACCAACCAACCACAACACACAATGCCAATGTCAATTGAGACGAAACCGAACGCTGGTGGAGTCGCATCTTTTTTACATTTTTTAATGACACCCGCGCCCCGATTGGCCACCACAAACCGCCGGGTTTAAATCTAAAGCTGTACATATGTCAAAGTCAGTTGATCGTGTGGTGAAAGAGCGATCATTGCAATTGCAAGCAGAGTCTATTCATGGGGTGTTGCAACAAACAAACAAACAAACAAATATGAATCATTAACAATTCGCACACGCACATACAGGTTAGGGGAAGGTAAGGACACACGCGGACCGCCCGGAAACACAGGACTCCTGCTAGTGTTGTGTAGGACCAAACAAGTGAAGACCTTCGCGGCGCCGCCATGTCGCGACGAAATCGGGGAAGCCTTTTGATACGATTTAAAGTCCTCTCCGTCGCATCCCCCACGGAAACCCCTTGGCTACCTACCCCAGACATTGACCACATATTATACTCATCGATCGATCGAGCAAAAATCAGTAACTTTAAGGGGGAAGTGCATCATTTCGGCCGCCACCGCCGGTCACCACCAGGACGCGCGCGCGCTGACTCGAACTATTTATTTGATACATATATTTATATACCTTCACCAGAAAACTTACACGACGACCACCTAATTAACCTGCGTGTGTGTGTGCACTCAAAGAAAACCAAAATCGCACTCCGAGGGCCGCAGTGGCCGCGCCGGCAGTGGGATGATGTAGTGTGTAGTGTGTGTGGTGTAGACAAATTGTTTGGTAACTTGGGAAGCAAACGGAGAGAGAGAGAGAGGGAGCGGAGGAAGAGGAGGGCTATGACGTAACTTAGGGGCCCATCGCGGCCTTATAGAGCGCGGGGTAGCGTGCCTACAAAACAGCTACGAGATAAGAGACAGACACGATGGATGATGCTCAAAGAATCATCGGAGACAAAAATGGCGCGCGGCTGTCGAAGGCGCGCGCGGACTGTAAATAGGAAGACAGAGAGACAGAGAGACAGAGTTCTTGTGTACACGATCATATTCTGTAGCCCGTAAGTAGTTTATCGAATGCTATAGCAAAGAGTATTGAGTATGTGAAGCAAACTTATTAAGTAGTGAAGTTTTAAGTAGTAAATTTGCCCCTTTTTCTGCTCCCCCTTCAAATGCTAATAACCGCCGACTTGGGGGGCCACTGGTTCGTGGTTGGCCAGGCACGGCACGGCCAAGGTGCAATGCAGAATGCAAAAATGAATCAATCAAATGTTCTGTACAAATGTTACACACTAAACTGTTGTGTGACCCCCCGGACCCTGGTCCGGGCACATACACAATCGGATGAAGGGGAGGTCAGCTGAACGTGAGAACAAACGGTTTTTTGAGACACACCAACTCTTCCTCTCGGGCGGGACACTCCGTTTCTTACTGTACGCGGCATCCCAAGTTGGCGCAGGAGGAATATATACGAACAAATGTTTTAAGGAGTTCGGTAGGGCCACCGAGCGAGGATTAGGCCAAATTTGTACTGTTAATGCGTGGTGGCCACGACAGGCATTCGAAGGGGGGAAACTCTGGGTGGGAACCGTGCAAAGCATTCGGGGGGGCCCCGTTAGGGGGACACTTGGGGGGAGTTTTGTAAGAGATAACAAGAAACAACAAATCACACCACCACAACAGCTATTATTATTATTATAATTAATATATATTATCATTAATATTATTATTGATTATTAGACGAAGTGCATCATCGTGTGTACGTGTGTGTGTGCGAGTGATCGTGTGTTTGAGAGAGAGAGAGAGCGCGGGAGAAGCAAGTGGTGGTGAGTCCACCACCTCAACATTGGAATAAATTAATTATCTATACATGAATTATATTATATTGATAACTTAAACTAATAATACCTGTATATGTTAAGGTTTCGTTTACAAAAAAAGAATACAAGAAAATAAATGATTGCCGCCACCCAACCTCGTGGAGCAATCAATTTGAAAGGGTGAGTCGTTATTGTTTAAACTTTCTGGTTTAATTTTCGCTCCATTTTCAGTCCTTTTTAACGTTTTCCGTTTGTTTGCGCCAATTTTTGAATTTTTAGTTCCACTAACGTCCGCACGTGCTTCGAGCGCCCCCATGCGGAAACTGCTAGAGGAACTCTTTGTCGACATTCGACTTGGTCGACAAAATCTGACGTTTCGCGCGTCATCGACATTGTTTACACCGGGAAGCATCTCAGCACGCGACGCACGTGCCGCCGTTTTCACTTCGCGTATCCGATTGGGCTTCGAAATGGCTGATTCCGAGCCGCCACCGCCCTGTAACATCGATATTCTGCGCCCGGACCGAACACACATTTCGGCGTGGCGGGATAAGGCCGAGTTTCGGGCGGTGTACGATCGAGTGTTTGCGACGCCAACCGATGACATCGCGGCGAAGGAAGAGGCGATCCGGTGGATGAACGTGTGGAAGATACGGCAGAACAAGGAAACGCCGGTCTGTGTGCGCTGCACGTTGGCCGTGCTGGAGGCCCAGGTGTTTGATCGGCGTCAGGCGGGCGAGTCCAATACGGCCGAAATCAAGAGTATCTACGCCGGAGCGTTCACACGGTTCATCAACTGTGTCACGGAGGGCCGACAGACGCACGCCCGTATGAAGCGGAAACCGTCGACGATCGCACAGCACGTGCGCAGCATTGGCATCGAGCCGTATCTGGTCGAGTTGCGGCACCTGTGCGCGCACAGTTCCGTGTCGATCGCGATCGACGTGTTCCGGCGGTCGGCCGAGTACTGCATGAACTGGCTGAAGGTGTCGTACTGGGAGCGAGAGCTGGCCACCATGGAACCGGTCACGTACGCGACGTTCCGTCGACCGGTACTTGGGCCAAAGCACACCGAATTGTGCCGAGTGCTGCGAGCGTACGATGCGGCCACTGCCGCACTGGTCCGGAAGGTATCGGTGGTCCAGAAGGCGCGGCCACACCTGTCGGATGATGAGTTCCGGGCGCTCCAGGCGTACGAGACCGAGTACGGAACCTCGAAGCTGGGGTTGATCGTTGACAAGCTGGTCGATCATCTGGAGGGCCAAAGTTTCCTGAGGCAACACTCGGTCACCGTGTGGGCCGTCTGCGAAGCGCTGCTTTCGGAGTGTCCGTACCTGCTGAAGGATCCACTGAAGAAGGGACCGCAACAGGAGCGGATGGCAAAGGTGCACGGTCCCCTGTTCCGGGCGCTCGCCGCGATCGGTTGTTTGCAAGAGTTTTTCGAGCGACTGGTGGCCATCTGTGAGGATGCCGAAGCGGACGATCAGAGGCGCCTGGCCGCACAATACTGGGCCCTCAAGTTGGTGATCGGGTTTCAGTTGCTCAAGGAGTTCAAAAAGCACTGCAAATCACTTCCGGCCGATCGGTTGGTGTTGTTTGCGGAGTTTTACAGCGGCAAACGGAAACGGTTGGCGTTCCAGGTGGCCGAGGAGTGGTACGGGCGGAGGGCGCTGAAAGAGGGGACACCAAACCATTCGCTGATACTCGGTGTGACCGCCGACTGTCCGTGGCACCTTCGACTCGACCGGGCGTATCTGGTCCAGCGGTTGCAGGTGATCAACGATTACACCAAACCGATCGTCGCTCCGTAAGTGTGCCACTTGGAGATCTCCTCAGCGGCAGCCTCTCAGTCACTAATCTATTTCTTTCACAGATTAAGCTCGTTGGTGGAACCCGCTCTGCGTCCGCGGCAGTTGCAGGGCATCGAGCGGCTCACTAAAATACTTACCATGGCCAGAGCGACGAAAGCGCCACGTTGGGACGGCACGACGTCGAAAGTGTACACGATGGAGGACGTTTACAAAGCAACGGGCAAGAGGCCACCAGCCGCAAGCGGCGACACGCGCTGGGGACCTTGGCGGGCGACCGACGACAGTATCGAGTGGAAGTACATTCCGCTGGGCATGAGTCCGTCCGAGCTGTGAAGCTGTGGTGTATGTCAAAATATACGTGTTCTCGAAAGAGGGCGATTCGATGACTAGTTTTTGGTTCTTTTCTTTCCTCTTCCGTAGAACGTCACAGAGCACGATCCTTTGTTCTCGAAGTGCCGATTGACGTGTTGGACCGCTTCTTGCGTCGACCGTGCGACCGGACGATCCGGTACCCCGAGCTAGCCTTCCGTCCGGTGCTGAGTTTCGAGGATCTGGCACGTGCGTTGGCGGATATGCGTTATCCGTCGCTGGCCATTGCGGATGACTTCTGGATGGAACAACCGGCCACGCTGCCATTCGCTGTACCGCGAGCATCGAAGTAACCGCGGAAAAAGCATGTTTCGAATAAAATGGGAAAAGAATGTTGTCTTTTGCACGTAAAATAAAATTAAAATATTATTTAACTCATGCAGAAACAGAGTTTTTGATTTGAAATACGAGCACACGAGAAAACATCCGAAAATATGCGTAAGTATGTTGTGGTGGGTCTGTCGCAGTCATCAGCTTTTTCTGTCGGCTTTAAAATCTGGCCATCGCAACAGGGTACCAGCCCGAGCAGGAGGTTGTTCCATATTTTTTGCAATATTTCAGCATTGCAAGCCACTGGCGCTACCTACCAGTCACTTCTGTTCCCCTAGTGTTTTTGCGGCTCCAGAATACTGAATTTTTACGGGTCTTCGAGTCAAAATCCTCTTGAAAGACGGCCGGTTTCAGCGACATTTTCAATAGGGCTGCATGTTGTACCGCGGAGGTAGCCTAAAGTCCCCTGATTAGAAAGAGATCTGGCTGTCCTCTTTATTTCCCCGCGATCGATGATCGCTGATCGCTGATTGGTGCGATAAGCATTTTTTTTTCTGAAGGGGCTGCTCTGCCAGGGTGACCAGATGAAATCGGCGAATAAAATTTATTTACTGCAAATAAGAAAGAAAGCAGCTGCGTCGAAGTTTTTGGAAAAATCCGAAACCTGAAAAATTTGAAAACCGTCGTTCGTTTCGAGCAAAATGAAAGTCGTCATTCTGGTTTAGTTTTCATATCACTTTTTTAATGTTTACAACTTGTTTAGAACAATTTAAAGAACAAATAGACTTAATGTTATTGCTGGAAGAAATGGAAGCTACTATTTTCAACATGTGCTAGCGCGAGAGACAAAGGCGTTCTGAATGGTTCAAATGCTTTCAATACCTAGCAGTATAGTTTCTAGTATTTACAACAGAGCTCAACGGCGCCGCGTTAACAACTTGAATACTCAATTCCTTAACTGTGTTAGTGGTGAAATATGTACAGCTACTAAACCGAGCGCCGGAACGCGCTCGGATCCTATCGCTTTCGATGCCGATCTATATGATTCGTTGTCGCGAAACCTCTTATTCGAATTCCCTACTTCCCTACTCACAAAGACTAGACTGATAACCGACCGCTGACACCGATCCTCGGCAATCGGTTACCCCATTTTATGACAGTGCTTCTCGATCGCGATCGATGCTTACCACCTAATTGTATACCCTTTTTATGGTCATTTTTGCGTACAGCAGTCGTGCCCTCGCCTGATTTTTACACCGTTGCTTACATTTACTGTTATTGCCATCGACTTTTGTTCTGAGCCGGAGTTCGGAGCCGTTTCCGAACGATCACAGTTTTTAGAGTAGTGCTCTCCTCTTCGTGTTGTAACTCTTAGTAGTTCCTTTGATATTGCTCTAACTGCTTGCGCCCGCTCGTGGGTCATCATCGTCGCTTTATCGACTTCGGACAGATGCTGAAGAATGGGTAGAGATGGCAGTGGAGCGAGTAGATCCGCTTCGGGTCCGTCTTCAGATCGAATCCGTCCACCTTGACGACGTTCCATTCGTTGCGCATCCGGGCGTAGCTGAACGATACCTGGGGGAGAGTAGCGCAGAAGAAAGTGTTTAGTGAACAGCCGACGAGACGGCGGCGAAGTGGACACTTACCTGATCGTGGAACGTTTCGGGCCGGATAAACTCCATCGGTTCCAGGTGCGAGTGGAACGCATCGATCATGGTGAGAGGAACCTTCAGTATGTGCTCTGTTGTGGGGCGGAATTGAGAGGGTTAATTAGGTATTATTCGCGCAATCGAATTGACCACCACACCTTACCTATCAGAAAGCCCATCGTGACGTCATCCGGGAACCGTATCTTGTCGCCGATCGCTACAAACTTGCCACTCGCGGCGATCGGCATCATCTTGAGGGCGAGCGCCCGGCTGATGCAGAACCCTGCTCCGCCGGTCGCGAACCAGAACGTCACCTTTTTGTTCACTTCCGTCGACGATTTGGTCTGCAACGAGATAGAGAGGGAAGAGCGCGATTAGAGTCAGTCGGGTTTTGCATTTAAATAAGGTCGAGAGCGCGCCCAGCCACCACGGAGTCCGCCGAGTTAATTGAAGAGCTTCTTTCCTGTCCCTATCATTGCGTTGATGAGAGTTGATTGAGCAAATCAATTGAAGCTGATTGGGTGGCCAGCAGCCAGCAGCAGCATCAAGGAACAGCACAGCCGGGTGAATCATACGCCAACGGCCGCCGCCGGCCGCCGTTTGTGCGCGATGTGCAAAATGATCAAGAATTGTTCCAAGGACAAATGGGGGCCAATTGGCGCGCAATAAAGATCGCGGCCAAAGCGGGCAAATCCAAAGACGCGCCCGATCGGAGGAGCCAAGCATCCTTTATGATGCCTTATTTGGGGGGCCCCTCGTTGGGGTCCCAAAAATTGCAATTGCCATTCGCGGACAGTTTTTGTTGTCCGTTGTCGTGGTCCTCGATGACAGTCTTTCGTCTTTCGTCTTCCATCGATCGGCGGCGGCGCTTTTGCTTCCGATTGATCGATCGATCGCGGCCCTCGTCGTGGCGATCTTTATTCATGAAGCGCGATCCGTCCGATTGTCGTGGTGCTTTGTGGAGATCACGATCCACATTAACAAACGCAATAATCCAAATCGGATAAATATATTTTTCGCAGAGTTTTGGGTGGAAAATGAAATCATGTCAAGGACCGGTGAAGATCGGCCAATAAAGCGGTCGCACTAGTTTCACCTGAGGGCCACTTGCGAGAGCCCCGTGTGCCGACGACGACTTTCTAGCTGACCGGAGGTCCGTAGGAGGACAGCTGCGAAGGTGTACGCGGCTGAAATATTATTTCTACCGGGAAGTCCGTCCGTGTGTGGGGGCCACCATTAAACACCGTCGACGACCAGAAGCTGGGTAAGTGGCTGACTCGCCAACCGACCGGGGACACTCACGGTGTTGGAGGGCACTTTTTGCCTCTGCCCGGTGTACTGTACCGTACCGTCGTCGTCGCCGTGCGTTGAATTATTTATTTTGTGCGTTTTTGTTTTTGTTTTCATTTTCGTCCCCTGGCCGCGGCCGCGGGGAGTTTCGCGAAGTGCCGTTTGAAGTGCGCACCCGAAGCGCGCTGCAGGAACGAGATGCACCATCTTCGGGGCGGATGGCGCGGGGTGGCCACCGAGCTTTGTGTTTATCATTCACTTCATCATCATCATCATCAGCAGCAGCAGCCGCAGCAGCATCGTTCGCTTATGATGTGTTGGCTGCCAGCTCTCGCTCTCTCTCTGTCTTCCTGAATCCCGCGGGAAGAGATTTTGTTTGTTTGGACACACTCTCGTTGGGATGCCAAACAAACCCCGCTGTCCCCGCCAGTGTAAACCGAAATAAATTGTAGAAAAGGAAGCACAAGCACAGCGACAGCGGTGACAGAAAGAACGAGGGCACCATTCAGTGTCCGAGAGTCTTTTGAGCAAACCAAATATTGGCCCCCGACGAGATGGCCGATGGCAACGCGGCGAACGCGGTCGGAAATGTCGGCCACGAGGATGTGTCAGGTTTCATCAGCTTCTTCAGTCGCCCAGAGCTTCAGTTCTTCGATTCGATTTTCGGTGCGCCCGGTTTCGAATGCGTGTGACCCCGCGAGGCGCACGCACGTTGCCAGGTTGTTCAATAAGTTTTGAGTTTCAAGCTTAGTACAGTAAAACATGGATTGCTGAATTTAAAAGTGGTCTTACGAGGCTTGAATACGATCCACGTCATGAAGTTTCGACAACAGCATTCGCTAACAATGGAACAAAAACGCATTTGAATGCAACTTTCTCGACAATATTTGGAGCGTTTTCTAAAGGATAAAGTGGATTTTGTGCGTCCACCTATCACTACGGACGAGATTTGGGTCTATTACGATGATCTTGAACTTGGTTCTTCGGCTCCGAAACGAGTTCGTGTCCAGAAATCGGCCAAGAAGGTGTTGGCATCAGTTTTATGGGATGCGAAAGGAATTTTGTTTGTGGATTACTTGCAAACTGGTAAAGCAATAAATTCTGAATATTATTGTAACGTTAAAAAAGATCAAAAGATCCAAGATCTATTTCGGCCCCTAGCGACTTCCATCTGTTTCCAGACATAAATAAATTCATGCGCGGAAAGCGTTTTTCAAACCCCAAAAACTGTATTTTTCATATCGAACGGCAACACTTTTCGAACAACCCAGCAGGCGCTGATTTACGACCCCGGGCCGGACCGCTTGACATAATCGCGCCACAAAAGGAGTTCGGCTCAAACATTCGGCATAATTATGTCATGGGGTCCATTGTTTCCAGTGGCCGTTCAGGAACTGGCCGGCCGTTAAGGGTCCAGCGGCCGCACACCGGACACTGTCAGTCATCGTTTGCGTGGCGACGACGTCCTGCGACGTCAATCAGCACCAGTGTGCAGTGCAGTGGACTGCAATTGAGCGCATAAAGCCGGATTGACCCGTCCCGAGTGACCCCCCTGGGGGCCCGTAAGTTCTTCCATGTGCGCTGCGTGCCATGAGGTCAGCGATCGGATTTTAATTGGATTAGGACTACCAGCATATCCAGTGCGTCCCATTTGATTGATATGTTCAATCAATCGATCCGGCTCCGGGATGCTGGGCCTTGGAAGTCCCTCTGGTTGTTCTGTGAGTCAATTAATCTTCACAGAGTGCAACGCGCACATGAAGACCTTCACTCACGGCCACAGCAGCCCACACACAGTAAACATTCGCATGCAAAACGGTAACTCCAGGGCCGGAGCCTATCGGACGGTGTCGATCTTGGTCCGCGCCGGGTCTTCGTCACACCCGACCGAGTTTATCTGCGCGATCATCTGCAGTGCCGGTCACGCCCGGTAGCGATCGCACCCCGTTTGTGTCCTGGATGCCCTCCCCCGGGGGAGTCGGAAGCCACTGATGACGAGAGTCACGCACCGGAAAGGCGCAGGCCATTTTGGGTGTCACCTCGAGGCGGCGGCTGCTGCAAATCTTTCGCCCACTTAGGCCCACAGAGAGCCACAGAAATCTGTGGCCGGTGTCGAGAGCTGACCGGAATGAGTAATGAATCAATTTAACGAATCACCGAAACCAGACCGCCAAGAAGCCAACGACCGCCACCGCAGATCCTTCGGTAGGATAAAACGCGGGTTTCGCCAAACACTTGTTTCGGTTGACTTCACTTTTGAGCCCCACGAGTCCCTTATTAAATTGTTAACACACGGTGCTCGGTGTCGGTGAACTGGGGCCGGCCCGGAGGACCGGTTTTCGGTGGTTCGTTCGAAACATAATGTGACATTTCCCGTTTGGCCCCCGATCGGGAATTTCCATTTTCCCTAAAGCCTAACGCACACACTGGCGATGTAATCTCGCGAACGCGGCTCAATTTGTGGCGGCGCAATTTCGGGGTCCAAATCGGAGTCCTTATCGTTACCGGGCGATCGGGCGCCATCGACTCACTTCCGGATGGCTGGCTCGCTGGCTCTCGGGCCCCTAAACAAATGGCCTTCTTCCTTCGCCATCAATTACTGGCCGCCGTCGGTTGGGTTCCTGGGCTAATAAAACTCGCCGATGAGTTTGATCCCCGACGACTCCGCGGGCTTCGTTCGAAAATAATGAGTCCACTGTGAGCTGTCAATCCGTTTGTGTCCGTCAATCTGTGCCACTTCCGTAGGGCGCGCGCAGAGTGAGCTTGCGCCCGTAATTGGACGCCCCGGACAAGGAAGCACTACGCGCGGCACGGTGAAGAAACTCCCGACAAACGGTGGCTGTCAATTGTCGGATCTTCTCGGTCGGACCTGGGCCGAGCGCGAGCGCGCGCGATTATGATGGATGTCGGAAACGTCAAAATCAATTGCCCACGGAGCCGCCGGGCCGAAGCGGATCCCGAGCGGATGCAACCCTAGCCCACGAAGGGCAGAAAAATCGGATCAAGCAGAGAATCCGTTAGGCTCTGGCTAGAAACTCGTGGACACGCCAACGGAAGGCCCCTTTCATTTCAGGGGCCGGTGTTGCGCAACTACAGGTTATCCGGACGAAGGAATTGCGCTGGCCGGTCGGGTAATTGTAGCATAATTTACGCCACGGTACCGTTGCGTCCGGGGCCAGAGTTCATCTTCGCCGTCGAGTTGTTGTTGCGCGAGATTTGCGTCAATTACCCGGACCCGATGAAATCATTCGGAGCGCCGATCTTCGCGTCTGGGTAGCGTAAGAAAATGGTCTAAGATTTCGAACTCCGCAGATCGAACCGAAGAAAGCACGGACCAGGGGTTTTTGGTGTTTCAATTAATGCGCCAGGGAGCGAAGATCGGTACCATAAGATACAAACGGTTAATTAAATAGCAAAACAAAATGACATCCCTCTGAGAAAAGGTGATCAACGATTCCACGCCGCTGACATGGGCCCGCTCTGATGCGATTCGTCAAAAATAACGACCCCGACGGGAGAGAGAGGCCCGACGTGATCGCGATGTGTGATTCGATTTCCTCGATTCGGTGGCTTCGATGATCCGATGCTCGGCAGATATGATCGGATCAACCGGGGATACCGCTTTGGTTTATCGCACACCGCCATATAAAGTCACCAGCCCGCGCCACGGATCATAAGTCAATGAGACGATGCTCTGCGCGCCTCGTCGGAAGAACGGAGAAATTTATTCCATTAATTAGGTGCGTGTTTCGATCGCGCAATAGACGCGCCAGACGGAAGGTGCTAATTTCTATTTCGGCCCAAGAAGAATGGTCATTAAAATTCTGACCGGTGCGGCGGCGGGTTTGTCTAAAAGTTTGGAAAAATAATTAATCGGAGTTTATTAATGCGTTCGGGTTCGGGCCGTGCCGTGCTCAGTTATGAACGCCGCCTCTGAATGATCTAGGCCCGGCCCCGGACCGTTATGAAAAGGTATTAATTGGGACCGCCGTTCTATGATTTATTTAATTAAAGCACGATTTAATGCCCATCATTTTGGCAATCAATTGAAATTATGCTCAAAACGGCACTGCACTGCCGCACTGACCGGTACAACTTTTGGGACTAATTGAAGAATGTAAATAATTTAAATTAATTGCGCCCCAAGCCATTGTGATTCTCACAGGACTCCTCTGCTAATTGGATGTCTTCTTTGGTTGCATAAATCTCCAGCATAATCTTGCGGCCCGACCCGAGAGGCAATTAGTCGCCGCGGCCATTGTGTGTCGAGCTGCGCTTGGGACGAATCAAATGATTGATTGAAAAGAAACTGCTGCTTCACTTCTGACGCCACTGACCTCACCACAATCGGGCCCAAAAGTAATGCGAGAAGTAAAAAGTCGTGTGACAACAGCAACCCCTCACAATCATTAGATGAGGCAACAACTTTTCGGGAACTACAAAAAACAAACAATCCCAACGGGCTCGATGCTGCGTGACGCTCGGACTCGGAGCGAATGAGTTATGTGCCGTCGAGTGTCCGCGTGGAACAAATCGCCAGCGGTCACCATTTTTTAAGGCGCCCAGCTCGCGCGCCCAGACAATGGTTCCAATTTTCATAATCGATAAATCATCGATTATAATTCGCCTTCGGACTGAGTGCGCGCCAGGAACCGTACGTGTGACTCCTCGCGATGGGGAACCCGCGTCGAGGATCGTTGAACCGGGGTTTCTCTCCACTATTTCTTCAATCACTTTCCTTAAATGGTAGTTTAGGCGATGGTGGCCGGTTTTTCACCGGTGACACCCCCCCGTACACGGAACCGAAGCCTTGCGCGCCCGCGGACGACAAACAAATGGTGTGTGATAAATTGGAAATTAATTCACGGGCAAATTAGTGGCCGGTGGGTGCAGCATGTGAGTGGGCCGCCGTTGGTCGGTTTAGTAAATTAGGCAGCGGCCGCTTGAGGAGTTATGAACTATAAAGTCCGCTGCTGCCTAATGTATGTGGCACGGTAGGCCCGTACGATTAACAAAGAAGCGAACGGGACGATAAATCGCCAACTGTCAGCCGAGAAGATACATTGTCGCAAATTAGAAGAAAGAACGGAACGGAGTCGCTTTTGGCGAACTTGTTTCGTGCATACTGTTTTAGGTCCAAAATCGATCCGCTAATCTGCTGACCCGTTTGCTTGCTGACTGGCTGTGTGTGCACGATAAGACAACCTGTGACGCGTCGATAAATTCCTTTTGCTGTTTTAAATTTTTCCAAAACTCGATTTTCGCTTCGGGGCCATATTTTTGAGCAGCAAGTTCGCGCCGCTCTAATTTATGAGCCTCATCAAAGCGGGCCCCCTGAATGAGCATCGAAAAGCGCGGCTCATAAACACAGCATGATGTCCGGCGCCCGACCCGGACCGGCCCGGCCGGCTTATGAGCCTTGGTCACCTGCCGCACGGATCGATGCTGCTTTGCGAACGCATTGCTCAATCAGCCGATCGATCTATCAGCGATCCGGGCGCCCTCCTGCGGCGCGCGCGCCCGGCCGGTTGTGATTTGTTTATTTTTATTTAATTTTATGTCACTTTTGTCACGTTTGCCAGCCGGCGACCGGATCGGTCGAAGCCGGCGAGGGTTTAGTTTCATTTTCCGGATCATAATCTTTCGAAACCATTCGATTGCTTGCGGCCGGCGACATGCCAGCGGGGTGCCAATGGTATGCGTATCATCCTTCGGAGGTTTTATGTCATTTTTCGAGCCCCGGTCCATACGCTCTTTGGCTGATTGCGGAGCATATTTGGGAGATAAATCGGGTGTAGATGGTATCGGATGGAATCGGACTCTTTTCTGCCACCGAATTATTAATATTCAAATACGAGGTAACCTGGCACTGGTGTCGGTGCTTCCAGAATTTCGATTCGTCCGATAGGAACGTCTTCTTTACTGTTCGTTTGAATGATCTACGGAGACCTTTACGAAAAAATCGTTTTGCAAAACTCGTGTGGAAGTTAAACAACTACTTACACTATCTAGGAATATCTCCAGCGGTGAGGATATGCTCGGCTTCCCTAGGTACCAGTCTTGCGTTGGGCTGTAGTCATCCAATAACCGCACCAGTCGCGGAACGTTCACGTAGTTGTCGTCGTCAAAGTGGCACCACCATCTGAAACAAAAAAGTACCATTCAAATTTAATAGAGTCCGAACATGCGGAGGAAATAAAAATAATTCATACAAATTTAAGGTTGACTTTTCGGAAACTAGTTCGAAAAGCGATTTGTTCGGCGTTTGACCAACAACTTAAGATTTCGTCCGCAAAATGTCGGACAACCACACAGGGATTGGCTTCGAAAGACCCGCTCTTCGGGCAGTGTGACCGTGTGGTTACCTCCAGCACCTCGACCACACTTTTGTGGCACCCAAAGACATTCACAACAGTTACAACACCTTTTCAATTTGGTAGATACGAACAGCGCTTGGTCGGAAACCATTTTGAATTGAGACACAATTTAGAACGCACCAAAAGGACTAAATATCTCACACCGACTATACCGACGTCTACTACGATGTGACAGCCATTTTAATCAAATTGTCAAACTACTTCAAATCTGTATGTGCCTACTAAGGTCCGGGTTGCTATGGGTTACACTGATCGTCCGGCTCGGTCGAGCTCTCGGGCGTCAGGCCGCCGGGACCGGAGCGGAAAACGCGCTCGTCCGGTTGAACCACCGTGTACGCACCGCCACATTTGCGGCTCCGTTCGACCCCAGCCACCTTACGGAGGCACCGTTCATCCGCACTCTCGAGCCGGCTTGCGATCAGGGCCAGCTTGGCGCTGGTCCGCGGTGCCAAATAGCGGCCACCGTTGCGCATCCTCTGGACGACATTTTGCGTGTCACACGCCAGGCACCGTAAGCTCTGCATCAGCTCCTGCGTAGTAGCGGCCGATTCGGTCACTGGCTGCCCGGTTCGTGGTTTCTTGAGCGTGGTTCCAGTGCGTGACACTGACTGACTGGACTGACTGGACCGGACCGGGACAGCCTTCTTCTTCTTCTCTTCGGCCACCAATTCGCTCGGTCGTAGTTTCTCCTGCACCAACGTGTCGATCTGTTCGGGTAGGGCGTCCCGGTGGGATTGCAGGTCCGCTAGCTGATAACGAAGGCTTTCCAGTTCGGCGGCAAACTCGGCCATCCGGATCGTATGCTCCGTCGATTGGGCAGCCTGTTGGAGTGAAGTCTGCGATGTCACTTCCACCAGGCTCAACTGCTCGGTGATGAGCATTTCGCGGAGTGCGGCGAATTCTTGCATCAACCCGCCGAGTTTTTCGTGGCACAGGTCCTCGACAATCCCCTGCAAACGCTGCTCGAGATCGGCTATTGTGGTGCCTTCTTCGGGAGGCTTGGCAGACACTTCTTCGGTCGGAGCCAGTTCGGATGTGACGCTCTCTATCGGAGCGTTTTCTATTGAAGTAACGGACTGAGCAGGAGTTTTCTCCAGCATCGGGTGCTCCTCCTCAGATTGCTGAGGAGTTTGGTTCTCAGAGTGGTCAGAGGGCGAACGCTGGCTGTTTGCGAGGTGGATTTGCAGCTCGCCAATCATTTTTTCCAAACTGTTGACACTTTCTTCAAACTGTGTTCGCTGAAGCGCTAGCTCCGCTGTGGCACCATTTAAACCTTCCAACAGCAATTTCAACAATCGGTTCAGCTCGGTACAATTTATGATCCCATCTGGCAGACTGATAGCGGCGTCCACCAACGGCCCAACCTCAGCGGTGCCTTCTTCGTCCATTTGCAATGAGTTGAGAAACAAATACGTCCTGTCTTGGGAATGGTCTTGCAATCACTTCACTTACAAATTTTGCAATGACTCTCAACAGACAGACTAAAAGACAAAGTGTACTAGATCTCGGTGCTTCGGTGCTTGGCTGTCACACTCTTCTCGCCTTAGCACTGATTGGCGGCATTTCGCATGCGCCGTTTGATCACGCACAGGCAATCGTTCGTGTTGCCGTCGACCAGGTACTGCATCGGGGTGCCGCCAGACAGTTGCTCCAAATCGTAACCCGACGGACTACCGTTTTCCGGCCGGCCTCTAGCCATCGAGCTTCCCGCTTGGCTGAATTTTTTCCCTGCATATCTGCTACCATATGCTTTCGAGCCTCGCTCCAGATTGACCCTTGAGGCAACCTTCGTGCCCTGCACAGGTTGGCCTGGCGCTTCCTTACCGGAACGGTTGGCTGAGCTCTCGAGGCGGTCGATTTTTCGCTGCAGCTCCCCGAGGGCCCTCTGGACCAGTTGCAGCCGCGAGAGGATCACTTCATTTTCACGCCGCTGCTGTTGGTTCGGTGCCGGTGGCGTCGACTTGCCCCGAAGATTGCCCGTCGATTTGGCGATATGGATGTTGGCCGCGATCAGGTGCAACACCCGGTGCAGGGACGCACAGTCGACAGCGCGGCTACTGCACGCCTCATCGATGAGCGCCCCAAGATTTATCGGTTCCGGACCGGACTGCATCTCGAAATTTTTCTACACAACCGTTAATTTGGTCCCGAAAGTTTTCTTCCTCGAGCACACAGCAAGAACCACGGACTACTTGATGAGGTTGATGGTTTCGCCCGAAACGAAATTCTCAGCCTGCTGTGCTGTGATGCCGCGCGAGCGATGATTAGTGGCAATGACGTGGCCGATTTGGCGACGGGCGGCGAATCGAATCCCCGGGGACCCGAATTCTTCCGCGCGTGTGCATGTGGTGTCCGCCATCCCCAATAATCTAATAAGTGAACGAATGATCCGGATTAATCGGTTCACCGTAGGGGAACCCATCCTCGACGAGAAAGAGTTGACTGCGGGCGAAGCGACGAACGATGCCTTAGGCCCAGCATGACGGAAGCGACTGAATCCGGTTCTCCGCAGACCGGCCGGCCGGGCCGGGACCGAAAATATCCGACTAATGGCCGGTAATGAAATTTTTTCGGCGTTCGCGGCGCGGCTGCCGCTTCGGCGTGTGGGAAAAATTCAATCAATCATATCACATGACCAAGTCCACGATCGAACGGAACATCGGACGCTCACGGAATCGATCGAGACTAATTTCAATTTTCCGCCAGATTTACGAAACACGACGACGGACTCGGTTCGATCCGCCCGGCTGATGATGATGATGATGATGATGATAGGAGGAATGAGCGCGTTTTTCGGCCGCGGATTCTGTGCCGGCAGCTGTGGCTTAGAATGGAGTCAAATTCGCCCCCGGGGATAGCCCGAGTTTTGCATAACGCCTGTAATCAAGCTCTGTGCGCTCAAGGTCTGGGAAACTCAACGGCCCTCTCCTAGGCTAAGGTGTTACTGATTGACTCATTTATGGACCTGAATTTCCGTCGGAGGCATTAATTTCAATTCGTCTAATTTTATGATTATTTTATCGCCCATAGGACGAAACAGTAACGTGATTTATAATCCCAAGCTGTCACTTCGAGGAGTGTGCGATCCGGGGATCTCGATACGCCGATGGTTGATGGTTTCACGATCACAATCGGATCCGCCAGTTTATAGCGCTCGGTGATGGTGATGTTGATCGTGGCCAACCCGTAACTTTAGGACTGGGCGATTGATAGGATTCCAACATAAACTTTATTTAATCATCGTAAACAAACCGATTGATTCGGTATCGGCCATGATAAATCAGCCCCAAAAGTCCAACGATCCGTCTTTTGTGAGCCTCGGGATCGGATCTAACTCCCTGGGGGATCGAAGTTCTGGGGAACAATGTTTATAGAACGAGCTTTGCTTTAATAATTCTCATCCCCGAAATTCGTCCGTTGCGGACTTTACGACCCCCAGCATGGTGTCAAGGTTGTCGTAACTTTTAATCCAATTTAATGTCCCTCGGCGGACGCATAAACAGCGTCCACACACGTGATGGAATGTGGTCCGTGTCCGTGCCTCTGCTTCTTCGGGAGCGCCAAAAGTACACCGTTCACGTAGATGTCGTTTCATTAAACAACAGTTTCTAGCAAATTAGACCAGGCGCCGCGGCCAGCATAAGAACATTATTCTTCTCTACTTTTGCTGTCCGCCTCTTGTTGCCTTCTGGAACTGGCAACCTTCGGTGCTTGGTACTTTTTTTTGGGTAAGCCACCGCCACCGTCGGTCGTCGGTTTGAATCTTTTATGTGCCCTAAAACGGAACGATTTCATCGCGCATGCTTTGCGCGGTCCCTCCCCTCACCTAGCGGTGGCCGCGTGAATTGACCATAAAGTTAATTTCTCGGTACGGTTCGGGAGCGCGCGCACTCGATCGCGATCGTAAGCCGGGATCGGAGTGGTGTCGTTGTGTTTTTTTGGTCGTTGGCTTGGATTTTCATTTTAATGCCGTCCTGTACCGTCCGGGATCCGGGAGCTGCCGTTCGAGTCGGCCGCTTTTAAGCGTAACTTCACGCCACGCACCTGGCCGCAGCCGTGTGTGTGTGTGGTGTGGGCGCAATTTTGAATGGGATCGATTGAAGTCCTAAAATGGGTTCACAATGGTAGCGGCCTGCCAGCATCACCTTCGAGAGCTAATTAACTGTGGGTTCTCCTGCAGGCTGTCAGTACCGGGGCCGGAGAACCCATTGCAACCGCCCACTGAGCAACCGAATCATGCGGCAGAGCGTGAAGTAATTGATCGTAATTAAAAATGCAGCGCGTTCTCGGGCGTTCCGTGGCGTTCTCGGGATCACGAACTGGATCACCGTGAAACTGGGCCCCCCCCGCCCGTGAAAGGATCTCGCGACTGGTCGATTCAGTTCTCAGCGTGAAGGACCCGCACGCTACCGGGCTTCGAAGTGAAGGATTCTGGCGCAAGGGCGAAGGCTAGACCAGGGGACATTCAAATAGACACAAAGTGGACCACGCCACGTACGCCGATCACGATCCGCTGGGTGTGGTGTGGTTCGTGTTCGAGTGCCTGTTGCCGTTGTGGCAATAAAAACGCGAACACGAGCCACTCATATCCGCGTGTTAGGCGAATAAAGGCCGGTGGCCGAGAATCGAAAGCCTCGTGGAGCCCGGAGCACATTTGCGCTGTCGATTCCGGTACACGATCGGGTGGCGGAGGGGGGGGGGCTCCGGATAAGCCGCAGGCTACCGTATCGACGGAAAGAAATTCGACGACCGAGGGCTCGGGCTGGGTGACTTTGGGTGACCTATCGAAGGGAACATGCACCCCCCCGGTCGAAGGCAGTTTCGAAAGCAAAAACAAACGGCCGCGGCCCCGTTCGAAACCGCGGGCCACGGGGCTGGGGCTGATACAATAATTAATGGAAAGTCCCTTTTTCCTTCCAGGCCTCCAGGCTCGCTGTACCGGACGGACCACACCACACCTCTACCGTTGGGCGTTGGGCGGTCCGCCCACGGCACAATCGTGATCACTTCTAGGCCATACACGATCGATACACGGGTGCGCGGGCAGCAGTGATCGGCCCGGTTGCTGTCCCTGAGCCCTAAATCCAATAAGTCCAACGCGGCTAATCGGACAATCTATCGCAGGTTTCGCAGCAGAATATGCGCATAAAATACACATAAATTTGTCCGCACCCGCCTTTTCGGTCAATATTGGAGTCCGCCGGCGCCACGCCGTGCCATTCGCCATTTATCATGTGCGATCTCCCGTCCAGGCTCGGGCTCGAGCTCAGGTCCGTATCCGTGCCCTTGATCATGATTAAGTTCTCGCCTCCTGCACCATCTGCGCCGCGATGCGCCGGGCGACGACATTCGCTATCGAGTGGCGGCCGTGGCGCAACTTTCTTTATGTTTTATGCATCGGGCGCCCCCGATTACCATACACCGTTCGTCGCCGAGAATCTGCGGCCCGAGTGCGCTCCGTGTGTTCGTGAAGATCACCCAGCCTCGATAACGGCAATTAGTGGCCAAAAGGAAACGAGAGAGAGAGCGAGATATTCTATCGTACAAAGTGATAAAAGATAAACGAAGGGAAGAGCGAAGCGATCGTCTAGCATTTCTGCGATCGAAGTTCATGATCGCAAATTGATACTGGCCATGCGACCGGGTGCAGTAATCGGGCATGTCTAGATGGCGCATCGGCGATAGCGGGCTACAAGTTTATTCCACACACCGTTCGCTCGGTCGTCGGCTTTTAATTCCGATCGGAACGGCAGCCGGATGCTTTGGGCCGCCGGAAGATTGCGTAATGCCGAATAGATAAGTACGAACGAACACGAATTTCGCGTTGCGCCGTTTCGGGGGCTTAGGACCCCTGCAGGAGCTTAGTGCGCAATCGGTGGCAGCGAGTGGCCCCCGGGTGCAGAAAAGAAAACCTCCGTTAGCATGTTGCGTTATCGGCGAGTAGCGCGCCGGAGGTCGGTACCGCTCACTATCTTGCCCGTCCCTTATCGCTCACTCGGTAGCAGCGGCAACGGCAGCAGCAATTCATTCGAAAGTGTCCTCCCGGCATCCCAGGCCGCATCTGTTGCTGATGCTACTGCCGCTGCGGCCATTTGTAAGATTTGTGTGTGCCGAGGCGTTGTCGTGCCGTGCCCAGAGTGAATTGATTAAATTGGTCTTAATTAGTGAATACCAAGCATATTTTATGCAGCGTGCGAGAGATACGCGCGCTGCACTGACCCGGCGCGGACATTTTCCTTCCCCCCGCCGCGTTTTTATCACATGCCCTGCTGATGCGTGTCGGCGCTTTTTTTTCGTCCTGGTCGTTCGTCGTTGTTGCCACCTAACTTGTGTCGCGGTAGCGCAAAAGTTATGTTCACGATAAAGTGTTCGCAACACACAAGGCAGGGGTTCGTCGCTTGCCGCACCGTCGAGGGCTTTCGTTTCCGATCGTCGAGTGGCCAGTAGCAGCACCGGCAGCAGCGGCGGCGGCAGAGTGCTGATGCAAATGCTCGTCGTTGGCGCGATTTCTCTTGCGCGCGATCGCTCTGCAGCCGGACGCGTCGAAAAGAATGCAAACACGATCGGTGCCCGGGCTGCCACTTTCAGGAGCGGCCTCCAGGAACGTGGGTGCCGCCGGGTTATTTTTGTTTGTCTGCTTAATTCCCTTTTCTAGATGAAGATTAATTTCGGTCGGTCGGGTTGTGTCCGTGTGTGCGTGGGTTACAGTGGATCGCACTCTGTCTCTCTCTCGGAGCCTCTGGGCCGACCGACGAGGTTGGCCAATTAAAGAAAAGTCTTAAGGATCGTGTACTCGATTAGGATTGCCCAAAGATTGATGGTAAAGTGTGTTAATGAGAACGCTGGCCTGGACGCTGGCCTGGGGCCCGGCCCAGAGATGGTGTGTCGGAGGGCTCGCGCGCGATCTGCAGTTGATCGCGTCCGTTCGTCCGCGTGTGGACGCGGTATAAATTTATTTTAATTAATGCAAATTTTTCGCCTCGTTCTGCCCGGCCATGTTTTGATTAAGAAAAACATCTTCGCCCGCCCGAGGACCGGAGCCGCGAGGTTGCGTACGTCGGGCGATTGGTTTTTGTTTCGATTATTTCACCGACGCCGCCGCCGCCGAAGGACACGCCGACGAATTTCGTGCGGACCTGCACCATTTCATCATCAAAGAAGGCTTAGGCGCAAAGAAGCGCGCAAGAAGCGACGCGGAACGGGAACGCGGTGATGTCCCCGTGTTACGGATCGGTCTCGCTTAATTGGGCGGCGTTCTTCAAGTGTCCACTTTTCGCCCGGTGGCCATTCGTTGTCGTGTTTGGGCGATTTTTTCCGGCCCCAAACCTGGGCTCCATCATGCGGCCGAAGGATTAATTCCGGGCGACGTTCGGTTCGATATTGTTCATGTTACGCTTTCAATCTTTCTCGTGTGGGTCCACACGGAAGCCCCACAAAAAGGTCGGTTCGCCGGTCGCCGTCACCGTCGGGGTGGCATTTTTGGTGATCCCGACCGCGGTTTGTGCAATATTTTTGTGATCATCATAGCCGGGATGTCCCACGTCGTCGCGGATGTTAGTGAATGTCCGTTAAGCGGAAAATATGTGGTACCTTTCTGTGCCGGTGCCCAAAATGTGAATCGAATCGGGTGTATTGGCCCCCCCTCGGAATGGAGTGATAAATTTGCCAAATGGCAAAGCATTAAAAGTGTCTTAATTCTTACGCCTTCCCCATGGGGCAGCGCATTAGAAGCGTCCGGCGATCGGGCGTGCTGTAGGCATTTTGTTAGAATTAATTCTCCGTGTTCTTTTTTTTTGCGTTAGGTCCGTTTGGACAACGGCCATAAAACGTGAATGTCACTCCGCCAAGTCCGCCGAAAAGAGGATTATAAAACCACTTAAGCGCAGGTCGTGTTCGGCGCTCATCGGCGGTCGCGGTTTAACGACTGATGCACATGTTTTGCGGTGTTTTAGTTTTTGTTCTACCCAAACAAACAAGACCCGGAGCGGGCCGGGCTGGGTCCCGAGTGATAACGTTTAATGTCTGGCGTCGTTCACGATCGTTCTCGGGCATGTTCGCGTATGACATTTCGAGAGCCCACGGGACACGCACCGGTGCTAATCGGCTTACGATCGATCCGCTTCCCGCACGTAACTCGAAATAGATTCACGACGAACCTAACGCTGCGCTGCGTCGGTAGTTCCAAAGCCCTAAGCCCTGGGCCCTGGGCATGCGTAAGCATTAATAAACGGCCGGATAAAAGGCCGGGAAAGTGAAGCCATCGCTACGGACAACATCATTATAACACCCCAGCAGCAGCGGCCACGCACAAAATAAGGGATTTAGCTTGTGCGTGTCAGCCGGGCCCGGGGCCGTGGCCACCAGCCATGCGCGGTTTAAACTGATTTTTCTTTCCCTAAACGGGGAAGAAAGTTGTCAATCAAAGGCGAATTCCCAAAGCCCCCCCTAAATGGCGGTAGCCAGCCCACGACCCACTCGCCCGATTGACAAACGTGGGCTCCAAACGCTTGTCCACGGTCTGGGAAAGCCTAGAGTCGTCGCTGTGTCTCCCCGTTCTTGCCGAGGTCAGACCGGAGGCCAGCAGGCAGGGATCATCAGCGTGATTAATCGATGTGCGCACCGTTATTAGGAGGTGATTAGTTTCTCATAACGCCGAGATGAACGACTTCCGATGGGCCACGGCACTCCACCGTTGGGAAGACGTTCCCGCAAAGACCCGAGAGAGTGGCCACGGCCACGAGTGCACTGGCTGGCTGACTGGCCTTGCTGGCCTGGAGATAATTACGTCTGCGTCGTGCGTCTGGCTTCGCTTTACCCCGAAGACTTCAAGCTTTATTTCCTTTATTTTGATCATTCTCAATCTTCTCGATCTATTGTTTGCCCGCTGTCTCTCCGTCTCTCCGGTGGGACCCACTGGCCACGTTGTGGCTTGTTTCGGTTGTCCATTTGTATTAAAAATGATTTCTTCTGAAAAATGTATCAAGTTTCTAACATATTCGGGAGAAAAGCCGTTGGCACAGTAGAAAGGACTTTCGGAGTGGCCCCAGTCAGCCAGCCAGTTAGGCAGTCAGTGTGGCCCCCACAACTCCACCACCGCCGGTTGATTTATGGTCCGTCGGAATACGCGTTCTTCACGTTCCGCGCTGTTCGTTCCGCCGTTCCGTTACGATTCGTCTCGAGCCGACCGGCGCGATCGGTATCGCATCCTAGAGAGACAGGACGTCACACAACCGTCACAGCGCGTTTCGGCACGAATGTTTAGTCGGACCCTCGGACGCACCCTCGGTGTGCATTCACTCATTTTCCATTTTTTACGCTCCCGCTCCGGGACGGGTGACCGGATGGCGACCAAAACACTGCCACGATCATCAATTACGATCATCGGCGGTGCGTGAAAGTGCGAGGCCCAGTGCTCAACAGACCGCACCGATTCGGAAGTGCGATGAGGAATTTATCAAAACCCGTGCCACAAGGATGGCCACCACGAAGGCACCGGTAGCCAACCATTTCTGCCATTCCAAGGGCGAAATTCCCCAAAAAACCACGGACACGGACGTCCAATCAATCTAAGCTGCCTATCTCGATATCAGGCCCGGGCAAACCCAACAACATCTGTCTTGTGGCCATGTGTGTTCCCCCCTCGTGCGCCGCCGACTGGTTTATGGAGCCGAAGTTTTGACAGTTTTTTTTAAATAATCCGCATACCACCGACGTGACCGTGAAGTCCGTGAGCGTTGGTCGGGTTGGGGAAGAATCAGGAACCTCATGGGCGCCCAATGTGGCTAATACTAATGTGACCATTGGCGACCAGCGAGCATTCGAGTTGCCACGGCTTTCCATGCGTGAAGGACGGCGCGCGTTTTTAAGCGCCAATCCGTCATTCTTACCCGCCGCCGTCGTTGTTGTTGATCGGATTTTGTGTCTCAGACGGGTTGTTGTATGCATGTGTGTGTTTTATCGATATCGCGGAATCGCACTGGAACAGGTTTGTGACGTTCCGGATGAGATGCCGTGGCAAGTGTGGCAGGAAAGGAATTCGTTCAGCCGCACACTTCGCCGGAAGAACAGGTCCGTCCACTAGAGGTGTGTTTTATGTGGGTTAGAAATAATTGACGGGCCACGGCCAGTAAGCCGGAAATCGACGGGGCTGTCGTTGGTATTTGCGCAGCGTAGAGGTCATAATTTAAAAAAATATTCAATATCCCTTCTTCTGACACAAAACAAGTAGTTCATATGGAACATACGGAACATGGCCATTCCCCTCCCCGGAGAAAGGAGAAAGGATGAGGCCTCCGATGGCTCCACTGCAGTTGGGTGCGGCCACCGTTCGCCAATTCCTGACCTGGACACCTGGCGCAGCACCCGGGCGTTCGTGCCGACGTTTGCAAAAATAAAGCGCACCGCACGCCCGAACCGTCGGGATCGGGCGTGAAATCGATTGCACGGACAACACCCCGGTTGGACATGCCCCTTCTGGAAAGCGGGTGGGGCTCCCTGCCAGAAACATGCGATTAGACACCGCCAGGAGGGCAGGCGGCCAACCGGGGGCGAGTGTGTCAGGGATTGTGAGGGAAAGGTAGAATTATGTTCGCCGGTCGCCGGTGTCACGAATCATGTTCGATTCGTGATGAACCCAACTCCGGTTGGAAGGGCGCACACGCCACACACACGGAGCCCTGGGTGAAGGTGGTCGAATTGATTTCATCACCTCGCTCCGGCGCTGTCACGGACATGATTCATTTCTTTGCGCCCAACCCAGGCACCTGAGGGGGGTACCCGTGGGTTGATGGATGGTCCGCACGAGTGCTTCTCTTTGGGACTTTTGATAAGAACTCTTGTGGAGTGAAGTACCAGGGGTGTCACTGAAGGCATTGAAGGCAGCGGAAAACGTATTAAATTTGGGCGTTTTTGCGTATACTGGAATACCCATAATGAAGTCATACGTGAGATCGATTCGATTCGCAAGATATCGATTAGCTTACCGGTCAGTTCGCCCACATCGCGGACTACGGGCTAGGCGTTTCGCCTCTTAAAGTGAGTCATCAACCAGTCACTTTGCTGGCAGCAGCGGGCTTAACCCAGCCCACAGGGGCCCACAGGCTTTGCCGGTGGGGACACGGCAACATGCCCCTGATTAACACTCGCCAATCAACAGCCGTGGCCGTCGCCGTCACCGGCGGTGAACGAAATATAAAAGCGTTGCACAGACGACAGGCGTCCGCGCGGTGAGACTCGTTGCGAGGCTGTCAGTTGCATTAATACACATTTGATGGCCGTTTTCATTCACTCGGTCCGCTCCTTCACCCCAGGGTGGGTGACGCCTTGTGGCGAGGCCTCGTGTTCCCGTGTGTTCACACGGCAAGATTTTATTAACACGACTCCGGTGCCGGAGTCTCGCGCTGGTGAGAGGATTAACGTTACCCCGGCGCAATGGCGCGTTTATGTGTTTGCTTTAGTCCCCAAGGCCCCCGGGCTGCTGCTGGCCGCGAGGTGCGAGGCGAATCGGTCTGTTTGGTAGCTTTATGGATTCGATGGACTCAATCGGTCTGCCTACACCCTTTTGCCGCAAACTTGAGTGGCGACTTTGGACAATCTTTCGGGGCGCCCCGGACGAATTGGATCAGGAAGTGCAACGCCGTGCACCGCGGACGACGGACCCCTTCTAATCCGATTATTTATGCATTTTGGAACGTGGAACACTCCGGGCCGGGGACCGTGCATCGTCGCGCCACGGCTCTTAGGGGCAGCGCTCCGGAACGTCTGCGAGTGCGTCCCGTCCGTCGCGGCAAGAATACCGTTAGTGGGGCAATGTTTCCGTCTAACGTTTCGTTGTGAGGCGATGTAGCAGATGTTGGGCTGTCGGTTGGCCGCGGAACTAACACGCACTTTGCCACGCAAGCGACAGACGATGGACTGCTGGGCCTCGAAGAAGTAATTAGCGAACCCGCGCACCGTGTCGTCATTAGTCTGAGGCGAGCGCGGTCAGTTGCGGTCGCAGCACGGTGTAATGTTTTTCCAATTTCTTTTCCCAAATGCAACCTCGGAAAGGGGTTCGAACCTTTTGACGTGGCCGACTGTTGGAGTAGAAACAATTTGTCAAACCGCTCTTTCGTATTTAACAACCGTTCTCCAACACACACGGACACACGCAACGTACTTGGGGTTTTAATTTTCAACTTTCGGTTGACTCGTTGCAGTTGTTGCAAAATGTTTGCTAAAACAGCCCCAACGCGACGGACATCTTGGCGGACATCTACGAGGATGGTTCACAGTCCACGGCAAAAATACAGTCATTATGGTGGCTGCAGCAATAATCACCGTCGAAGGAGGCCACGCGGTAATGGAGCGCAGTAGTCATGGGTGACAAGCGTTCACATGGCTCTCTAGAGCATTGCAATGCTACTTTAATTGCTTCGCATGCCAGCTTTGATTGCGCCCCGATGCCCCGGTGGAAACGCTACTCACTATGCAACTGGAGCGTTTGTCAGCTGGCAGATAGAAATATGCCGACCATCGTCTCATATCGTTTGGGAATCCTTTTACAATCACGCTGACACACGCAAGACGGTCATACTCCGTGGTCCGGTCCGTGTTTCTGTCATGCAAGCTGCTGATACGTCGATTAATCGTTCAGTTTAGATTACATCGGGCCGATTACGGGGGCCCCCGATCGGATGACGCCAACCGTTGAGCTGTCCTAGGCTGGCCACAGATATCCCGACGGAGAAAATGCTTTTGCAGCTGACGGGCGCACCCATCGAATGGCAATCATCGGCGCCGTCGTCGAATATCAACTGCTCGAGGGAGGAAGATCGCTCGATCGAACGACTGATACCGGGGGGAAGCAGCACATGAATAGTGTCCCTCCGCTTCCCGATCAATTATTCCTCCTGGCTCCTTACACCGGGCAATCGTCGAGGTCATCGTGAAAGATGCCGTTTGTCAATTAATGCTCATTAAAACTGACATACAGCCGCGGCCGTCTCTGTCGGAACCGGGAACAGGTTGATGCTCTGGCTCTGGCTGCTGGCCAAAAACGGTCCGTCGGAATTATACCACCCAAGGATGCGGACACTGTGGGGCGATGTCGATCGATCGCGGCTGATCGGGGGCGCGCGCGCGCGCACAGCAGAATCACTGCCGTAAATCCTTGGCCATCCACTAGCTGCTGCTGCTGCACCGAGCTGACCGTGACCGTGTCGTTTCCCTGTCGTGATGTGCGCGCGGAACGAATGAGATTGATGGTATTGATAGTATCGGCCCCAACGGGACGGATCACCGACGGAGAACGACGACAGCGGCCGCAGCGCAGCGATTGATGCTTATTAGCTAGGAAATAAATAAGAGCTGCTGCACCGGGTGGGACTCTGTGGGATTGGGTGCTCTGATTGACCAGCCACGGATTAAAAGTGGCCACTGTGGACAGCGCCCGCGCAGCCTTCGGGTCCTGGCGTGATTTACGCGCGAATTGTAAGCGGTCTACGCGGCCACCGTCACGATCGGTTTCTTTATATCGACGTGCGGTATTAAATATCCCGCAAAATGGGTGCCGCCCAGCTGCATGCGAAATCACGGCTAAGAACACGGTACAGCATTCGAGTCCTGGTGGCCAAACGTAAACGTAACGTAGCAAAAGTCAAGGTAGAGAAATGTTACAGACTCCCAGCGGCCAGCTGCAGTTGCCAGCTATCACGCAACAGGCCATCTGTGCTCGAAAGCGCTTTTTAATTGCATTTTGGCCACCTTCAAGCCGCTTCTGTCCAGGGCCCAGGTGTAGACGGCACAAGCATTCGGAGAGTAATTGAATTCAAAGCGTATCTCGATAAGCGCCACGCAATCAACGAACAGCAGCGGGTGGCAGCGGGTGGCAGCGGGTCTAGCTGCTTCGGGAATAGCCACAACATGAAGCTGAGGGGCCTTAGTCACCCTGTTAGCCTTTCGATTCGAGAGGGGGCCAACCGGTGGCCGTGTTGTGCTCGAAACATTGGCTCGAATGTGAACCGCAATTCATCGATCACGGCATCAGCACAGTGGCCCAACCAACGGGAACTTCATTTTACTGCGCCTTCTTCTTGGGAGCGTAATTTTGTCCACTTCATTTAGGACCCCCAATCGGCCCTCCGTGTTTGAAGTTTAGGGTTTGCGTCGGCCTATCTCGTCGGGGGGTTATAAAATTCTCTTCTCCGTTGACGACATCCCTGAGTAGCGGCGGTGGTGTGATGTAAGCGCCGTTTCGTGGCCACTATCCGGTGAGTTCGATCGCCAATACTCTTCGATTTTACGTGTTTTGCGTGACGCTAATTGGATAGTTTCGTTCGTGTGGCTGCGATTTGATGGAACGGCACCTTAGACCGCCTAAAGTCCCGTTGGAACGGAACAGCGTTTGGAATTTGGTCATTCAAAGGTAGTGCTTGTGTCCTGCAGAGAATTACCTGGGACCATTTAATCCATCTCAAAAATCCCTTCTTTCATCGAGAATAACGATATCGTTACCGTGGCCCTACGAGCGCTACAAATGAGTACTTTTTATCGGCCACCGCAATTACGAGGCAGTTGCAGTGGCCGCCCCGAACATTTCCCGAATGCTCCGCTTACTTTGTACCGTTGGTCAATTTCGTATGCCAGCGAGAATGCCAGGACCTCACCTCGGACCACAAGGCCCACGATGAAGGAAATTATGTTGCTGCTGGTTGGCCGGCCAGCCGGTTAGTCGGGCTCTGCTAATAATTGCGGCCGCTAATCGTGTAGTGGCCGCCCCATAGTCAATCCCTCGGAGCGTTTAATGACCGACGGCAAAATGGGGCACATTTATCTGCCCCTCTCTGGGTGCCAAGAATCTGCGAACCCGATGATAGGCAAATACGCACCGCGAACGCCACGGGGCCGCCAGGGGCTGTTAACCTTGAAGAAGCCCTACGGCCGCGGTCGCGGTTTGCGGTTGCCGCGAGTGCCGACCGCAAATCGCGAAGCCTCCGACGGACAAGGTGCTAATTAAAATGGGTGCAACGATGCCCCCGCCGCCGATGGGCGGTTTTTGCGGAAGAAACCCGGACTGGCCCGACGGGACTTCTCTAGCTTCTGGGGCTCTGACAGTCGCTGCTCGGTCGGTACTCTGGCACTTCCTGACATGATTCTCGCTGCAGCTTCCAGTGACAGATCCAGCAGCTAACCCGCCTGTCCGACTGTCTGTCCGTCTGTCGGTCTGTCTGTCCGTGTGTGAGTGCCCGGCCCCGTGTGTTTGCCGAGCGGTCCACGGGATTATAAAATATGAATTTTAAATTAACGCTACACGACACTGACGATGTTATAATTCATCGTCCCGGGACCGAAACTACCGGATAACTAGCGAACGACGGAGCGTTCCGCGAGGAGGTCCCGCGATGCAGTTGCAACGGCACGGGGAGGGCAAAGAAACCGGAGCAACTGCCACCGTCGGTCGCTTCTGCGAAGCGTTGCATGAACACACTCGAGTTTGTGGATGATTATTACGACCCTGTTTACGCCCGGCCTCCCCGTTGCCTGCCGTCTGCCGCCTGCACCGAGACCAAGGTTCAGAGAGTGCGGCGAAAGTCGGGGCGAGTGCCGTGGAGCTATTTTATGAGCCATAATTATGGGTATACCCTGGTGGCCACGGCCCGAGCCTCCGTGTGCCCGAGTGTTGATAACCAAGATGCTTCCAACGATCGAAATCCGCGCACCGTCCGCTCGGTGCATTTCTTGTGCATTTCACCGCGGATGAACCGGAGCTAGACAAGGCTCCACTCCTTCTGAACCGGGTGGCAAATTATAGGTTTCGATTGGAAAATTTATGCTAACCAATTAATCGTCCCGGTGCCGGGCGCATCTGCCGGGCGTGTTGTGCGTGAGGAATCGTTAAAAGTTGATGATCGAAATGAACTGTGACAGCGCCGGGTGTGCGAATAAAATACGAGCGCCCTCTGCGGTGGAGTGCGGCGGAGACTCTAATCCGGGGCGAAGATTGATAGCTCAATCTTGCTGGGTCCAATTTCACCAACCGACTGACTGACTACCGGGTGGGGAGTCTCCAGCGAGAGAGAGAGATCCGAAAGCGCACACAAATTCGGGTATCATCCGCGCTTTGCGTAAAGCAATTATTTAATACCGACTAATGATTGAGACGCTCCGACCCCCGGGTGGTGGACCGGTGTGAGCTATCGGTGGCCATTTGTCGCGAGGATTATTGTTCCCGTCGAGTTCCCGCGAGGACGTATCATTACCGGCCTTCGGTACGGAACCAAAATTAATGCTATGATTATGCTAATGGGCGAGTTCTCGAGCTTCGCTTCGTCATAACATGGCGCGGGATGGGCGGGACGGGGGGGGATTTTCCAAACAGGCGGCCACTTTGGAACCGATCGACGTCGACTATGTAAATGGAAAATAAATTCACCTCGTAGAATAGCCATTTTTCTCCACCAAAAGTAACGATCGAGAGGCGATCGGTGGGCGTTGCCCCGGACGAGTTCGACATATTGGTCGACTCCTGCGGGCTGATCCTCGCCCGGCATTGCACAATTTGCATTCGGAGATAATCTTAAACAATGCGCGCCCTGCCAGAGAATGGCACGACGTTTGGCGACACCGAGGATCGCGGATCGCGATTTCCACAGGCCACAGCATAACCGACCCAACATGTTGGGCCCACGCCCGATCGATCGGCTCCGCGACTCAGCGATCGACGTCTTCCGGAAGAGGGGTGTCGAAGAATTTTGATTTATTCCGAGGTGCGTGGTCCCTGACTTCGATGTCGCTGTCGATAGGGCGCGCGTGGGCCTACGATCGCTTTTACCCTTGTTTTAGTGTAATTCGGAAAACATACGGAACGTAAAATAGGAATTCTTTCATTCACTTTTAAATTAAATCAACAGTTAAGAGGCTCTTTACGACCCCGACCCATCGGCCGATGAAGATCTCAACATCTCAGCCCTTTCCCGTACGATCATCGGGCGCACCCACCTGGGCCGAGCGCATAGGCATGTGGCCTAGGCACGATCGCCGGAGATAGGCATCGTCGGAGACCTCCAGAGACCCAGCCCTCCACAGCTCTGAGGCTGATTATCGGAGATGAAATTAATCTTTTATGTTTACATTATCGTGGCTTTCCCGAAGGGTGCCGAAGGAATGCCGATGCCCCGGCAAGGTGTGTCCCCACACACACACACACACACACACACACACACTAAAACACACTTATTGGTTTCGGTATTGGAGTCGTGATGTCGTAAATCAATCGGTGCGCCGGCGAGAATCGGGTTCGATCGCCGAGCTCGCTGACTGATCGAGAAGTGGACCCGGCACTCGAGTGTCTCGAGGCCCAACTTTTGCTCCATTGAGTCCGTCGTGTCGAATTTACCATCCAGTGGACCCTTCTTAACGACATCGGACAGTCACCAGGACCGGGGCCGGACCGGTCAAGCGATCGCGACCTGCGCTTGCTCCGTGGCGAACATAAAAGAGCAGCAACGAGACAGACAACTCGCCTAACGGCGAATCGCTCAGGGTCCAGGCGGCGGCCCAGAAATTGTATCGAGTTACGCCAAAAGTCGTCGTCGGGTGGCCACTAGAGCGAGCGGAACACGCCTCCGTTCCGTTCCGTGGGTGATCTATGGCTTGCGAAAAGCTAACGACCTATTCGTGGCCCGTGTAGTGGCTACCTGAGCTACCGCCCAGCGCAAGATCGATTGAAGTCGCTCGCTTCTGGGAAGCGTGGACTCCCGCCGGAGTCGCCGCCGGAGCCACCGCCGTCGCCGTGGACACCTTTGATAACTGCATGGTCCTGCGTGTGGCTGTGGCCCAACAGATGTTCCGTACGAATCGGCCGTTTGTCGGCAAACTGCCGGGCGACCACATGGAACATGAGCCGGACCTCTGGACCTTCAGGAATCAGGACGGGTGAGCTAATCGACAGTGATGGAGAGCAGTATCCGATTCGCCCGGGTTCGCCAAACCCGTCCCGGGGCAGGATCCAGTTTCCGTTGCGGTCGGGGACTAATTCGTACCATTACTCGCGCCGAGGGTGCTCTAGGTCTAGTCGGGCGGAGGGGGACGTTCTCATCTACCTGGAAGATCTCTCAGTCCGAGTCAGGAATCCGAGCGTTGCGTGTCCCGACCCAAGAGGCCAAACTACATTTCCAGCGGTGGCAATTTCACGCGCATATCAGGTCATTAATAAAGTAGAAAATACACCAGTTTAGCCCCCCGCCAGTCTGGCCAGGCCTGCCTTCGGCCACCCCGAAAGGGCCCCGGCGGCACACCTTCGGGCCTTCGCCTATCATTAATTATGGGCTTAGCGGTTTGCACTCTATTTGCTACTCTGCTCCTATTAGTTGACGGGAGCAGCACCATCACCCGGTCCGGAGGTCCGCAGATCCGGACTGCAATGCTCTGCGAAGCGATTGCGAAACAGGAAGGCGCTTGATCTTGTTTTCGGTCCGGGTTCCTTTCGCTCGCAGCAATAAAAGCGCGCGACTTAAAATATGCGCAACCTGTTTCCCGGGGACCGCGAGGGCGCAGGCTTCGCATGTTGCATGCATCTATCGACAGGTTTCGGTCCGTTGCGGCGGGAATTTGAGGCTCGCACCGCAGCGTGGTGTGAATAAATTTAATCGAAGATGTTCGCAACCTCCACAAAATCGCGTGACGGCGAGCAATTAGGTGGTCCGACGCGTGGTTTGGCGTGGTCTCTTCGCCACCTTGGCAATGGCCGTGGACAGTTTCACAAGTCCGGACGCCCGGACACGCGATCCGCTTGTCGCGAAGCGAAGCTGAAGTCGTTGATAGGCGGATGCGAGGATTAGGCGCTTTCTTGTTCGGTGCGTCATCGTGGACAGCAGGACGTAGCAGGGCTCTTAACGGGCGCACGCAAAGAGAAAGGAAAGGGCCACTCGGGGCCACTGAAAGGGCCCAGGGCGTACCTTTCAAAGCGGTAGCGACTCATTTTTCATAAGCGTCCTTCCGCGTTCGCCGGGGCGCAATTGGGGCAGATCAAGTGAAGTGAATGGCAATCGAACGGCCACATCTGAAACCGACGCGTCCATTAAAAACCGAATGAGTTCGGGTCGAACTTTTTGGGGTGTCAACTTTACTGACGCCGCTGTCGGAGATAGTTGTTTGTTTGTTGTTAAGCCGCCACCGACGGAAAGAAAGAGCTAAATCCTTTCTCCGGGTCCCGGACAGACAGACAGACAAAAGAGGTGCATCCTGAAGGGACCACACGCACGCCCGCCACGGGAGATGACAGTTGACGGGAGACGAGCATTAAAAATTGAAACATTAATGCTCGAAAGAATGCACCGCTTTCCGAGTCTTATCAATCCCGGTGCGCGGGTATTGACAATGCAAAAAGTCGGTCCCGTTTTTTTTGCGCGTCGCTCGCCGTAAATCTCCGATAGGGGTGAAAGCAATAATTAACATACCCGCCTCGCAACTCACCGAACAGCTCGTGCCGTTCCTCGAGCGAGTTTTCTGGATCGGATCCGGTGGCGGCGACGGCGCTACTCCGGAGCCATAAATCTGTCAAAATCCCCTTCGTTCCGGGGCGCAGGGTATTACTTCATGTTTGGCAGCTTTTCGCCCCGACCCGATCCGCGGCAAGTGGCCTGGTCGCCGAAAGGATTACCGACGCGCCAGAAGAAAGCTTGAACCGGAGCGCGACAGAAAAGGCCGGCCGGCCCAAATCCGGGCCGGGTTCTCGTTCGCGATGCTCGGGCGACAAACGAAATGTGCCGCAAGTGAAAGGCGACTGTCTTATCTTAATAGGTCTCTTATGCGGCGGCCAACCGTTTCGGTTCGATCTTTTAACCGTCCGTTCGATAATGTTGGCCTTCCGTTCCGAAGCTTGGAGCTTCAAAACAATTGGGTTGCAAAGGCGTAACTTTCCGGGCGATTCGGATCGACCAAAAAGGGTTCATTCTACGAAGGGTACCTTCAGCATAGTGTATTAACGGAGTTCCGGAGCTGCAGTTAATGATCCTAATGCTGGCCCGTTGATTAATTAACCGGCGGACAGCACAGACAAGCACCGAATCGTCACGGTTCTACTAGCGTGTCAAAACTAGTCCCGGACTAGGTGACGTCAACTATTCGGCCCCGCGCGCCCGACAGCTCTGGGGGCCCGAACGAACGTAATTAACGAACGATGATTATCACAAATTTGAATATTAATTAAAAAATAATTAATCATAGACGCTAAAACATAGAACCCGGAGTCACCGGGAACGTTCTGTCGGAACGCAGATGATCATCCGAAATCGCCGATCATCCGGACCACCGCGCGTTCAAGGTCAGGGGATAGTGCCGAGTTAATAGATTTTTCGACTCCTTTCGAGCGGCGGGAAGAGAAAATCAATCAGTGGCTCAGCGTACCCTTGTTACCCGAGGGAACCCGGGTTTCAGGTTTACTTTTTAATGAACTCCACCGAACTGTATGTATTGGGGTCGTTGAACCGGCGGCGGGGACATAAAACATATTTACGAGCGGACTTCGAGCCGAACTCGGATATTCTCTCTATCGCTCTCGATAGGGACACGAGGGGTACTTCGGGGACGAGTGCCGAATTTTCCTCGTCCCCGAATGGCTACCTCTTTTCCCGGCGGCGGCCGACGACCGTCATAAAACTTCCTCAAGACACGCCTGCTGATGACGCGGCAGTGATTTGGACAATTTTCGTCGCCGACGGAGACATCCGATGGCGACGACGACGGAGACTCTGGGTGCTGTTGAAACACTTAAATGTTTTCGTTCGTTTTTTTATAGATTTATTGCATCGGCTTTTTGGGATGAGGACTTCGGGGTCGCCGTCTTGGCCGTCGTGGCCGTCATCATCATCACGATCATTTATCGTCTCATTAGTCACCGGCAGTGGCGGGCATGTAAAGTTTTGTCACTTCCGTTTCAGTTTTACAGACCCCAAAACACGGTCGCTGCTGCTGTTGCTGCTGGCCAAATAAAAACCGACCGTTCAGAAGCCTGTTCTCAACTGAGTTGAGCGAGTGTCCGACGGTCCGAAGAATTATATCATGTTTCCTGTCGTATAATTGGCCGAATTGTAAATCGATTCAACATTTCTTCGACCAAGCCAGACCGAACACGTCCCGATCGATAACAAGCCGATACCCGATCAGTTTCAAACACGGCCAATTCGCCAGATCGCGCGCCCGAAAATTGTGGCAACCTGGTGGGACGCTCGCCATCCGACTGGTTCTGGGTGGAACCTGTCGGTATGCCGGCGACATCGGCGTCGTCGAACGATAAGCGATAATTGAACATATTTCGATCGTCCGCTGGTCGGTTTTTATGATGCAGAGTTCCCATCATTACCGCGGTGCATTCAGAAGAACCGGGAAAGGCAATAAAATGCCCGCCCGAGAACATGAAATTAGTCAAAAAACCGGACGACACGCACGGACGAAAGTGGAGCCATTTTTATCGCCTACACACAAACTTGTCAAACACCCGAAAGAGCCCAAAAATTCGACCGATCGGGGGCTCAGCATCGTAAAAAACCGGCCACCAACCCGAGCTCCGGTGTCGCATAATCTGCTGCAGCATCCGACACGGCAGAGCCCGAGCGTGTCGAACGTTAACAAACGGGCCGTTGCCCGGAAAGAAAGTGCAGTTTTTGGGCTGCAACTGCAACCGGAGCA